>NC_134530.1:118907220-119507220 GCF_050624435.1 Tenrec ecaudatus | reverse complement strand
TCTCCTACTCGCTAGAGCCTTGATGGCATAGTATGTTTGGACATGGGCTGTCAACTGCAAGGTCAGCCTCTCGACAGAAGATGAGACTTTCTATTCCCATAAAGAGTTACAGTGCCCGAAACCCACAGGGGCAGTTCCACTCTGTCCTACAGGCTGTTCGGAATAGAATCCACGCAATGGCAGTGAGTAAGAGACCCTTTTCCCATTTTCCACTTAGCATCAATCAGCCATATAGCCCCTGTTTTCTTGGTCATCGCAAACACTTATTATCCTATTGGCACTTTTATTTTTTTAAGAGGAATAGTAATCATAAGGGATGAATAAAGGGGAAAAAGACAGAAAAGTCTGCATTTTCAAGAAAAATAAGACCAAATTTGATTCTTTTAAAATGTGAAAACTGCTCATTTTAGTTGCTCTGATTTACTCACATTCATTACTTGTTAGTTTTTTTTTTAATTCATAACTTGGTCTTTAATTTTGTTTTCCTATAATATGTTTCCCAAACCCCTCACCATGTGCACGCACACTTAAAGGCACGTCCGTCTAGTCCTGTGCTCCCCTTGATGTGTTTCAAGGAGCACAGAACGCAGAGGTCTCTGGCCTAGAAGGTAAGTGTGTGCCTTAAACTTCTAGTTGTACTCCCCCTGCTGCTTACCAACCCAAACCTTTTTGTCTGCGTGTTACATACTAAATGTCAAGACTGAAAAATGTGGCATTTATCCAGGTAAATTTTCTTTGACATTTAGAAATGAGTGACAAAAAGACAAATCTTTAAGATGTGACATGGCGAGGCTAGTTCAGGGTCAGATAGTAGAACACAAAGCGCAGCTTGAGATGGCTGTTCCAGTCACCAAGGTGTCAAAATGTCATGAACCAAATTGGAGTCTCAATGGAGCATCTCATGGCAATGGAGCCTTAGAGGAGAAAAAAGTGATCCTTAATAACCATAAGTGGGCAAGAGCTCATCTTTATAGCCCATTATATTCATAGTGAGAACAACTAATGACCCCTCATTAAAATCTAAAGTTTCCAATTATTTTGTTATTGTTATTTAATATCTATTGAACTCTAGTTCTAATTTTAACATATTGCTCCCATAGATGTTGGTGTGGGATTTAATGTAAAGTTCCTATGGAGTGACATCAGACTTCCTTTCGAGTTTGGCAAATATGTAACTCTCCCAGCGAGAGAATAGTGACCGTGTGCACCCGTGTGCACACACTTCTACTCAGAGAACAATGCCTATTCCTGTCTGTGGCACACTTTATTTTCTTGATTATTTAATTCTATTGTAAGAAGAAAAGGGCGAAACCTCGTGGAAGAAGCAAAGGCAACATTATTTTATAACACTGAGCTGATGGAATATTCCTTTAAGATTAAGAATTTTACCTCTAACTATATTTAATTCAAAAGCAAGAAGAATTTTGTCCTCTCATTCCATGAATTTTCATTCTAATTGATCAGTTATTGAAAACACACCATCAAAAACAAATCAATGAAGGAACATCATGTACATAAATGTAACAGAAATCTGCTCCTGGATTGTAATAGAAATTTGTTAAGAGTTTTTCCAGCCACCTTTGACATTTACAATACAAAATGTTCTTCATCATCATTTGTATCAGTGCATCTATATATGTATATGTTATCTTATTTATCTTCAAATAAAGCAGATGAACTAAATATGGTAACTGAGGAGATGGAGGGGGTAGTGATCTGGCTTCTGGAATTATGTCTGTGTACAAGTTAAATCAAAAGGAAGTTGGAATTAGAATTAAAAGGAAGATGGAAGTGAAGGGAGGGGGGCTGTGCTAGCTAGGGTTCCCTGAAGAGGTCAAATCAGTGACACAAACATACATACATAAAGAAGGGTATGTCAAGGAATTGGTGGACGCAGTTGTAGAAGCTGCTATGTCCAGGCTGGTTCAAGGCTGTGGGTCTGGTGATACACTGGAAGCTTTCCTTACTCATGTAGCTACTGGAGCCTATGAACTAAGAAGCAGGAAGATGAACCAGGAAGAGGGAAGACCAAAGGGTGGTGAAAGAAGAAGCGGCTGAATTAAAGGCCAGCAAATCGGGCTTATTGCTGCAGAGGAAACAAATGCACAGTTGACAAGCACACTAGCAGGCCATTAGTACTCGCACGGTAACAAGGCAATATAAGGTCAATGAGCCAGCTGTAGGATCCAAACCAGTAAGAAGTGAGATGCTTTTCCACAGTCTGCGCAGAAAGACATATAGGAATACACCATACTCCCAAGGAAAATCCTTTCAATTATATCATCACTCTAACCAAATCTCCCTCCACAGTTATACTGCTCCAGAAGATCCCATCAAGGACTTGATCACCTTGTATTTGATCACATCGTGGAGGACCCTCATCTGCTGGAGTGCAGAGAATTCCAGCTCCACCAGGTTGACTCCTTTAATGATCACAAGGAGAAGAGTGGGAAATGAGGGAGGTAAATTGGCAAGGAAAGAAGGGGGAGGAGTAGAGAGAAACTTTCATCCAGAATTGAACTCACCCAAACTATCCCTGCTGCTGTTACTCTCATAAAATCAATGTACCCATACCGTTAATTTCCCTCAACATAGAAACACCCTTTGCATTGCAGCTATGTTCAACCCGTCATGAAAACCTGTGGATTTGAACTTTTATTTCATTCCAATTCTGCCTGTTACCTTCCCAGGTGCCACTACCACAGTTCAGGACTTCATCATCTCTTTTCTGGATCACGGCAATAGTTTTAATATCCGTATCACTGCTTTCCCTGCTTTCCACCCTCAACTTTCACCCTAGTGACCAATTTTTAAGCACTCAGATTGAGTTGTTTTATTTCATAAGACTTATTTCTTAATTGTGGAATAACATCTAAACATTTAGCATAATAAACAAGTACAGTTAGCTTGATTTTGTTTATTTTACTCCTTTGGTACCGTCTATATTTGAAGTACCATGAAGTTCCAAAATTCAAACAAACCTGTCTTAAAAGAAGTACAGCCAGAATGCTCCTTAGAGAAAAATAGAGTGAGGCCTTGTCTCGTGAACTTTGGACCTGTTGTCAGGAGAGGTGATTCCCTGGCGAAGACCGTGATGCTTGCTAGAGGGAAGCCTTGAAGAGGCAGCTCCTTGATAGGCACTGCAACAATGGGCTAAAATATTGGAACAATTATGAGAATGGGACAGGAGCCGGCAATGGTTTGTTCCACTGTGCCTAAGGTCACTATGAGTCAGAACTGACTCAACAGTACTTCACAACACACCAGTTGTCCAATCTGAACTCTTGTGGGCTCACCGTGATAGCGTATGCTTTTCATATCATCATGTTTCTGCTTCTGCTTCCCCTTCTGTGTAGAATTCCCATTCCCATCTAGTCTGCCTAAAAAAATATGTTCAGCTCAAGAATTATATTTTCTATTTACCTTTCCTTACTGCCCCATGATAACATTGACTGCATTCTCTTTCGTGCCATTAATTGGACCCATGCATATGTATTAAACACATTAGCATAAACACTCCAAGAATTAGTGAAAATACCATGAGATTAAGTTCTCAAAATATTCAAGCATCTACAAAAATATTTATCAAATAATAAGCACTCAATAAATATATAATAAGTAGCTATATCCATCAGATTTAGTTACAGAAAACAAAAGATGTTAGCTTTTTAAACAGAATAGGATTTAACCTGGTGGTTTAAATTATATTTTTTTAGTGTTGGGAAAAATTTGAAGAAATTGTTTCTAGCTTGGGCATTCAGAAATGAATCCTTCCACCACTCCTCTATCATGTTGTTGGTCTTGGATGGCTTGTGTATTGATGAGATGCTGCACGTTTTGCCACCAGTATTTCAAATACCAGCAGGGTTGGCCTTAGCAGTTAGATTTCAACAGATCTTTCAGATTAACGCAGACTAGGAAGAAGTATTTTTCTACTGGAAAATGTGGCAACTGAGCTCCTTATAAATATCAGTGGCACATTGTCTGATAGTGCCAGGAGAGGTGAAGGGCACTCAAAAATAGGAGGCAGGTGAACAGGAGGAAGAGTCTGCACTAAAGAGCACGCACATGGCCCTTGTGGTGGGCGTGGCTCCGGACTGAGGCGCAGATGTCTGGGCTCGACAGGAGGTCACTGGGAGTTGAACCCACTTGCGGTGCACCTCCTGACAACAACTTACTGGGAGAGTAACCGTCTGCGCCCGGTTTCACTGTGAGATGGAAAATCCATAAACTGGCTTCACAACGCTGATTTTAAGACAATTCTGCTTTGATCTCTCTGATTTCAAGGCCCGACTTTCACATGCTTAAGAAGCGACTGGAAGCACCATTACTTGCATAGGGTGCCCTGAGTGTTCTGATTGAAGTACTTGCTTTTCAACACCTTAAAGAGGGCTGTGCAGCAGATTTACCGAAGGCAACGTATTGTTTGAGCTCTTGACGGCAGCTTCCCTGACTTTTGATAGTGGATACAAGCAAGATGAAATCATTGACAAGTTCAATCTTTCCTCCATCTATCAAGATGTTCCTTATTGGTCCAGTTGTGAGGATTTGGGTCTTCTTTACGGGGAATTATCCATACTAAAGGTTGCAATCCTTGATCTTCATCAGCAAGTGCTTCAAGTCTTCCTCACTTTCAGCAAGCGAGATTGTGTCATTTGCATACTTTGGTTGTTAATAATCCTTCCTCCAATTGTGATGTCACAATTTTTCATCTAATCCAGCGTCTCTGATTACTTGCTCAGCATAGAGATGACATAGGTATAGTGAAAGGGTACAGCACTAACACACACCTTTCCTGATTTTAATCAAACATGCATAGTTTATTTGAAAAATGTTTAAACCTGTCTCTATAATCAATGAGCAGCTGCAGACCTGTTCTCTCAGTAATATGCTTGTCTCAGTCTTGTCAACGGCTCTTCAAAAAACTATGTCCAGTCAAATCAGTAGCTTTCGAGGGCCTCTGTTGGACTAGTTAGATTCGTGGCAGAGAGGTTCACTCAGAAGATTGTGTTCGCTGATTATAGAGACTCCCAAACTCATTGCCACCGAGTTCATTCTGACTCCGAGTGACCCTGCAGGACAGGTTAGAATTCCTCCGGTGAGTTTCTGAGACTGTAACCTTTAGAAGAGTTAATAGCCTTGCCTCTCTCCCCTCGAGCAGCTGGGTGTTCAGACCACTGATCTTGCAGTTATCACCCTAACATGTAGTTACTAGATTTCAAAGAGGTAATATTGATAGATTTTCTCAAAGCACATAGAATGATCACAGGGACATATTATGAAGAAAAATCAAGAAATTAAAAACTGAACCAGTTCTTAAAAAGCCTGGAAAGTTGTGTCAAGAATTTTTTATTCCTGCGAATTGTTTGAGGGTTGCGAGGACTCCTCCAGGATACTTGCATCAGGAAGCCTTTCTCTATCTGTCCTTTAGCACAGATTGTGTCCCGCCAGACTTCCTTGTTGCCCAAACTCAAAGAGCATTTCAAAGGAGCATGATTTGGATACCTGGACCACACAAAAGCTACTGTTTCCTGTGGTGTCAATGAAAGAAGGCAGAGTTCTTCAGGCACAGGTTACAGTAGTGATGATGGGATATGTGTCAACAGATACTAGCTGCACATTTTGATATTGTTAATAAAATATTTTTTCTATGATTTTGTAGCGATACTTTTGACTTACACTTGTATGTGTTGTAAATTCCAATATCTATAATTCCTATTATCTGTCATTATGTGATACTGTGGTAGCTTGTAAATTGCTGTGATTCTGGAAGCTTTGCCACTAATATTCCAAACTGGTGAAACATCATGAACAATTTTTAGCAGTGCTTCCAGGATAGAACAGATAAAAAAATAGAAGAACTGGTCTACTTTTGAAACATTAGTTGTTTTTATTGTTGTTGCTGTTTGGTACCCTTGAGTCAATTCTGAATCTTAGCAATGCTCTGGACAGCCGAATGAAACACTGCCCTCTCCTGTGCCATCCTTTTAAGTGTGCTCTGGGTTTAGACCACCGATGAGGCCACTGAGGTCCATCTGTCTTGTGTAAGGTCTTTGTCTTTCTCACTGCCCCTCCACTGTATCAAGCTTCACGTCTTTCTTCAGGGATTGGTGTCTCCTGACAACATATCCAACGTATGTAAGAGGAGGTCGCACCATTCTTGCCTCTAAGGAGAATTCTGGCTGTGTGTCTTCTAAGATAGATTTGTTTGTTCTTTGGGCAGTCCATGACACTTTCAATATTCTCCAGCACATCAATTCTTCTTCAGACTTCCTTACTCCATGTCCAACTTAGTTCTCAACATAACAGCTTTATGTTTCAGCATTTAGAGAGGTTTGTGCAGCTGATTTACCTAATTCAATGTGCTCTTTGATGTCTTCACTGCTGCTTCCATGAGCATTGATTGGGGATACAGGAAGATGAAAGCCTTGACAACGTCAATCTGTTCTTTTCTATCGTGATACAAGCTACTGGTTCAATTGAGAGCACGTTGGAAACATTAGGTACCTACAACCATGTGACTAGCAGGGGAATTTTGTCTGGTAGAAAGCGAGAAGTTGAGCTCCTCAATTGGAAGACAGCCCACCCTGGAAGTACTCAGAATACCACTACAGGAACAACTGCCTCCCACAGGTGGAGTTAATCTCCATTTACTGCTGGGCCACAGCTCAAAATGAGAATACATAACTGCAAACATACATTAACAATCAGAATGTATAACGAGCACAGTATGAATCTGGAAATAGCGGAAGTAATGTAAATGGAATGGATGACATAAATACCGATATCCTAAGCATTTGTGAATTGAAATGGACTTTTATATTGTCCCTTTTGAGTAGGAAAAGCATATATCTTGTTTACTATATCAGGATTGACAAATTCAAGAGCAATGGCATCACAGTTATTACCATAAAATATTTCCAGACCTATTTTGAAATACAATACTGTCTGTAATAAAATGATAACTATATGTCTTCAAGCAAGTCCAGATGATACCATTACTTTTTAAATTTACACACCAACCATTAAACCCAGGATTGAAGAAATGCAAATTTTCTACCAACTTCAACCAACTGAAAATGATTAAACATGCCATCAAGGTCCATTAATAATAACTGGTTATTTAAATGTGAAAGTTGATAACAAAGAGGAAAATTTGAGAGTTGGAAAATATGGCCTTGTTAACAGAAAAGGAGAGCATGACCAAATTTTGAAAGTCTAGATACTTCCTCATTGCAACTACTTTTTTCCAACAACCTTAGACATGACTACGTACATGGATCTCACCAAGTGGAATACAAAGGCATCAAGTTGACTACATCAGCAGGAAGCCATGATGGAGAAGCTAGTGTCAGGAGCAGACCACACCTTTCTCATACCTAAGTTCAGGTTTAAACTGAAGAAAATTAGGGCAAGTCTACAAAAGCTAAAGTATGCCCTTGAGTACATCTGATATTACAGAGCATGTCAAGAATGTATGTGACGCATTGAGCACTAATGACAGACGACCTGATGAGCTGTGGGATGCGATCAAGAACATCATAACCAAGGAAAACAAAAGTCCATTAAAAAGACAGGCAAGAAAGAAAGGCCAAAGTGGATGTCAAAAGAGAATCTGAACTTGCTCTTGAGAGTAGAGTAGCTAAAGCAAGTGGAGGAAATAATGCGGTCGGTGAGCTGCAGAGAAGGCTTCAAAGGGTAGCTAGAGAAGACACACCAATGCAGTCTAATGAAACAGAAAAATCTCTGGAGTTAGAGAACCAGTCAGCCTATCTCCTCTAGTTGAACTGAAGATAGAATTCAACCCTCAAGTTGCAATAATGAATACGTCAATGGGCAAAGTATTAAATGATGCAGCAAGCATCAAAATATAATAGTAGCAATACACAGTCACTGTACAAAAATTAAGTGGTTGATATGCAGCCAATTTAAGGGGTAGCATATTATGCTTGAGAACCGATGGTATTAAAGGATGTGCTATAAGCTCCCGTAAATATTAGTGAAGACAATGCTACAGGAATTGACCAAATATCATTTGAAATGTACCGAAAGCATATATTGTGTTGGGTGCATTCACTAGTCTGTGTCAACATGATCAACTGAGAGGAGGAGAACCATGTGGGTGCCCATTTCAAAGAAAAATGACTCAATCAAGTGTGGAAAAAATTCATGCAAGTAAAAATTTTGTTAAAGACAGTTTTAAAAGGGAGTGGCCAGAAACCCATGTTAGACTCAGAAGAGCATATGTTATGGGATATAATCGATGTCACTAGATAGCTCTTAACTGAAAGAAGATATAGCAGAAAGCTGTTTGTGTTTTGTAGCTTATGTAAAGTCATTCTAATGTGTTGTGGTTATTTTTAGGTGCCGTTGTGTAGGTTGTGACCCATAGCAACCTTATGCAAAAACAGAGCAAAACATTGCCGGGTCCTGCGTCATTCCCACAATTTTTTCCTCTGCTTGAGGATTCTACTATGTAGCTCATGAAAACCTCTAAATACCACCGAGAGGCGTGAGAACCCCAGAACACTTCATTGTGCTCAGGGGTAAAATATGCCTATGTGAAGAGGCAATTGTTAGAAGAAAACAAGGGGATAGTGCCTAATATTATATCAGGAAAAGTATGCATCAGGATTGTAATTTTTCAACATATTTGTATGCTGAACATTTAGTGGAGTTACTAGACTGTATGAAGAACACGTAGAATCAGGATTGCTGGAAGGCTTATTAACAACCTTTGATATGCAGATGATACAACCCTGCTTGCTGAGAGTCCAGAGGACTTAAGGCACTTACTGATGAAAATCAAAGACTACACAGACTGAAACTCACTGCAAAGAAAATAAAAGTCCTCACAACTGGACCAATAAACAACATCCCGGAAATCAGTGGAGTAAAGATGAACGGTGTCCAGGATTTCACTTTACTTGTGTCCATAATCAATGATCATGGAAGCAGCAATCAACAAATCAAATGTTGCATTGCCTTTGAAATATTCTGTTGAGTTCTTCTACTTCCATTTGCTTTGCAACTCTATATTCAAGAGCAATTTTAAGTCTGTTCTAACATCTTCTCTGAACTTTTCTTTCTTTCTTGTCTTTTTAATGACCACATGCTTTCTTCATGTGTGACATTATGGATGCCATCCCACAGCTTATCATGTCTTCTGGAATTACTAGTCAAGGAGGTAAATCTGTTCTTCAGCCATTCTCACATTCAGCCCTCATTTGGGCTGCTGCTCTTGAGGTTCTCCATTGTTTCTGCCCACACATGTAGGGTGTAGTCATCTGACTCTTCCATTCCATCTGGAGAAGTCCAGGCGTTTGGTCTCGGTTTATGTTATTGAAACAAGCTATTTGCAATGACAAATTTGTTGGTCTTGTAAAATTCTACCATGTCATCTCCAGCTCTGTTTACATCATCAAGGTCATGATTTGTGCCTACTGTTCCTGCCTCTCTGTTTCCAATTTTTGCCTCTAAATCTCCAATAGTGATCAAGGCATCTTGACTGAACATTTGATCAATTTCAGACTGAAGATGTTTGTAGATTTCTTCAATTTCTTCATCATAGGTTTTAGGAATTGGTTTGTAAATTTCAATAACAGTTGTATTAACCTTATTTCTTTATATGGATATAGATATTATTCCATCACAAACAGCATTGTACTTCAAAACAAATGTTGAAATGTCAGGCATAGTAAACTATATGACTGTCTGTTCCAAAATGGCCAATGATCAGTCCATTTCAACTCACTAATGCCTAGGATATCAATTTTATATGTGTTCCATTATAATTTTTACTAATTGCAATTTCCCTAGATTCTTATTTCATACAGTACACATTCTGATTATTAATAAATATTTTCAGGTTCTTCTCATTATGAATCATTCTCCCTCAGCAAATGAAGGTCCAGAGGATCGACTCTATCCATGTCCTTGTGGTCCTATTTTGGGACGACATCTTTTCCTCAGTTGTATTTTGGCAGCCTTCAAAACTGGGGCTTATCTTCTGGCTCTATAACTGATGATATTTTTCTGATATTCATTAGGTTTTCAGTGGATAACAGCACAGAAGTGGACAGGATACTCTTTCTCCATAGTTGAAGCTCTGGCGATTCCTAGGTGACATAACCAGTGTTTGAAATAATGACAACAAGCTTCCAGCATCATAGCAACCCACCAGCCACATGGTATGACTAACTGGTAGATACATGGTGGACAACACCTCCAGAAAGTGTTTAAAAAAAACAAAGAAGTCCATTTGAGAACTCAGGTGCCTTTGAAGCAGCCATCTTATTTTCAATTGTATGTGAAAGCTGGACAATGAATAAAAAGACCCGCAAAGAATTGATACATTTGAATCATGTAGAAGAATATAGAAAGTGCTATGGACTCCCAGAAGAACAAACACATCTTAGAGGGACTACAACAAGAAACAACTACAACGAGACGCAACGATGATAAAACTTTGTACCATATGCTTTGAGAGAGACAAGTCCTACGGCACGGATTAACACTGTGGCTGTAGGGATGGGATCAAGTAACGGCTGTGAAACCAGAAAGCATCCTGTGTGCTGTACATAGAGGTCAAGATGAGCTCGCGCTTATTGGAGGGCACCCAATTACAACAGCGCTAATGATGTTAGTGAGGCAGATTACAGTCTATATGATCAGGATGTACTTGTGTCAATTTTTGACTTGTAAAAGACTAACAAACTAGCAGCGAGAGTGGGGGGACGGAGATAATATTACCACCAAGTAAGAAGGGCTTCAAGTAAGCATGTCCTTTGTGCTTTAGGTCCCTGAGATGAGAGGCTCTAGATCAGCGGCTCTCAACCTTCCTAACGCCACGACCCACTGGTATAGCTCCTCATGTGGTGGTGACGCCCAACCATCAAATTATTTTCATTGCTACTTCATAACTGTAATTTTGCTACTGTGATCGCTGTGAAAGGGTTGTTCGACCCCCAAAGGGGTCATGACCAACAGGTTGAGAACCACTGCTCTAGATGGAGGGGAAGATTGATGCCAAGACACATGCAGAGCTCCAAGAAATGTTGATTCTACAAATATTAAGAGAATACAAGAACCTTTCTCCAGAGCCAATAGAGAAAGACTTCCTCAAGTGTCAGCATCAGAATTCAGACCTCTATCCTCCTATATTGTGAGAGAAGTTGTTTGTTCAAGCCAGCACTTGTATTATTTTTGTTATATTCTTTAGATAACTAAGGAAAAGTCCGTCTATTTAACAGCAGGGAAAAGTGTTCTTTAAACAGTTTGTTGAAGACTGAAATTAAAAGGTAAAAATAAAAGTATAAACTTTTTTTTCAAAATATAAGCTCCATAAAGTTCCAGTGATGACACCAGCTTCTTATTTCATACATAATAAACAAAGGGTCCTGGGAATTAGCCATGTGAATGGAGGATTTTTTTGTCATCATCAATTGAAGATAAATTAATGCATGTAAATATTATTTAAGAGAAGAAGAAGAAGAAGTTAGTTTGCTCTTGTATACAACTTGGGTTCAACAATTCTGGCTCTCAACTTTAATTTTTCAGGGAGAATTGTGTCAATTGAGCCAATTGAGATGTTAATCATGTTAGTTTATGCATAGTCACAAGGCATTTTCAAATATTGAAAGCCTAAACAAAGGAAGCACAATGCTGATGAAGATACTGACTGTAGATGGGCCCCTCCAGAGCTGATTGCTTGGAGGGGCGTCACCGTGGTGAAGTGAGTGGCTAAAGCTGTGGAAGCAGAGCCTTCGTGCTCTTCATTTGCTCATGGGGCACGTCTCAAGATCAAAAGAAATGACTGCAATTTTTGTCTAATGAGGGGAACTTGGAATGCATGAAGTATGAATTGAAGAAAACTGGAAATGGTCAAAAATGAAATGGAATGCATGAAGATCAATGTGCTAGGAATAACTGAGTTGTAATGGACTATTATTGGCCATTTTGAATCAGAAAATCATGATTTACTATCCTGGGAGAAACATAATCAAGAGGAATGGCATTGCATTCATTGTCTTAGCAAACCCATCACGAAGTACAGTGTTCACTATGATCAGATTATATTTATTCACCTTCAAGGACATCCAGTCAGTATTAGTATTCAAATTTACGCACAACCACAAAGGTTAGTGACTAAGAAACTAAAGAATTCTACCACCGGTTTCAGTTGTAAGTGGATCAAGCATGCAATCAAGATGCATTGATATCATCCTTTCTGTGAGGGGATATCCAATTGTCTACAGTTGTGCGTTGGGTCTCCACTCCAACCCCCCTCATTTGCATCAATATGGTTGTTTGGTTGGGGTCTTTCATGCCTGATACCTGATCCCATCAACACCTCAGGATCACACAGGCTGGCATGCTTCTTCCATGTGGGCATATTTGCTTCCTTGCTAGATGGCCGTTTGTTTATCCTCAAGCCTTTAAGACCCCAGCCACCATATCTTTCAGTAGGCAGACACCATCTGCTTTCTTCATCACCTTTGCCTGTGTTAGCGATCATGTTAGGAAGAAGAGTATCAAAGAGTGCCAGGTTATCAGAACAATGTGTTCTTGTGTTAAGGGAGGCCTTTAGAGGCCCAAAGTCTGTCTGCTATCTTAATACTTAACATATAAATATATGTATATTGGTCTTACTTCCTTTCATTATAAATTAATATATTTACATATATACATGCCTATAGCTATCCCTCTATAAATAGCTTTTGCCTCCTATTTGTTTCCCCTTCCTCCTACCCCATTATCATGCTCACCCTTCATTTGGCTCTCAGTAGTTCCTCTTGGATACATTACACTGATTAAACTGCACCAGGCTCTATGCACCCTCCTCACCTTCAATTTTAGGTCTTTTGTTGTTCCCTTATCTCTGAGTTGGTTGGTTCCTCACTTATCCTCCCTGGCCTCTCCTCTCCCAGTCCCATTGTTTTCTCCTCGGGATTGTTCATTCTGCCTTTCTTATATGGATAGACATAGGCAAAGAAAAACTAAAACGAACAAAACAAAACAAAACACAGAAATAAAACAAAACCAGAAAACAATAGTTCCAGGCCTGTCTGCTGACCCTTATGTATTTTTTCTGATCAAGCCTGATGAGGTACCAAGCCTGTCCCTCAAGACACCGGCTATTTTCAGGATTCCTCGAGGACTTGGTGCACTCCCTTCACGTTCGCCCTGCTGTGCCTGGGCAGACCAGGCACACTTTCCACACAGTGTCTCCAGTGTTGTTGCCCATAGCGCTATGGGTCAGTGTCTCACTGTGGGGCAGGCCCTCTGGTCCTCTCTGTGCATTGGCTGCTTCAAGCGGGAATGTCCTTCCTGGGGCTTGCTGGACCGTGATGAAGTTCAGAAGTGTGATGAGCTGTGGGAGGACATTAAAACCATCATTCAGGAAGAAAGAAAATATCATTGAAAAGAGAGGAAAGAAAGAATAGATCAAGGTAGATGTCAGCATAGACTGAAACTTGCTTGTAATGCTAGTGTAGCTAAGGAAAATGGAAGGATGAAGCAAGGAGCTGAACAGGAAAGTTCAAAGGAAAGCTCAAGAAGAAAAAGCCAAATATTTACCACCACCCCCCAAAAATGTGCCAGAACCTAGAACTAGAAAACCAAAAAGAAAGAACAGATTTAGTATATATGAAACTTTAGAGCACAAGAAAATCTCAAGCCTAATATTGTAATTTTGAAAGACTCTAGAGGCAAACTATTGAATTAATGCAGGAAGCATCCAGAGAAGATGGAAAGAATAGGCAGCCACTGTACCAAAGTGAACTAGCCGACAGTCACCATTTCAGGAGGGCACATATGAGCAACTACCAATGGTGCTGAAGGAAGACGTTCAACGTTTACTGAAGGCATTGGCTAAAACCAAGGTTCGAAGGAGCACTGGAAGCGCCCACTGGTCTATACCAGGAAATTTGGGAGACAGCTATTGGCCAACTGACTGTAAGAGATCCATAGTAGAGCCCATTCCAAAGAAAGGTGACCCAACAGAATGCTCAAACTATAGAACAATATCATTGATATCACACACACGTAGAATTTTATTTAGGATCATCCCAAAATGGATGTAACAGCACATTGACGGGAAACTGCCAAAAGTTCAGGTCAGATTCAGAAAAGGAGGTGAAACAAGGGATATTATATGGATCTTAGCTCAAAGTAGAAACTGTCAGAAAGATGTTTACTTGTGTCTTATTTTTAATACTCTTTAGAGTGTTGCGGAGCAAGAATGTCACTTTGAGAACTAAGATGCACCGGAATTAAGCACTGTAGTCGCCATTGCATCGGATGCATGGGAAAGGTCAACGCTGAATAAGGAAGACCGCAGGAGAACAGATGCATGCTAATTGTGGGGCAACAGAAGAATACTGAAAATAACACCGACTGCTAAAAGGAAAGACAGACCTGACTTGGAAGAAGTAAGGCCAGCATGCTCCTTAGAGGCAAGGATGACAAGACTTCGTTTCACATACTTTGGACGTATCGTCAGGAGAGACTAGTCTCTCGAGAAAGACATCACGTTTGGTGAATTGGGGGAGTGGTGATAAAGAGGAAGGGCCCCAATGAGCTGGATTGACACCGTGGCTTCATCAATGGCCTCAGACAGGAGCAATTGTGAATATGGCACAGGACCAGGCAGGGTTCCCTTCCGTTGTGCGCAGGGTTGTGATGGGTGGAATCCGACTCAATGGCACCTAAAGCAACAATACCATGTTGATGATGGTTGCTGCTGTTAATTGTTGGTCCTCTTCATTGGAGGCATGAGAAAGTTTAACTCCCCCACCCACCCCCTCTGCTGCTCCAGGTTTCATCTACAACATTGTCTTTCCCGTTCTTAACAGAAATGATCGTTTGCAAGCTGCTGATTTCTCTGTCACCAGAATCCATGTTTCTGTAATAGGGGCTCTTTTAACACTGTTGTCTTATACTTTCAGGCATATTATCACACATTCATTTGTAGACCAAAGAAAAATCTGAGGCCCCATGCATAGTTTTTATCATTATATGTATTTTCCATCAACCTTTGGATGACCCTTAATATTATAGTTTCTTTTTGCTGCTAATTTGTATCCCATTGTAGAGATAGACACATTTATTTCTCCATTGATCAGTTGATGGACATTTAGATTGTCTCCAATTTGGGGCTATTATGTTCAATATTGCTAAAATTGTGAGTAATATACAAGCTTCTGTGTAGACACATGTTTTCTTTTCTTTGAGTTAGATGTCTAAGAGTAAAATTGCTAGTGAATTAGTGAGACAGTGAATTACAGTGCAAAACAAAAACAGTCCTTGGATTTTGGTTACCACTAGAGCCTATATCTCTGTTTTGGGTAGCCTCAATTTTTTGCATCAATCTCCCTGTGTTTTAATTTTTCTTCCACCCTATTTTTAGGATACAATATTTATTGATTGATTTATTGATGAGATTCAAATAAATAATACAAGTAAAATTCACAATCCAGAGTCAGACATTTAGACTTTGTTATTTGGTAGATAGTAACTATTCTGGTTAATAAGAAAGTGCTTAGAATTAACTATTTTTAAAATCATAGGAATATAAGGTGATCATGTTCTGGACAAAGCGTAACTCATTGTTACTATCTGTGAGCATGAGCAGATAAGATGCCTTTCAGGGTTGCATAAAGAATTTGGCAAGATTATATTAACTGGATACATTAGCAAAATTCTAGTCAATATTTTGGATTATCAGTAAATGTAAGCAATTGAAATAACCTTTGAGAATGTTATTTTATATATTTATTTTCCATAACATTATTCTTAATATATGTAAAATATTAAATATTTCTAGAAGTCCAGGCATGAAAATAACTACTTTTTTAGTCCTGCTTTCAAAAATTATGAAATCTAAGCTTCAGAATGATGATGATTATGATTAACATGATAGCCAGTATTTATTGACTATGACCTAATGTAAGCCTCTTGTAGTTATGATATGGAACATCCCATAATCTGATTAACCCATGTTGTCTCTATCTCTGTCTGTGTGTCTCTCTCTCCCTCTCTACTTAATCGGAAAAAGCTTTGGTTCGTAGACATTGAACCAGGATCAAACTGCATGGCATAGACTGTCTTCCTAACCAATCTGCTTGTATGCTTTGCAGTCTAGCACAAACAACGCTCCCAACTTACCTGACTTGCGGACCGTTTGACTTCTGTAAGACGTATCTGTGCACCATTAAACATGATTTTTTAAAACAGGTTAAAGCTAACCCTAACCCTCTTCTGATGTCCTCCCTAGTTTTTAAGTGCAGTTGATAGAAAATCCAACCTCAGTTATTTTACTGAGACCTTTCAATTATATAAAATTCTCAAACCATCTGCTCAAATTAAAGAACAACATCATTAATATTGTATACAAGTAAAATTTTGCTGAAGGTCATCCAACAATGTTTGCAGCAGTACATTGAAAGGGAGCTGCCAGAGATTCAGGCAAGATTCAGATGAGGATGTAGAACAAGGGCTATCGTTAACCGAAATCAGATGGATCTTTGGCAGCAGTTGTTTCACTGCCCTTAAGTCAGTGCTGACTCATGTTGACCCCTGTGGGTTTCTAGAACTGTAATTGTTTATGGGGATAAAAAGTCCAGTCTTTCTCCCATGGAGCTGCTGGTGGTTTTGAACTGCCAATCATGCAGTTCTAAGCTCAACTTGTAACCACTCTGCCATCTTGGCTCAGCGGCAACAGGGAATACCATGAAGATGTATACTTGTATTTTATCGACTACTTATTTTATTGACTCAAAGCACTTGACTGTGTGGGTCATAACAAACCATGGATAGGCTTATATGTGGGGATCGAAAGGCAGTTGTGCACATAGAACAAGAGACTATCACATGGTTTAAAATCCGGAAAGGTGTGTGTGCCAGGTAGTATCCTTTCAGCATTTCTGTTCAATCTGTATGCTGAACAAATCATCAGAGAAGCTGGATTCTATGGAGAGCGGGCCATCAGAATTGCAGGAAGTTTTATTCAAAACATGTGATAGGCAGATGACACAACCTTGCTTGATGAATGTGAAGCACTTGTTGATGACGTTCAAAAATTGCAGCCTTCAGTAGGGATTGCAGCTCAATGCAAAGAAACCAAACTCCTCACAACTCGATCAATAGATAGCATCATGAAAAATGGAGAAAAGATTGAAGTTGTCAAGGATTTGGTCTTCCTTGATTCACAAGCAGTGCCCATGGAAACAGAATTCAGGAGATCAAAAGACATTGCACTGGGTAAGTTTGCTGCCAGAACCTCTTCAAAATGTTGAAAAGTATTGGGGCTTCTTTGATGACTAAGATGGGTGGACAGAAGCCATGATCTTCTCAGTCAATTTCAAATGCATGTGAAAGGTGGGCATGGGGTAAGGACAACTTGGACAAGAATGGATGCATTTTTATTAGGATGCTGGCAAAGAGTATTGAAAGTACTATGGTCTGGCAAGAGAATAAACAAATCCATTTTGGAAGAAGTACAGCCTGAATGCTCCTGAGAAGTAAGGATGGCGAGATGTTGTGTTGCATGATTTGGACATGTGATCAAGAGAGACCAGTCCCTGGAGAAGGACCTCATGCTTTGTAAAGTAGAGGGCAGTGAAAGAGAGGAAGGCTCTTGACAGGATGGACGGACACAGTGGCTGCAACAATGAGCTCAAACATAGAAAGAATTTGGAGGATGGTGCGGGACCAGACAGCAGCGTTTCATTCCGTTGCACATAGGAGTGCTCTGAGTTGGGACCTGCTCAAGGACAACTCACACCAAAAGAACACATTTTCTTGTCTTTGCGTTAGTTATCTAAGGGTAGACATTTAATCCACACAATTGTGGAATGGTATCTATCCTTCTGTTTCCAGTTCTTTACAATCACTGCTGAGATGTATAACATCTATCCCAGTGTGCTGCTAACAAAACTTTTGCTCTGGGCATTTAGCTCCTTTTTCCCACCCAGGGACTACGTACCTCTCCATGACTTTCAATGACTCTGTTCTTCATGATCCTGCCCTTTCTATGCTTCCATCAGAAATGCTTCCATCAGAAATACCTCTTGCTTCCCTCGTCTGCTGCCACAGAGCCAGCATCTATTCGCAGTAACCTTTTCTGCCGCAGAATGAAACACTGCCTGAATCTGTGCCACCTTCATATCCTTGGTATGTCTGAGCTCATCGGTGCTGCTATTGTGTCAATCCATCTTGTTGAGTGTTTTCTTCATTTTTTGCTGACCCTTTGCTTTACCAAACATTATGCCCTTTTCTAGCAATTGGTCTTTCCCGATGACATGCCCAAAGTGAGTGAGTCAGTCTCATCATCCTTGTTTCTAAGGAGCATAGTTCTCAGGAGTATATTCTGTATTTCTTTTAAGACTGATGTCTTTGTCCTTTTAGCATTTCATGGTATATTCAATATTCTTTGCCAGCATGACACTTCGGACACATCAGCTCCTCTAGCCTGGAGGAATCTGTGCGGTTGATTCAATCCTCCCTTCTTCAAGCAGGCCCGGAAAATAGCGGCACAAAACAAAGAACTCTCAACTCTCCCCTGGGGTGAGGGAGGCCCAAACCATCAAAGCCCAAAGCATGGGATGTTTACAAACAGATGGAGAAAAGAACCCTAATATTTCATGGTAAACCCATACGACACAGTTAACTTTCAATGTAGGTACTCAGTCACATCAAGTCTTCAGTAAACTACTCTGCTGTAGGATGGGGGTGTTTAGAAAACGGGATTAGAGTAAACTGACACTGCTGACATTTCACAGAGACTCTGAAAGGGCCGAACATTTCACTAAATCTTTGCTTCCTAACATACAAAATGTTGCCATTGTAACAGGAAGTGTTATGTCTGAAGCACTGTTAGTCCTTGAAGTTACTCATGTTAAGAATATTTGCTGGTGCCAGCAGTTTAAGTCTAAGTAGTTCAAAATTTTTAAACTTTTTTTCCTCCTTATTTTCTCATTTTCCTTTTCCTAGGTGTATTTCTTTGTTTTCCAAATTATATTTAGCGACACAATTAAAAAGTGGCAAAATAGGTGCCAGAGTTGCTAATTATATAATTATAAGAGTACAAAGCAGCCATGTAAAGGGCGGTGGAAAAACGTACTTGTTCCAATTAGGAAATAAAGAAAGGTCCTGCAGTCAGACTTCGCCCTTGTCTCCGTCCTGCATTACCCTTTATGGGGCATCACGGCGGAGTCACTTCTACTTTAGGAGCTGGTGGCAGTTCTGTGGACTCTGTGTGAAAGGTTGACACGTTTGCAACATGAAATGATTCAAATGAGTGGAAGGTGAAGCAAGTTCTCCTAGAGAAGAGACGCCCATATTTCCAATGAAAATTCCAAATCTTTTTGAGGCAGTTTCTTCTGATCCCAATAACCCATGCAGCTCTAAAAATTGTGTACAGGATCAGGTCAACCCTAGAAAGAATCTGCTCAGGGCACAGGTCTCTTTCATCACAAATGTGCCTCTTTATCTGAAAGAGCTCTAAAATAGATGTTTTCATGGCACTTTGGGACATATAGGGCTAAACAGGTGATATCTTCTCTCAAAAGGTTATCTGTTCTCAGCACAGAAATGTTGCTTAACACTGGAGGAGGTGTGTTTAATAGATTTATTTAGCCCTACTAAAGGTCAAGAAATGTTTCCTTTCTTCCTCAGTTTGTCCCGCTCCCTCTCTTTTTCTGTTCCGTTATCCAAATGTCTTTTTTTTCCATTTTAAATGTTCCGACTTGAATATTACACTCATAAGAATATTTTTAACAAGATGGGTATGGCCTAAAGAATAAAAATAAAATTAGCACTCTTACATCACACCACACAAGGAACAGAGTACATTTTAAAGCTCTCTGTACTTCCTTCCCTTCCCCTAAAAAAAACTACTGTCCTTGATTTTATGTTTTTATTCCCCTACTTTTCTTTATATGTATTTCTGTGCAAATAGTATATAGTACAATAAAATCTTTATAATGTATTGCATTATTTGGAGTATCTGGGTGGGACAAATTATTTATACACTCACCTGCCAATTAAGAGATTGGGGGTTCAAGTCCATCCGGAGGCATCTCGAGAAGAGGTCTGGTCATCTCCTCTGAAACATTAACTATGGAGAAGTTCTCAGAGCGCAGTCAAACTCTCATGCATAGACGCTTGCCAGGGCTTGGAGGCCACTCGGTGATAAAGGGTCATTGTCTTCTTTAGAGCAGGACTTCATATTATATGTAAGATTTGCTTTACTTATCATATCATGTTTGTGAAGTTTATGTTAGTACCTATGAATATAGTTCATAATTTTACTTCTACCTATTCCTCTACAGATCAATATACCACTATTTACTTGTGCATTTATCAATGGGCATTGAGGATTTTTCAGGTTTGTGGTTTTAATTTTTACATGTCCCTAATTTACACTTATACGAATTTTTAGTGCAGTAGTTCTCAAACTTTCAGGGTTCACAACATATTTTTGCTCTTAAAAAAGATTCTTTGAAACCTCAAAGATATCTTTAAGATATGTATTATATTTCAGATTTTATACATTTTAGATATTAAAACTCATATATTTAAAAGTGATTGATTTATTTTTAAGTATTAATAACAAACTTTGCAAGTTAACATCAGTACTATGTTTTTCTTAAAAACTTTACGAAAGAAAATTAAGTAATAAAAGCAATGGCTTTTTTAAAATTCTGTAAATCTTTTTGATATCAGGTAGCAGAAGGTAACTTCATTCTTATGCCTGCTTATCATTCAATCGTTCATTTGTTGTTTTGGATGAGTATTTGAACAAGATCAATCTCATATGAATCTAGTAGTTGTGAATGAGAGGACCTTTCAGACCTCCTAAAAAGATTCTCAGACAACATTTTGAGAATCATTGCCAAAGAATTGAATTACTTTTCAAGATAATGCCAACTTGTTTTTCTTTTTAAAAAATCATTTTATCGGGGGCTCTTACAGCTCTTATCACAACCCATGCATCCATCCATTGTGTGAAGCGCATTTGTGCATTTGTTGCCATCATGCCAGCTTGTTTTTCTAAACTCATGCTTCCACCAGCCAAAGTGCACCTGCTGGAGGGGAAATGTGGTTGATGGGAAATAGTATCTTATAGAGGCTTTAATTTTCATGTATTTGATAACTGGTGTAATTAAATATACTATCTATATATTACATAGGTTTCTTCTCTAAAATTTTGGTGAGACATTTGCCCATTTTAACAATTGGGTTATGTCTTAGTTGTTTAGTTCTGCTATACCAGAGATAGATTTCTCATTTTCCCCATCTCAGTTAGCTTGTGTGTCCTTGAACTCTGTTCGATGTGGGAAAGGCTCGTGGAATGATGTGTTACCTGAATACATATACTGCATTACAAAAATAGATGAGTTGTGGGATGAGATCAAGGATATAATATATAAAGAAACCAAAAGGTGATTTTAAAGATCAGAAAGGGCAAAATGGGTGTCAGAAGAGAATCTGAAACATGCTATTGTATGTGTAGTAGTAAAATGGAATAGAATTATGTTAAAGAAATTATGAAGTAAATGGTCTGAACAGAAAATTTAAAAAGATGGCTCCCCCCAAAAGTATTAAATAAATTGTGCAAACATCTGGAGTTAGAACACTGAAACAGAAGAACACCCTCAGAATTTTTCAAACTGAAATAAAATTTTAAAAATTCAAGCCTACAATTGCACTATAGAAAGATTTTATAGGCAAGATATTAAATAATGAATGAAGCATCAATAGAAGATGATAAGAATATATAGAATTATACCCCAAACAATATCAATGTTCAACTGTATTAGGAGGTCACATATGACCAAGGCCCAATAGCATGGAAAGAAGTTTTTAATACATTGAAAACTAGGTGAGTTGTGGGAGTTGTGACATGATTTCAGAGCATAATATATCAAGAAAACAAAAGGTGATTTCAAAGAAAAGATAGAAAGACTATTGAAGACATTGGCCAAAAAAAAAAAGGCTCCAGGAATTGATGCCACACATATTAAAATGTTTCAACAAACTGAAACCCTTTCTAGTCTATACCAATAAATATTTGCATGACAACTAGTTGGGCAATTATTTGGAAGAGATCTCTCTTCCAAAAAGAGGCGACCAAATAATATATCAAAACTATATATACGGTGCTGGAGGTACTTACATGTTTATGCCAAGAAATTAAAAATGTAGTCATCTGATCAACCAACAGGAAGTGGTCCATATTTGTGAACATTTCAAAGAAAGATAGCTAATCCAACAGAATGCAGAAATCATAAAACAACATTATGAATACATGCAAATGAGATTTTTCTGAACATAATTCAAAAACGGTTGCAGCAGTCCATAAACAGATCTACCAGAAATCCCAGCTCCATTGATAAGTGGACATAGACTAAGGAATAGTTGTGCTTACATCAGTTAGATCTTGAAGAAAAGCATAGAATAGCAGAAAAATATTTTCTTGTTTTTATTGACCATTCAAAGATATTTGACTGTGGAGATCCATTGCAAAGAATTCCAGAATACTTAATTGGTGTCGTGCTGAACCAGTGCATAGACCAAGAAGCAGGTGCTTGAACAGAAAAAGGAGATAATGTCAGATTTAAAATCAGGCAAAAAAAGATATACATAAGGATTGTAACCTTTACCGTACCTACTCAATCTCTGTACCTGAACACACTATCTGAGAAGTTTGACTATCTAAAGAATAATGTAGAATCAGGATTTGAGGAAGACTCGTTAACAACTCGATATGCAGATGAAATAACCTTATTTAAAGCAGTAACAGATGAAAATCCAAGACTACACACTTAAATACAAATTAAATCTTAACCTAAAGAAAACAGAGGTCCTCCTAACTAGACCAATAAACAACATCGTGATAAAGGGAGAAAAGGTTAAGTTTCAAGGATTTCATTTTACTAGAATCTACAATCATTCCCAAGGAATCAGCTGTCAAGAAATCAAACACCACATCTCATGGGCCAAATTTTATGCAACGTATCTCTTTAAAATGATGAGAAGATGCTACTTTGAGGAATAAGGTATGCATGACCCAAGTCACCAGACGAGGCATGGTCTCATGTGCACACAAAAACAGAACTATAGACAAGGAAGACAGAAGAAGAGCTGACGGCTCTGGACCATGATGCTCATGAGGAATATTACATATACCACAGACTTCAAGAAAACCAACAAAAAATGTGTCTTGGGAGAATTACCACCAGGAAGAGAATGGTGAAATTTCATCTCACATATTGTGGACATGTTATCATTAGGGATAATTCCAGGAGAAGGACAGCATGGTTGGTAAAGAGTCAGCAAAAGCAAAGATCCTCAATGTGAGGGGTGGACACAGTGGCTGTAACATTGGGCTCAAACACTGTAAGGAATTAGGAGATGGTGCAGGACTGTGTAATGCTTCAATCTACTCTGTGGAATATGCTTGATGGCGTCTAGCAACCACAACATTTCCTGTTGCTTTTGGTGAAGTTACTTACTATGGTTTTAAATCTACATTCTCATTCATTTTTGTCTGAGTAACAAGCAATTACCAAGATCAGTACATGAAAATATCTCAATTGAAGTCAAACCTGTCAATTTCTTATTGTAGTTTTCTGTTTTTACCAAATATTAAAATTATATAATGTCATATAATGTATATTCTATTTAGATTATCTAGTCTCTAGTAATACTTTATACTGAAGATAATTTTGAATTATTTTAGTATTGAGATAGCATCTTTTGGTTACCATTTGCTCTGTTTTAACATTTTATTCTTACATCTCTGTGTCTTAAAGCTTAGCTATATTTCTTGGAAGTAGCATATGAGTGGATTTAAAGAGAATTTATTTAATTCATTGTCTTTTCACTGAAGTGTTTATTTCCTTTAAATTCACCACTATTGACAATATATTTAAAATACTGTGTCTATATATTTTGTACATTTTTTATCTATGTCTACGAAATCAAGTTGCTTTTTCTCAATAAGAAGTAGTTACAGTGGTCACATGGAACTTCTAAGTCAATATTCTTTTTTAAAATAATTTTTGAGTTTGAATTTTTGTCAACAAAGAAGATAGTATGAGTGAGGGCTCATTTATGAACTAACAGTTATTCTTTCCCTCTGCCTAGAGCAAAGCCTCTCTATTATCTCCCAAGAGACAAATTTCTAATTCACCCATTCCCCGAAGACGAAGACCTTTTTTTAAATTGGCTTTATGTGATTGTGTTCTCTTAAACGTAGGTAAGAAGCCACATATTCTTCCAATAGATAGGCATTCAGTGTACAAATTTCTATTCTGCACCAACTCCAGTGCTGAAGCACAGCTGTGAGCAAGACAGAATCTTTCCCTGTGGAGCTTACTGCCTGTCTGAAAGTGTGTGGAAAGTCAATTCAAGCTGAAGGTGTCTGGATGGAGAAGAGAGAGAAGACAACCAAGAGTTGGTGAGAGCAAAGAAGAAGGCCACAGAGGACAAGAGGCGTGGCTATCCGCACAGATGACTGGAGAAGAAAACACGGGCAATTCTAATCTGCATATCGCAGCGACATTCCATGTAAGAACCTACTTTCTTTGGTTGCAAATCAAATCTCTTAAAGAGATCATGATGGCTAGATAAGCTTCAGGGAAATGCCTTTACCAAGTCTGCAAGGTTTTTAAAAAGCTATAATAGGAATTTTGTTTTTATCTGTGTGTATCCTCTATTACCATGGAGAAAGTATTTGAAATAGTAGTGAATCAACTGGACCTAAGAGCCTTGTTTCATTTCAATTTTAAGTAGGCCAGCAGCCATGCACTGAATTTGAATCACATATAGGCGTTACATAGTCCTGATCATTGGTCACTCTCTAGATGTCAAAAAATATCCTTTACTTACGTTTTATGCATCTAGAACTGTAATCCAATAACAATTTTCCTGGTAAGTGGTTCTCACACGCCACTAGGGAGAAATTGCTTTGCTGCCCTGCACTTAAAAGAAGTTTAAGCTAAAAAAGACACAAATTTCACATTCTTATCTAGACTAAGAAAATAATATTTTAAATTATTGAATTTGCACTCCTCTGAGACATCAGCATAATTGCACAGAGGACACCTTTAATTTTTTTATATACTTATTTATTAATAAAGAAGAACTTCTTAGTCATCTACCAGCAGATTGGTGCAGTGGAACAAAACAATTATGCAATAAAACCGCTAGTTCATTAAATTGGAAAGCTGGGATTGAATTACTAATTTATGTTGTTTTTAATTTCAAGTTATAAATTGTACTATTTTAAAATATAGAAGAAAACGGTTCCCTTGGAGTCTGTCTACCTCCAACTCTGACTAGGAAAGTTTTATTTGTCCCTGGGCACTAGGAAGTTGGGGGATTCACAGAAAAATTGCCATTTCACGAGAGCACACCATGAAACATTCCTAGTCATGTTCCTTCATTACAGGAGGTTTAATAAACATAGCCAATCATTTAAAACTATGCACAGCATTCTAAGGCTTTTGAAAGGCATTTTCATAAAAGTTAAAAGGGAACATGTTGACAATCTGACTTCAGAGATGTCACAAATTTGTCTGTCCAAAGAGTAAACTCTGAGATGAAATTAGGGAACAAGAAGTTTATGGGATGAACACTTTGGAAGGGAAGCGGAGGAAGTTGGATTGAGTAGAGAAAGAACTTGGCCTACAATACATCCTCACAAAGGGTCACAATCTAGCCCATGGGTAGCTCTGGAATGGGGGGGGTATCGTCAGAGGAGTGGGGTGATGGTCATTGAATGTAGCTGTCCTGGAAAATGGACATGACCTTGAGTAAGGTCAGTCTCTGAACCCAAGACAATTTCTAAGGAGGTCTAAAGCTCAGGGCTACCTCTCTTGCTACTTCCAGCTGCAGGGGAGCCATCAGAATGCCCACTGGTGTAGAGAATGTTGACAATATCAGGTCTACATTTTCTCAAAATTAGTGAATCAATATTTGGCTTGGGAAACTTTAATCCATTGAGCATTTTCTTCATTCATTTAACAATAATGCCTTTAGTGCTTATTCTGTACAGCTTAGCCGATGCCCTAGCAACACAGTGGAGACGAAGACGTTGGAGAAAGGATGGAATACACTGGACAATTGTGCAGGGACCACACGACAAGCATTTTAAAGGGATTTTTCACATACCTCTCACTAAACCTTATGCGATCATTTGTTTGTTTGTTTCTGACGAAAATACTAAGTGGTTGTGAGTTTGT
This sequence comes from Tenrec ecaudatus, assembly GCF_050624435.1. NCBI lineage: Eukaryota > Metazoa > Chordata > Mammalia > Afrosoricida > Tenrecidae > Tenrec > Tenrec ecaudatus. The sequence continues at coordinate 119,480,968 of NC_134530.1, read as the reverse complement.
TTGTCTCTTTGTTTGTTTGTTTCTGATGGAAAAACTGAGTGACTGTGAGTTTTCTAAATGGACCCAAGGGCCCCTAGTGGAGCGGGAATGTAGTCTGTGCTGCGTGAGCACTCTCTCCTATGGGCCATTGTGCTACACAAAGAACCTCTGCCTCAAACTCAAGGCCGTCCAGTTATTCCGACTCTTAGCAACCTGATTGGCCAGGGTAGAACTGCCCCTGTGGGGGATTGAGACTGCAACACCTGTTGGGAGAGGAAGCCTCATCTTCTCCCCTGAAACTGCTGGTGGTGCCAACTGCCAGTCTTCCCGGTGACGGCCTAATGCTTACTCATGCCTTCACCAGGGCTGGCTCACATCTGATGCACACATTGCAGAGAAACAGGGAGGAAGAAATGACTGGTTTCAAATGGAAGTTGGAAGATCAGGGTAGCTTAGAACCTTGAATAAGTCTCCTCAAGTTGGAACAAAAAGGAAAATTATCATTAAGCTTAAAAAAAAAAAACATTCTTTCTCCACACTGGATTGAGTGTAACATTTCTGAAAGCAAAGCACATCAGACGTAAAACTCTTAATTGGTCCCTTGATGGTTCAGAATTCAATCCTAACGTGACACCGACCTGACACTATCAGAATATTCCGATCCTCCCTTCCTTTGCTAGGTCCAGGCCATGGCGTTTTCAACTTCAGAGTCCACATCCAGTCAGACATAACTGCCACTGGTCTCTTGTTTCTGGTTCTCGGGCTCGTTCGCTCCCTGCCATTGGCTCCATCTTGTTTCTGTTTCTCAAACACTCTCACTTTCTCCATTCTTCGTCTTCACTCTGCCTTTCTTCTGCCTCTGGCTTTTCTCTTTGTCTATCTGTCTGCCTTCCTGTCCATTACTTCTTTCCCCAACCAGGTCTTAGAATATATGTTCACATCTTCTGGAACACTTCCTACCTGATTGCCTCTCCCTGGGATATTTCCTGTTCATCTTTCAAAGGCTTGGGTCAAGTGTCACTTCTGGATGGCTTCTCTGGATTCAGCTTCCTTTACCTGCTTCCTGGGTAGTCAGAGCTGCTTACATTCCCCCGCCCTGCTACAGGGTTCTCCGCATGTCCCTGAGACTCATGTGTGTTTCTATATGTATCTATTTCTCTGAATGTGTCTGCTTTTCACTAGACCTCATGGGGAAAGGACCATGCCACATTTATACTGTACTCCTTGCCCCCAGCACCCACCTGTGTACAGTGCTCATTCAATAAGATTAGAAAGAAGGAAGGATTGGCAGGAAGGAGGGAGAAAGTAGCTGCTAAAGAAGGGAAATGGAAGAAAGAATACAATATGTGGCATTTCAGATTTGTAAAATGTAGTCTCTTGTAGGAGGCCATTTGTAAGGTTTACTAGCAGCTCTTGTGTTAAAAATAAAAATTAGACTCCCATTTCAAAATGATAAAATATGCGTGTGGATATATGCCTAGCTAATGTTTGAGGGGGAAAGCTAAAAAAATTCAGTATTTTAAGTTCATTTAAAATAACTTTACTGCCATGATCTTGACATATCTTAGCTACTTTGGAGTTTCCCTAATGTAGCACACACACACACACACATCCCTCTTTTTTTTCATTAAATTTTCCTTCGCCACAATTTTATAATTTTTCCATTCTAAGACTTTTATAAACTTCTTTAGGAAATTTAGAAATCATAAAAATATACAAAAGAAGAAGCCTCACACCAAAAGCTGCTAGGAGTCCTGGTGGCATAATGGTTTGTGTTGAGCTGAAAACTTCAAGGTCGTCAGTTCAAACCCACCGGCCGCCTGTGGGAGAAAGTTGGAATTTTCTACTCCCCTAAAGAGCTACAGTCTTGAAATCTCACAGGAGCAATTCTACACTGGCCGATTGGGTCACCGTGTGTTGGCATCGACTTGATGGCACAGAGTTTGGAGTTTTTTAAATGCTCCCACACAGTGACTTCAGTGTACTGTGTCCTCCCTTTGCCTTCCTTTTCGTCTCTGATGTCGCCTTTGTATCAAAATTGGGAAAAAGACCTATATGTTCAGTTTCATATTTTGCTGGACATTCTCCAGAGAGCATAACCTAACCCTTTCCCCACCTCAATAAAATTGTCTCCAGAGAGTATTGTTAATTGGTGTAAGGTATTTAATTATATAAGAACACCTTTATTTCATTTAGCATTTCCTTTATTTGGGGACATACAAGTTTCAAATTTGGGATAGAAATAGACTAAAAAGCAAATGAGCATGAGTCTACCTATAACCTGGGAGTGCTTTACATTTGGCTTAAAAATTTTAGTTATACTAGACTTCTCTCCAGTGTGGCTATACTTGTACTGGCTACTATTAACTTAAAAATCTTAGTGAATTATCCTAAAACTAAATGCCTTCTACAGAAATTACAGGGCTAATCTGTCAGGCCTTAGAAGGAGAAATCACCTGCTTTCATTTATTCATGTATCATATGCTATTAACTGCTCCTCTGTGGTTTAGGTCTGGAATCGTTGAAGGCTTTCAGAAAGAGGCCTTCTGAGAGCTTATTGTTTACTGTGGCAACAAGTTATACACACAAATAACATTAATGGAAGCAATTACTAATTGTGGGCACAAAGTCAAGGGAACACCAGACAATTAATATTCTAGAATTTCATGGGAGGGCATGATCTTTTTCATGAGGCTGCTATACAAAGCCCAAAGGCAATTATAACATTACACTGCAACTTATTTTTTTGTTTTAATATGTATGTATGTATGTATGTATATGTAAATGTGTGTGCATGCATAAGAGGGGGCCTCAAAAAAGTGTGTGAAAAAATGAAATTTAAAACTAATGGCATTTTTCCATGGACTTTTGGAAACCTCTTTCTATAGATAACTATATACAATGCAACAAAATTAACTGCTGCTATTATTTTATTATTATGTTGTTGTTCAAAGATTTTCGCTGTCTCATTTAAAAGTGCTAAACGTGTGTGGTGGGGTTGTGTCATTTCACCATACTTATTCAATCTGTGTGCTGAGCAGAGAAGCTATATGAAGACTGTGGCGTCAGGACTGGAAGAAGGCCTATGACCAACCTGAACTATGCAGGTGACGCAGTCCCGCTTCCTGAAAGCAGAACACTTGAAGCCCTTGATGATGGAGGTCAATTATGGCAGCCTGCAGTGTGGACTCCAACTCAATGCAAAGAAGACCCACATCCTCACAACTGGACCAATAGGCAACATCATGAGACATGGAGGGGAAAACATGAAGCTGCAAAAATCTTGTCTTGCTTAAATCCTCAAGCAATATTCATGGAAGCAGCCATCCAGAGCTCAAATGATATGTTGCATTAGATAAATCTGCTGCACAAGAACTCTTTAGATATTGAAAAGGCAAGGATGTTACTTTGAGGACTAAGGTGCCCCTAATCTAAGCCATGGTATTTTCACCTGCATACACATGTGAAAGCTGGGCATGGAATGAAAAAGTCAGAAAAAGAATTGATACCTTTGAAATGTGATGCTGGAGAAAAATATTGAAAATACCATGAACTTCAAAAAGTCAAATAGATTTGTCTTGGAAGAAGTACAGCTAGGCAAGGATGGCAAGTCTTGGTCTGACAAATTTCGGTCATGCTCTCAGGAGAAACCAGTGTTTGGAGAAGGACATCATGCTTGGTAAAGGGGAGGGGCAGCGAACAAGGAGTCCCTCAGGAGATGGATGCCATGAAAAATGCCATGACGGATGCCACGATGGTCTCAGGCAGGAACAACTATGAGAACGGTGTGGGGCTGGGCAGTGTCGCCTTCTCTTGTGCCTACAGTTGTCTTGTGCCTACAGTTGTCTTGTGCCTACAGTTGTCTTGTGCCTACAGTTGTCTTGTGCCTACAGAGCCCAGTGGGTAGTCCCTACCAAAATCTACTCCCATAAAGCATTTTACATCTCCAGAGCCTAAATAGGTTAACTATACATCAAAATCAATTCAATGGCAGTGGGGGAATATGTAGCCTAACAGTGTCTGATGCTTCCCACGCGTGTTGGGAGCTATTGTATTTATCCAATTTGAGCCGTCCTTTATGCATCTCATCGTAGGTTTTAATTTCCTTCTGTTAGTTCCCTTAAGCTCTAAATCATTAAGCTGTGGTGCGAAAGGGAGTTCCAATTCGTTGATTTTACTTTTAGAGGGCAGGATCCCAAAGTCAAATAACTTGCCTTTTAATATCTTGATTTTGCAAAACAGACATATAATTCTCCTCTGAACAATGGTGCAACATCATGAATCTTGAATATTTCTGAAGGTTCAAAGATCCCAGACTGAATCCCACTATTAACTCATTGCCAACCGCATTTTTGAGGATTATCTTTTTACATGTTGTTGGCCAAATAACTCCTGAAGACAGTTTCCCTTAAAATGATACATATAAATGGCAAGAAGATCTCAATTACCAAATCCGAACCAGATTTTAACATAATTACTTTTCTGGTTCTTCTAGTTTCACTTGCTCTGGCTATTGGGGGGAAATAGAGGAGTTGCTAATTCGTTTCATGTTTGCCTTCTGATCGATAAAATGCTAAAAGTAGTTTTCCTACTAAAAATGAACTTTCTAATAGTGTCTGATCGAGGAAGAATGACCAAGATGCAGAGTACATATCTCTGAGGTAAGAAACAGCTGTTCCTCCTTCCATGATTTGTTTAAAGAGCTCAATTAATGGGAAATAAATTATTTATAACCTACAAATTCACATGTGATAGGCATTAAAATTGACTGCATGTACAATATAGATGGTGTGCCATATCTGTGAACAGCGCTCATAGAGCATACATGCTCCTCATTCGCCATAAAGCTAGGCCGATCAGAACAGTCGAGGCTTGTCTAACCAAAGAGTTTATGTTGAGATTTCTCCACCTTTAACCTCCACTCATTTTCTATACCATAATTTTCACCAAATATATTATTTCTTTGGCTTGCCATTTTTCTTACTTCCCCAATTGGATGTAGCCCACAACTGAGAATAAACAATTTAAGTTCTCTCACCAGCTACCCTCAGAACTCTGAGCAGAATATCCTCTTGAACCTGTAGCATCTGAGGACGTGTGATGGCTGGGGTCATGAGAAATGATGCCAATCAGTGACTAAGGGCGATACAGGGGACTGCACCTGAGACACAGTGTGGGAATTGCACCTGACCTGATCCCACCACACCGAGGCAAATCACTGGGGGAGTGCAGCGGAACAGCAAGGGAAAGTAGTGGCAAGGTCCCCAGGGAATGCTGAAAGTAGACTTTGGGGCCATGGCGTGGTGCCCCAACAGACTGGACTGGAAAACACTCCTAAGGGCCAGCAAACGATCCTTGAACTAACTACAAGCTTTTCTCTTGTGAACTGTTTTGTTCTGTTCTTTGTCAGTGGTTTGTTTTTGTTGTTTTGTTGTCTGGTTGTATACTGTTGCTTTGTTTTCCTCTGCCTTGTTTTCGTGCATGTTAGTGTCTCCACAGGTCTGTCTGAATAGGACAGGCTGGATGAACTATCTGGAGGAAAAACAACGGGACCGACAGTTCCGGGGGGGACTTGAGGTGGGGGGGTAGGGAGAGTAAGGAAGTGGTGTTAACAAACCCAGGGACAAGGGAAAAACATGGGACCCCAAATGGTAGAGAAGGGAGAGTGGCAGGCCTGGTGGGAAATGATCAAGGGCAAGGTTGCTTAGAGAAGAGGTATACTCTAGCCCAGGTGGTGACGAAGCATGGTAGTAGGGCAGGAGGAAAGTCAAGGGAGTTGGAGGAAAGAGCTAGGAGTCAAAGGGCATTCATGGAGGTCTAGACAAAGACATGTACATGCAAATATATATAGGAGGATGGGGAAATAGATCTATTCTATATTTATAGATTCTAAGTCTATATTTATAGGTCAAGTATTAAGGTGGCGGAAGGACCTTGGGCCTCTACTCAAACACTCCCTCAATGCATGAATACCTTCTTTTATTAAATTGGAACTCTATGATGCTCACTCTCCGGACACAACGGCTGGAGCCAAAGTGGGTGAACAAGTAAATGTGGTGAAGAAAGCTGATGGTGCCCGGCTATCAAAAGAGATAGTGTCTGGGGTCTTAAAGGCTTGAAGTGAACAAGCAGCCATCTACCTCAGAAGCAAAAAAGCCCACATGGAAGAAGCACACCGGCCAGTGCGATCACGAGGTGCCAAGGGACCAGGTATAAGGCATCATGCAAAAAAAAAAAAAGATATAAGTGTGTGTATGTATGTGTATATATGTATATATGTATATGTATATATATATACCATATTAAATGAAGGGGTAAGTGCAGAGTGGAGACCCAAGGCCCAAGTGTCGGCCAATGGAGATCCCCTCATAGAGGGGTTTAGGAGAGGAGATGGGTTAATTAGGGTGCGAGGTAGTACCAATGAAGAACACAGCTTTCCCCCAGATCCTGGATGCTTCCTCCCCCAACTACCATGATCTGAATTCTACCTTGCAGGGCTGGATAGGACAGAGGCTGTACACTGGTACATATGAGGGCTGGAGGTACAGAGAATCTAGGGTGGATGATACCTTCAGGACCAAGGGTGTGAGGGACGATGCTGGGAGAGTGCAGGGTGAGTGGGTTGGAAAGGGGGAACTGATTACAAGGATCCACATGTGACCTCTTCCCTGGGAGAGGGACAGCAGAGAAGGGGGGAAGGGAGACTCCGGATAGGGCAAGATATGACAGAATAACGATGTATAAATTACCAAGGGCACATGAGGGAGGGGGGAAAAAAAAGAGGACCTGATGCAAAGGGCTTAAGTGGAGAGCAAATGCCTTGAGAATGATTGGGGCAGGGAATGTATGGATGTGCTTTATACAATTGATGTATGTATATGTGTGGATTGTGATAAGAGTTGTATGAGTCCCTAATAAAATGTAAAAAAAGAAAAGAGGAGAGAAAAAAAAAGTCACTGGCAATGAAGGACAAGTTGAAACATAACCTGAATGGATGGTTGGCAAGGGTTAAAACAAACAAACAAACAAGCATCGTTTCAAAGCAAGATCCAGGCTGTCTTCACCAATAAATAGCCCTCAGTTGGACTTTCATAAGGAACATAACTGCTTATGGGTGGAATTATTGTCATTGTTTCTAAACATGAGACTTTCCAAATAGGCTCATTTGTTTGAAGTTGTCAAGGATTTCGTCTTGCTTGGATCCACAATCAATGCTAGTGGAAGCAGCGGTCGAGATGAAAGGACACATTGCATTGGGTTAACGTGCTGCACAAGACTGTTTAAAGTATTGAAAAGCAAGGAGGTCACATTGAAGAACAAGGATTTCCTGACCCAAGGCATGTGAAAGCTTGACATTGAATTAGGAAGGCAGAAGAGGAATGGATGCATTTGAATTTCTAAGGTGCTGGTGAAGAGGACTGATGGAACTTACCATGGACAGCCCACACGACAAACAGCTCTAGCTTAGATGTCCAGCCGGAGTGCTCCTTGGAAGCAAAAATGGTAAAACTTCATCTCACAGACTTTGGGCATGTCAGGAGGTACCAGTTCCTTATAGAATACATGATCCCCATGTTAGTTATGCTACATAAATTACAAAAGTAGAGTCAAGACATTAATAAGAGAAACATATTTAAATCTGAACATTGAGGTCTGGATGTTTTGTATGATTAGAGCAAGAAAAGGTGGTTAATTTAGCATTTCCCAGACTGAAAAATAAAAGGAGCCCCGTTGGTGTAATAGGCATTGGGCTGTGATCCACATGGTCAGCAGTTCAATACCACCAGCAGCTCTGAGGGAGAAAGACTGGGCTTTCTACTCCTGCAAACAGTTGCCGTCTTGGAAGCCCTCAGGGGGTCACTGTGAGACAATATTGACTGGATGACAGTGAGAGTGAGACTGAACAAGGCGATCTCTTTTTTTGTTCTCCAGTCGTTCTGTTAGACTTGTGATTTACATCATTCGCTGCTCTGCTGAGAGAAGTGGACAGAGATTTTTGTCAAGGAGCTTTTGAGGAGTGAGTTAATAAAACAACAGGCAACTGTAGGTTTATCAGAAAACATGGCACACCTCTGTTTCCCTTACTTCTTATTATGGACCTTGATTCTATTCCATCTTGCTTAATCGATTCAGCATTTGAACCAGGACACGCCCATGTTGTTTATCCTGGTATTAGCATTGTTCATGCCTAATACAAGAAGGCGGCGTAGCTTCAACTATCCTGCTATCCCAGAGAAGCTAACCATAGATCTACTCCCAGGAGCAATGGGACATGAAATGTTCTCAGAAATGACACAAATATTTTTAGGGTATAGTGATGGGCTCCACAAAACTTATGGCTCGAAAGTCAGGAAATGCTAAAGAAACAGACCACGCTGCTTTGGAGAGAAGAATTCTGAAATCTGCAATCTTTCCATTGGCATGCTTCCTATGCTGTGCTGTACAGAACATGTGCAGTCCTATTCTGAGTTTCCCGGAAGTGAAACAACTTTATGATAATCATATGCAAAATGTTCCTCAAGGTTTTTTTGCAGTTTACTTTTTTATGAGTCTGTTAAAAATTTAAGAGAAGTTTTGTTGACATTTTATATGCTTATTTTTCTTTCAAAGAAAAATTGGAGGATTTTTAAATGTTCATATCTAAGATGATAAAAGGTGAAATAACATCATAATTCTTATCTTATTCAATTTGATATTTGGTTGTTTTATTTTCTTTTTATGAGTTTTATTCATCTTGTAACCAGTCTTGTATGTCTCATAAAAAGGTTTATTTCACTTAGTTTTTCTGAGAAATTTGCCTGGAGCTAAAGCATCTAGGCAGAAAATAGGATCAAAAGATCTAAATTCTTAAAACAAAACTTCTGAAAAATATTAATAAACAATGTAAATATTTTAAATATTATCACACTTCAATATTTAAAATACCCCAACAAGTGATTTGGATGAATACTTTGTCCTCTGAGAAAAGTAAAGAAGTGAACATATTGTTGGCATGAATTTATGTGAATATCACAATCATATTGTTTCCCTCACAATGTGTTTATGAAATGAAATACTTTTTGTATAAGTATGGGGCTACAGTCATTTATTACTTTTTATCATGTTTTATTCATCTACTGACATTAAAATTTTTACAGTCTTTTCCAAATAGTTTACTGATCCAAGTATTTCTTTGGCCATCACATTCCCTGTGTGATCTCTGAAGGGAAAATATTATGGTATTTGTAGATACAACAATTCATTAGGTGCAATCCCAGTATTTGTCTTTAATTATATATTGACTTGGATCTTCAGGTTAGAATCCAGGGAAAGAGTTTGCATTTATCCACATATGGTTGTACAGATTTGTTCTATTTACTTAATCAACACATACCAAGTACCTACTATGTGCAAAGCAGCGCCTAGACACTGTGCACATTCATCATGGTGTAGAGGGAAATTGATATAAAGATGAAAAGCACTTTATTTTACACCATTGCTATTATTATGAAGTGAAAAGTCAGGCACTGAGAATGACTGGTGAGCTCTACCTAAATAGGCAAGCAGGTAGCAGCTGTGGGAAGGAGTGGCAGTATTATGGGCTTTTTCAAAATGGCATTTGGTATACATATCAATGCATGAAAAACATTTCAAAACACAAAAATATAAACTATGGAGACAAAAAATATTATTAGAGCTATTTTTAGGATATGATATGGCTTTGCTTTTTAATTTGGCCACACATTTCAATCACTAATTACCATCCCTTCTTTGAAATGACTTTCCTGTGGTGGTACAACAGTTTCATTGCTATTGATTTCCTGAAATAGAAGATTGACTTGACCTGTGACTTCTGCCAACCAGATCCCACCCTACGTCACAACAGAAAATCAACACTGAGCTTAGCCCTGTAGGTAAAGACCAGTATCGGGAGAATCCTTAATTCCCTAACTTCTAGAATTCCATTAGCTACAGCATCCAATAGGGCTCGTCGAACTGTAAACAGAGCCGTGTAAAGTTCATAAACATAACAGGACGTTCGCACGGTGTCCTAGATCAAGCCACATGCATAGCTGCTTTGACGTCACTCAGGGTTCCAAACCCAGAAGCAGCTCACCCGCCTCAGTCGCAAGAGGAGGCAGGCTGCTGCCCAGAGCGAGCTGCGCAGCAATCATATTCAGCAGCAAGGTGCCCCTGCCAGAATGGCACCGGAGGAAGATTGATTGCATTTTAATAGTGTTGCTTGTATGGTTCACCATTCCGGGTATTTCTCCAGTCCCTGGGCACTTAGTGCTTGACCCCAACAATGAGCCATTCCTTGGGGCTCTGTTCTGATAAGACCATAGAGCCCAGAGAACCAGGTTTTCAGTTGCTGGGGCACTACAAATCTAGGACTGAAGCACCCATGACTACCTACTGACTCTGAGCAAGCCCAGTGAGCCAATCCCAGACAACCCCTCACAGGTGGCTTGCAAATTTCCCCGGAGCCCATCCCACCCAGCCTGTCAGCAGAATGGGGAGAAGCGACCATTTCTTCTCAGCAGTTACTCTCCGAAATCTTAACCTGCCACAAAACACCAAGTGAGATTTTGAAGGCGATAGAAAGCAGAGGCCACCAGGGAAGTCTTCTCAGTGGATCTCTCATTTCAGTGCCTTCCTTGAAGTTAAAACTCAAGGAAGTAACTTCGACAAGAGTTTTGTCCCCAGACTTTTGTTGGGATTGTTAGTTCATGGCCCTAAGATATTAAACTATAACATAGATGTGTACATATATATGTATGTATACCCTGATGGATAAAAGACTCCCAGCTCCATACAAAATAGTGTAAGTGGACAGGACCAGCACATACTTCATGGAATAAATATGTCATATTAGGAGGTTGCAGTTTGATATTATATTTCAGGATCACTATTTGAATGAAGACAGTGCTGGATCAAAGGTAGAATTCTTGCCTTCCAAGCAGAAGAATGGAGTTTGATTCCTGGCCAATGAATCTCAAGTACAACCAACATGAATCTATCAATAGACTTGTGCATTACTATAGTGTTAAATCAATTTCAGTGAAGCTTCCAGACTAAGACAGACTAGAAACAAAAGCCTGAAGATCTATTGAAAATCGACTAGTGAAAACTCTAAGGAAAAAAATAACATTTATTAAGGGTAGGAAGCTCTTGGAAGCAGTAGTCAAGAGACAAAAATATGTGTATCATTGGGTAAAGGTGCTGTACAAAACCTCTTTAAAGTGTTGAAAATCAGAGATGCTACTTCATAGACTGAAGTATGGACTAGTATTGGTAAGGTGCACCTGACCCAAGCCAGGGTATTTTTAATCACCAAATAGTCGTGTAAAAGTTGGACATTAAATAAGGAAGACTGAAGAAGAATTTATGCGTTTGAATTATGGTGCTGGGAAAGAATATTGAAAGTCCCATGGACTGCCAAAAGAACAAACAGATCTGTCTTGGAAGAAGTACAAGAATGGAAGAAATAAAGTCAGAATGCGTGTTAGAGCCAAAGATGGTGAAACTTTGTCTCACATACTTTGGACATGTTGTCAGAAGGGACCAGTCCCCAGAGAAGGACATTATTCTTGGTAAAGTAGAGGGGCAGCAAAAAAAAAAAAGAGAGAGAGAGAGAACCTTTGACAAGACAGATTGACACAGTGGCTGTATTGATGGATCAAAGACCAATTGTAAGCATTTCAGAGGACCCGGCAGGGTTTTGTTCTGTTGTACAAAGGGTTGCTTTGAGACAGAACTGACTCCATGACACCAAACAACAAAGGTAGTGTGTTATGCCCGGTTGACTAGAGAAACAAATCCAGTGAAATTATATATGTATGAAAGAGCTTTATATCAAGAAAACTGCCCAGCCCAGCCCAGTCCAATAAGAGTCCATAAGCCCCTCTTCAGACTCACATAGCCATAGCCATAAGCGATGAAGCAGAGTGCGGGGAGATCACAGGCTGGTGCACGCAGAGTTATGTGGACACACAGTCAGTGAATATGTGGAAGGGCACCAGCAACTCTCAGCGGGGCCACCAGGGTCCCGGCAGAAGGTGGAGTGGCAGAGAGAGAAGGAAGCTCCCAGAGTCCTCCTTATAAGAAGTCCACACCATCAGTCTGTGCCCTGATGGACGACAGGTTAGATTCCATCCCTATACTTCCCTACATCCTCAAGTTCACTTACAAGTCATGTAATTACCATAATTACCACCAGTAGGGACCCACAGTCAAGTAATGTAATGGTTGCCAATAAGTTGAACACATATCAAAATCTAGGTGGGTGGGGCAGCGGAAGAATAAAAAACCCCTAATGGACACACTTGTCTGATCCAATGCTGATCCAGATGCTGCAGTGGGACTGTACAGTGTCTCCATTTTATCTTAAGACTTACTCAGACCCACAAACAAGTTATATGTCCTCAATTCAGTGTAGGCAGATGAACTCTTAACAAACAAACAAACAAAACCCTCCTGAAAGTGTCGTGTTTTTACCCACAGATTGCTTCTTTGATACACTTTCCAAGTTCTTCTTTAGTGAACTTCTAGGTGAGGGGCCTTTGCCTGATGTCAGCTCTACCTGTTTACAGCAAAAGAAAAAGTCCACTTTAATATGCTACTTTTTAAAAGTTTAAATATTATAAAAAAACAATTTTAGAGAAAAAACAACTACCAACAATGCCTGTAACAGCAGAGTGTGAAATTATGTCCTTGGCATCTTTTTCTCGTGCACATTTTGACAAGAAGAACTTGACCCAAACCATGACACTAAACAAAAACCAGCTCAACAGAAAAATAAAGCTCTTTTTTGAAACCTTTCCACTGATCCAAAATAGCACAAATAGAGGAAATCAGTTAGAAGCAGGGGTTAAATTTATTCAAGAAGCAGTTTTGAATACCTACTTATGCAAAGCACTAAGAGAGACACCATGGTACATTGGTGAAGAAAATGGGCATGAGTTTTGCCTTCATTGAATTTAGAATTGAAGAGTGTGTTGACATCAGTCTAAATCATTTAGGGGTCAAATTTTTATGATAGGGGATGTCTGGGGAACTTAGTTTGAATTCTAAGAAGGCTTCTCTGAGACAGGGTCGCATCATCTCTGGGAACCTGTGAAAAGTCAGATGAGCAACCCCCTACCATAACCGCCTCCTTTCTGCTTGGAACGCAGGGCAGAGCTGGTTGTAGAAGCAGTCAGAAAGGAAGCGGTTAAGGTCATCTTTCAGAGTAGCTTCCAAATCTTTTCTGAATTTTATCTGAGCAAAGTTGTTGCATTTGGGTACTGAGCATATTGGTTGGAAGTACAACATATAGAGCAGCAGTTCTCGACCCTTTTGGGGGGGGTTGAATGATCCTTTCACAGGGGTTGCCTAAGACAATCAGAAAACACATAATTCCGGTGGCCTTAGGAACGGAGACAATGCTCCTCTATCCGTTTCCAGGTGGGTCTGCCCACATGCAGATATGCCCACATACAAGCACCAGGTGTGATGACATCATTGTGCCAGCCCCATCACATACACCCTGCACAAATATAGGTTAAGTGACAGAGTTGGCTTCATAATGTACTTATACGGACCAGTCACACATGTATAGAGAGCAGCTACTGTGTAGAAAGCAGCTTCTCTGTTGAAAGCAGCAGTATTGGAGGTAAAACGACACTTCATGAATTATAATGTACTGTAAAATCATCAACTACTGCAAAAAAAATCTGTACCATGGAACTTAATCTGGATGCTGATTGGTCTTTTTATATTCAGCTGTGGTTGTGAATACTGCTCCCCTTGTAATATCAACAGGTATGTAAAAAAAAAACAACACAGAAAACGGTAAATCATAGGAAACTTTAATGAACTGTATTGACTGAAGTATGCTATGTATAATCTTTTGTATTATTAAAACTGTGGCTATATATTATTTTCATTGGCAAACCATCCATGACAATGAATTGTGTAGAGAAGAATTTTAAGAAAAAAAAATATAGTGAGGATTTTTTACAGAATGGTTTTATCTCAATAATTGTACCAGGAATTGAGAAACCACGATGTGTTATTTGTTGTGAAGTTTGATCTGCCAAATCTATGAAGCTGAACAAACTAAAACACAATTTTGATAGCAAGCATCAGAGCTTGGCCGGCAAGGATACCAACTATTTTAGAAGCAAAGTTGATGAACTCAAGAAAGCCAGACTTGAAATGGGTGGCAAGTCACAAACAAAATGTAGCAGCTGTTGAACCTTCATATTTGGTGGTGCTCAGAATCGCCAGAGCTATGAAACATCACACCATTTCTGAGGATTTACTTACTGTTTCCAGCAGCCAAAGACATTGGTCGAGTTATGATCAGAGACGAATTTATTACGAAATTGAGTGCAATTTCCTCATTTAATGACACTGTCCACAGAAGAATAGATGACATGTCTGCTAATATTCTTGATCAGCTAATCCAGGAAATTAAATCTGTTCCACTTCCAATATTTAGCATCCAGCTTGATGAATCTACAGATGTTGCAAACTGTTCACAGTTACTGATTTACGTGAGGTATATTAATGATGGAGACTTGAAAGATTAGTTTCTTTTTTGCAAACCTCTTGAAACAACAAATACTGCATGTGATGTATTTAACACAATTGGTTCATTTCTGAAAGAGCATAAGATCTCTTGGGAAACAGTATGTGCTGTTTGCATAGATGGTGCTCCAGCTGTGCTAGGATGTCAATCTGGATTCCAATGTTTGGTACTGAATGAGTCACCAAAAGTCATCAGAACTCACTGAATGATTCATTGGCAAATATTAGCAATGAAGACGCTGCCACAAGAATTACAAGAAATAGTGAAAGGCGTCATAAGGTCTATCAATTTTGTAAAGGCACGTTGAGACTGTTTTCGCAAGTGTGCAATGGAGTTGGATGCGCCAAATAATGCTCCGCTATTTCACAGTGAAGGGAGATGGTTGTTCAGAGGAAAAGTTTTAAAACATGTTTCTGAGCTTCTTAATGAACCCAAAACGGTTTTTAATCAGACCACAGCTCGAAACACTTTTCAGTGATAAAAGTGAACTGCAGAAAATAGCTTACTTGGTTGACATCTTTGTCATCTTGAATGAGTTAAATTTATCACTTCAAGCAGCAAATGCAACATGCCTCGATTTGTCTCTAAAGATCCCCATCATTCCAAATGAAACTTCAGCTTTGGAAACAAAAAAGAATGAAAATATAATGTACATGTTGCCTACCTTCTCTGCTTTCTTTGAGGAACATCACGTTTAACCAGAAAAAGGATTATGATGATAATTTCTGAGAAAGAACACTTGCACATGCTTGCAGGTGAAATTTCATCGTACTTTTGAAATCTACCTGACACCCCATTTGCACTTGCCAGAAGCCCATTCACAATCAAAGTTGAAGATGTTCCTGAGACAGCACAAGAGGAGGTCATTGAACTTATTAACAATGATGGAGCGAGAACTGAATTCTCTACAATGCCAGTTACAAAATTTGGGATCAAGTCTTTGCAGTCACATACTGTTCTGTCTGAGACTGTGTTGAGCCTTCTTCCATGTTGGTTATCAAGTCAAAATACAGAAGTAGACTTGTTGTGGAAGATGATCTTCGTTGTGCTCTTGCAAAGACTGCCCCAAGGATTTCTGATCTGGTGAGAAAGAAGCTATTTCAACCTTCACACTGATTTTGATTTTTACGCATACTGTTGCAAAATGTAGCAATGTAGTTTACTGTTGTTGTATTAAGACTGTTACCCATGCTATACCATGCTTCAAGACAAAATTTCATTTATTTGTAATTAGAAATAAATATTTCACAATATATAATGACATATTGTTTTGTGCTTAATCACTATGCTTTCCTTATGTTCAATTTTTAACAATGAAAATACACCCTGCATATCAGATATCTACATTACGATTCATAAGAGTAGCAAAATTACAGTTATGAGGTAGCAACGAAAATAATTTTATGGTTGGGAGTCACCACAACATGTAGAACTGTATTGAAGGGTTGCCACATTAGGAAGATAGAGAACCACTGAAATAGAGTAAGACTGACAGGGTTCCATTGGTCTTACAACTTACCAGATATATGTCCTTTAGCAAATTCCTTCGCATGACCCTTTCTTAATTTCCTCATCTGTAAAATAGAAACAATGATATCTAGTTTGTTGGATTAGAAACCTTGGTCACATAGTGGTTACACTGGGCTGCTGAAGGTCAGTAGTTGGAAACCAGCAACCCCTCCAAGGTACAAGGATGAGGGTCTCTACTCCCATTAAAAAGCTGCATTCTTAGAAACCCTCAGGGCCAGTTCTACCCTACCCTACTAGGTCATGCTGAGTCGGAATTGACTCAATGGCAGTGACTTTGATTTTTTATCTTAGAGATAACTAGATTATTGTGTGGAAGATAGCGTCATTTCTTCCATGTACACAAGCACATGGAGTAAGATTTATCCTATATTAAATGCTAACTCTTATGTTGTAACATATAATAAGCAAAATAAATGTCTATTATATAAAGCATGTACAAATGTTAACTCATCATTATCATTATCATCATTTCTAGTATTATTATGAACACTTATTGACCTTCAGAGGGTTAAAATGAGGAAACTATTAATAAATGAGAAATTATTAATCAAATAAAACCTAACTCATAGGATTCTATTTAGGATTAATCGCGATACTACATGCTTACATATATTGCTCCATACTGTGGAAGCATTTACTGCTCTTGTTTTACATTGATGGCTTTTTGGACCACTGAGCTGATTCTGATGCATGATGACCTTCGAGGACAGAACAGAACTGCCCCATAGGCTTCCCTAGCTGTGATCCTTACGGGAGCAGATTGCCAGGTCTTCTTTTTTCCCTATGCAACTACTACCACAGGGCTCCAACTTCCCTTAACCATTGTTACATCGGAGCTTCTTATATTTAAAGTAGTAAGAGGTATAATTAAACTAGTAACAAATGTATATGTTCTTTATTTTTTTAAATCATTTTATTGGGGGCTCCTATAACTCTTATTACAATCCATCCATCCATCCATCTACTGTGTCAAACACATTTGCACATATGTTTCCACTGACAATTTCAAAACATTTTCTTTCTACTTGAGCAGTGGTATCAGCTTCTCATCCCCCCCTCTCCTCCCCTTCTTCCCTCAACGAACCCTTGATAATTTGTAAATTATTATTATTATTTCATTTCTTACACTGATGACTGTCTCCCTTCACCCACTTTTCTGTTGTCTGTCCCCCAGGGAGGGGGTTATAGGTAGATCATTGTGATCAGTTTCCCCTCTCTCCCCCCACCTTTCCCTTACTCTCCTGGTATTGCTACTCTCATGTGTTCTTTACTTTTATTGAACCTAAAAGATTTTTGAAATATCAACATATGTTTATAAGAGAATGTTAGCCAACATTTCATTGGGTTCATGTCCAAATATCCTGCAATGAAAAGCACATGTATTACACTTCAGTTTTCAATTCTATTACAAGACATTTCCTGTTTGTTTCTGGTAAGCCATGAAACGCCTCATCAGATCTTCCTTTACCTCTCGTGGACATAGGTGGTAATTAAGGGTACCAATTGGTTTTTGTGTCCCTTTGAGTTAGGCTTTGGATTGCTAAACCACAAGGTTAGCTTTTCAAACTCACCAGCTCCTCTACAGTAGAAAGAGATACCATAAAGTTTTACGTCTTCGAAACCCATGGACAGCCACTAGGAATCAGAATGTATTTGATAGCAGTGAATTTGATGTGGTTTGGTATTTGTTGGGTGACCATATTAGTGATTATTTCTACTGGTATTAAAAGGAAATAGAGTTAAATATGGCCAGCTCCAAACCTCACAGCTTCCCTTTCACTAAGTCACACTTCATGTGAGGGAGTAAAGGAAGCATTTGTTCAGGGAATGAGCTGAAGTTTTGAATATGATCAGTCACCCATCTGGCCATTTTGTAGAATGTTCAGTGAGGTTTACAAGATTCTGGAAATAACTTGAACAAAGAAAGAAAGAAAGAAGAAGGGAAAGAAGGAGGGAGAAAAATTAAAAAGCAGGATGGAGCGAAAGAGAAAAGGGGAAGAACAGAGGGACGGAAGGATGGAAAGAGTAAGAGTGGACACCTTACACAAGTAGTTCATAGGCATGCTCAGAGAAGTCGATGGACAGTAAAAGGCACGTGGCTTCTTGTGTGTGGGCAATGGGCCAAATGACAACCAGACAGTGGTTGTATCAACATAAACACAGCACTTTCCTTCACCCCTTAAATCTTCATTCTTATTGATTGGTTTTATTTGTACAATAACCTTTTTGTGAGCAACACAATACCTTGGACTTTGCAATGCAAAAACAAAAGCAAGTATAAATGTAAATGTATGAATAAATATATGTGCATATGTTTTCCTATAAAGACTCTTTAACTTTAAAAATGAAACTGAATTCCTCTTGCTTCGGACCTAATCTGCAGCTGACCAGACAGGACTTTTCCTTTGCCTGACTAGTTTGTTCTCATATCTACTTCCTTGAGTGTAGTTGATGAAAGACGGTGTCTGTGCTCCTTCAGAGAACAGGATTGGGGGTGCGTTTTTTAAAGACTCCTTTAGGCCAAAGTTCTTGCACACATTTTAAAATAACTATAGTTCTTCAGATTTGACGTTTTTGGAAAGCATGTGTATTTATAGGTTGCTTCAATGAATCCGCAAAAGGCCCTGCTTCTAGTAAAATACACATATCAGCTCTTTTTCCTATTGGCTAAAATCAGGGTGCACCATCGAACTCTTTCCTGAGTCCTTGAGCATTCACTTTCTTAACATGAGGGAGGGTTTCAAACCCCAGCCAGAAAATCCAGAGTTAAGCTGAGTAATTCTTCTGACAAAGAGTCATTGGATACGTCGGCCAAATGCTCAAAACATTTATTTCCTTGCTTATAACTGGAGAGTTTATATTATCCCCAAGCTCACTTCCATTAATGAAGATATAAGCTTCTGGTTGTAATCAATTCCAGGGGTGCTCTCTCAATGATCTCAATCGGAGTTTTGGTAAAATACACGTTTCTAGTTACTGAATAGAAGCCAACGCTGTGACTTGAACATTGCTGTAAATGCACTTCCTTTGGGAGGGAACCCCATAGTTATTTTTTTCTCCAAGCGTCTGTCAAACCCAAACCTCAACTCGCCAATAATTACTGATTGCTCCCACTATTCACCTCTTCTCTACCGCTTTGTGGTACTGTGTCGGTGTAGGTGCTGTAATGATGTTTTGAGTTAGGCCGTCAATAATCCAAATGTCCGCAAGATCTCCATAGTAGATGGTATCTGCAAAGCTCCCAAACACAGATATGCTAGAGAGAAAGGCCTGGCTATCTACTTCGGATAAATAGTCGATGAAAACACTCAGGATCACAAAAGAATATTGTCCACGATAGTGTCCTAGGCTGGAAGGCATTCATATTAGAGCATGGCCACAACAGTGAACTAAACCTACTAATGATCTTGTCGATAGCGCTGAGCCAGGCAGTGCCTTGTTCCTTTGTACATAGGCTCACTGTGAATTGAAAGTACCGGTAGCTCAGTGGCTACTAACAACACACCTATGTGATTCTTTTAGGGCTTTTCCTTTGCCTGACTAGTTTGTTCTCATATCTACTTCCTATGTGATCACACCTATGTGATTCTTAAACTGGACAGAGGGGTAAAAACTACTGCCATCGACTGGATTCTGCCTCGGGGCAATCCCGTGTGTTTGAGGAAAGCACTCCCCTATAGAGAGAAGCACTAGCCTATAGCACTACCCTTCTTCTATCTTTCTGGAAGCACAAGGCCAGTCTTTTGTGTTAGGTGCCAACCAACTGCATCACCCAAATGAGGGGAGTTCTCATTCTTTGCTATACCTGGTATGCTTGGTAAGATGTCTTTAGGTTAGTATATCAAATAAAACATAACACAGTTTAGTCTATTTTTCTTTTTTAACTTTGTCTCCCCACTGGCCCTATACTCATCTCTTTGTCATTAGAAGTGAAAGAGCACATAGGGAAAAATGGCAAGGTCCACTCCTTAGATTAAGCAGTTAGCCTACACAAGGACTGTTTTCATGTTCGTGTTTTTGCTCCCATGTAGAGACACTGAAAATGTTTGTGCTCC
The DNA here is from genome assembly GCF_050624435.1 of Tenrec ecaudatus. Taxonomy (NCBI): domain Eukaryota; kingdom Metazoa; phylum Chordata; class Mammalia; order Afrosoricida; family Tenrecidae; genus Tenrec; species Tenrec ecaudatus. The sequence goes on along the minus strand of NC_134530.1, from coordinate 119,460,850 downwards.
AATTTTCAACCTTCTTGTTGCTGAGGTTGGGGTGGGGGGCAGGGTATGCAGTGTTTAATTAAAGTGCTGTTGAGTTCCTTTAGTGCAGAGAAATGCAGAGAAGTAGCAGCAGCTGAACAATATTCTTTATCATTGTGGTGTGGAAGAAGAGGCTGTCTGAGGAGCATTCTTTTCATACTTTGTAGCTCTAAAAGTGGCCAGTTAATTAGATTCCATGGTTACAGCTATTGTAATATCTGCTTATTTGAAGTGCAAAGATAATCATCAATTGCACACTCTTGACTACACTATTAATGGCTTTAATACCCACATTGTGTTTACATTTTGCATTGTAACGAACACTTAGCTATTGTGGTTTTTAACACATAGTCATTTGCTGCATACTGCCTCCCCGTAATGCCCTTGCCATTTCATTTGGCAGTATTAAGTGTTGTTTTTCTAGCAAGGTCTTGAAATGTGGGGCATTATGTATGAGTTATGCTAATTTGTTAGGGCAATGAATACATTAATTTCATTAGTAAATGGCCTCAAAGCAATAATTACCAGTGTAGGTGTGTCAGAAGCGATCATGTTCAGTTTTGCCAGTTAATTATTAAGATTTCGTTTTGAGGGGCCCAGATTTGACATCCACTTCAACTTAGCCTTAAATAGAAGCCTGAAGTACAGAGGGCTGAGGGAATGAAGTCCAAACCTTGTTTTGCACTCAGACATGCCTCCTTTTTGTCCAATGTGACTGCCAATAAGATGCCTACATAATTAATGTCTATGATGTCAAAAGTTTTACTGTACCCCCAAAAGGCACATTTTATTAAAAATAGCAATTATGTTCCTTTATACCTTTCTTTGCCTTTCATAACTCGATTGTAGATTATCTACGAAGCAGTATGTAACTTGCTAAAAATGAACACCACTTAAAATTGTTGTCTACAGTTTCTCTTTAAAACTAAAACTCACTTTATTTTTGCTCAATAAATGGAATTTTCTTCTAATGGATTAATTGGCTCCCTGTGCCTGCTATATTATTATACTACTTGAATCATTTGCTGCTAAGCAGTAATAGTAGAACCTATATTCAAGTATTCATTTCCACAAAAATTTGACATTCTTTTTATAATCATACACCTGTTGGAACCATTTAATGCATCTCCATTTGCTAAAATTACGTATGGTAGAAGCCGTTTAGAACTGAGCAATCACTTAGACTGTTTATGGAATCTTGGAATACTAAACTGTTCTCAGTGTCCTAGTGTGCTTTCCTGATGAGAAAATAATACTTTCTCTCTCTCTGCCTCTCTCTCTCTCTCTCTCTCTCTCTCTCTCTCTCTCTCTCTCTCTCTCTTTCTCTCTCAAAGTAATACTGTGGCATCTGAGAAGCAGTTGACACATGTGTATAAAAAATAAAAAGACTGTGTGGACCATGCGAGGAAGCAGGACAAGGTGCAGGAGGGACAAGCAGGTGAAAGAGTCAGCCATTACCAAAGAAAACACAGAACAGCATCCTCAGGAAACCTCAGTGCATCCAAGCTGAATCTTTTGGAAAAGCCTTTTTTCATTAGCAAGTGCTTGTTGTCCGATCCAACACCCACTATAAATCCTAATGAAGCAAGGGTGATGCTGTGGAAGGGATGTGGCCAGCCTGAGTCTTCCTGTCTCATGAGTAAATGACCTGACCACCTTTCTGGGCATTGATTAAACAACAAGAGCCATTAGCTTTGACTTTTGAACTTCAATTTTTTTTAAAGAAATTGTGGGGATTATTTTTGGGGGGGGTAGAGGGTAAGGGGGTGGGAAACAACACTTCTAGGCTTTACCCAGATTCTTGGGAGGGACCTGAAGCTCAGCTGCCACGTGGCGCAAACCATCCTACTCTCTGGATTTGGAAGAATGCAGGCATTGTTTTATTCCAGAGCACAGTTTCTTTACTCAGATGGACAACCAACACTGAGTATTACGATATGTTTGGACAAAGACCATATGGTTTGCAAATCTGGTGATGGTGGTTCTCCATTTTAAGGATTAAATAAGAACTATTTTCCTCTCCCCAGATTATTACATGAGTCTTAATTATAGAAGCGATTCTGGATTTGACTAGCAGAGCCTAATTCTTATTTCACAGTGTTTGAATAACATGAAGATATCCTGAGTAGGATCCTTGGTGGAGATCTTGACTTGGTTAGATATTGCCTACATGTGAAACTTGTTTACAAATAGGAATTGCTGTTTTGTGAAATGCATGCCAGAAAAAGTTAAGAGTCCAAAGTTGGTGAAGGACATTAAATTGAGGTTGAGGACATTATGTTAACAGACCTAACTGTGTTTGCTCTTTCAATTGGAGAAGTTCAGAGCATCAAAATTGAGTCACAGAGTGAAAATGAAGAGCTGGGACCTCTGTATTACAAAACTTCCTGACGATTAAATTCACATTATAACTCGTGTGATTCCCAATACCAGGAATTATGCAGTGCACAGCCTGGAAAATGGTACATAACATTTCTGTTAAGGACTAATATTCAGGAGTGAGAAATTCTGAGTTTTTTAGACTCTGCTGCTTTTTCTGTCTTAACTTGAACAAACCACAGTCTTCTCATCTGTAAAATGACAATAATGAAGTATTAAGTATCGATATGCTTCATAGATGTACTCAAAACTCAACAAAAACTCACCGCCATCAAATTGATCCCAAATCACAATGATCTTTAGGGCACAGCAAAACTGCTCCTGTGAGTTTCCAAAACTATAACCTTTTTATTGGAATAGAAAGTCTGTTTTTGTTGTTGTTCTCCTGTGGAGTGGCTAGTGGTTTTGAACTTCTGGCCTTGCAGTTCACAGCCTAATTTATACCCACTGCACCAACAGGGCTCCTTATAGTCTCAGCTCAGCTTGCTTCCATCGAGTCAATTCCAGCTTATGTCCTATGCCCCCATAGGACACGGTAGAACTGTCTCTATGGGTTTCCAAGAATTCATTTATGGGAATAGAAAGCTTCATCTATCTCTTGTAGAGAGGTTGGATTCAATTGCTGACCTTGTGTTTAGCATCTGACAAGTAGCCACTATGCCACCAGTACTCCATTACAGATGTACTATAAAGATTAAATAAGTCACTACATGCATGTTTATCTGTTATACAGCAAGAATCCAATTAATATTAGTCATCATCATAATAATCATCGTAGTAGTAATAGCATCATTTGAATTAAGTGGGAATGCCAGAATACGGTAAAATCCCAAGTCCTAAATCTGAGAGATCTCATCACTGGCCCAATCCTTGATGGCTGTTCAGATAGGAGAAACTTCACGATATTAGTTCACTTTCTGATCCTCCGGCATCTGGACCCTTGCAGCTTTATGCTCTTCTACAATTATTTGAACAATTTCCCCAGGGTCCAAAATGCCATTTTCTTGTTTACTAATATTCTCTTTCTCTGGGTCACAATCTCTAGTTCCATTTTTGCTCATATATTTTTCTCTTTTCCTTCCATTTTTCTTCCACTATCCCCATGATCCTCCACTTCGCCCTGTCCTTGCTGTCCCAGTCACATTTGCCAGACCAGTGACAGTCCTGAGTGTTCCCACTATTCCCACGCCCCGGGGAGCTCTTGTGAGCACTCAGATCTGGCCTCTGCCAGAACCCCGAATAATGACAATGGAGCCAACTGACTTTGATGAGAAACACCCCAAATTAATTTAACTGCCAAATACTATTCCAGCGGACCCATTTCTTCTAGCCTATCCTAAATTACTTACAACTTTAACTAAAACTTTGATGCTACTCTGTCTCATCAATTCTACTAAATCATTAGATAATTTCATTATTTAATAATAACTGACTTAAAGATATAAACTGGAATGATAAAACCAAGGCTTGGGCAAGTTTCAGCCACTCGTCTGGGCGCATGGAGCTGATAAGAATTGGAGTGTTGATATATGCCTACAATGGACTGCGCGGCCCAACCTACTTTGCAGTGCATTATGCAGGCTCTGCATGTCTGAATCAAATGCACCAGTCCAACGTGTTTCACAGAAGGAAAAGTAAGGAAAGGTCGACCATCGCCCATAACTTATTTTTCACCTTACTTTTCAGAATACTGACCCATTTTTGACCCCTTCTTTCTTTCTTTGGATTGCAGACCAAGCACTAATATGGAATAGAGCTCAAACATGCATGCTAATGATACAAAGATGGTGGAGCATCCATGTGGTTTGAAGGCATGCTTACCCATAACACACATATTGTTCCTTAGAATTTATTTTACCAGTTTTAAACACAACACAACCTTCTAAGCACCATGGGAATAAAATGATGCTAGCAGGTAGATCCAGGCTCATATGAAAAGATACGTTCAGTAAATGTTATTGTATTTAAAGAGCATAGAAATTGCCTTTCAGGACTTACTTTCATGCAGGGAGATTGATCGTGTATCAGATATAGGCTCCCCCAAAACAGTAAAGTTAATTCCAGGGATAAGTGAAACTAAAACCAAAGATTATTTCAATCAGTACTACGTTTCATAGAAAGAGATTTAATCATTCCTTCGATGCATTCTCAAATGTCTAGAAATGTTGATGCGGTTAGTAATGCAGCATTTAAAACTCATTATCACATAGCAGCCAAGAGGCTTCCCGACAAAATAAGTTCTCCAAATAGAAAAACGGGAAGCGTATTGGGTCCGATGCTCTGACCTCACAGATCTCTTTGTAAAGTTCAGTGGGACAGAAATACAGCTCCCCGAAGGGTGGCAGCTCTCTGTTTAATGTGAACATTTCAAGCATCGTTCTTCAGGCCCTGAAGAAATGGTGGTTTTTTGTAGAGCTTTATTGTAGAAGTTCTGATTCTGTAGGAAAATTAAAAGAAGAATAGATGACGGCTGCCCATCGCTCTGCCACTTTTGCTGATGTCCCTGCTCTCCCCTAATGCATAACTGTCCTGTTGCCTAAAAGGAAAGATAAGACACCATCAGTGTCAACCCAGTCAGACCATCAGAGTCAAGTCACTTAAAGAGTAACGACTCAGAGAAACCTTTGCTTTTGTATTTTACACACTTACTCTACACACACAATTATAGCATCTGGTCATCCCGTATTACACTATAGTATTCCTCAAAGTGTAAAGCTGAAGACAGCTGATTAGAGGAGCTAGAGGTTTATGAAAGTGCATTTTTAATTCTAGTAGGTCTTGAAAATATGTCTGTTTCATAATAGATAAAATTTAATAGCCACCCCGAATGGTGCAAATCATTGCTGAGCTAGCTGCTAATCAACAGATTGGAGCTGACCCAGAGGCATCTTGGAAGAAAGGCTTGGTAATCTACTTCATAAAAAGCCTTTGAAAACACAGTTCTGCTCAGAGACACATGGGATCATTTGATGGCAAATGTCTAAAAAGTGAAAGAAAACATCCAGTCCAAAGAAACCACATTATCTCAGATTGACCTACCTCCCAATTGCCCCTTATCCTGGCACTTCTTAGACCACTGTTTCGTTCCCTCTTATTTGAAGTGTCCCAATGCCTCAATGCAGATATGGCTCAGCAGTCAGGTCCTCCCTAGCACAGAACATCTCCTGGATTCCAGCAGAGCTGTCCCATCAGGACTTCCACACTCTCTGCAGAGATCTCCCAGCGAGCATGCCACGGGCAGGTCCCACACCATTGCCGAGTGGGAAAGCTGCCTATTGGGAAAATAGCCCATTTGTCTTTCTTGCCTACTACACATAAAAAATTAAGCAATATTTAGCTAGTAAAGAGAGAATATGAATCCAGAACTTGCTAAATGGTTTGTCTCTCTGCTTATTCACATGGATTTCGGTGAAACGTGAACTTCTGAATAGTAAATTAATTTATGGCGCAATTTAATACACATTTAGTAATGTAAAGAATCTGATTGAAAGATGTGGTTTGCACATAAGCCCCACCAGAAACTCATTTACTAACAGATTCCAACCCTAAGTAAAATAAACAGCTTTGCTTTCTACTGACATTTTATAATCACCTTAAGGGAAAGGTGGGGAGGGGGATTGGGTTTCCATGTGGATTTAATTCAAAAACTTCCCAAGAAAGTGCTTGAAGGCAATACAGTAGTGAGCCAACTTTCTTCTGGTAAAACACAAAGACACACACACACACACACACACACACACGATTGTAGCGAATAGAGGGGATCAACCACAGCTGCAAAGAGGAAATTTAGAATTATCATCATACCACTATCAGAAGGTCCTTTATGTTTATAGCTCCATAAAAGTTCACAGTTAGAGCATTTGCTGCCAACTAATAAAAAAGTAATGAAAATTTTTGCAGATTTTGTGTGTAGGCAGCAGTTACCGATTCTGAAATCCTGATGAATTCATATATTCAAAATACTTAAAAGGTAAAATGCACCCAGGAATTTATTGGTGATTCCTTTTAAGAACACAGGTCTTAACCTCGGTATTAGATAAGAAACAATGAATTTGTTTGGCTATACATCAATGTATGTTTGAAAATGAATTCTGATTCCTTTATTGCCCAAATATTCGGAGAACCATAATTAAGCCCTGACACTGCGGGGTGAGCGTCATGAGGCAACAATGACGGCCGTGTCCCCTTACTGCGCCTGGATGTGTGTCATTACCCAGGAAGCCCTGGCTTCCGTGTCGTTTCGAGATTGTAAAGGAGGTCTATTTGACATTTTTTAAATGAATTCTAACAAGAGGGCTTTTGTATTTATTGTGCTAAACACACCCGACCACTTGGAGAAAAGTAGCTCCAACTGGAAGGGGGAAAGGAAGCAAACGAAAAGCAATTGAAAATATTTTTTCTGCTATTTTTGGTGCTGAGTTGTTTTTGTTGTTTTCTGGGGTTTTTTTTTCTTCTTCTTCTTCTCTCTGGCGTATTTTTAATACGAAAGTGCAGACACCTTCTGTGTTTCATAAGTTTCTTCATACCTCCCTTCCTGTTCACATCGCCCTCCGCGCCCCGCGCCATCACCTGGCCTGCTCTGTTTAGTAGGCTTGAGCCCCAAACAGATTGCCCTTAACCTTGCCTTTTCATTAGAAAGCGCCAAGCAGGAGGCTGTGGGGGACGGCGAGAATGAAAACTGGAGGTGTTTCAGGCGTCTGCACCACATTATGCCACTCTATGAAAAAGTCATGGAGCTTAAAATGGAAGGGGAAAGTTCGGTGTTTCTTATGGAGTATTAAAATTCAGTGCTCTGGAGAGCTCATAAAAACCTGTATATAAATGTTGCCGTTATTATTTATGAATAATAATTGTATGATAATGTTCCCTCTTTAATTATTCGTGTGGAGGCCTAAGTACCTTTAGCTATTATTATTATTTATAAGAGCTGTAGGTTTCTTGAGGACCATGTGCCAGTCCCTGTTCTGACACACTTTCTGTGCATTGCTTCAGTTCTGGTTCACCATAACTGGAATAGACATTGTGGTCTTTAGTTGCTGGTGAGTCAATTTTGACATATGGTGCACTTAGGCAGCGAGGAGCCAAACTTTGCCCAGTTGGGCAGTATCGCCACGACTGTTGGTATGTTTGAGGAGATTGTTGCAGCTATTATGTAATGCCTTCAGACATGGAGAACGTGTTTTTCAGCACTCTCTCTGACATCCTCTCTTGTGATCTCTAGGGTTTTCATTAACTCATTTGCAGCAGTACATCCCCACACCTCTATCTTAGTCTGAAAATCTGCTGGAACATGTCCACAACAGGTGGCCTTGTTGACATGAAATAACGGCCCCTTGGCCTCTGGCATCAGAAACCAAATCAAACACCCTGCCATCAGTTCGATTACAATGCATGGCGATCCTGCAGAATTTCTGAAACTGGCCCTGTGCGGTCATGGCGCGAACCCTCTGCAGGAGTAGAGAGCCTCGTCGTCTTTCTCCCTCCAAGAGACTGGTGCTTTCGAACTGCTCAACTTTGGGATCGCAGCCCAAATTGCAAACACGATGCCAGGTCTCCTTTTTTTCCTCGCATCTTCACAACATGCAAGCCACTGTAGTACAACAAGCTGACAGGTGATGGAGAACAAACTTCTGTGTGTACACACGCACATGCACACAATGGTGGCACAAGTGTTAAGTGCTCCATTGCTAACTAAGATTGACGGCTTGAATCCACTAGCCATTTTGTGGGAGAAAAGAGCTGGAAATCTGCTCACCTAAGAGGACAGGCTAGGAACCCTCTGTGAAAGTTGTACTCCAGCCTACACAGTTGTTATGAACTGAAATTAACTAAATGGCAATGTGTATGTGTACACACACATACACGCTTGATATCTTAACCTAAATCACATGTAGTAAAGAGAGGTTCGTCAGATCAAAACCCCACTATCACAATATCTTAATTAGATCAGTTCATAAACCATTGCCCTCCCCAGGCCCATGTTAAAGAAGCAAATAAAGAGTAGCCTTTGGCAGCTAAAGAAATCAAGACTGAAAGGAAACAATCAATGGACAAAATGTCACCTGGTTCTTTAGCAGCGTACCAGGGAATGGGAGGCAGACATTGCTGAAGCTGGCTCAGTGCGTTGACCGCAAAGCCACACAGTCAGAACTCTTGATGAGCCTTTCTTGGGAATGGTTATTAGCATTGGAAAGCTTGAATGACCGCGATGGAAGTCTAGATTAGCACCAATTGCATTTTTTATTAACAAAAATACAAGCTTACCCATGAGAGCAACTGCCTGGGCGGTATGAAAGAAATATCCAGACAGAGGAGGAAAATAAAACAAACTCAACTGGAAAGCTCTCCTTTCACCATAAATTCCATGTACTAGAGGTCAAATCCAACCCCCTGCACAGAAGGAAGTAGCTATATCTATTGCTTAACACAGATGTGTTACTCTCCTCTGACGAACACTGGGCAATAGTAATAGGAATCTATTATGTATAAAGTGGAAATGCCACCAGCTTGGAGATTTTGCAAATTTTCAGGGCATTTGCACATAGTTTTTTCAATTAGCATGTGAATCCAGAAGCAACAGAAGGAAGCACATATATGCACATACACACTCATACCCTTTCACATGGGGAAAAAGGCGAAACATAAAAACTCTCCGGTCCACCCCTCCTAGAGCTCCCTGAGCTATTTGTATGCTGGCCTGCTGAGACAGATTTCAGGAGGGCAGACCACCTAAGTACCCCTCAACTTGCCCATTGTTCTGATTTTACAGGCATGTCATTTTTCACCCAAGCACAGTTGCCAAGCACCGGCAAGATGCCCTGGTAAAAAATACCACACCTCGCAGTCTGCAGCCGCCCTGCCTGTCCCCTCAGTGCCAGCCATTCCATCATCCCGCGTGGAACTGCCTCGAGCTGTTTGCTGAACTGCTTCATGTTTTACTCTTTGACTGAGAGAGAGACAAATGTTCCATATTATCTTTAATTTCCATAAAATTGTTTTAATCTTTGCTTTATAATAAATGTATAACGGTGCCCTCGGGCGATCTCTGCTTTGTATTATAGGGGTCTCGATTGGAGTTCTGTGTGAGATAGAGCTGCTCAGGGCTTGCCTTTCACCCAAAGGACTCGGGAGATCCTGTGAAACAAAAGGTTCCTCTGGGAATTAGCCATAAGCATAAAACAGTGAATTTCTTTCCCCCCCAATGTGCTTCCACCCAAACTCCTCATATTTAGTAACCAAATCAGATCAAGAACACAGACCAGAGGAGCTGAAATCGGTTTCTCTTTTTCCTCATTTTGGCAACTTTAAATATATATATGTACATATATATATATACATTAATGTTTGCATAAGAAATTATGAAGACATAGACATAAAATCTAATTAATCAACTGAAGTAAAAGCCTCCACAAATGTGTCAGTTTCAAACTTTTTAGCTCCAGTGGCTCTTTAATAGATCAGCTTGATGACAAAGGAGAAGGGGAGGGAGTGGGGATGGGGAAAGTCCCATGAATACAATTTTTGACATTTTGTTTATTATCATTTTATCTAGGCTAGTGGTAAATGGATGGGCTTGTCAGCAGAAATCTCTTGGTGAAGTAAATAAAGAATCTTAATAGGCAGGGAGAATAGAACTAACGGCAAATTTCTCACAAAGAGATCTAATTTATTGGTTTCTTTTTCACTGAGATTCTGTTCTGGATTCTGGCTCTGCCAGAAGAAACAGCTGAATGATGACACGAATCCAGACTCCGAGAGAGCACTCTCCGTGGTAAGAGAGGGAGGGAAGCAGAGAGAGCTCCTCTGTGTGGCTTCATCCCAGCTCCTTGGAAGGTTAGCTGCCTTATGGATGCGGTGGCATCACCACGGAAAGCTACAGCCTGCAAGGTCATCTCTATTTTTATTTTCTGGTCTCTGCTAATAAGCTCATGCTACAGTCATGAAAGAAAATATTGAATGTGGCCACACCAGTTATAATATTATGGCTATTTGGGTTTAAGCATAATAAAGATACCAACAAGGGCTCCTCAGTTATTAATATTTTTTCAGGTTAAAAGGCAGCAATAAATCATAAAGAGCATTCCCAAGCAGTAGCACTTTTACAGAAAATTGCTTGCTTTTTAAACAAAATATTTGCTCTTCATCTCAGGAAAATATGTAGGTGCTTGGGAATAAGGGGTTATTTTATCTATTCTATGCCTCCTATAATTAGCTCCATCCCATTTGGAAAAAAAATTTATTTACTCACTTGGATCACAGCAAAATAGGGCTCAAGTTTGCCTTGCTGAAGTGAGTCATCCGTTGACTAGTTTCTGAGGCACAGAGTAGTGGTTACGTATTGGGCCCATAACAGCAGGCATGGTAGTTCAAAACAAGTAGGTGCTCTGAACGAGAAAGAGGGGGATTTGTATTCCCTTAAAGAGTTATAGTCTCATGCTCACCTTTCTGACAAGATCGTTGAAGACAAAATGGGTGTGTAAGCTAATGTGGTGAAGAAAACTGATGGTGCCCAGCTATTAAAAGATACAGTGTCTGGGGTTTTAAAGGCTTGGAGTTAAACAAGCAGCCATCTAGCAGGGAAGCAACAAAGCCCACATGGAAGGAGCACATCAGCTTGTGTGATCAGGAGGTGGGATCCTGCATAAGAAGACCCAAAACAAACAACCATTTCAATGCGAACAAGAAGAGTCAGAATAGAGACCCTCAGCTGAATGATGACAGCAGGGTCACAAGGAAGGGACAAGCCACCTAGGGTGCAGTATAGACGTGATGAAGCACACAGCATTCCTCTAGCTAGTTCTTTCATGTTTCCTGCCCCCCCCCCACTATCATGACCCCAGTTCTGTCTTACAAATCTGATTAGAACGGAACATGTACACTGGTTCAGGTAAGAGCTCTCAACACACAGAATCCAGGACAGAAAGATGCATCAGAACCAATAATGAGAGTAGTGATACCATGAGGTTAGCAGAAAGGTGGGGGTGGTGGAAGGGGATACTGATCTCAAGGATTGACATACACCACCCCACCCCAAGGGGCACGAACAATAGAAACGTGGGTGAAGAGAAACAGCAGACGTGTAAAATCTGAAAATAAAAATTATTTCTAAATTATCAAAGAGTTCACGAGGGTAGGAGAGTCGGGGGGGCGGGGGGGAAGGAGCTGATACCAAGGGCTCAAGGAGAAAGAAAATGTTTTGGAAATGATGCTGGCAACGTGTGTACAAATGTTCTTGACACAATTGATGTTCGGATTGCTATAAGAGCTCTAAATAATAAATTTGATTTATTATATTCAAATAAAATGATTTATTAAAATAAATATATATTTTAAAAGACTGAGTTTGGGAAACACATAGGTGGGAGTTCAACCTAGTACTCTGGAGTCACTGAGTTGGTACTGTCTTGACGAGAGTGAGTTTGACTTTGGGTCGTACAGAGTTCTGAATTTAAATATGTGTGTGTGTGTGTGTGTGTGTGTGTGTGTGTGTGTGTGTGTGTTCATCTGAGAAGGATGGTTCCTGGTAGCTCTCTCGTCGGCACAAAGAAAGCAAGGCTCAATTTGCCTTGATTTGGTAAGAATTTCTCTTCAAGGCTTGTTAATGTAGAAGAATCTCCTTCCTTTGCTAATTGTAGAAAATACCTCCTCCAGGACCCCTGAGCTCAGAAGTCTGCTCAAGATGGGGCCTGTTATCTCCCAAACTGGATGATCTCCTTTGGGGAAGAACTGGAGAGAGACAGATACTAATATTGCCTGCCCCGCTGTTGGAGAAAACTTGCTAACCAAGAAGTCATGGGCATTTTCGAGGTGCGTAATGCTGATGACCTTTTCCGCCTCACTATTGACCTCTTAACAAAGCCAGCTAATTTGACAGACTACATCTCTTAATAGTCATATGGCTAATGATGGTTTATTGCTTGTTAATTTACACTGGAAAGAAAATGTAAACATGAATCTCTGCTTAAATATTCCTTTCAGCCAAAAATAACTGTGTCGATGGCAGACGGGATCGGGTCCACAGCACAGCACTAACCCAGCTTCAGCTGGGCACCCGGTGATGCCAGCTTCGCAGTCAGAGTTAAACATTGTTTTCCTCTCTGGAAAATACGTTCCTAAAACGTGTTCCTGGCATTCCAAGTAATGACTGTAAATCTACCGGGTTAATTTATGAGCCAATAAAGTCCTGTCAAGTCTCCGTCTCATCTTCTGGAAAGCAGGTCTGCAGAGAGGAAAAAGAAAACGGCCAGCCAGTTACTAAGGAAATACATTCTTGCTTCTCGTACATTCTTCTGAAGCATTGCTTTGGCGCCAGCGCCTGTGCTCTGGAGTATGGAAACCCCTACAAGCACGGAAGGTATTTGAGGCGATATGGTCTACATTGTTAGATAGTAAGGCTTTAAGGAAATTAACAATAAACGCGTCATTATTCTATCCAAACTGCCATCAGATTAAATTCCAAAGTCTAAATGAAAAGCCGAGGCACCCGGTTCCTTAGACACATAGCATGAAACCAAGCCTGTAACAAGGAGACAGCATTTGAGATGCCCCACCTCCCTTTTCTATTCAATAAACACCTTGTAAATTTGTCTGAAATTTTCAAATTTTGCATTAATTGAGGTTTCTTGCCTGTTCATTTGAGTTTCGGTGAGAAAATATATCACATCACAACACACAAAAAGCTGCTCTCTCAAGCCACGTTTCATAACATGATTTCATCAGATGGTCTTAATTTTCTGCATGACATTATCTTTTCAAGCTGACATAAGACTGGGCTGTGATATTTGCATACTCAAGACAGAACCGCACAGCTTAACTATGTTTCTGCTTGTGTGGGAATTTGGGGCACTTTCGCTTTGCAGAATCAAACAAATAAACCCTGCAAAAAAAACTTAAAAAAAGATTTTCTCTACACTTAGAATGACTTTGTTCTTGCCTTTTAATGAAGGAAACATTCTGAGCTATTTGAAACAGTGCTGCCGTCTTTAAATCAACTGTTTGGCTATACGTGAGGTGTCCCTATCCATTTTCTTCCAGACCTCTGGTGTCTCGTCCAATTAGGTCAGGGCAGCTGACTATTCTGCTCCCCTACATCCATATCATTGTGAGTGAGCAAAGGGGAAGGTGATTTTATGAATAAGCACACACGTACACACAGAGCTCTCATGGCAATCCCAACTCATCATGACCCTGCATAGGGTTTCTGAGACTGTGGATCTTTAAAGGAGCAGAGATCTTCATCTGTTTGCAGAGAAGCATCCGGTGATTTTGAACTGTCGACCTTGTGGCTAGCAGCCGAAGGCTAACCTACAGAACATTGAAATCAGTAAGGAGACCCCGCCTTCGGCTCCGCAACTTGCCAACTGTGATTGGGCACTTAATTTACCCACTATCAAAATCTCCTAATATGTTTACCATACACATGTCTTACTAAAAACATAGTTCTTGTGCATGATACATATAGTTAGTGTGATAGATGCTGCACTAATCACTACAAAAAAGGAAAGCATCTTAATTGGTCTAACATTGATCAGACTAGAAATGGAAAGAATCTATTGTAAAGATGAGGAAAATGAGGTTCCCTGCCCAATTCAAGATAAGACACAGGTGGTACAGTGGAACTAGTTCTTCTCTCAGTTTTACCTTCTTCCTACTGGACCGCTCTGTCTCCCTTGTGTCCTTCACGTGGTTCATAACCAGGTATGAAGACTGGTAAAATGTGAGGATTACAAGGACAAAAAGATAGCCACTCCCTCCCTTCCAGCTAGAAGCTCCATCAACTTAACCTGCGTTTTACTTGGTTAGTTGATGAGTTCTTTGTTTTAATGAAAATATAAGGTAGTCTATTATTTTTTTCTGATCAAAATAAGTATTGTCAGAGTTTGGCATAGTAGATAGACAACATTTGATTCAATTAATATACTTTATTGTAAATGGCAGGATATTTCATTGAAAGGTTGTTAGTCCCAAGACCAAGGTTATTTTCCCATGTTCACATTAAGATCCATGTTTTTACATTCCAGCTATACCATGCTATACATCATCATCATGTGGCGAACCAGCCTCCACAACCAAATGGGTCCTAAAGGGCAGCTGTGTAATTGAAAGGAAATTTAAAGAAACATCAGACAAGGCACACAAGGGCTCAGATCTTCCATGAATACCAGAGCCAGAGAGAGAGCTAATAATGTAGAATTTCACAGGATTATATAGTACCTGAGCATGCACGCCACATCATACCCAAATGTAACAGGTATGGAGTGAGCTAGAGACATGCACATAATAGGAAGGCATGTACGTAACAAGGTGGGTGGGTTCTAGAGTTAAGATGGCAGCTTAACCTTGGCCTTCTCTCAGCTGCCTTGACCTTAGGTGTCCCTGAGCTCTTCTCCAGGGGAACAATCTATTCTTATCAGAAGGGAGTGGGCTGTATTTAGGGTGGGGCAGACAATAGGATCTGATTTCTCTAGATGGCAGACAACCTTCAGGTAGATAACCTTCAAATTTATAATAAGCAACCAATACTTACAAGAAGCATTATTACCGGGGACTTTGTGCAGAATAACTTTAGCTAGGAGAAGGTGATTGGGATTCATCTTCAACTCAAGAATATGAAGGCCTCCCTCCTCCAGACCAGAGTCTCGGCCTCCCAGGCTCCTTCAATATGAGCATAGGGAAGTTGTCCACAAGCCTTCTGTTCCCAGTTCTGTTTCCCACAATTGTGGGATTACCACCACTAGTCAGCAGTTTGTGGTAAATTAATTATGGTGCTGGAGGCTGTGGCACTACTATCTCAGGTGTCCACAGACTTAACCCCTGTCATCCAGATGTATTTACCTTGTCTTGGCAATTTTAATGATTCATATAAAGTGGTTAGGGAAGACCTAAGAAGAATTCATGCGTTTCCATTTTGGTGTTGGCCAAGAATAGTGACTAAATAGTGGACAGCCAGAATCAGTCTTGGTGGAAGCATAGTACAGCCGAACCACTCCCAGAGGTGGGAACGGTGGGGCTTTATCTTAGACATGTCATCAGGAGGGGTCTGTTCCTACAGGAGAGCATGGAGCTGGGTAAAGGAGACCTTCAAGGAGATAGATTGGCACAGTGGTTTGAACAATGAACTCACAGAGAGCAACCATGGTGCAGGACTAGGCAACATGAACCCTAGCTATCTGCACGTTTCATTCCCTCATTCCCTCTGAGCTCCTGATACAAAGCAACAATCCCACCGGTCTCTATCTCGTTACATTTAATTCTGATTTTTCTTCCTGACCACATGTATGTGATTCATATTTTGTGTGTTGGTCTTTTGTGTGTGTGTGTGTGTGTGTGTGTGTGTGTGTGTGTGTGTGTGATCTCATCTGAGACTGGCACGTCGTGTTTCACTCCTTTCATTGCTGTAGGCTTACAGCAGCGGTTCTCAACTTGTGGGTCGCAACCCCTTTGGGGATCAAATGACCTTTTCACAGGGGTCACCTGATTCATAATAGTAGCAAAATTGCAGTTATGAAGTAGCAACGAAGATAATTTTATGGTTGGGGGGTCACCACAACATGAGGAACTGTATGAAAGGGTCATAGCCTTAGGAAGGTTGAGAGCCACTGGGTTACAGAATTCCAAAACAATGTTCAGTACCCTGCATGCATTCTCTGATTAAATCCTTACAGGTCTAGGAGGTACATGGCACAGCATCCTCATTTACAGTGGATGCCATGGAGGCTCAGAGAAGCATGTGAACTCACGGTTACTAAGTGGCTGAATTGAAATTTCCTTCCATGCATATCTGACTCTAAAGCCCAAACTATTAACTCCACCCTTTATGGTCTTTCAATAAATATTGAAAGAATGATGGATATATTTACAGAAAGACAAAAGCTTAACTGGATTTTCCTCATTCCCCAAGGCTTTTCACAGTTTAATTCTATTTATATTGGATGCCCAATTGTAGTTTCTTGATCCCCTCTGTTTTCTAAGTTCTAGAAGGAGCAGATCATCACAGACCTTGGGAATCCTGGGGGGGGGGGGGAACGGGAACCTCAAAAACTTCTGGAATGAGTTCCATGTATTGAAGAAACTCAATCCTCCCTGCCATCCAGTCAATACCAACTCACAGCAATCCTATAGGACCAGATAGAACGTCCCGAGTGGGCTTCTGAGATGGGCCTCCTTCAAGGAGTAGAAAGTCTTGTCCCTTTCTCTTGGAGTGGCTGGTGGTTTCAAACTGCTACCCTTGTGGTCCACAGTGCAACACATGGAAAAGAGGGCCTATAACAATATGAATATTTGCTCAGCACCTTTGAAAAGATAATGAAGATATTTTAAGGTTATTTAATCTAACAGATTAGGATAAGGGACCAAAGACATAATTTATAAAATTTCTCTTTGTAATTATTCTTTAATTTTGATAACTTAGCTTGTTACCAGGCATTTCTTGTTTCAAGAAATTTAAAGGGAATTCTGAGCAAGACTAATAAGCTATACAAATTAGTACAGAAACTGGACTTCAAAGAAATCAGGCTAGATTTATTTTATGAGATCTGTCTTTATTAAAATAAAAATTAATCATAATGCCTGATTTATAACTGATGCCTTATTGAGAAGAATTGTGAAGTTATTTGACATGGATGCATTTAAATCTGCCTGTAACACAAAGCAGGAGAGTCGATGGTCTAAGCTACTATGTGTTTTTGCTCCTATATGTATGCATGTTTAGCCTGTATTTTAAGAGTGGTTTATAGTGCTCAGACAAATAGGACTCTCCCTATTAGATATTCAATTCTTTAAGACCTTGTTATCAAGTCTATCAAATATACATTGCTGCCAATCCAAAAACCAGATGTGAATGAGATTGGGTTTACCTAGTTCTGGTAGCATTATAATATCTGAATTAATTTTTAGCTCAAGGATTTAAAGAGGTACCAAAGAATTAGAGCTGAGAAACAGCATAAAATAATTATAGATTTACTTACTCTTCAACTCAAATAGATAAGTTCATAGGCCAAATCCTGCAGTACCATACAGGGCCCACCACAGTGGTGTAGTGGGCTTTGTACTGAGCTGCTAACCATAGGTCATCAGTTCAAACCCACTAGCCAATTCTTGGAAGAAATATGAGACACTCTACACCCATAATTATTTGCAGTCTCCGAAATCCAAAGAGGCAGTTATACTCTGCCGACTCCGTGTCAGTGAGTGAGTCAGACAGTTATCTGACCTGCAGTCCAGAGAACCAGTTAGACCTTCCAGGCAATTGCAAGGCTCTAGCTGAGCTGTTGTGCACACGCTTTTTCTTCACCACTCCTGTCTGCATTGTGTTTCTCAGCCTCCGGTCCTAGCTGAGCTCTTTACTGATTCACCTCCGAATAAATAGTACTTAGAACTCTCTATGAGCCATGGCACAATTTACATAAATATTGTTCCTAAAATAAGTGTTGTTATTATCCTCTGGCACACAGTAGGCACTCTGAAAATATGGAAGGAATTAAAGCACAGAGAGAGTCGGTGTCTTGTCCAAGGTCACTCAGCTAGGAAGTGGCAGAGTCTCGTGAAAACCCTGCAGTCATTACTGCCGTGCAATGCGATGCCTGCAAACTGCAAAGAGCTCCACTGATCAGCCAGCCACTAGTGTCCCTTAGGTCATTAAAGGATGCCGTTTCTTCTTCAGCCACGCAGTTTCACCAACTGCTGTCAATGCTAAAGGGCCATTGAGAAGGAGGTTCTGAACAAGTCCAGAGACCCAGTTTCAAGTAACAACTGCACCATGGATAGTGAGGTGACACGGGGAAAGTTCTCACCTCTGGAGGCTGCAGCTTCCTCAGCTGTCACCCAAGGGGGGGAGGCACAGAAGGTTATAAGTTCGCTTTCAACTGTTGCATTTTATGAATTGGCTCCCTCTATTTTCTGTACATATTTTTATCACCTTCTAAAATTGTAGCAATTGGCTTTTGTACCAATTACATATGACAAAAGCAGTAGATGGCCCTTTGAAGTGTGATGAAGGAGATATTGTCCATGACAATTTATGAGGCTTCAATGTCGAGGGCAGGCCAGAGACACACAAACTCCAAAGAGGCTAACTGGGAGGAAAGCGATTCACGCAGAGAGCTGGTTCTCTAAAAAGAATCCACTAGGAATGAGGACCAAATTTTTTAAGCAATAATAGCAACATTTTTTTAAATTTCTTATTGAAAAAACTCTTAAAACATTACGATATCATTTTATCTTATAATAACAGTTTAGATGATATTCTCAATCATATTTAATTCTTAAAATGGATGAGGACTGAATCATATCACAACAACTTTGGATGACATTTTTCAGCACATGTTACGATAGCCTGACTGGACAACCTTCAGTTCAAATCGATTCAGCTGTGTCATTAAATAAAATAACATTTGGGGGGCAACATTCAGGACTCTTCATTTTTCCTAGGATCTTCTATTAATTGTTTTACTAAAATCATTCTCGCTTGAAATTCCATTTATTATTCTCGTCCATTTGCTTTTCCTTCAAAGGATATCCGGTTTGATTCCACCAGGTCCTTCCTTGTGATTAGCTTGGCAGATTACTCAGAGAGTTATCCAACCTCACTGTTGTCAACTTTATTCCTAAATTACTTTCTATTTCACTGCACATGCACTTGTTGCGTGTATGGTCCATTGGACAATATTTAACAGTCAGTACAATATTGGCTGACCAAGAGAAACTTCGGTTTACCTGGAAGGGAGAGGCTGGTGCCACACTTAGCAAGGATATTTGATATTTCTGTGAGGTTTAATCATGTACACATTCAGTACATCCAAGAACATTTTCATCTTCTGCTTCCCTGCGCAACCCCGTAGCTACAAATACTGAAACATGAACACTTTGATATGAATGATATCCAGTATAATACGGGAATGATGGTAACCATGCTTAATTATATTTTCAGGCACACACACACTCATTAATTTGCATTTTCTTGAATACTTAACCATACGCCTACACATTTTCACAACTCTGAGTTCTCTTTAATCAGTCAAACAATGATTCCATCTAATGGCTAAATATCTTACGCATTCACCTTTTTGGAGGAAAGAAATTTTAGATATCTTATTCAGCAGAGAAACTTTGAGAGACATTCCTTGTCATCATTCACCAGTGCAAATATCTAAGTCATTTTAATTAGGTATTTGAGTGTTGTTAGGTAACATTGAGTGCATTCAAACCCATAGTGACCCCGTTTGACACAGGAGCACTACTTCAGCGGGTTTTCTTGGCTGTAATTTTATGGAATCAGGTCACCAAGGTTTTTTCCTGATGAGTTTTTAGCAGGGGGGTGGGTGCAGTGGGTTCAATCCACCCATCTTTCCTTCAAGCTGTATGTACCACCAGGATTCTTTAAATATATAAGCAGACCATTATTTGCTGTAAATATAATGAAAGCTAATAATAGCCTTTCTTTTAGGTCTCATTTTGGCTCTTAACAATGAAATATGTGTCAGATATTAATCTACTGTCCATTCTCTACCTTTCTTTTACTCTAACCCACATCACAAGAAATTACATTTCTCAGGTTCCCCCAGATAATTAGGGTAGTTTTAACCAATGGGAGTAGCCGGTAGACTACTGGTGGGTGAGAAGAGGAAGGAAGCCCAAGAATTCAGGATACTTCCTGAGGTGGTCTCTGGATGTGGCAGTTTCTGCTATGGTTCCACCTCTAACCTACCAGACTCTCCATCCTTGACCTCAACTTCTCTTGGGCCGATTTTCTCCGGGCCCCTTCACTGTTTTCCTTTTGCTTCTCAACTCATCCACCACCTCTATTACTCATTCCTTGTACTATATTCTCTCTATTCAAAACACCCAGAGTGGTCTTGACTTTCGTGACTTAGACCCTGAGGAACAGAAGATGCATGCAGTCAGTGGCTGATGCAGCACTATATTCTAAATCCAGACTGAGAGGCATCTTCATACTTTCTCCTCCACATGAGGTGTGATGTAAATTTTGAACTACTTGCATGACTGCTCAAACAATTTTGGTCTCACATAAAAACTTTTGGTTAAATGTCATTTATCTTTGTCACGTGTCATACAATCTTCAAATGTACCCCTTAAGACTAAGAGGTATTTCCTGGTTACTTCAGGAAATATGGTACAATTTCCTCTTTTGTATGTCCTTTAATTATTTAGTCCAGCTTCAATGTCATTGTATCAAATCAAGGTTTCACAATCTGTTGATCTATTTGGTTAAGTAATTCTTTATTTATTATCGGGGGCTTCACTGTACCTGGAGGATGCTTCTCAACACCCCTATCCTCCACCCTCTAGATGCCAGGAGATGCACTTCCAGTTGTGACTACAAAAAGAGACCCCAGACTTCAGGTAACAAGATGACCTAGACATCTCTCTGCACATAGTTGCTACAACCGAGACATTGGAACCATAAACTGAACAGTTCTGTATTAGTGTGGGTTGACTAGAGAAACAAATCCAAGGAGATCCATATTTGTGTATAAGAAAGAGGTCTATATACAAGAGCAGTTGAATATTGAGAAAACATCCCAGCCCAGTGCAGATCAAGTCCACAAGTCTGATATTAGCCCATATGTCTGATACCAATCTGTAAAGTCCTCTTCAGACTCATGAAACACAGGCAATGATGCTGAGTGCAGGATGATCACAGGCCAGTAGGTGCAAAGTCAGTGGTGGTAGAAGCATCTCAGTGCTGGCAGGGGTCTCCATGTGGCTCCTTCGGTTCCCAGTGCTGCATCAGGGTAGACCATGTTGCTTCTCTTCAGGGATGTCTACAGGAAGTGAGCACACGGAGAGAGAGAGAGAGAGTCTGTTCCCACGTCAAGGAGATAAAAAAACAAGAATTCCCAGAATTTTCAGGAGAAGGCCATGCCCACAAAGAGACCTTGTTAGTTATATCTTGATTGACAGGCCAAACTCCACCTTTTCACTCATAATGCTCTCAAATTGACACCAGATTATGTAACTACCACAAGCTCTTCCCACAATGCAGAGCAATGTCAGGTTCCCAAAAGAATCATGGACCCCCTTGTCTCCCTGTACCCTTAAGGTGAATAGAGGAGCAACCTAGTAGCTGGTTGTACTATTCTCTCCACATCCCCAGGACCTGGGAATAAAGTCTGAAAGATGGGAGGAGCAGATGAGAATGCCACATAGCACAGGAGGCTACCAGAGAGGAGACCGAATCATTCCAGGTTTCCTAAAGCTCCTTGGTGCCTATAGTGGGCTCTGGACTACAAACCCATGTGCTTAGAGGTAGTGGGGGCTGAGGTCACCCACCTGGCTTTAGCACGCAACTCCTGAAGAGGCATTCTTTCTTGGAGTGCCTTAGAGTTAAACCACCTGCAAGTACTGGCTGGGTTTCTTTGTCTTTTTTTCTTCTGTCCTGCCTTTCTTTCTTTTCTTCTTTCTTTCTTCCCCACTATTCTTCTTTCTTTCATCTTGATAAACTGCTGCATTAGAAGTCAAGCCACTCCTAATGCCCACACCCCCTGATAACCCACAAGTCGGTTAAAGGATAGATTTCTTGTGAAAAACAGTAACCAGTCCTGCTTTGCATTTGTTTTTGTTTTGTATTGTTATCAGCAAGGAGACACAGCATTCAAGAGTGGGAAACAATGCCTAATTCATTCCAATCCCCTGGTGACCAGAAATATTACCACCTCTTTCCCTCACACACCAAGACCTACACTCTTACTATGTGTAATCTCTGTTACTCATCTTTTAATATTGTTGTTGTTTGTCACTTGTTTTATTCAGTGTTTAATATTCTATTCTTGTTCCAATTCACAGAGTAACTATTGTCATATGATGTAGCCACACTTGCACTTTCAACAGCTAAAGATGGTGATCAAAATGCATAACCCAGACATTACGATTGGTTGAACAAAGAAACATGTTTCCAAAAAGAAAAGCACAATGTTTTATGGACTGGGAAATCTCAGTTCATGCAAAGAAGTAAGGTAGAATGGTAAAAACAATTTTTTAATATATAGAGTCAAAAGACCTTTCCAATACATTGTATTAGAAATACTGGGGAAAGAATTCAGAAGCATGAGGCTTAGGCAATTTTAATAGATCAATAAAAACACTGGGAGATTAGGGGGTGGGGTGTATCACAAAAGAACTTGGAAGGATTCAAAATGTTAAAAAGAACTCAAATCCAACAAAATTTTGGAAACAATACACAACAGCCATTATAAATCCAGAAGATTAATACTAAGAGATGAGAAATGCATAACACTTTGAAAGAGAAATGGAAAACCAAACCAGTGAGCTTGAAAACAAATATCTCAATAGCAGTCCTCAATAACACCAAACAAACATAAAAATAACAACAACAAAGTTAGAAGAAAGTGAAGAATGATGTGGAACACTATCAAAAAGAATAACACATGCCTGATAGAATTTCCGGAAGAGGAAGAAACAAACACAAAGATAATAACTCAAGAGCTGCTTGAAGAAAATCCGCCTAACATCATGAAAGAGGAGAAATAACCATTCAGAAAGGTAAAGAACCCCAAAGAGAACAGGCTGTCCCTGAAAACCATCAGGCCATATCAGAACCAACTCTTCAATATATTGAAAGAAAAGAATCCCGTAAGCAGCTCGTGGGTGGTTGTGTGTGGTGGGGGTCAGGGGTGGGGGAGGGTGAGTGAGAGAAAGGAAACCTAGAAAGAAATTCAATAGAGATTCAGAAGAATTAAGCACAATTAGTCAACGTTGATTTGTTAGACAGATGCAGAATAGTTCACCCAACATCAGCACAATACACATTATTTTCCATTCTCCAGAACAGAACATATATTGGCCACAAATAGAGCCTTAATCAATTTCAAATCATTAAGATATTAGAAGCCATTTTTTCAGATCACAGCATTATAAAATCAGGGGGGAAAATCAAATCATAGGAGACCAAGCGTGAAAGACACCTTGTTTGTAAACTACTAAGTAATTGATTAAATAAGGAATGAGCTTTTGGAGTTTTTGATACAAACATATATGAAAATAAAACATAGCCAAACCTGTGGGACACAGAAAAAGCAATAACAAAAGGGGTATTTTTAGCAACAAACACACACATCAACAATTGTGGTAAACAACTGAAAGATACAGCAATGTGTCAGGGTATAAGATCAGCATACAATTATCAATATCAGTCCTATATAATAAATGAGAGATCTATGAAAAGGAAATCAAGAAAGCAATACCATTTAAATTCAGGACCCCCCCAAATGAAATATTTAAGAATCCACTTAACAAGAGAAACAAAAATAGTTGTGCAAAGGAACTAACAAAACAATATTCCAAGTAAACAAAAGAAACATATAAATATACCATGTTCATGGATAAGATTTTACATTGTAAAAACATCAATATTACCCAAAGTGACCTGTAAACATCATGCATTTCAATCCAGGTCCCAACATCATTCTTTAAAGAAAAAAAATAATAACCAATTATATGAAAAGGAAAGAGATCCAGAATAAGTACAGCACCATATTAAAAACAAACAAAAAAACAAAGTAGTAGGTTTCTAATTTCCTGACCTCAAAATTTTCCCTGAGGTAGTCAAAACATTCTAGTACTTGTAAATGATCGATATGTGGCATAAACCCTGACCAAATATAATGAAAATACATACAAAAGAACATAAAAGATTATTGGGACCAACTAAAAATACCATATATACTCGAATATAAGCCGAACCGAGTATAAGCCGAGGTACCTAATTATTACCTGGGAAACCAGAAAAACTGATTGACTCGAGTATAAGCCTAGGGTGGAAAATAAAGAAGCTATTGGTGAGTTTCAATAATCAAAACAAATGAAAATAAAATTACTAAAAATTGAGACATCAGTGGGGTATCAACAATGATACCTTAAGAGTACTATTCCTTGAGCTCAATGAGCAACCAAGCTAAAATGTAAAGAGTTAAAATCCTTCAAAACTGGATTCCTCATCATCATCCGTATCCCAATGCAGAGCTTCAGCTGGTGTGAGGTCATCATAGACGCTGTCCTCACTGAGATCGCCGTCATCACCATCACTGCTGTCATTTTCATACAAAGCGCAGTCTTCATTCCCATCCATCGCATTACTAATACTACATTTCTGGAAGGCACATCGCACCATGTCTTCTGGAATGTCTTCCCATGCATCTCGAACCCACCTTGCTATTAACTCTATGTCAGGCTTCGTGAGATTTCCTCCTTTTGTTAGTCAGGCTTGACCAGATGACATCCATTCATGCCACATCCTTCACACATGGTCTTTAAAAGGCTTATTCACAGATACATCCAGACCCTGCAGTACAGATGTAAGCCCACCTGGAATAAGGGCTAAAATAACTTTACTAGATTTTGCCAATTTTTTTATGTCATCCTATAGGTGGGCTCTGAACATATCCCAAACAAATAATGAAGGCTTTTTCTTTAAGGCTGCTCCTGGTCATCGGTTCCAAATTTCTTCCAGCCAATTTTTTGTTCCGTCTTCATCCAGTCATCCTTTTATATAGCCAAGGTCTTTCTTTTAAAAATAATGACAGGATGCAGCTTAGTTCCATTAGCCAAACATGATAGAACAACTGTAAAATGTTTTTTTCTCCTAAACATTCCACACTTCTGTTGCTTTGAAGATCAAAAGTCATGGAACTTTCATCCATATTCCCAATATCTGCCAGGTCATAATTATAAATCCTTCTTTGTTTTATAATAAATTACTATAATGACATACCGTAATTTTTTATTCAAGGTTTTGTGGCAATTTCTGGGAAATCTTTGTTCTTTGTCTCAAACATAAGCCAAACCTATTCATGAAGCGAGTACACCATCCTGCTGACGCAGCAAAATTTTCAATGCTGGGTGCTTTATATTTGTCATCCTTAGCCATTTGTAGAGCACATATGTGGATTCCCATGTGTGTTATGCAGTAACCATTTTGATGATACTCCATAACCCATTTATGCAATTCACTCTCTAGAGCCCCCAAAAAGACGTTAAACCATGAAGAGCTTTTTTAACTTTTGGAATCTGTTCCAAGTCAGCCTTCATTTTCCGCCACTCTCTCACTTGCTTTTTGTCAACACAGAATTCCCTACTTGCAATATTGTTATTGCTCTCTTCTGCTCCTGGCTTAACCTTCATTTTGAAACCAGCCTCATATGATTGGCGTTTTTGTTTTAGTTCAAGAGTATCCATTTGTAATAGGATAAAAAAACAAGACTTTGAAAAAGAACTTTCCTGGTAATGCGCTCCTCGCCCCTAACGCCCCACCGCAATGTGTTAGCCGGGAGTGGGGGGGGAGTGCCGGCATAAGTGAATCACTACAGGTGCTTCTGCGAATTGGAGCCATCCACGTCATAGGATGGCTCTGATTCATTAGATGTGCATAAACAAATATTCAAAGCCCTGTAGTGTCAGTGGGGCTTTGAATGAACAGCAGAGAAACAGCAATCACCCATGAGATAATGAGCACTCTTCCCATTAACTCTGGGGGCCCCAGAGAAACAGCAATCACCCATGAGATAATGAACACTCTTCCTGTTACCTCTGGGGGGCCCCAGCGAGATGTTACACCTCGCTGGGGTACCACTGAGCTATGTATAAGCCAAACATCATTCGTGCTGAAAAACTCGGCTTATACACGAGTATATACGGTAAGGCATTTATGTGCATCAAAAGATTTCAACCAAAGAATGAAAAGAACCCTCAGTCAGGAAAAAACAATTTTGGCAATAATATTTAGGACAAGGGACAAATCTCTTAAAGTTTGTCTACAGAAAATGCAACATCTCAATAAGCCGAAGATGAATTAGCCCAACAAAAAATGGGAAGATGACATGAATAGACAATTCACCAAAGAAGACAGTCAGGGAGCCAACAACACATGAAAAAAATGCTCAAGATCATTAACCATTTGAGAGATGCAAAATAAAACAACCATAAGACCCCACCTCATCCAAGCATTGATAACAAAGTTCAAAAAGACAGAACACAACAAATGCTAGAGAAGAAGGGGCGAGATTGGATCACTCATGCATTGCTGATGAAACATTAAATCAGTAGAATCAATATAGAAAGCTTTTTGTCACTTCCTCCAACAAATGCAGATGGATATACCATAAACTCAGCAATCTCTCCAGTTGGAACATACCCTAAAGAAATAAAGAGCATAGTACCAGCAGGTATATGCAGACCCATGTCCATGGCAGCTCTATTGATAATCACAAGAAGATGAAAACAACCTAAATTCCCATCAATGGAAGAATTAATAAACTTTGGTATGCACATTCAATGGACTAATAAGCCTTGTTTAAGAACAATGATGCCAACGTGAAATACTTCCTGGATTTAGAGGACATTAAGCTGAGTGAAGTTTATCAATCACAAAAGAACATATATTGGGGACCATTGTTATGAAAAAGAATAACAATATTATTTTCAAACCGAAATAAAAAGACTTTGATAGTTACCAGAGTTGGAGACGGAGAAAAGGACAGGGAAGGGATAGACTAGAGGATGTTAACTTATGTCAACATGAAGATTATATCCTGTAAAAAAAATGTTGGGGACAGGGAAAGCTATTGGGAGGTTTGATAAGTTTATGTTCAAGTTATTGAATGCAAAAATGATATGATATACAAACCACCATGGCATTCACAATAATTTTTTTTAATAAAGAAAAATGCCTCCAGATTTTGTGAATGGTTCCCAGGGGAGGAGGGAGAGTCACCATTCAAATGGAATGTGTAAATTATCAAAATATCATTAACGTAACACACAAGTAAATATTACTTATGACAGTTCAAAATCAGCTGCAGCAGTACATTCACAACAAAGTAATAGAAATTTAAGCTGGATTCTAGAGGGGACATACTGATGTCAGATGGGTCCGGCTGAAAGCACAGCAAAATGTTATCCATATTTTATCAACTATGCTAGGGCACTACACTAAATGGATCATAATAAATTTTGCATAACACTACAAAGCATGGAATTCTAGAACACTTAATTTTGCTCATGTGGAACTTATACATAGACCAAGCATGAGTCACTGGAACAGAACAAGAAGATTGCTCATGGCATAATATTTAATACAATGTGTTTTAGGTTTTTATCTTTTCACCATACTCAACTTATATCTGAGAAAATAATTCAAGAATTTGGACAAGGTGAAGAAGAATGCATTACTGACCTACATCCTTCAGATGGCACGCCTTTATTCCTGCAAGTAAAGAGGATTCAAAGCCCTCCTGTTGAAGATAAAAAAAGCGACACCCTTTGATATAGACTACATCTCAATGTAAAGAAACAAAATCCTCACGAGGCCAAAAATGCATAATCATGTAAGTGGAGGAAAGAGGGAAGTTTTCAGAAATTCATTTTACATGGATGTACAATCAAGGCTCATGGAAGCAGCAGTCAAGAAATCAAACAATGCACTGTGGTGAGCAGATTTGCTGCAAAAGACGTCTTTAAACTACTGCAGTGCAAGGATTCCAACTTGAGGGTTAATGAGTGCCTACCACCAGCCATGATATTCTCAATTTCCCCTATGCAAGCAAATGCTGAACAATGAATAAGAAAGAACATTAGAGATTAATTGATAATATGTGGCACAGAAGAATGAGTGTGCTGTGTGCTATGGACTATCAGAACAAACACAACCAGAAGGCTACTTGACAGCAGGATGGCTGCCCTTCAGTGTACATACTGCGGGCTTGGTTTCAAGACGGCCTAGTCTCTCTTTGTGGTGGAGAGCCAGGGAGAAAGAGGCAGGCCTTCAATGAGACAGATCGACACAGCGGTTGGAACACGTGTCTCAACACAGGAACAAGAGTGAGGTTGGAGTGGAACTGGGAAGTGTTACTTTCCGTAGTAGATGGGGTCACTAGAGGTTGAAACAAACTTAATTGCACCTAACATCAATATTAAAGCACTAAAATTTTTATTTCACCAATGTATTCATGCATTAATAACTTAGGGGACAAATGAGCAAATGTTTTTCTATCATGTCAGCTTTTCCAGCAGAAATTGGAATGAAGAAAAATGCACACATTTATGCATATGCTTAATGTAAAAAATGAGAATTTTTATTAGTGTTTTAACTAAATTCATTTCTGGGAAAATGTTGTTATAATGAACATATTGCTCCCACAGTGTCAAGACTGCCATAAAAATTCTTCTAACCTGAATAACAACTTTTTGTGGTATTATCACTATTTTAGAGGAGTGAAAATTATTACCACAATTTTACCATGAGAAAACCAATCAGAGAGGTTAAGTGGCATCCCGCATTCAAACAGTGTGCAAATATAAAAGCTAAGGTATATATGTCCAGTCTTCTGTCTACTCCCACCATACCTTCCGTACCCTTCTCAGGATGCACGTTTACTTTAGTCCACATCCTTTGAGCACTAGGCCTGAAATATTGGCAGATCTGAGCCATTCAACACACGTCAACTTCATTCCGGTATTCCATGCTTTCAGTCAAACATAGGAGAGGTGTCTGTCAGATTTGTACCCTTTTACCATGGTTACTCAGTCTGTATGTCTCCTCCAGACTGCTCAATCAGGGCCTTTGGCCTAGACATCTTCTCAGAGTGAGACATACATTTTGAATGGGGTATTGACAACCTATGATATGCCAATAAAAGCTTTCAAACCTTGTTTGCTAAAAATGAGGAGGACTTGAAGCACTTGCTGATGACGATCAAGGAATGCAGCCTTCAGCGTGAGCTACAAGTCAATGTCAAGAAGCCAACCCCTCCCAACGTGCACAGCAGGTAACATCACGGTAAATGGGAAAAGATTGAAGCTGTTAAGACTTCATTTTGTTTGGGTCTATATTCAATAATCAGGGAAGCAGCAATTTAAAAAATCAAGCCTCCTATTACACTAGGAAAATCTACTGCACAAGATCTCGTTAAAGTGTGATATTACGTCAAGTCACTGGTTCTCAACCTTCCTCATGCCGCAACCCTTTAACACAGTTCCTCATGTTGTGGTGACCCCCCAAGCATAATATTATTTTCATTGCTACTTTATACTGTAATTTTGCTACTGTTATGAATCAGGGACCCCTGTGAAAGGGTCAATCGACACCCAAAGGGATCGCAACCCACATGTTGAGGACCGCTGCTTTAAAGGATATTACTTTGAAGACTTACTTGGGTAAGATATTTCCTGGGTGTACCTCACCGAAGCTATATGCAAAGGCATTCAACTGTGGGTACCATAACAAATTAGGAATAATATTGAATAGAATGGTATTCTAGAACACTTCATTGTACTCATGATGAATCTGAACACTGGTCTGTTTTCCAACAGAAAAAGACAGGAGTATGTCCTTTTATCCTGGTTATTCAAATAATAATAATACAAATAATTCAAGAATTTGGGTTATAATGAATATTTACCAACAAGTTTGGAGGAAGGCTTATTAACAACTTTTGGCATGTGAACAAACTTTTTTGCTGAAGACAAGGAAGAGTTAAAGCACTTGCTGCTGAAAATCAAGGTCTGCAGACTACAGCATGGATCACAACTCAATGTAAAGGAAATGAAATCCTTGCAACTAAACCCGTATTGTGCTAGGCAGGGTTCTCTAGAAAAACAAAACCAGGACACTTGTGATTATAGATATAGATAGGTTTATACACACGAAGGAATATAACAGCTAATTAGTCCTCCCAGCAGTACAGAGGGCTCCGTTCCACTCACTTCTGTGGAACAGTTAAATACACTGGAAGTCCTTCAACTCTCAAGGTCAAAGAAGCAGACAGCTGAGTCTTCCTTTGGTCAATGCAGGTAGAGTCTGCCCACAGGCAGCAAACAGCCGGGTGGGTCACCAACAGTCAGTAGCTCAGGAGCTTAGCGAAGCAGGCCTGGATGGGCTATAGAATTCAAGCAATACAAGAGGACAGGATCCACCAGCCCCAAGCTGTGTATATACCAGCAGCTTGGCAAAGCAGGTCTTGGTGGAACCTCAACCTCTAGGGATACAATCCATTCACAGGTTGGCTTGACCCACAGGTCATGTTGCTCACAAGTTGAGGCAGTGAACTAGCTAAAGCAGGTGCACTCTGGTCCAATCACCAGAGCGCAAGAGAGAGGGGTGCGTCTTCCTCATCCATTTATCTCTCTGGCCTCTAATCAAACTGCGGACATCCAGGTTGGCACAATAAACCTACCTGTCCCAAGTATAATACCCCTCAAGCATAGGTAAGACCAAGTGGGACCAAAAAATCCACACCAGGCCTATAAGAAGATATTGTTGTTCTTTCTGGTGCCATCAAGTTAGTTCAGACTCATAGTGACCCTCTATGCAACAGAAGGAAACACTGCCCCGCCTGTGGCAGCCTCACAATTCTTTCTTTGCCCGAGCCCACTGTTAAAGTGTGAGAGGGTAATAGCTTCAAATAAGGCAGCGCACCCAGTACAAAATGTGTGTCCCAATCTGAGAAGATGTTCAGGCCCAAGGCCCTGATGGGGCAGCCTGGGAGAGGCAGATGAAGCCCGCTTTCCCAACAAAGACCGGTGAGTGCATAAACACCAACAGCCAATCATTTCACTTCAAACCGTGGCATTTGCAGTATTGGTGAGTCGCATAGCCTGTTGGTGCATCAGATTCCTTGCCTGTGAAATGATGATTAAAAAGTGTACATCCCTACTTGTGAAGACAAGACAAATAAAATAGGAGCATTTGTGTATACCGCATACGAGTGCTATGCCTTGCCAGCATTCAGTAAATATTAATAGAGACTAACAAAGTAAATAAAGTGTATATCTCTAGGTTATCTCTAGGTTAGGCTCCAAAGCCAGAGTAACAGAGGAAGTAGAGAATGACAAAGGCCCGTGACCTAATGAGAATGCTAATAGAGAAACAGCCATGAGGTGGCATATGAGCAAATGACTGAGAGTAAAGGAGAGGGTAGAAAAACATATTGTGAGGCGGGAAGGAGAGGATGAGCTCCGATAGCTGAGCCAGCATACTGATGGTAAATTCCAGGAAGGAAACATTCCACCATGATGGCCTCCATCCATCGGCCCCCGCTGTTGAGGCCATCCAGACTCACAGTGATCTTACAGTTCACAAGAGAGTTGTCTCATAGGTTCCTAAGAGGATCGTCAATAAGACATCCCACTGTATCTTTATCCAACAGAGTAATGGACAAGCTTTACTGCTGATCTTTGTGTTAGCAGCCAAGAACTTAACCACAGGATCCTTTATTAATGACAAAAAGATAAAAGTATATGTTATTTGTTTGTTTTTAATGAAGAAAACTGCATCACCCTTATCGATCCAGCCATGCTACAGGACAACATGCTCTTCTCCTCTGATCCTGGTATTTGTTGTTCCTCTGACCTGCGAAATACTCCCATGATCTATCACGCCTCTCTTCTCTGTCCTTCAGCAAAGATGACGTCACTTCTAGGGGCTCCCTTCATTGTGTAAGTCTTATCACATTGCTGAAGCTTCTCAATTTATCTGATTCTGCCCTGAAGCCACAGACTCCTAGAGGCCATAATCTGTTCTTATTCATAGAATATGGCTGAAATACTGCATTTTTCATAAAAAATTACAAAAGCAAGCAGTAACTGTATGGATCCAACATCACCTCGTCTCTTCAGAGACGGAATACACTCTAATTTTTAACAACAAATGCATCCCTTTTGTTGTCCTTTCAGGTCCCCTTGAGGCAGTTTCCACTAATGGTTATGCTATTCATATCTTCTTTTTCCCTGTTGCTCTTTTTGAGGGACTGGGCATATCTGATAACGCGTCCAAAATACGTGAGAGAGAAAAAATCTCCCTCTCCTTATTTTAAGGAGCATTTTGGCTGTACTTATTCCAAGATAGATTTACTTATTCTGGCAATCTATGGCATCTTTGATACCCTTTGTCCACACCATAATTCAAATGCATCAGTTTTTATCAGATCTTCCATTTTTACTGTCCAACTTTGAAATATATGCAGATGACCCACTGACTCGTAGTGAACCTGTACAGAGTTTAGGAGGCTGCAGATCTTCAAGGGAGCAGATAGGCTCATCTTTCCACGCAGTTGGTGGGCCAACACTTACCTGACCGCACTGTGCATGTGAAATGATTAAACACATCATGACTTGAGTCAGGTGCACTTTACTCCTCTCAGTGGCACCTCTCATCTTCAAAATGTTAAAGAGATTTTTTTCCCCAGCAGATTTTTCCAAAACAATGTATCATTGAAGTTCTTACTGCTGCTTCCATGGGTACTGTTTGTGAATCCAAGTAAAATGAATTCCTCGACAGCTTCAAAGTTTTCTCTATTTATTATGATGTTGTTTATTGATCTGGTTGTGAAACACTTGTTTTCTTTACATTGAGTTGTAATTTGAACTGAAGTCTGTAATCTGGTCTTCATCAGTAATGTTGTGTCATCTGCATATTGCAGGTTGTTAATGGACCTTCCTCCAATGCTGATGCTAACCTGCTCTTCATACCGTGCAATTTATCAGCTTGTTTGCTCAGTGTGCAGTTTGAATAAGTACAGGGAAAGGATACATCCCTGCTACTCACTTTTCCTGATTTTAACTCATTTCAATATCCCTTTATTCTGTTTGAAAGACGACTTCATGATCTTTTAGCACAATTAAGAGTCCAGGATGTGCCATTCCTTTCAATGTTATCCATTGAGTGTTATGATCCACACAGTTGAATGAATTTACAGCTAAATCCAAATAAGCATTTTGCTGATATTCTCTATCTTCAGCTAAAATCTGTCTGATGACAAAAATTATATCCTTTGTTCCATGTCTTCTAAATCTGAGTTGTGTTTCTGGCAGAAAAAAATTAACTGGCATGTGATACTAATGATATTATTCAGTAGTTTCCACCTCCTGTTGGGTCATTTTTCTTTGAAGTGGAGACAAATATAGATCACTTCCAATTCATTTCCAAATTTCTTGGCAGAGATGATGAGTGGGTTTAGTTTTGAATCCGTTTTTAAGACATTTCAATCGATGTCCTATGGATTACTGGATCATCGTTTGTTTTTGTCGATGACTTAGGTGTAACTTGGCCTTCTTCCTTCAATGCCATTGGTTCTTAATAATATGCTGCCTTCTGATATTGCCGGACATCAACTAATTCTTTTTCTTACAGGGACTCTATATTTCTCTTATTCTCCCCCTCAGATGTAAAATAACGCTACATAGTTCCTTTTTGTTGTTGTTGCTGTTTTCTGTCCTTAATCATAATTAGTTTTGTTGTCCCAAAGTTTCAGTGATTCTTTACTTGCAAAAGGATTCCAAGCTCAAATACATTTTCCAAGCAGGCTCCATATATTCCTAGTTAGGAAGCAAAATGGTCAAGTCACTACGTTAATTCTCGTCATTTTCTATTTCCTATAGCCGTAAGGTTTTATTATATACTGCACTTAGTTTCTCAGAACGGAGCCCAAATTAAACTTCTAGTCTTTTTTTTCTACCATGCCTATCTCTGGGATGTTATCTCTAAACCATTTTGTTAACCATTATG
This sequence comes from Tenrec ecaudatus, assembly GCF_050624435.1. NCBI lineage: Eukaryota > Metazoa > Chordata > Mammalia > Afrosoricida > Tenrecidae > Tenrec > Tenrec ecaudatus. The sequence continues at coordinate 119,426,919 of NC_134530.1, read as the reverse complement.
TGATTTTTATTAGTTTTTCTCTGCCCACCTCCTGCCTATTTGATAACCTTGCTTATACTTTCTCTGTCTTTGGCGTGCTTTTTCAATGCCATCCTTTACCGCCCCATCCTATTGATATGCCCTCCTCCATCCCACACCCGCCAACCTCCGCCCAGGCCGAAATGGCCCAGGCCACTACTTGCTTGTCAGTCTGTTGTAGTGTACTGGCTTGTGGGCTGCTTTCATGCTGGAACCTTTGTCCCTGGCACTTCAAATGGCAGCACAGTCACCCAAAGTGGCTTCAGCGGAGCTTCCAGATGAAGAGCAGACAAGGAAGAGCTCCTTTTGCTATTTTGGAGGAAGAAGCCACGGCAAATCTCATATACAGCTTTGAAACTCACAAGTAAACTGTTGCTTAAGACCATCCAATATAAAAATCATATCATTGTGAATGACGGGGAGTGTGGAGTGTGGAGTGGAGACCCAAAGACTATCTGTTGGCAACTGAACATTCCCTTACAAAAGGGTCATGGGGAGGAGATGAGCCTGTCAGGATGCAGTGTAGCAACGATGAAACATGCAACTTCCTCCAGTCCTTTAATGCTTCTGACCACCCCACCCCCACTATCATGATCCCATTTCTACCTTACAAATTCGGCTAGACCAGAGGATGTACACTGGTACAGATAAGAACTGGAAACAGAAGCAATCCAGGACAGATAAACCCCTCAGGACCAATAATGAGAGTAGCGATACCAGAGGGGTAAGGGGAAGGTGGGCTAGAAAGGGGGAACTGATCACAAGGATCTACATATAACCCCCTCCCTGGGGGGACAGACAACAGAAAAGTGGGTGAAGAGAAATGTCGGACAGTGTAAGACATAACAAAATAATAATAATTTATACATTATCAAGGGTTCGTGAGTCAGGGGTGGGGGGGAGGGAGAGGAAAAAATGAGGAGCTGATAGCAAGGGCTCAAGTAGAAAAAAAATGTTTTGAGAATGATGATGGCAACAAATGTGCAAATATGCTTGACACAATGGATGTATATATGGATTGTGATAAGAGTTGCATGAGCCCCAATAAAACAATTTTATAAAAATAAGAATTAAAAAAAGGTCGCAGCAAAACATTGGCAGGGAACTACCAGAAGTTCAGGCCAGATTCAGAAGAGGATTTGGAACAAGAGCTATCAAAGTTGACGGCAGCTGGATGGTGGCTCAAAGCAGAGCACCAGAAAGATGTCTGCCTGTGCTTCATTGACGAGGCAGAGCCAGTCGAGTGTGCGGACCACAGTAAACTGTGGCTAACCTCGGGAGAAGAGTCGGAATTCCAGAGCACCACTGTGCTCAGCAGGCACTTGTATGTGGATTGAGGCAGTTGTGGAAACAGAAGAAGGGCAGCCTGCGTGGTTTACAAGCATGAAAGGTGTGCATCAGTGCTGTATCCTCTCATGCTACTTGTTCAACCTGTGTGTTTATCAACGCACCAGAGAAGCTGGGTGATGTGAAGCAGAGTGCAGCAGCAGGATTGGAGGAAGGCTTCTTAACAACTGGCAGGATGCAGATGACACAAACTTCCTTGCTGAAAGTGAGGAGGAATTGGGGATCTTGTTGATGAAGACCAAGGATTGCAGCCTTCAGTATGACTGACAGCTCAATGTAAAGAAGAGAAAAATCCTCACAATTGGCCTAACAGGTAACATCATGATAAATGGAGAAAGAGTTGAAGTTGTCAAGGATTTTGTCTTGCTTGGATCCACAATTATTTCTCGTGGAAGCTGTAGTCAAGAGAACAAAAGACATATTGCATGAGGTTAATCTGCTGCACAAGACCTCTTTGGAGTATTGAAAACCAAAGATGTCACTTTGGGAACTACGGTGCACCAATGAGGACTCTGTAGCATCGCATGCCTGTGAAAACTGAACATTGAATATGGAACACTAAAGGAGAATTGATGCAGTTGACTTGTGGTGCTGGGGAAGAATACTGACGGTACTATGGACTGCTAAAAGGACAAGCAGATGTGTATTGGCAGAAGAACGACCAGAGTGCTCCTTTAGAGGCAAGGATGGCAAGACTTCATCTTACATCATTTGACATATTGTCAGGTGTGTTGGTCTGGGTAAACTAGAGAAACAAATCCATAGACACTCATATGTGAATAAGAAAGAGGGTTATATAAAGAGTAATTTAATAGCAAGAAAACTTCCCAGCCCAGTCTAGATCAAATCCAATATTAGCCCATATGTCCGAAACCAATCTATAAAGTCCTCTTCAAACTCACGAAACACATGCAATGATGCCAAATACAGGAAGATCACAGGCCAGCAGGTGGGAAGTCTTGTGGATTCAGTGACAGTGTAAGCATCTCCGTACTGGCAGGGGTCTCCACGTGGCTCCTGCAGGTCCAGGGTTCTCGCTACCATCAGCATAGCCCTATGTGTCTGGTCAGTAGAGAGTCTCTCTGGGAGTGAGCCTGAGAGAACATGTCTCTCATCTCCAAGGAGGAAATACCAGAGTTCCCAGGATCCTCAGGAGTAGGTCATGCCAACCTGGAGGCCTCCTAGACTATGAACCCATTGACAGACTAGACTCCACCCCTTCACTCTTATTCCTCTCAAGCCCCAAGTTGACACTAGATTATGTAACTACCACATCAGGAGAGACCAGTCCCTGGAGAATAACATCATGCTTAGTGAATTGGAGGGGCCTGGAAAAGGTGCAAGGACCTGGACGAGATGGATTGACGCAGTGGCTGCATCAATAGGCTCAGGCATAGAAACAATTATGAGGATGGCACAGGACCACACAGTGCTTCATTCTGCTGGGCATGGAGTTGTTATGGGTCGGAACTGACTGGATGGCGTCCAAAAATAACAACAATGGCAGCAGGGTTTCGGGGAACCTGTGATTGTTTTATTCTGGTGTAAGGCCACTGTGAGTCAGAACCAACAGGAAGCCAAGGTCATCCCCTCATCCTTGGCACCTAACAAAATGTTTGCCATGCTGTCTGTGCTTACTAATTGTCTGTTAAAAGAAGGCACAAGTGGCTCTGTGAATGGGATGGACGGCCTTCAGAGCTGCGTCTCTTGACTTAGACAAAGCAAGGCAGTGCGAGTTATCAGTGGTTGTGATTTCATTGGTTAGGGACTGAACACTCACCAATAAGTTCTTTTTTCCCTCCCTTTTAGAAGCACACACAAGCAATCTACCACTTTACAGCTTTAGCAAAACCACAGCCTGGGTCATGGCCTTTTGGTCTCCAACTCTTTCAGAAACCTTTTTTCATTTTTGAGAGTTTAGTGCTTCTAACTGTTAGACATCAGTTGTCCGCCTCCACTCCTGGTGTTTTCTAGTCTCTCACAGGCAGACTGTGATGTCTTATTTCCCTGTGACCTAAAAGCCTCTGCCATGGCATTAGCTAAGTGCAGCCATGCCCAGAGGCAGAAGGGCCTTTCCAGTTCCTTTTAGTCTTGAAAGTCCCTGATGGGGACCTGACATCAGTCTTTCTGCACTTACTACTTGTCTGTTGGCCATAATCTAATAGGTAAACTCCTTTCTAAAGGACTGCAGAGAGGTAAGGGTCCTGGAACACACTGGTGACCACCATCAGAAGTGACTGAGGCCTGGCTCTGTGTCTCTACCGGAAGGATGAAAAACCAAGAGGAACAGGAAGGGAAGGGGCTTCCAACACATTTCAGCCATGTTTCTCCACACATGAACAGTTCCACTTCTCCTAAAAAGAGGTTTCTTTTGAGGATAGCCAACTAAAGAGCATGTTATTTGCAGTAATTTAGCTTTTAAAGCTTATTTAAGGAGCTAAGAGAGGATAGAAAAGCAGGTTACAATCAGCTACCTCTTGATTTTTGTGCCCTGTTAGCGTTCCTGCCCTGCAACTGCTGCCCTCTCCCCTTCCTGGGAAAGAGCAAATTTCCATTGGTCCAGGCTCTTGCTGAGTGGTGATTTTTTTGACATCCTAACCAGAGTCAGCTCAGTCTCCCAGTTCAATTTCAGGTTCACAGATCTAAGGGTGGTGTTTTGGCTACTGACTTAAATGTGTTAATTTCTTAACACTCACCAGGTCCCTTTTGAAGTTAACACCTTTGAAGGAAAGTAAGGGAAATTCACGCCTCTTCAAAGGCAACTGTTTTCAGAAGACTTACAAGAGTGTAGTGTATGCTGGTGGGTGTTGAAGCTCATCTCCTGGAAAAAGCATAACACGTTTGCTCTGGAAATTTTCTTTTTTGGTTGATCACATATAAAAAGAATGAAGCTACTCATTTGTTAACAAATATATATGAAAGACACGACATAAAATATCCCTGGGCTGGAAATTACAGGAATAAAAATATTATTCCTCTCCTTAAGAAATCTGAGGTCTCTGGGGAGTCTTTGTGCTTGCATGTGCTTGTCCTGCCTCCTGCCATATTGGCTTCTGGGTAGAACAAGGCTCCACTAACTAATCAAAAGTTAGGAAACTTGAACCCATCTGTAGGTGATTTTTAAGAAAAGCCTAGAGATCCATTTCTGAAAGGCCCCAGCCACAAAAACCCGATGGAAAAGTTTCAACCCAGCATACGGGGATCCCCAGGATGCAGAAGCAACTCAACAGCAAGTGGCTCTCTGTTTGGGGTCTTCTCTACTAGATTCCCAAAGACAGATTCTTCCCATACTCCTTTATTTAGTAATAGTATTTTTTTAATTTCTAGCATTGGCCTACAGTCTTATCTAAATAGCCTGCTTGGTCAATTTTGGTTCATTGCCATTGCCAAATCCTGGGAAACTTAGGAAATGTGCCTTTCATCCATCTTATTTGCTTTAACCAATAAATCAAAAATTACCATTGAAGATCGTGAATAAGGTGGAATACCCTGGTGGTGAAACATTCGATTCCTAACAAAAAAGGAGCAATGGATTGAGCCCACCAACCACTGCTCGGAAGAAAGCTGTGGCAATCTGCTTCCATAAAGAATTGTATTAATATATTATAATAAATATATGTATGGCCTTGGAAGCCCTACGGGAGGCTTTTACTGAGTCTTTTATGGCTGCTATGAGTTGGAACGGACCAGATATCAGTGTTTTCTGTGTGATTTTCCTTTTCTGTCCTCCCAATTACCCTAAGAATTAGTTTTTATGAGCTGTAATACTGGAATCATATCAATTTCAGAGCCCATTAATCTTTGATAACTAAGAGCCCATTAATCTTAGTGATATGCCTGATAGTAGATGCTCTGTGTATACGTGTGTGCAGGCATAGCTGCACACCCAAGCCCCACCCAGTCATGTGTACAGTAAACATGGTGACGGGTAAAGGGAGCTAGGACATCTGCTAACTATTAAGTAGAGGAATACCATTTTTCTTTTCGAGTGAAGAGCAGGGAATTAATGTGATTTAAATGCAGCATGACAAATACTTAGTAGGGAAATGTTCATTTTATCAGTAACACTTATCTCTAAGAAACGAGGTTTTGAAAAATGCTGCTCCAGCTTCTAGTATTGCTCCCTGTATTACCCGGCTCTCAGTTTACTCGCAGTCACATCAGTGTTGTTTTGTTATTTTGACATAGAAAATATGACTGTGGATGACATAACTGGGAATTTGGAGAATACAAACTATTAGGGAAGATCTTTTTTCACCGCCTTTCCTATTTTCACATTAAAAAAAATCCTAAGCAATGTGATGGAATGCTTTATGATTATGTTTTCTGCAGAAGGAAGATGTGGAATTAAGGATAGCTATAAAATATAAATTCTTTAGACTTGCATCTGATTATCTATAGTAGGTTGAAGTAAATTTACTTTGTATTTCTCACTGCGGGCTTTTTCACTTAGAAGACGGGATGGTGATGCTCCATAGTCTCGTGGGTTTTCACAAATCCAAATGCCCAGCAAGATTTGGAAACTCAAAGCTTGTTTTAGTTGCTTTTATCCTTTCAAATGTTGAGTAAGATTTATCAATAGTAATTAATCCAAAATAATGCGATTGAATTGGCTATTCTAGCGATTATCTGCCAATTCATAAAAAAGGAGAAATTCAAAATATTGAGAATTTTTGATAAAATTGATTTTGTTTGAGAAGCTGCAAAAACAGAAGATTTTCCCCTTGCATGGAAATTCATATATATATCTATATATGTACATCTCTATATAGGTATATAGATATATATTCATATATATTTTTGCTATAAATATATTTATAACTCATAAATATTGAATAAAATGTGTGATAAATGCATTTATATCCATATATGAATATGTATTACATTCATATAATCCAGTGGTTCTCAACTTCCCTAGTGCCGCGACCCTTTAACACAGTTCCTCATGTTGTGGTGACCCTTCCAACCATAAAATTATTTTTGTTGCTCCTTTGTACTATAATTTTGCTACTGTTATGAATAGGGCAATCCCTGTGAAGCATTGTGCGACTTCCAAAGGGGTCGCAACCCACAGGTTGAGAACCACTGAATCCATTCATATATATGAAGTTTCATATTTCTTACATTTATGAATGGATAATATGAATGTGATATATATATATATATCCATATATACAATCACACATATATTGAGTGGAAATTTATATATTCATATGAATTCACATGCATTCATAAACATATATTCATAGTCATATGTCTATATGAGCTTCCATTCAAGGAGCAGTTCTTCTGATTTTGCACCTTTTCACAAAGGTGAATTTTATCTAAAATTCTTGATCTTTTTGAACTTAGCTTTGATATTCAATATATGTATGTGATAAATGTATATAAGTGATATACATTTATCAGACACCTATATTTATATAATGTGTCAAATATTTTCTCCCATTTACGGAAACCAAGATAAAACATTTTATACTTCATAAATTCATCACTTGCCTATCAGTTTGTCATTCTGGGGTGCCTCGTGTGCTGCTGTGACACTGGAAGCTACACCACTGATAACTCAAATATTAGCATGACCGCCTGTGGGGGATATGTGTCTGGGAAAACTCCAAACGACGACCAGAGAAGCAGTACCTCGTGTATGCTTCTAAAAGACTGGTCATTGAAAGGTTCAAGAATGGCACTGATTGTAAGATAACGTAGAGACTGATTCTTACCTTACAAATCAAATGGGTTCAAGAGGGTATGATCTGCTAGGAGAAAACTTATAAACAATGGGGATAGCCAATGTTGAGGCACAGGGTACCCTCATGTAAGACACTCCACGCCTCAAACTATATTAGAGGCAGGCTTACATACATCCCCTTCACGGAACCTGCAACACGTGGCAGGATTGCACACACACACACACACACACACACACACACACACAACCAGTTCACAATTCTTTGAAGGTTTACAAAGAAGCATTAGCAGCACATCAGCCAAGTTAGTCACACATGGCAGTGGGGAGGATGAGGCTGGAACCTGAAGTAACTGAGAAGTTTGCCGACCTTTCCACAGCTTTCATCAGGGAACAGGAGGCAAAGAGCCAGGCCAGCACTGGCGTCCTCAGCGGCCCCGACTGAGCCATCAGCATTCTTCTGGGGCCCTGAACTATGGAAGGTGGTGGGCCTGTCCCATTTGCCCATGGAGCAAGCAATGTTTCCCCCACTGCAGATTGTCTGGTCGACTGTGAAAAGAGGAATCCTCATGTTGGCAGGGTAACTGGGAGTCGTTGCCTCCTCAAAGTGGAAGCATGCTTACTGATGTCAGCAGAGTGAAGTTTCATGACCATCATTTCCTGATGAGGAAAACTCAAAATGAGGAGAAATGACTGCAAACATTCATTAATAATCAACAGATGGCATGTACACAGTCTGAAATCTAGGAATACCGGATCAAAGATGAAGTAGAATGCGTGAAGGTATCTATGCTAGGCATTCTTGTTAAACTCAAATGACTGGCATTGGCCATTTTGAATAGGACAATATTAGGATCTACTAGATTAGGAATGCAAAATTACCTGGACCAGAAATTTATTCATTGTCAAGTACCCCCACATGTGAGTACAGAAAATAGCAGGGCAGCATATCACAGCTCAGAGGCAAAATCTCCTGAGGTTAATCCTTGGCCTTGATCCCTCTTGGTTTATCACAAAAATCACCCTCCGCTATGAATAGTAATCCTCTAAGGACTTCCTCACCACCTCGTCCTTGGATTTTGTTCTTACCCAAGAACCTTCTCTGTGTTTGTAAACTCCTGGTCCTTTAGCTGGGAGGGTTTGAGAGCAGGTAACATACACATTTAAGAAAGTCACCCCCAAATTAATGTTTTTCTATCACACATACTTCTTCCCACTCTGTTTATCTACCTTCCTCACATTCTCCCCAAGTGCTTTGTTTTTATTAGATACATCAACCTCTATCATTCTCTGCGGTATTAGTTTGAGTTCACGGATATGAACACAATAGATATGTTAGTTAGCCTCTCCCAAAGATTTGTACATAAATTCTCTTTTAAAAAGTTCTACCCATTTTTATATGCCCCTTGCCAAATGAACTATTTTGGGAAAGAAAATTACTTTCCTTTTGCCTTGATATTCCAAGTTTTGTCTTGACTGATATGGTTTGGCTGCCATTATGAAGACTAGATCCAACTTAAAGGCCAAACTCAAATTTCTAGAAAATCCAGTCAGTATCCTATTTAGGGATCTATCAGCACAGTGGAACTACTCCATAATAACTATAGCTATAGCTACAGATATAAGAATAAAATAGGAATGTGTGTGTGTGTGTGTGTGTGTCTCACAGGGACATTTTTTTGCAGGGATTTGTCAAGGGTACATATATTGTAAGGTTTGGCCTATACAGACACACCTTATTTTATTGCCCCCTCACTCTATTGCACTTTGCAGATGTTACATTTTTTATTAACCATTTCTAACAATCCTACAAAAAACCATTCTATCAGTACCATTTCCCCCCCCCCCCAACAGCCTGAGCTCAATTTGAGTCTCTGTCACATTGAGAGAATTCGCACAATATTTCAATCAGAGTCCTGGTGGGAAATAGGCAGCACCCTCAAATAAGTAAAATTTGAAGATCCTACATTTTAAAAAGATTTTTATTAAGGAATTGAGCAAGTTGTAAGGAAGCCCAAATGGAAAGTTTCATGTTCCAGGATTAGTCTCATCATGCCCAGCCCAAAAAGGATGGGAGAGGGGGTCACTCCCAGAACCATGGAGAGAAAGGCACTTTGAGACGGAGAAAACCAGGGACACTCCACAAAGTGGCTCATTGCCCAAGTCATCCTTACCGGTTGGTGAGCCTGGCAAACAAATCCTCTGACCCACCTCTGGCTCTGCGCTCCATAAGGGCTTCTCCCTGAGGAGAGAGCAGCGTGGCAAGGGCTAGAAAGTGAACCAGAGAAAGCAAATCAAAGGAATATATCAAAATCATTATTATGATCTGCATTAGCATTGTCCATATTAGAAAGACATAAAAATCGCTTGAGGCATCTCTATTATTTAGACATAACGACAATATGTCACTAAGCTGTAATTTATCAGAAGAATATTCTGTGAGGATAGGAATGTCTTGTCCCTTTTAGAGTAGGTAATATATAATAATATAGTAGGTGCTAAATAAATGTATATTTAATTGATTTTATTACATCAAATCGGGTTGTAGAAGATCAAGCCACAATTTAAACACCCGTGTCCTAACTGGCAGTGGCACACCGCCGCGTCCAGAGATCATTTTAACGTGTGAATATCAGAAACACTAAAATAATGAACGATTTGACTTTCTTTCTTTCTTTCTTTTTTTATTTCCCACCCCTCACATAAGTGATAAAAGTCAGGAAGCAGGAAAGAAGAAAATTAAAGGGCCTGTGTGCTTTACCAAATGTGTAATTAGCCTGCAATTAGATCCAAATAGGCTTCAGTGCTCCTTCTCCTGTTGAATCTTTTAGTATGGAGCATATTGAGTGCTCTGTCACGCCTCCACGATGCCACCGCAGCCAGCCAAGTGCTGAAGCCTTCTTGTATTTAGAAAATGAATCCATATTTCTAATATCAGTCTTTCTTTTAACCTGTTTGTAAATGATTTATTGTAGTCGCGAGTCAGATCATGATAAGATAAAGCTTTTTAGAGGTCATTAAAGAGTTTGGGGGAAGTTCCTGCAAAGATCCTAGTCTTACATTGTCTGGGTGATAAGGCAACTTAACAATTTATGTCAAAGTTTGCAAAATGTGTTTGTCTGATAAACAGTTTGCTCTGTGGGCATCAATCATACTTGCTCTTCGTGGTGTGTTGTATTTTTCATGAAGAGAACTTTCGTGACTTTGCCCATCTCCTGCTTTTGAGGTTGTATGTTAAAGAGAGCTTCCAGCCCGCCCCCCTGTCCCCCCCCCACCTCCGTGCCCCCCTCCGGCAGTTGCAGTTCACATCTCCTGCTGCAGCTGCTTTGATGCAGGCTTGTCAGAGGAGCAACTAGGACAGGAGTGCTGAGGGAAAGAAGGCGCGCAGAGCTCCGTGTGAGCTACGCGTGAGTCTCAGATCGTTTGTGGATGAGGGGAAGCAGAAATACAAGGTCAGAAAAAGAAAGCTACCCATCCAGGCGAATGCCCCCTTCTGCATGGGTTGCATGGATTGCATGTATGATACTTCTAGGAAGGATACCAAATGGATATCCAAACACTTTTGAGACCCCACGTTTTACAAATGGACGGTGTTACTTGGGTGGCTATTGGTGAGCGGTGCTAGGGAACCGCGTACTGCGCCAGCGCTGGTCCCTGCTGTGCATCCACACCTGTCCAAGGAGGACAGTCGTAGCTGCAGCACCCACGCCTAAGGTCCAGGTGAGCCACTTCATAAACGACAGCGCTATGCAAATATAAGGCAGCAGGACAAATGTTGGCTCAGGAGAGAGGATGTATTTATTATTCTTCAATAATTTCAAAAAATAATAAAACCAAACACCTAGGGCTCCAGGACAATTTGGTTAACATACATTTGGCTTTCTCAAATCTTACCATTTTAGAAGCATTTGCAACTGCTTATAAATCACTTCTCAAAATTGCCCTGAGCCGAACTGATATTTCTGAGCGCATGTTAAAAGCCTATAAGTGCTTCTGTTCTTGAACAAAGTGAAATCAGGTTATGTTAATAGAAGTATTAATTAATTTGCTCTAATTTTATTCAGCAGAATTAGCATTATTGAAAAGTCTTTACCATCCTCAAGTACCCTAAAGTGCAGGAGGCTTTGGAGATTGGGAGCTCCAGCTGCAGCACCAAGCAATGAGTGTGAGAATGTGGAAGATTACTGTCTAATTTGGAAACCTGAGATGTTGCTGTGCAGTGCTGTGGGGTGTGTTATAATGAAAATACCAATCCACATTAGCCATGGTTGCCATAAGCAAAAATCTTAATATCTTGGCCAAACCTACTTAAGGTTCATGTAATAAACCCACATTCCTAATTTTATTAGTGATGTGCCAAGTTAAGCACTTTGCTGGCCTTTGGACAGATTTATAGCTTCACTGTGTTGAGTTAGTGGTGACTGACAAGAGGACATTGTTTTATAGGATGCTATTTAGATAAAAACCTGCAGGGTGTTTCTGTAATGTTGTCACTTCAAGTCCAAACAGGAAAAAAGAAATGTGTATTAAGGAGGACTCTTCATTAGCTTTTATGAGTTTAATCTAGTGCAGCCAAACGCTTCCTTATAAGGCAAGACATTTTAATGTACAGAGACAACCTTATCTCTGCTCCAAGTTTCAAATTCAAACAATTTCTTAGGGTTTGCCCTGCATCAAAAAAGAAAGTTTGGCGAGTTAAGATTTGTTAAAGAATTGGAACAAATACAGCCTAGCACATAGCAAGCACTCTCCGGCTTTTTTGAACAAATGAAATAGAAATCTGTCTTCTCCGTCCCTCACTGTAGATCTATGTGTTTAGAAAGTCACCTCTGGCACGCATCCCCTCCTGACTAGTCTTTACTTGCCAGTGGGGTTTTCCAAATTGTTAGTCGCCACATCTCCCCATGGTTTTTAAAATGCAGATGCTTCTTGTTTTAAGGAAGAAGACAGACCTGAAGCTCCTGTTCAGATGTGGGCATCAAAGCTAGCACTCCTGCTGGGTTTTCAGACTGAAAGCAATCTGCCTTCCAGTTGTGGGAGGTGGCTGGCTTCAGATGGTTTGGGTGAAGATGTGACCTTTGGGACCTCCCCTCACCTCACTGTTAGCAGTGGAATGATTTTGCCAGCACAGGTCCTGTTGGTTTAGTTACAGAGGAACATGCCTTCTGCAAAAACTAGAGCATAGGACGATACATTTGTTTTTCCCCTGACCTAAACAGGTCATTGGCTTGAATGTCAAAATCATTAATCCAAACCTGACCCTTCTCTCTCTTCTCATTAAAGAAAGACTCCCTGAACTCACCCTTCCCTACTGGGATCAAAGATAAAGATAACTGTATTCTAATCTGACTTTGAACTCTTGCTACAAGTCTTTACCCTGAAACTCCAAACTCCAAATGAAAGATCTCGAAGGGTATCTTATATTCATGGATGTATTTGCCGCACATGTAACTACATTGGTCGAAATGTCCTCTACCAACCCTCTACATATATTGGTGCCTGTGTAGCTCCATTTGCTTTCCCATCTCTGTTTAGTTTGAGGATTTATCTATGTATTCACTCCTAGATTAGTGTTATGACTGTCATGGCAAGGAGAGGAGCCCCGATGGCATAGTGGGTTACGCATTGGGCTGCCAATCACAAGGTCAGCAGTTTGAAACCCACAGTCCCGCTGTAAGAGAAAGACGGAAGGATTTACTGCTATTCTTTCTAAGCCCCTTTCATTTTGGACAACCACGGGGACAGCCCTATAATGTTGGATATAGTCACAGTCAACTCAATGGCAGTGAGTTTGCTTTAATAGTATCTTAATAGTCTTCGTATAATAGTATTTATTTTTGTGCTTCTCCCATTGAATGCCTTTATCTAGAATTTTCAGAAGTTCCTAAATTAGTCTAAATTAGTCCCTTTTATTTTTTAAAAAAAATTACTCAGTGAGCCCCTGGCAATTCAAAACACTTGTATCAAAACCCCCAATACAGGATATAAAGTGTAGCTATCTGCCTTTGCCTCCCCGCCCCGCCCCCTCGGGAACCTTGTGACACTGTCCAGTATATAGTATCACGCATTTTGGAGAACACTGGTCTAAATCATTTGACGCTGACCTCCATTATCCCTTCATCCAAATTCATACATGTCTGCCCGTTAGCTAGTGACTTATTCTCTAATCCCTTCCCATACCTGGTAACCTTCAGAGAATGTTGCTTCCTATGTGTAAGACTGTTCTTGATTATTTATAGTGGTGGTTTCATGCATTATTTGCCCTTTTGTGAAGGACTAATTTCACTCAGCAAAATGCCCTCTAGATTCATCTGTGTTATTTGGTATCTCTCAGATTCATTGTGTTTCATTCATGAATGTAGTAGAACATTGAGGGCGCAACATCACGAAAACATCTTAGCCATAAACAACCACCCAGATGGAATGAGCCACTCGGCCTTCAGGCTCAGGATGATAGTTTCAGGAGACTCTAAGGTCCATTGGCACACAGTCTGCAAAGATAAAAACAAATATGTAAATAAATGAGAGCTTGTATGCAGACATCTAAGGTGCAACTCTTGGTCATTCCCACTCCTGAGCAGAGAGAGTGAAGAAAATAAAAAAATACAAGGGATCCTATGTACCTGTGGACCTAGGCACCTACCTTCCATGACACTGAATGAGAAGAACTGGATGGTGCTGGGCTACTACTGCTCTGGAGGGAATCATAATTAGAGTTCCTGGACAGAGTGAGAGAAAAATATAGAACGAAATCTGAATAATAATATCATCATAATCTGGTCTGATAGAGATTGCTGGAATCTCCAAGACACTCAGCCTGAGACAGCCTGGAACTGAACCTTCAGGCAAATGTTAAGCAGGGCTGTAGGATGGATAATAGCCCCAAAGAGCTGTGCATTGCCCACAATAGTCAACTGTGTGAGATCAAAAGGGCAGGGTCCGCCAAGAGAAAAAGCTCAGAGGCAGAATGGGACAGGGAGGAAGAACATAGCACCGAGGTGAAGTGGGAAGAAGACTGCTACATTTTAGGGATTACAGTCAATGCCACCAACAAAATATGTAAGAATTATTGATCAGAATATCTACTGGTTCCATAAATCACAATACTAATTAAAAGAGGAAAGGGGTATTTGATGATCTGTGGTAAATTTTTAAAAGATAAATAAAAAGAACAAGCCAGCAATTGTGATATTGTTCTCACATTTTGTGAAAATATGCGCCCTGGTGATATAGTGGTTACTTATTGGGCTGTAATCCTCAAGGTCAGCAGTTCAAAACTACCAGCCCGCTCCTAAGGAGACAGCAAGGGCTCTCTTTCTCGACTTTTCATAGTCAAGAGTTACAATTTTTTTTCACATAAAGAGTTACAATTTCAGAAATTCACTAGGGCAATTCTACTTAGCCTATAGGATCACCATGAGCTGGCATCAACTTGAGGGCAGTAAGTTTTTATGGTCTCATCATCAATCTATCACTAGCAGACACACATAGGAAACAGAGTTCAGGTGTTCCTATAGGTAAATCCTGAGATGTGTTTTTGGTGTCAGTGGAACATCTTGTAGCTCCTTGATGTCAGGTCAAGGTAAAAGTTTACCAGAAATGTTGCAATATATTTCTCTAGCATTTTCAGTCAAGCTGAGGGACCCAAAATACCCCAAAGTATTCATTATTTCTCCCAGATCCCTTCTAGGTGTGCATTGCTTCTTAATTTACCCAAAGTCAGCAGTGACCCTGGCCTTTGCCTTCTTGAGATACGTTTCTCCCAAACATGCCTCCCTGTGGACTGACAGCCACTTGAGTAATGCAGGGACAAGGATACAAATTAGATATAACCTGGTCCAATGTGTGTTCTTGATGCTTTGGGTCAAGTGTCTGTTTATAAAATGCAGATCCTAGAGATAGACTGGCTGGATTCACATCCACCTTTTCAGAGAATGATATTCCATGAACATAATCACCCTGTGCCTGGATTTCCATATCGGGAAACTGGGCTCATAATCGTGTTTTCTTCAATGGAATGTTAAGAGGCTTACATAAGAAAATGAATGCATTTATTTACATTTATGTATTTATGACAGGTATGGAGTAAGTATTTCTAAGTGATAGTCGAAGAACCATTGTTATTCTCTTTCATTGAAATGAAGAAAAATTCAAATTTGATTGAACTCATGCCTAGTTTACCAGCTGGAGTGCATTCTAGGTATGACCCAGAGTGGGATCATTATTGGCGTTAGATCCTTCCAGTTGGGTTTGGTTCATGTTTTGTTAGATGCCATGTAGTCAGTCCCAACCAATACTGACATTCTGCTCAACAGAGTGAAGCACTCTCAGGCACTGCACCAGCCTCGCAAGGATGCCTGTACTGGAGACCACTGTTGCAGACACTGTGTCAATCTATCTCATTGAGGGACTTCTCTCTCTCTCTCTCTCTCTCTCTCTCTCTCTCTCTCTCTCTCTCTCTCTCTCTCTCTCTCACTCTCTCTCTCTCTCTCCCTCTTTCTCTCCCCCTCTCTCTCTTTTTGTTGGCCCCTCTACTCTTCCCAGAATGATGTCCTTCTCCAGGGACTTGTTTCTTCTGACACATATCCAAAATATGTAAGATGAAATCTCACCATCCTAGTTTCTAAAGAATACTCTTGCTGTACTTATTCCAAAGCAGATGTGTTTGTCCTTTTGGCAGTCAATATTCTTTGCTAGCATCACAAGTCAAACTTATTGATTCTTTGATCTTCCTTCTTCAATGTCCAACTTTAACATGCGTATGAGGCAGTTGAAAATACCGTGGCTTGTATCAGGTGCCTCTTAGTCCTCAAAGTATAATCCTTGCTTTTCAACACACCAAAGAGGTGCAGCAGATTTACCAAAGTCAATGAGTTGATTGATCTCTTGACTGCTTCTTCCATGAGCATTGATTGTGGATCCAAACAATATAAAACCCTAGACATATTCAATATTTTCACCATTTATCATGATCTTACCTATTGGTTCAGTTGTGAGGATTTTGATATTCTTTATATTGAATTTTAATCCATACAGAAGGCTGAAATCTTGGACCTTCACTAGTAAGTGTTTCAAGTTCTCCTCAATTTCAGGAATCAAGGTTGTATTCTCTACATATTGCAGGATGTTAATAAGTCTTCCTCCATTCCAGATGTTGCATTCTTCCCATAGAAACCAGATTTTCTGATTATTGTCCCATTTTGACTCATAGAGGCCCTACTTACTAATGAATTAAATATTATCCTGTCTTATCAACTCTGACACTCCTTGCTGTAGTAGAGTCTTGTGTCAAGTCATCTCATTGGTTCTTTACTGACCCTCTATTTACCAAGTATGAAGTTATTTCCCAAATAATATTCTAGTTATTTTTAGGTACTTAGAGTCTACTCCAACTCCTAGCAGCCCTATGTATAACAGAAGTCAATACTACCCATTGGCATGCCATTCAAACCCTGTCCCTCCCACACAGTCTTTTGCTGTTACACTTGAGACCATGGATGCAGCCTCTGAGTCAATGCATTGTGTGGAACATTTCCCTCTTTTCCTTGACACTCTACCAAACACGCATCCTTTTTCAGGACTTGGTCTCTCTTGATAACATAATAAATTATATGATATGGACATCCTACCATCTTTGCTTCTAACGTTTTAGGGTAAAAAAGAGATGCCAAATCTCAAATAAAATTTAAAGAGAACATTTATTAAGTCTCAAACAGGACAAAGAAGCATACAGAGTTTGCAGATAAGGTTGACTATTAACATGAAATCATAATGGTGTTCAACAGTTGGCAGAGATTCTGAGACATAAAAAGAGATTTGAGGGTAAATGAAACTATCAAAAACCATGATTGGTGGTAGATCATTAAATCTTTACTGTAGGTGAGACTATAGGGTTTGGAATAAGACTATGATTGGATACTTATGTTACACAGAAGAGCTCACTAGGTTGGTCCAAGACCCTGTATGTCTCATGAGTATGCCAGCCCCGTACAAGGACCTCCCTCAAAGACACACCCAGACAAACCTCTGAGCGAGACTGCCTGCCTCTGGACTGGCTAGGGTTGGCGTAGGGTGGTTGGGGAGGTTGGTAATCCACTTTCTAATGCACTCTGCTTGAAGACAAGACTCTTTCCATCCCTCCTTAATGGTCAGAAGGAATTTGGTGGGGGCTTTCTCCACCTGGGGTTGCTGCAAGTGGATTTGGGGTTTTCACTGTTATTTATAGTCTTCTACAAAGCTAGTGCTCAGAACTGAAGCTCTAGTGCTCTACGGAACATTCTGGCTGAGCTTCCTCCCAGGCAGATGTGCTTGTTCTTCTGACAGTCCGTGTCACATTCAATATTCTTCACCAACAGCATAATTCAAGTGCATCAGTTCTTCTCTGGTTTTCCTTATTTATTTCCCAGCTTTCACATGTACGTAAAGCATTGAAAATATGATGGTCTGGCTCAGGTGTGCTATAGTCCTCAAAGTGATGTCTTTTTTCTCAACACATTAAACAGGGAATAAGCAGCAGATTTTTCCAACCTTTGACTTCTTGACTGCTACTTCAATAAAGCATGGTTTGTGGATCCAAGTACAATGAAATCTTTGACAACTTCAACCTTTTCTCTGCATATCATGATGTTTCTTACTGGCCTAGCTGTGAGGAATTTTGCTTTCTTTATCGTTAGGTGCAATCCATACTGAAGGCTGTAGTCTTTGGCCATCAACAGTGTTTCCTTTCCTTTGGGCTTTCAGCAAGCAAGGCTGTGCTAGCTGCATTTCACAGGTTGTAAATGGGCCTTTTTAAGTCCCTAATGTCATATTCTTCACATAGTCCAGTGTCTCAGAGTACTTGCTCGACATATAGATCGGATCGCTACTGTGACCGTGTCCAACCCGAACCCACACCTTTCCTGATTTCAAACCACGTGATAGTCTCTCTTATGGGTAGAAATATTCCCAAAGTAAGTGGGACAAACCTTGGCATTCTTGCTTCGAGGAATAATTATGACACTACTGCCTCTGAGACATATTTTTCATTCTTCTGAAAGTTAAAATTCTTTGACAACACCATAATTTAAAGGCCTGCGTTCTTCCTTATTTCTTGTCCATGGTTTAGATGAGCCTTCCCATCCAAGGTTTAGATTAGTGTGTGCAAATGGAGATATGGATGATATAAAGTATTGAAAACTGTCACTATGTATTATCAAAGGCCTAGGTCCCTGCCTCTGTGATGCTCACCTCCTCCAGCATCCACATAAAAAATATATCTGTAATTATAAAAGTATAAATTTATAATTATATATACATGTATGACTTCCTGTATGGATGTACACATGTATAAAAGTAGGTATGTATACAATTCCTGTGGTAGAATTAAGTAGTGAAAAGAAGGCAAATTGGTCTTAAAATGTTGTCTCAGAGGAACTGTATTATCACACCTAAAAGATTATTTTTATTTCCAAACTTGTGTGTGTGTGTGTGTGTGTGTGTGTTCAGATACCTTAACTCCTAGGCAGAGACTTCTATATTGAATTCTTTTGGGAAAGTGGTTCCCACCACCACACATTGATAATGGGACTTCTATCCTCTTCTCCTAGTCCTAGTTGAGCCTTCCACCCCGCTTGTCTGTCCCATTAGCTGTGCTCCTTGCCTTCTGGAATCAGGATAAAGTCACATGGCTGGGCTGCCACCTCTAATCTCGTTTTCCATTTGTATACTGGATGTTGCTAACCACCTTTTAAATAAAAATACAGCATGATTCTGGTGTACTAAGGAGTTCCAGGGGTAACCATATGATTTCAAAACGATGCTGATTTTGCTTATATGCAGCGTGATCCTTTACAGGCCTTAGTCATTATTTGAAGCATTGCAAAGTGGATTTTTATGAAAGGCATTATAAAAGACTCCTTGTTTCTTCATAACAGATCTGAACGTTAACTGATCAGAGTTCAGATAAATAGTCTTTACTCTCCATTAAAATATTAAAAAGCCTTTGGTAAGAAACTGGCATAAAGATCCTTCATTCTTGTTTAATGAACACTTGTTGGCAAGTATAACACTTTAATAGCTTTGCAGAATGAATTTTGTGTGTGCATCCTCCATTTCCCTGTCAGACACTTGTCCAGGTGCTGGAAATTTATTGGGGGAAGCATATTTTTACTCATTAGTTTTGTATTTGATTACAGAACAGTCAAATATGAACCACCGAGTCCCCGAGGCATCGCTGTGTACATTGAGATTAGTAATTGCATGTCATCGTGTTTTTCCTTTGGAATTTATGTGGACACATAGGATGGGTGCTTCTTAAGTAGGTTTAAAAGCAAAGTAAATTTGTATTTAATCTTGTTTTTCGTAGCTATCGTTTCCCTAATGGAGAAAAGGTTAGGCCGTATCATACATTTTAAACATAGTTTTAATTTATTTTTTCTCTTTTATGTATTTTTTTCTTCGCAGTTGAAACATATCAGATTTTCTTCTAGCCATTACTAAAAGAAATCAGTGCCTGTAAGGTTAATGTAATAGAAAGCCTGTCAACAGAAACCAGTTTTGCCCACATTCCAGCCAGCACAATAAGAGGATGATGACAGTGTCGACAAGCCTCTCCATTCAAATAGGAGCTTAAGTACAGAAACAGAAATCACAGGTTCATCTTCAAGATACAGCTTTTTAATTTTTAATCTACAAAGTTGTTATTTTGTTTCTTTTTTTCCATATGGAGATAATAGTTTTCCTTTCAAACAAGTTTTATTGTTTGTTTGTTTGGAGGCAGAGGTTGTAATTTTTATAAGTTATGCTGGTAAAGAGACATTATCATTTGTTGTTTTGTAGTTTAACAACAATAAAAGAGGTGCATTCCATAAGTGATCTTGCTTTCGATTGTGCTGTGGTAAAACACTGCTAATCACGCTGTGCTCTAGATGCATTTTCTGAAACAGAAACTAATGAAGCACTCACTGGTGGCAAAACCGGCACACTGGACGATTAGTGTTCCTCGCTGACGCTTTTGCTGATGCAGCGTAGTGATGACCAGTGGCACAAGTTAACTGAACATATTCTTGAAGCACTAGTTAAAACGAGAGCACGTAAAAAGGGCTTTACTAATGTTGTTTGCCAGATAGCAAAGGTTTGCTTGATCCCATCTTTCTACAACCAATGAGAAAACCTTTGAGAGATAAAGAATATCTGCCTGTGAAGGAAAAAAAAACAAAAGCACACAAATAAACCCTTCTGCACATTTAATTATTTAGGGCACTTCTGAGATGTACCTGCTTACACTCTGTTTTACTAACAACAACAACAAAGTGATTTCATTGCCAGCATTCTCAGTAAAAATATACTTTATTGAGTAATTGCTGTATGTCCCTTACTTATGCATTTCCTCATTGCATTCCTTTTAAAATTCTCTCTATATAAATCTGATTGCAAAAATAATTATCTCAATTATAAATCTTAGGTTATGGAGGGGTATAAAAAGTTAGGGGCATTCAGCTCCTTAGTAATAGGTCACATTAACGAGAAAGGCAATGGTGTATAATGAAAACACCATGCTCTGATGGAATATAAGACAAGTGAGTTTGAATCCCTGACATACTTTTTATCGTGCAGCCAGTTGAGAGCTTAAGCCTCCTTAAGCCTCAATAGTCTCATGTATAAAGTGTATAAAGTGAGGATAGCAAAGCTTTTAATGTAAATGCAACTCGGAACATGACTTGATCACCATAAATGATCTTATGATGGTTATTGTTTCCCTCAAAAGGCACACAAACCTGAACACATGCCATGCTTCCAAAGAAGTCAGCAGATATAGAATTGGAAGACAGGTACTTCTATCTCCCAAACTCAGAATCTTTCTCATCTACTATCCTGTCTTTTATAAACACATGTTGCAGACATTTTCTTTCACAGTACACAAAGAAAGTTTAATTCTCAATTGATAGATATCCAAGTCTTCAAATATGACCTATGATTTTATGAGTGTCTTTAATAAAAGTTCATTAAAGGGCTAGTCAACCTCATGACTCTAAACTTGGTTTGGTGTGACCTTTTGCAACCATTTGTAATAATATTGAGTGAAATTCTGCTGCTCAGAAGACATGCAGAAATTGATTTTTCTTTAATCTCAGATACTAATCATAGAGTTCAACACGGGTTGTGTGCATGGCAGTACAGTTCTGATATTATATTGAGTGTTTGAGTTGAGATCCCTTTTAAATGGAAAACAACCTGGGTTGAAATAAACGTGTAGACGTGGTTGAGGGGCAAAAGAGTAGACCTTTCCTGGACTTGGCACTTAAACGATAGGATTCTCGGTGGTGCGGTTAATTAAGCATCGCCTGCTCTTTGCAAAGTGAGAGTGGTTCATCCCACCTCCTCTTCCTCGGACAAAGATGAGACTGTGTGCTCCCAGAAAGACTTCCAAGCTCAGAAACCCCAAGGAGAACTTCTGCTCTGTCCTTAGGGCCGCTATGGGTTGAGGTTGACTCTAGAACAGTGGGCTTCTGGATGGGTTCTTTGAAAAAGGAAAAAAGAGTATACCCCTGATAAAAACTATCACTTTTATTTTTCCCCCTAAAATCGTATCAATTTGTATGGCATATGGATCATGCTTGTTTCTGTTGTTGTTGTTATTTGTAAATTCTGTTGGCATGAAAAAGCATGCCTACTAAGAATAGAATGCATTTTCACAGCTGAGAGTAAAGGGATTTGAGGGACTGGGCAAAACTGAGACTCAGTTGTGGACTCGGGGGAGGCATAGACGGGATCTGAAGAGCAGAGAGGCTCAAGGAGGATTGGAGGGTTCCACAGTTACTCGTCGTGGATCCGTGGCACAAAGAGAAGTTACAGGAGCTAATAAAGGTAGAGCAACGATGAGAGAAAATTAGAATGTTGGGGACAACTAGAAAAACACTAAAGTAAGGGGCCAACTATCCATACAATGCTACACTTGGGCAAACTTGCCTAAGCCTATATCGGCTAGCTCCAACCTACATGCTACAAACGTTCCGAACATCTCCAATGACTCCAGAGCCATCTCACCTTCTGCCTAGCTCAGCTGGAATTCGTCACCCTTCCTTCCCTACCACGATGAATTGGGTGCCAGTGACTCCTAGACTCTCCGCCTTCTTGTCACTCCTTACGGAACCTGTTGTTGCTGGAATGGTATTCTTGTACCCATCTCGCTTTGCATAACTATTGCCGATTGTCACTTTGGTTACAGTGTCTGCCTGGCCCTCAGTGTCACTTCCATCCTAGACTTTAATTCCGCCGAGCCATCTCTGAGCCGTCGCTAGAGAGAGCTAATATTTGGCGTTATACTTTTCTAAAAGAGCAATGTACCTATCCCATTATCAAATTTAGAAAAAACAGATTTGTTCTAGATTCCTCCCTCAGCTGTGGAAAAAAGATGAGGTTTTCTATTCTTTTAAAAATTTGCAAGTTCATAAACCGAGAGGTACAAAGCTAGTCTGTCTTATAGGGTCACTGAGTTGGAATCAACTGGATGGCAGTGAATTTTGTTTTCCCCTCATCCTGCCTTTATCTAATAAACCACCCAATCCTGTCAATATTTAACCTAATCCTCTTCCCCACTAGAATTCCTATTAATCTGTCCCCTCATCGCACTTGTCTGAGACATTGCTATGGTCTTCCACCTTGCCTTTTCTACACTCTCAAGTCCTACCTCCTACTTGATGTATTTCCATCTAAAGTTCTAAACTGCACATCCAAATATATTAAATTAAATTAATAAATCCAGGGAATATCTTTCAATGTTTCCATTGTCCTCAAGGTAAGATTCAACCTCTTCAACACAGTACATAAAACTCTTCCTTGCCTGCTCCCATTACATCTTTTTCTCTTACTGCTCCTCTCATACTGCCCTACTGCAGCCACGGACTCCTTGCCACTTAGTCCTAGGTCATGTTTCTAAACATTTCCTGTTCTTCTTCTGAAATGTCTTTCTCCCAGCCCCTTTCCCTGCTAATATTGGCCTATTAAACTCTTGTTTACTCTTCTCAGCTCAACTCGAGTGTCACTCAATCTTGAAGGCCTTCTCAGGGACACTTCTATTCTGTCTCCAAAGACATAGCTAAACAAAGACCTACTGAGACCTAATGTATTCCAACCCATTGAAACCTATAGGAAAGGGGTTTGACTCCCTTATAGGATATCCTTGATTCTAAATCTTTACTAGAACAGACACCCACATCTTTCTCACATGGAAAAGCTGATCGACTGATGGGTTAGAATCTCTGGCCTTTCAGTTAGCATTCCTGAATGCTATAACCACTGCACCATGAGGGTTCATAACTACACATAATCAAGTTGTAGGACATAGAACAGGGGAGAGGAGCCATTATTCTTGCAAATAGATCCACACCACTGAAGAGGAGATGTGCATCTGCGATATGCAGAATGCGTATCTCACTGAAGAGGAACGATTTGAGGATGAGAGCCACTCCCAAGTGAGGCTGCTAAAGGAAAGTCTGACACAATGGAGACCCAGTACTTAAGCACAGAGTCTTCTGGGAAGCTCACCAGGTTACAAACAATGGAGTTTCACAACAGAGCTCCAAACATGAGTGAGTGGCTAAGTGGAGTAGGAAGACCAGTGGCTGTCCCGTGGTGGATTTTTCAGCTTCTCTGGAAGAGAAGGGATTCCTCACACAGAGCCAACAGTGGTCTGTCAGCAGAGGCTTACACAATGCTGTGATCATTCCAGACTAAAGCAGACTAGGAAATAGTCCTGGCAATCGCCTATGAACAATCAACTCAGACTGAAAAACGAGGACACAAGCCACAAAGCACCACCTACATAAGCCTGGGGAACATTCTGCTGAGTGAAATTAGCCAATCACAAAAGGATAAATATTATATGAGACCATTGTTATAAGGGAGAAAAAAAACAATATAAAGACTTTCATACCAAGCCCGTCTGTAGGCAACTGGACATCCCTTTCCAGAAGGGTCTCGGTGAGGAGACAAGTCAGTCAGGATGCGGTGTAGCAATGATGAAACATACAACTTTCCTCTAGTTCCTAAAGACTGTGCCCCCCTCACTACCTTGATCCCAATCCTACCTTACAAACCTAGTTAGACCAGAGGATGTGCACTGGTACAGATGGCAACTGGAAACACAGGGAATCCAGGACAGATGAAATCATCAGGACCAGTGGTGAGAGTGGTGATACCAGGAGGGTGAAGGGAGAGTGGGATATAAAGGGAGAACCGATTGCAAAGATCTACATATAACCCCCTCCCTGGGGGACGGACAACAGAAAAGTGAGTAGAGGGAAACATCAGACAGTGTAAGACATGACAAAATAATACTAATAATACTGCTACTCATAACAATTCTCAAGGGTTCAGGAGGGGCGGGGCAGGGAGGGAGGGGAAACAAGAGGAGCTGAGACCAAGGGCTCCAGTAGAAAGCAAATGTTTTGAGAATGATGATGGCCACACATGTATAAGTATACTGGGCACAATGGATGGATGGATGGATTGTGCTAAGAGTTGGTTGAGCCCCCAATAAAATGATTTTAAAAGAATAAATAAATATACTTCAAAGGTAAACTCCTTCCCATGGAGGTCACTCTGACTCACAGTGACCCTCTGCCTCTCTGGCTGTCTGAGAATGACCTTTAAGGGCGTGGGGAGCCTCATTCTGCGGAGTTGCTGGGGGGTTCCCACTGCTGACCTTATGGTTAGCAGCCCAAAATGTAACCCACTGCACCCGATATCCCCACACAATTCTTGTTGGGTTGTTGGGTGTGTCAAGTTCATTCCTTCTCAGAGTGACTCCCACGAGAAAGCCTTTTGAGGTTTCAAAGCACTTGCTCTAAACCAAAACTATTTTAGCCCATAAATGCAACTACGCATGCACAATTTAAATAGGCTTCCAAAGGCATGTTATTCAGTTCACCATCATTGAGTCCCTACTATATTCTGTCCTAAAAGAACTACCCATTTGTCAGCAGGGACAAATGTGCAGTCATCCACATTTCAGTAAGAAGCCTGTAGCAATAGCGGCATGACTAACGCATTCACAGCAACATAGAACAGTGGTTCTCAACCTTCCTAATGCCACGGCCCTTTAAGACAGTTCCGCATGTTGTGGGGACACCCCCCCCACCATAAAATTACTTTCGTTGCTACGTCATCACTGTCATTTTGCTACTGTCATGAATCGTCATGCAAATATCTGAGATGCAGGATGTATTTTCATTGTTACAAATTGAACGTAATTAAAGCATAGTGATTAATCACAAAAACAATGTGTAATTATATACTGTGAAATATTTATTTCTAATTACAAATAAATGTAATTTTGTCTTTAAAAAAAAGACTTGCATACCAAAGGGATGAAGCTTGCCAAAATTGGGGGGGGGGGTGGGAGTTGCTGGGACAAAAAAAGAGAAGAAAACACCATGGGCCAGAATGTAGAAGAATATTAACCTGAATGGAATGGGAGATGATAGCCCACAAGAGAGAATTGAGGGATCAAGGAGCAGGTCAGGGTAAACTACTGGGGGCGGGGAGTTGGCTGAACTGGGAGTTTGAACTGTTGAATACAAAGTTGATGATCTTCCATGTAAAAACCCACCTAATTTACAATTTTTGAAATAGTAAAATTGAAAAAACAAAACTGACAGCATCCCAGGGATGGTGCAAAACCGAACAAGATTTGCTTTTTCCACAATGTTCCCTTTCATTTCCACAAGGTTTCTGTTCCTTTTCCACAGGCTCAGAGCAGCCAGCGGCACCAGCCTGGTCAGGCAGGTGGTTGGTCTGTGTGGAGGAATTCTGTCAGAGCAGAAGTTCAGTCCCCATGCTTCGTGCCTGACAAAAATGGGGCCACAGGCCCAGGGAACGAGACAAACAACCAGTAACTGGTGAGAGCTAAAAACAAAAACAAAAAAACCAAGTCTACATTTAGCTAGAGCAACACACATTTTAGAAAAACCAAAGGCGTATGTTGGAGAGTTTGTCCAGGGGACAGTGCTTGAAGCTGAGCCCTAGATTCTGGACCAGAGAGCCCCGAAAGCAGGCCCTAATGCCCCCGCTTGGGCTTACACCAGGGTTGCCTCCCTGGGTCACACCAAGAAGGTAACCCGTGGTCATTGTCCCCTGTGTGGGGGCTGCAGAGCCCGGGTCCCCCAGCGCCTCACAGGCTCCGGGGTCACTGGCTGAGTGCTCCTTTCAAAGGGTAGGGCCTTGTTTGGACATTCGGCCCAAGCGTTTCTCCTTAACTTTATTCAAAGCAACTTAAGAGCAATTATTAGATCATTATGCTTTCTTTTGTTACACCTACTGAGATTATTTTCTAGAAAGTCTCTCTCCTTGATATGTACAGTCTCCTAGCATTTGCGAATTGTCAACACATCCCTAGCAATTGCTGCTTAGCCAGCTCTTTCCCCAGTTCACATCCCTAACCTTCCTTTGCTGCCCAGGCCATTTGTTACATAAGCATTCCCCTAACTCAGGTGGGCCCTCACCCAATACCCCCATCCCAACGAGACGGCCCCTCGGTGCCGTGCACATCGCCATCGACCAGGGGGTGCACACTGCTGCACCGCTGCTGCAGCACCTCCGCATTGTGTCTGCCAGGCCGGGCCTCCCCAGCTCTTCTGCGTGAAGCGTCCTTCTCCGTCTCTAAGCGATATTGATGTCTTCACCTAGGATGATTCGAAGTCATCAAATAGCCTCCACTTCAAAGTTTAATTTGATTTCATAGCTTAGTGATTATGTCACACAGGACCTTCAATCACACAAAGAGTTCTAATTTGGAGTCCGGTTATTTGTTGATGGGCAACGTTAAGTAAGTTTTTTAACTACAGTCGGCCACAGTTTCTTATCAATTAAGATGGAGACGATAAATAACCAGGGCAGGGGAACTGTAGAAAGGATAAAATATACGGGACTACATGGTGGAATGGCATGCCAATAGGACCCCATACCAAACCTACTGTCATTGAGTCAATTCTGGCTCAGGGTCACCCTATTTAGATTTCGAAAATTTCCCTAAAGCTTTAGGAGCAGACAGCCTCATCTCTCTCCCCCAAAGTGACTGGTGGGTTTGAACTGGTGAGTTAGCAGCACAGTGCCTAACTCACAGAGCCACCACGGCTCCTTATTCAAAAAATATAGTAAGTAGCATGCCTGTCTGTCAAGCTGTCACCCGGTGGTGGTTTGCATGCGGCCGTGATGCTGGGAGCTGGCAGTGTTACCAGGAGCATGTGAGGCAGACAGCACTCGGCTGAGCTTTCAGTCAACACACAGGAGAGAAAAGCCTGGCAATCCACTTCTGAAAATCAACCACAAGAACCCCAGGGATCACGACAGAACATTGTCTGAAAGAGTGCCCGAAGATGCCTCCTCTCGGTTGGAAGGTACACATAACACACAAGTGACTGAACATTGGACACCCGTTACAACACTCATGAAAATGCTCTGCGACTGGGGAACATTGTGTTCTGCTGTTCCTGGGGTCACCGAGAGTGACTGAGAGTGAGCTAACTGGGCAGCAGTTATGTGGACAGACTCTCAGGTCTAAGTTCACCATGAGGCCCCTTGCTGTGTGTGTGTGTGTGTGTGTGTGTGTGTGTGTGTGTGTGTGTGCGTGTGTGTGTGCGCGCGCGCGTGCTCACGAGGCCTTTAAAATAATGTGCATTTAGCATCGACATTGTGCGTTTCAACTTTCTTTTACTTAGGATACGCTACAGAACTAATCGATGGTTTTATTATAGTGATTCAGAAATGCCATGGGGATTCCTAACCAACGTCCGATAGGAATTTACTGTGTTTACTTTTTTCCCCTGTGAAAATAACAAACACACACAGTAACCCTGTGAAACAAAGTCGGGTGGCTGCTGCGGGTTCCCAGGGCTGTAAATCTTTATAGGAGTAGAAAGCCTGGTGTTTCTCAAGCACAGTGGTTGGGAGGTTCAAAATATTGACTTGTAGGCCTCCCAGTACATAACCCACTGTACGAATTGGGGTTCCAGCTAGGTTATTTTCATGACTATCTGGCTAGATCACAAACATCTGCATTCTCAATGAGACCTCGCAAGGATGCTTCCAGATTTCTTGCCTCTCCCTTTCTCTTGTTCAGATGGCCCTAGGGAGTTCCCTTGTCCATCTGCCCCAGTCATCTTCGGGGTGAATGGTTATGATTGCTGACTGATACTCCCCTGAGCCAGTGTCATCCTCCATAATCCTGCAGAACTGAAATTGAGACCAGAGACCCTATAAGGGCTTTTGTTCAACATAATCCTCAACTTCTCTTTCTCTCTTGGAATGAAAACAGTATCAATTTTTCTGGAGGTTTTCTCCCTGGACAGAGTGAATCTTATGGGATTTATTATTTCATTCATTTTTGGATCTTAGAAGATGCTTAATTAGAATAACCAGTCAGGAAAGAAATATAACATTTTCTTTCTTCCCATCATTCAACTTTGGGCATTGTTATAGGCATGGGGGATACCAGGAAAATGTTTTAACTATCAAAATTTCTAGTGAATTATTCTCTTTTAAATTAATGGAAAAATTTTTATTAATGATCAAATAGAAGACTCTAGGCCACATCATTACTTTAATATGTTCTCTAAAGAGTCTATTGTGTTATATTTTGATATTTGCCTAGAGAATGCTTTATTATTTCAAAAATCAGTCTTTAGACACTTAATGTTATGCATTTATTAAAAGTTCAGTCTGAGAGAGTAATTTGGTTTATATTATTTTCAGGAGTCCTGGTGGCACAGTGAGTTATGAGCGTGTCTGCTAACCACAAGGTCAGCATTTCGACACCACCAACTGCCCCAGTGGAGAAAGATGAGGTTTTCTGCTTCTGTACAGACATACAGTCTCAGAAACCCACATAGGCAGTTCTATGTTGTCCTACAGGGTCATTATGAATCGGAATCTCTCGACGGCAATGAATTTATTCTTGTTTTTGAAATACATTATTTCCAGACCCATCTTTGGATTCCTTTCTATCAATGTTTTCCTTCTAAAATTTTTTTTAATTTTGTTGTTATTGCTGTTGTTGAGAACATACGCAGCAAAAATAGATAGTAACCCAATCGTTTCACAAGTATAGTTCAGCGACACTCTTTAAGTTGTGTCACCATTGTCACCTCCTTTCTGGGTTGTTCCCTTCTCATTAACAAAACTCACTGCTCTCTAAGGTTCCTATCAAATATATTTTTTTGTCTATGTGCTTTCGTATATTCATACTCAAAATTCACTGCTGTTGAGTCAATGCCAACTCATGGAAACTCTATAGGGCAGGGTAGAACGGCCCCTGTGAATTTCCAAGATGGTAGCTCTTTTTTAAAAAAAATCATTTTAATGGGGCTCATAAAACTCTTAGCACAATCCATACATACATCCAATGTGTAAAGCACATTTGTACATTTGTTGCCCTCATCATTCTCAAAACATTTGCTTCCTACTTGGGCTCTTGGAATCAGCTCCTCATTTTTCACTTTCCCCCCCTCCCTCTTCCTCCCCCTCCCTCACGAACCCTTGATAATTTATAAATTATTATTATTTTATCATATCTTATACTGCCCGATGTTTCCCTTCACCCACTTTTCTGTTGTCTATCCCTCAGGGCGGAGGTCACATGTAGAGCCTTGTAATCGGTTACCCCTTTCCACCCCACCCTCCCTCCACCCTCTGTGTATTGCCACTCTCACCACTGAGCCTGAAGGGATCATCTGTCCTGGATTCCCTGTGTTTCCAGTTCCTATCTGTACCAGTGTACATCCTCTGATCTAGCCAGATTTGTAAGGTAGAATTGGGATCATGATAGTGAGGGGTTGGGGGGGGCATTTAAGAACTAGAGGAAAGTTGTGTGTTTCATTGATGCTACACAGCACCCTGAGTGACTCGTCCAGACTTTCTCCAAGGAGCAGCTGGTGTCTTTGAACTTGAGACCTTAGGAATCACAGCCCACGGAGTAAGCTCTACTTCACCATATATTCACAGACAGTTCTGAAAGAACAGAGTGGTCACAGGAGCCCCCCCCCCCCAGTTAATCTAAATTATTTTTTGGTGTACGGATGACTTCAGAGGATGCTTTTGGCTCAAGTTTGAAAGAATATCCAAGGGCAGTGGTTTCAAGAGGTCCCCTGTCCTCCCTGTTTCCAGAAAGTCTGCAGTGCATGAACACTTGCCATTTCGATGTGGATTACAACCACCACCCCTCACTGCCCACATTTGGATCGGGATTCCCCAATGTTCTCTGTGATCAAAATGCTCAAGGAAAGTAGCTAACACCATTTCTTCTGTTCTCGTGTCAAAGGAAGCTGTTTTCCACGGAGGCAAGTGGGTGCACATTCCATGCCCGCCTCACAGGCCTCAATTTTCTTCTCACCTCTTTCTCCCGGTTAATAATGATCTATTGTATTTTGGATGGCTGCTTGCAAGCTTTTAAGACCCTGGGCACTACCTAACAAATTAGGAAGAACACAAGCAGTAAATATGTTATTAGTTTAATTAACTGAGATGTCTCATGAAACTATCATTCTAAACCTCCAAATGAGGGAAACAAATCCCATGTGGTGTTAACTTGTAGATAAGCAGTCTCAGCAATTACTGATCTTTTTATTTGGGGCAGGGTGTCATTATAAATAGACCTATCACACAATTTTTATTTATTCTGCTTTCGTACAGGTGCACAATTTATTGACAGCAATTACAATAATCCACGGTGAAGCCTACTTTAAAGCAATGCAGACTTCCCTTCACCTTGTGCTAGTTAGGGATTTTATGACCACATGGCTCCTGCAGGCACGTGTGGGTGGAGTTTAGCCTGCCCATCAGGTCGCAGTTTGATTGGAGGTCAACCAAGATAAATGGCGCTCTGAGGCCGGCCTCTTCCTCTTTCTCCCATGTGATGGGGCCAACACACTGCTGTCCGAGTAGCTGCTCTGCCCGACCCGTGGACCAAGCCAACCCCTGGACCTTGCCTGATGGTAGACTCTGCTCCTCTTGCCTGCCAGCTACCTTGACCCTGGACCAGAGACCATTGAGAGTTGGAAGGACCTTCAGTGTATTAACTGCCCCAAGAAGTGAGTTGGACCAAGCCCTCTATATTACTGTGTGGACTAATTAGCTGTTGCATTTTTCTTGCTATATAAACCTATCCTTTTATAAATATAATCTTAAGTGTCCTGGTTTTGTTTCTCTAGAGAACCCTACCCAACGCAACCTTATTTCCTCTTCTTTCCCTGCCACCGCTGGTAATCACTAAAACACTTTGGTTTCTGTACAATTACCTTTGCTTGTCTTTTTATAAAGGTGAGAGCATCCATGCTTGCCCTTGGCCTATTTTCCTCAGCACAAGATCCATCCATAATGTAGCCTTTATCAAGATTTCATTTCTTTTACTAACTTGAGTAGTATTCAATTGTATGTTTGTACCACATTTTGTTCTTCATTTATCTGTTGATGGACATTTAGGCTGTTTCCACCTCTTGACTCTTGTGAATAATATGAGAGGACTTCAGTAAGTCTCTGGGGAAAAAAATCCACAACCATTTAATTACGTTTTTCCATGAACTTTTTGTTGTCTGCTTTATATGGCAGTGAACATTGATGTACATGTCTCTTTTTGAATTTCTATGTTCAACTCTTTGGGGCATACACTTAGGAATGGAATTTATTTTCTGGTCATACGGTAGCTCTGTTTTTGGCATTTTGAATAACTCTCATTGTTTACCCACAATAACGGTGCCATTTTGCAATCTCTCCAGTAATGGATATGGTTTTGATTTTCCCACATCCCCTCCAATAATTGCTATTGTTTGGTGTTAGTTTTCTATGGTTTTTTGGTTTTTGTTTTAGTCATACTCACTTGCTGCGACCCATCATGACCTTACAGGACTGAATAGAACTGTCCCTGTGGGTGTCCTAGACTGGAAATAATTACAGGGCTAGAGAGCTTCCTCTGTTCCCAACAGAGCAGCTGGGGGTTTCCAAATGCTGGCCTTGTGATTAGCAGCCAAACACATAACCTACCACCCCAGCAGGGCTCCTTTCAGATACTCCAGAAGCACTGGTGGCAGAGTGAGTTACCTGTTGGGTTGTTAACCACAAGGTCAGACTTGTAAACCATCTGCTGCTCTGTTGGAAAACGATCAGGTTTTCTACCCTCGTATGATTTCCAGTCTTATAAGCCATAGGGGCAGTTCAGCTGTCTCCTAGAGGGTCGCTATGAGGCAGAATCAACTGGATGGCAATGATTCGAATGTGTGTGTGTGGGTGTGTGTGTGTGTGTGTGTGTGTGTTGGGGTGATGAAATGGTATCTTATTGTGGTTTTAATTTGTATTTCTCTATTGAATAATGCTCTTGAGCATCTTTTTAATGGGTTTGGTAGTCATTTGAATATTCTCTTTGATGAAATGACTATTTAAATCCTTTGCCCAGTTTATGATTGGCTTAATTGTCTTTTTTTATCATTCTTCTTAAGGAGTCGCTGTTTTAATATATTCTGATTATTATAATCTTGTCAGATATGTGGTTTCCAATGATATTCATTCAGTCTGTAGCTTGTCTTTTCACTTTTTGGTATAGACTTTTGAAAAACAAAAGCTATTAACTCTTAGGAGGTCCCGTGGACTGATGTGGTTGCTGTTGTCCTGTTGAAATATTCCCTTGTAGCAAAGTAAGCCTGACAGTGTTACCCCTGCTTCTTCTAAAAATTTTATGGTTTCAGTGTTCACATTTAGACCTTTAATCTGTTTAATTTGTTTTTGTTTATGGTGTGAGACATGAATCCTGTTTCCTTTTTTTTGCATGTGCAAACTGAATTTTTCCATTAGTTGAAGAGACTCTTTCCCTCTACTAATGGGCACCGCTTTTAATTTCCGAAAGAGTTATAATATTCAGAAACATACAGGGAATGTTCTATGCTGCCTTATAGTTTTGCTATCAGTCAGAATTGGCTCAATGTCAGTGGGTTTGGTTTTAATTTTAGAATGGACATAACACCCTTGTCGAAAATTAGTTGACAATAGATCAAGGGGTTTATTTCCATAATATCAGTTTTATTCCATTGGTCTGTGTACCTATTGTTATACCAAAATCAGGCTGCTTTGATTTATATAACTGTATAGCATATTTAAAAATCAGGAAATGTATTATTACTTTGTCCTTCTCTCTGAACGTTGTTTTAGCTCTTAGAGAGCTCTTCACAGTCCATATAAGCTGAGAGCACCTTTTTTCCCCCAAAGTGATCAAAGCTGACACTCACTGAGACTGACAGATGACAGAGTACTCTATAGGACTTCAGTAGTTTTATCCCCCAAATTCATGCTCCCTTCCCATGGCAGCAAGAGATTTATCTGCCATTTTCACTCACTCTTTAGAAAATGGCCTGTTGTGAAAATCTGAGGAAATTCCTGTCACCTTTCCATTAAAATTCTTGTTGATATATGTCATGCTGGAGATACATGATTAAATATATTTGGAAGTTACTATTCCTTTCACCCCCTACTCATACCAAAAATGTTGAAAGGGTGTCACAGATGAATATACATAAAGGAGAATGGTGAAGTCCCAGAAGTACAGTGGGCATTGAGAGCATGCATGGTTTGTACCCATCCACCATCGTGTTTTGTTTTCTAATACTCACACAAGCCTATAAAGTAGGTTTTATTAGCCCCATGATGCATATGGATCAAATTGAGGTTCATTGTTTTAAGGTTATTTACAGCTAGTTAACTGAAAAATCTCTTAATAGCAAATCTCATGCTTACTCTGGTTTCCAGAACAGGAAGTAGATATCAAAACTTGCTTGACAACCATATTGTTTCTTAGCAGTTTTAAATTTGAAACTTGCATTTCTGGGCATGAATCCTGACTCTGCTGTTTATGAATTGTGTGATCTTAAGCAAGCTATTTAGCTATTACAAGACTCAATTTATATCTGTGAAAGGAGAGAGGGAGCAAACGTCCTGGTATGTTGTATGAGTTGGTAAATGGAAGACCCGTCAATGTTTTTATTATTTCGAAACCCCAGAAATTACCCTCTATTCTGGTAGAGCAGACTGCTATATATGCTTGTAGTGTTTTAAGTCTGCTTTCAATTGCATCCTTGTGTTAGTTTCTAGAGAAACTAATTCATGGACACACATATGTGTATAAGAAAGAGATGTATATACAAGAGCAATTGAACATTTGAGAAAACATCCCAGCGCAGGCCAGATCAAGTTCATAATTCCTATATTAGCCCATATGTCCGATACTAATCTATAAAGTCCTCTTCAGACTCACAAAACACGTGCAATGACACCAAATGTAGAGGATCACAGGCCAGTGGGTAGAAAGACCTTGGATCCAGTGGCGTTGTAAGCATCTCAGCATTGGCAGGTCCTCTATATCCGAGTAGGTCCATGTGTCTTGTCAGCTGCTA
This sequence comes from Tenrec ecaudatus, assembly GCF_050624435.1. Taxonomy (NCBI): domain Eukaryota; kingdom Metazoa; phylum Chordata; class Mammalia; order Afrosoricida; family Tenrecidae; genus Tenrec; species Tenrec ecaudatus. The sequence goes on along the minus strand of NC_134530.1, from coordinate 119,392,458 downwards.
TGTGTCCCAGGGGATGAGCAGACGGTCTCCCACCTCCAAGGAGGAAATACCAGATTTGCCAGAATTCTCAGGAGAAGGCCATGCCCACACAGAAGCTTCGTTGGCTATGATCTGAGTGACAGACTAGACTCCACCCCTTTACCTACAATCCTCTCAAACTGACAATTATATAACTACCACAATCGTGGTAGTCATTTCATTTTTTCTGAGAATTCAAAGTTAGTCAAGTGATCTCACATCCTGTCCCAAAGCGATGTCTTTTGGGCGTTTAAACTAATTTCCATAAACCAGTTAATATTACCAAATGTTCCTTTCCTGACTTCAACATATCTCAAAATTGATAAAGAGAGTTATTTGTGGCTTTTAAGGGAAGTGGGCATCTTTTGGAAGGTGTTGTGCAATAAAGTCTGCAGAGCTCTTATGCCAGAGGAAGCCAACCCCTAACACATCATTATGGGTCTGGTAGGCGCAATTATACAGCAAAAATAAGTAAAGATTATAGTAAAGTTATAGAGAGCATGAGAGATAGAAGAGAAATATTGAAATAAATGGAGTCAGACACATTTCATGGTAGAATGCTCACCTCAGCCCTGCTTGGTGGTCCACGTGGAGAAAGAGAGAGAGAGATTTAATGCTAACCCAGGCTTTTATATTCTCTAGGGACATGGAAGCCCCCTGATTATTGGTGAGGACCCACGTCACAGGAAGGGGCTGTGCTATTGGGAATACAGTAATGGGGGGGGGTGATCTAGGGGTATCCACCATAGGAAGAGGACGGATTGGGGTATACATGTGGCAAGATGGGCGGATCCTAGATTTAGGATGGCAACTTAACTTTGGATGTGACAGAGCAGGTCTGACTTGTTCCCTGGATAGAGACTGCTTGGTCAAGAGCCTCAGGCAGAAATAGTTCATTGTCCCCAGCAGCAGGGAGCAGGGCCTACCCTGTAGTCTGGTGACTAATTGCCCTCAGGGAGGAGGTCTGTAAGCATATGACCTCCCCCTACACTCTCAAACCTGAGCTCCAGGGACAGCACCTTCACTTCATGTTCTGTGTGACCTAGACAAGAATGCCTGCATGTCCATCATTTCACCTATAAACCAAAATCAGTCACTCATCCTCTCATTAGCAACAATTACACATTAAAGTAATGAAGTAGGCCCTGAGGAGAAAGCAGCAAACGACAGAGATTAAAATTCCGATTCTCCACAGCTTACAAGAAGAAGGGATAGCCAGTCTAGCACAATTGGCCTACACACTCAGCTGCTAACTAGAATGTTGGCTATTCAAGTCTCCTCACAAATGCCTGGGCAAAAAGATGCGATGGCTGACTTTGAAAACCCCGAAGAACACAACTGTACTCTGATTCACATGGGGTCACCATCAGGTGGAACTAATGCTCTGACAGCTTGATTTTGTTTTGCTATTATTGTGAAACACATTCAGGTACACAGGGCAGAGCATCAGCTTTACATTTAATGATTCATAAGTAATGGGTTTTAACTCATGCCTTGCAGTCCCCTCAATGTACCATCATTTAGCCGTCATTCTTCCCGTGTTTCCTGTCCTCATTTCTCCTCCTCTCCTAACCCCATAGACTTTATCCTTGAGCAGATGAGGCGCTCTTGATCTTCAATGCTTGATTATTCTCAAACATGGGTGCGTTCTGTTCCAGGCCTGAAAAGTGACTAGGAGCTTGAGAGAGTGAAGGTGTATTGTGCCCACCTGGCCAACAAACACATGGGGGGTTAATTGAAGAGCAGAGAGATAAATGGCTCGGTGAGCTTGGCTTTCTAGTTCTTGACTCTCTTGATCGCTGATGGTCAGACCAGGGTGCAGCTGCTTTAGCCAGTTCCCTGCTTCAGCTGGCAAGGCTCACTTCCTGCAAGACATCCCCAAGGAGAAGCCGTATGGACTTACCCTGATGCAGCCCTGGGTGCTGGAGCAGCGGTATGGAGACCCCTGCCAGCACTGAGATGCTTACACGCTCACTGATTCAGCTTTCCTCCTGCAGTCGGCCTCATAGTGTGTGTTTTGGGAGATGGAGGAGGCCTTTGTAGATTGGTGTTGGACAGATGGGCTAATTGTTGGATTTAAGGGCTTGGGCAGCACTGGGTTGGGATGCTTTCTTAATGTACACTTTCTCTTTATATCCATATGAGTTTCTGTGGATTTGTTTCTCGAGTTTACCCAGACTAACACAGAGCCCTCGTCTTCAGTGTCCTACCTCCCAGTTCAGCCAGAAAGCTTGGTCTCCTTTGCGAGCTTTCTGCCACTGTTTTCTCCCACACTCCCCGGGTTCTTCCTTAGAGCCATTGGTCATCGTAGCTGAGCACCACCTTTTCCTCTGCTCTCACACGGGGGTTTTCCTGATCCAGTAGTTCTTTGGACGAATTGTTCCTATACATCTTTTGAGAAGACAGCATGACTGTTTGGTGAGGTGGGAGTTGAGGTTGTTTTTAATCTGAGTTGTTTTTAATCGGAGGATTCCCATTGCCTGCTTTTTAGGAATGTTTTGTCAATTGCTTAAAAAGGTGGAAAAGAAACCTTGAGAACATCTCTGATTATGAGGGATGAAAGACTGAACGTAAAGCAGGTAATGAAACAGAAATCTTAATCGAGTGAACACAGATACGTGGGTATATCAGGTGCCTTGATTTGATCCTATCCCTGATAAGGATCAGTAGAGCTAAGTCATTTCATTCCTTTGTTCTTCAACCCCTGCTCTATAAAATGGGACAGTGTGTTTCTCAGCGATTGGCCCCTGTGGTGTAGATTAATACAGCCAAACGTGTTCACCAACCAATAAAGCATGGCCTGAGATAAAGCTCAATCAATGCCAGCTGCTTTTTTTTAATGTAAGGGGTCACTGGGTGGCCCAAGTGGTAAACCACTAGCCGAAATGTTGGAGACTCGAATCCACCATTGTAATAAAGGCTGGCAATCAAGTCCAGGAAGAGCACAGCCACGGAGATCTCACGCAGCAGCGTTCTCCTCTGACCCTTCACCAGATTGTTTTGTTTGCTTTGTTTCATTATATAATCTTTTACAATGCAGTGATGCGGTCTTTCCATACAGAACCCATAGCTCACATTCTAAAACTGCTATGATGGAGGTCTACTAATTAAGCACAAAGAGCTGCCCCTTTCCCTTTTAAGTGTCAAAGTCGTACTTTCATTTGTCCTATGTTTTCACCAGATTTCCAAAACACACACCCCCCTCACAAGTCTGCAGAGACTGTTTTAAGTTCGAGTTATTCCAAGTCCTTTTATTGGCGAATGAGACTGAAATCCATCTAGCAAATGGTGCAAATAGAATTTCATAGCCTGATGAATTTCATAGAGCCAAACAGAAGACAAACAATACACCTCATCCTTAGTGCCCCTCTCTTAGCTGTGGCCTGCTCCTCTTCCTGTTGTCATGAATGATATTCAGCTAACTGCTGTTGTCACCTGTCGCTTATGATTGCAAAGGTTTTTGTTGTGCTGCTTTTGTAATCCAGACTGCTCGGGAGAGTTCTCCTAAGAATATTGCCATTCTGAGATTCCATGCTCACCTCTCCTGCGATTCGTCTCCACTTGAAACTGAACGGAATCCCATTAATTATCACTTCAGGTAGCAAATCAGCTTCTCATGTGTGAAAGGAATGTTGCCACTCAAGCCCCTCGTTTTGTCTGGGATTGCCTTAGGGTTGCTGCAGACGGGATGGGACTCATAAGAATAATTTTAGCATTACTGCAACAACAAAGCATTTTGTAAATGTATAACCTTGTTGTTCTTAAAAAGCTCTGAATACTTGTGAAGTCACATTGCTGACTTAAGTGTGATAGCTCTTCTCTCTCTCTCTCTCTTTCTCTCTCTCTCTGCTCCCTCAAACTTTAAAAGCATGTATTCAGTGTCTGGCTTTAAAGTCAAGGCAATGTGCTGATGGATTGTGCTGACATAATTGTGTTAATGACAAGACAGGGAGGCTACATTGTTAGATAGGTCGCTTATCGTCACTATTTATTTAGTTTGTTCTGCCAAGTCTGAATTATACTTTTTATACATTGTGGTTGGAGTCAGTCATGGTAAGTGCTTCAGTGTTGAAACAGCGTTTTTTTATACAAGTCTTTTAGCTGTAGTTCAAGAGGGGGAAAAGGAGTCTTCTGTAGCATCATTAAACAAGGTTCAAAGTAAGTCCTTGATGAAAGATGTGAAGTTCAGGCTCTTAGGAAATGAAATCTTTGATCTCCAAAATGATTAGTGAAAACATTTTTGTACATGGGCCCGTTTTTATCTCATGTTAAAGAAAATAATACAATTTAATCTACATAATACCTGCTATTCTAATACCTGGAGTGAACCGCTGTTGCCAGTGTCTTGGTAGAACTGCCCAAGAGCTCTTTGCTGGAGGGTGGAGCTGGAGCCCGCCTGTCTTTGAGGGCATCAGAGTTAGGTGACTGAACACAGTGAAGGACTCTACTTCTATGTGGCACCGTCATGTTCAGAAAGGACGGTATTCCAAATATGTGAAATTTTCAAGGTCTATTTTTTCTCCACATGGAAGCTAATGGAGAATTGATATTAAATAAATAAATGACTGACCCATGAGTCATTAGACAGAGCTGTTGAAGCAGTCGGCCACCCACAAGGCAATCTGGAAAAATAGGATCTGCGGTCTTTGGGATCAGGAAAGACCATAGTGCTAGAGCGATGGACACTCACGCTGAGTGCACTCTAGATCGACCTCCCCAAAGACATGCAGGAGTGGCATGGGAAAACAGGATGCTCAAATTATCAAGCTTGTGGAATTTGTTTTATTCCCATTTCACCTTTAATTTCAGTTGCTTCCAGGGCATTCATCCATTGGTATTTGTTAATGTGATATGTGTCATTAATTTAATAAGTACAAGACACAGTTCTGGATTCTGTAATAAATAGAACCAAGCCCTCATCCTCCTAAAGTTGTCATTGTATGGAAGATACACATGAGGCTTTTTGAACATGAATGTTGTACACTCAGCCTAGTATGTCCTTGAGAATGGAATGTCATTGCTGGGTCACATGATGTTTTCATCTTCAGTTTTGCTCAGACTGCCACATGGGTCCCCAACATGCTGATAATGAGTTACAGGTATGAAAATTCCCTTGCAACTAATCAACCCTTAGTCTTTATAGACTTTTACATTTTTCTAAATGTGATAGATAAGTGTTACAGTGTTTTGAGTTAAACTTGCATTTCTGTGACTTGTAGACATTTGAGCATCTTTGCCTGTTTGTTGACCACTCATATGTCCTCTCTATGGCTGTTTCCTGCTTCTCTTGTTTTCCACGAGCTTACTGTGTCATTGTGATGCTTGTCTTTCTCCACTGATTTCCTAGGATTGGAACATATGCTGGCGATGCTAATACTCTGTCAGTTAGGAGGCATGAGTAACTTTCCCCGATTTAGGATTTTCTTCCTTTTTTCTCTTTATAGTATGATTTATTGGATGGAAGTTTTAATGTAGCCAAAAAAATTGCCATTTTTAAAAATGACTTTTGCTACTGAATCATCTTTTCCTGTTCTGTTAGCAAAAACTCTATATTTTAAACTAGGTGTTTTGGATTTTGTTTTCATACTTAGGTCTTTTACTCAACAGGAATGATTCTTTGTGATAGACACAAAATATGAGGTATTCAATACCACCCCATCTCCACCCCCATATGGTATGGTGCCAGCACCACAGAGTTCTACTGTCATTTTAGTAGCATGTTATAGTTCTGTGTGTTCATGGCCCTCATCTTTTTCTCTTCTCCTCCTAAGATGCACTGTGTCCATCCTTGAATCAACATCCACTGATAATCAGAATGTGCACACTTGTAATAATAATGCTTCTTGCTACACACTGTAGGAGGCCCTAGGAATTGTCTTAGTCCTTTGTGTTTCCATATTAATTTCATAACCACTTATTATAGTCCATAAAATGTCCCTTAATTTGATTAGATTTTTTAGATTAATTTGGGGAAAGGGCTATCATTATGATAATAAGTTTTCCTTTCTATGAACATGATAGGTCTCTTTATTTATTTAGATCTTATTAAGGTTTTAAATTATTTTCCTTTAATGCCAATGCACTTTTCAAATTATCTGTTGGAATCTTTTTTTCTAAATTGAATCTCTTTCATAAATATGTGTCAATTTGTTGTTGATTTACAGAATGCACTGCATTTTTATGTGTTGATCATTTGTACAAATAGCTTGCTAAATACTCTATTAAATTCTAAATATTTTACATGATTTTGTTTTTAGGAAATTATATCAAAGGTGAATTTTAAATATTTTGCATCTTCTTTCCTAATCTCACTATTATAACATTGTCTACCTGCTATCATTGATATAGCTAGGACCTCCAGAATAAGAATAGATGAAATTGTTATTAAGGTATAATCTACCTTTTCTCGGATTTAAAAAATATATATCTATATTCATCATTTTATCGGGAACTCTTACAGATGTTATAATATTCCATAATTCAAATATATCAAGCATAATTGTACAATTGCTACTACAATCAATTTCAAACATTTCCTTTCTTCTTGAACTCTTTGATATCAGCTACCCTTTATCCCCTCCCCACCCTTCCCTCAAAACGCTTGTCGTATTATATATTATTATTATATCTTTATTAGCTGTTTCTTACCCATCCAATATATACATTTACCTACAATTCTGTTATTTGCTCCCCTCTAGTGAGGTTATACAGTTGACCTTGTTATCAGTGCCTCTTTCGCCACCCTGTCTTCCCATATCCTCAGGGAATCATTACTCCCATTACTGTTTCTGAAAGGTCATCCATCCTGGCATTCCTGCATTGAGCAATCTTAATTATACAGATGAACGTACATAGGTCTAACAGTATTAATGAGGTGAAATATAAGCCTTAATATTAAGGGGATGGTATATTAAAGAACCAGAGGATAATTATGTGTTTCATCAGTGCTATACCGCAGCCTGAATTTTTTTTCCCACCATGCAGGCACTCTTTGAGACCCTATGAAATTGTCTTGCAGGTTGCCCATGCCCCTTCACATCAATTTGATTCCTGGTTTTTGAACTTCTGATACCTCTTCCCTTCAACACCTCATGATCCCACAGGCTGGTGTGCTTCTTCCTTATGGTTTTTGTTGCTTCTGTGGTCAATGCCTACTAGTTTGACTACAAAAAACATACTTTTTATTTTAATTTTTTTAAAAAAACATACTTTTTAATAGCTGGGCACCAGCAGCTTTATTCACCACATTTGTTTCTGCACCCATTTTGTCTTCAGCCATAGTGTCAGAAAGGTATCATACAGTGCCATGATGCTAGAACAAGCCATTCTTCTACTTAGGTGAGATTTAAGTAGAGGCCCAAAGTCCATCTGCTTCCTTATTGTATTTACATATATGTATATGTATAGACAAATGCACCTACATTTATATAATTATGTATTTATACTTATATATGTTGCTATCGTCTTCTTTTCTCTTTTTCTTTTTTCATTCCTCCTGTCCCACTCTCATGCTTACCCACCATTGACCTCTCAATAATTCCTCTCAGACACTTTTCAATTGATCAAACCCAACCCAGCCAGGAATGCTATACCCTCCTCACCATCAATTTTATAACTTTTGCTATTCCCTGCTCCCTGTTATTATTGGCTCACCACTCACTTCCCCTGCCTCCTCCCTTTCCATGTCCCCACCACCCACCATCAACTGTCAGTTTTATCACTGTCTCCATGAGTTGCTTACCCTGATTGCCTTATACCACATGACACCAAGGCTAAACAAATAAATAAGAAAAACTAAAGAGAAAGACCATAAAAAATAGTTTCAAGTCTAACTGGTATCCTGACCCACAGTAGATGACTGGCTCCCTGTTAAATAGCGGGCAAGATCTGTTAGAATCCCTCAGCCCAACCCCCTTTTCTTTCAGGGCTTCATATCCCGGGACTCGGTTACCAAACAGCACTTATACCCTGTAGTCCCCAGCCTTCTTGTCTGAAAGGCGTGTATTCTCTGATGTTTTTAATATTCCATCTTTACATATCATGTTTACTGTAGATTTGACAATTATCTTTCCACTGAAGGAATGTTCTTTCTGTTTCAAAATTGTTAAATTAGTGCGAGTGAATTATAGTGCTGGTGAAGAATATTGAAAGCACCATCGACTGTCAAAAGAACAAACAAATCTATCTTGGAAGAAGTGCAGCAAGAATGCTGCGCTCCTGTCTCACATACTTTGGATAGGTTGTTGGGAGAGACCAGCTCTGGGAGAAGGACATCATGCTTGGTAACGCAGAGTGGCAGTGAAAAAGAGGAAGGTCCTCAACAAAATGAATGGACACAGCAGTTCCAACAATAGACTCAAGCATGGGAACAATTGTGAGGCTATAGCAGGACCAGCCAGTGTTTTATTCTCTTATGCTTAGGTTCACTATGGGTCATGGTACCTAAAAAACAATATCACTAGAAAGTGTTGAATTTTATTACGTCATTTTCTGCAGCTTATGCATGGTGTCATAAGTCTCCTTCCCCCCCAAGATCCTCCCCCCCCCCACTGTCCCCTTTAGTTGTTTCTGTGGTGAATTTCAGACAAAGATTTCTCAATGATAAGCCAATTTTGCTTGCCTGAGATGTAGTTAACATGGTCATGATATATTTCTTTTAATATTTGGAATGTATTTTAGTTATTATTTTAATCTATAGCCATTAATGAGACGGTCTCTTACATTTTCCTTCTCAAGTGATCCTTGTCTGGTTGGGCTTCAAAGTTATAATAATCTAATAAAATTAAGTAAGAACTGTATATTCCTTTTTAATTTTTTTATTTTTTAGAATTTTTTTGTTTATTATTGGGGGTCATCTGTTTCTTGAGTTTGCAATCTAGGTGTGGTATTTCTATTGTGGTGAAATTTCAACTATGTGATGATCCATTGGTTAAAGTACTTGACTACTAACTGAAAGTACTGTGGTTCAAATCCACCAGCCACTAGGTGAGAAAAGATACAGTAGTCCATGTCTCTACGGCTTTACAACTTTGGAAATCCCATGGAGCAGGTGTACTCCGACCTATGTAGGATCGTTCTGAATCAGAATCAATTGGATGAAAAGAGATTTTGGAATTTGTAATATTAACATAAAAGCAAATTGACTTGGATAACTCAGTTTTGAAATGTTCATTTCAATTCGACAGCAATGGGTTATACTATTTAAGCAATGTTTTCAAGTGCATCTTGGTCCGGTGTTTTACATAATATTTTCCAATAAATTATTCCATTAAATTTTTTCAAATATATTCACATATTGTGTTTTCTAGCATTTTCTGTAGTCTCTGTAAAGATCTCTTAGTTATATTCTTAATATTTCATTTGTGAATCATGCCACCCTTTTTAAAAAGAAATTCTGCTAGATATTTTATCATGGTCTTCCAAAGAATTATAAAATTATCTTTTTAATTTATTCCATAATGTAAATTTTATTTTATTGATTTGTGATCACATTTTTCATTGCTTTCCTTCTAATATCTTTGGTTTTATTGTGTTGTTTTTCTCTAACTTCTTGAGTAAATAATAACAACTCAATAATATGGAACATTTCTTCTCTTATATATGTATTAAGGTAATTTTCTTCTAAGTCCCAATCAGTTACCCTCTAAAAATGTTGGGATGCTTATTTTCACTATTATTAAATTTTAAGTAATTCTAAAAATCTGTTCTGAGGAGCCCTGGTGATCTAATGACTATGTATTTGGCTGCTAACCACAAGGTGAACAGTTCAAAACCACCATTCTCAACAGGAGAAGGACAAGGCGCTTTACTCCCATATAAAGAAATCCACAGAGACAATTCTACCCTGTCCTGTATCATTGCTGTGAGTCAGAATCAACTTTAGGGTAGTATATTGAAAATCTGTAATAATTACTCTTTTGCATATTATTTATAGGTATATTTTAAATTTTTCTACATATAGAATTTAGAAGATATTTTATTTTTAAGTTTTGATTATTTCCTATTTTGGTAATCATCTTTAACTAGAGCTAAAAATTAGTTTTCAATTTGTTTTAATTAAGTCTTTTTTCTATTAATTTAATTTTAACAGTGTCCCCTTCTACTAGCCATGGGGACATTTCATTTTATTAATTTATTTTTATTATTACAGAGAAAATAAAAAATGTTCTCAAGTACACACTGTTCATTATAAGTCCTAAGTAAATTATTGGCTCCAGAAGAATTTTCATTTTTTATTATTCTTTTTTAAGTGTTCCTTTCTGATGGAATTTCGGTGATGGTGTTCATTCTAAAAGTATGTTGCCTAGAGCAGAACCTCTTAATGTTTAAAGCCTGTTTACCCTTCAACCAGATTTATGAACATTATAATCTCAAATTATATTTCATATAAATAAATGCTAGGACTGCTTCCTATAGCTAGTCATCTAGGCTTAACTCCCTTGGATTACATATGAGAGTGAACTGTGGCAAGGAGAGAATTCGCATGCAGGTTACAGTCAGTGCCTGAATGGTACAGTGTGTGCTCACCTACCAACCAAGAAGTTAGTGGTTTCAACTCACCCAGCAGGGTTATGAAAAAAAAACCAAAAAACCCTATTAATATGCTTCTGTAAAGATTCTAACACCTAAGTCAAAGCCACTGCTCTCTACTAGACTCCCACTCACTGGGGACCCGCTAAAGAAGTCCACTCCTCCTGAGACCTAGCCTGCTAGCTCGCCTGTCACCTAAGGATGGGCATGTGCCACAGGGCAGTGTGTGGACTATTCCTACCGCACCAAGCTTATAGGAAGAAAGTAAAAGAAAGGAAATATTAGGGGCCTGGGAGGAAAGCCAAAAAGCGGGGTGTTCAACCCAGGCTGGTTCAGTTTATAAATATTCATACCTTCTAGTTGTTTTCCTCTGCTGTAGTAAAGTCTATAACACTTGGTATTCATACAGACTCCGTTTCTGTCTGAGCCGCACTTCAGAGTTCGTTTTTCCTTTAGGAGGCGGCATGGAGGCCAAAGTGTTTACATGGTCTCACCAGCATAATTTGCAGAGAATTGATCATGGACAAGGGTACTTGGTATATTCCAGGGGAGTGAACTAGCCTTTAGAGATTAGAATTCTCTTATTGCCAAGTTTCTTCCTTGGTCACTTAATCACCCAGAGCTCATGCTTCTGTAGATTTTAAACAGTTCTGGGCAAAAGGGGCCACTTCCCCACTGGCCAGTTCAAGAGGCTGGGAAGAGAAATATAATTGGAATCATTAGTAAGAGTGGGGAGAGTAACATATAAATTCCAAATCCACTGCCATCAAGTCTATTCCAACTGATTGCCGCATCTTGGTTTTCTAAGGGTGTAAATATTTAGTAGCGCAGACAATCTTATCTCTTTCCTCTAGAGCGGTTTGGTGTGGTCTTTCCAAAGTACATTACCAGACCTTCCTTCTGAGACATGCATGGGTGGATTTGGACTGACCCTCTTTCAATTAGTACTAAGAACTTATCCAATGGTGACACCCAGGGATGCCACATGTCGAGATAATAGGCTACCTGTACATAGAGTACAGTGGACTAGAATACAATGATGGCCTTATAAGGTGAACAGATGCTCAACCTTGCCCTGAAGGAGTTTGAGGTCTAGTTAGGGGGGATGTTCACATCAATTCAAAGAGTAAAGTGATGCCTGATATTGAAATATAAGGCACTTTTTAAAAAAAGGAGCTCTTAAGAAGTAACCCGATAATTCTGATTGGTTTATTCCAAATGGAGGAAGCTGTACCAAGCTGAAACCTAATCAGGCATTAGTCAAGCAAAGAAAATGGGAAGAGAGGGCCCCAGACAGAGACGAGAATATGGAAAGGTTTCTGGGGACATCAGGAATCTCAGAACGCTCACTGCGGATGCGCCGTGACGGGAGGCAAGGTCATAAAGGTGTGACCTGACGACTGTGAATGCTGCCAAGCCCATCGGCAGGGTGCTGCCGCAACTGGACTCGGACTAGACTTGTCTATGCAAAGTAAGAAAGCAGACAAATTAAAGTTATAAAATCCAAAGGACGTCGTTTTCATGGTGTCCTAAATTCCTTAAATTTTACAATAAGGAAAAAACAGCATGAAAAAAGACAATGAGAGAAATAACCTCCTTTGACTTATGACAAGTTGATGGACTACAACCTGTCAAGAGATAAATTATATTTTTCAATAAATTGCTATGCTCTTCTCCCTCAACATCTCTCCATCAAATTCTAAATTCCTAGAGCACACAAATAATGTCTAAATTTTCTTAAAACATAGCGAAGGACACATCATTTTTATGTTAATATTATGTTTCACTGATTAACCGTAAATCCTTAGCATGATTATTTACATCTCTTACATTTTTCACACAGGCTTTGTTTGTTAATAATCATTAAAACCTCAGTCTCTTTGACCTCTAAGAAGTAAATAAGAGAACTTTCAAGACAGGCGTAAGTTACTATATTATCCTTGTTGAAGCACTCGGTTGAAAGTGAATTTTATCCCCCAGAATATAATAGCTCCCTTATGGTCGTTATGGTGTAAGTAAATATGAATTTCCATATGGATACTAAATTGACACTATTTTTCCTGTTTTCTTACTGCCATAAGTATGTAAGGGGAATGTGTTTTTATAATACGCTCTTTTCTTTGCTCCTTCAGACAAAGTCGGAGCCACTAGGGAAATCACCATTTTTGACACTTGTTAAGAACAATGTCTATATTTTACCCTAAAGGCTAAAGGAGATGGAGGAGTTCCCAGAAACACTGGTTGCTTCTGAGACCACAAGGTCAACCATGCCACAGAAATTCAGAGAGTGAAGCACCCCTTAATCTTCCTTAGTCGAACAGGAATTCAGAAGGCACGAAGGAAAGTTAACAACCTGACCTGCTGTCCTCTTTTGCTGTGCTTTCAGAATGTAGCACGTAGATGCTTGACATAGAGTGGTTTGTGTGGAAATGGTGAAATTTAAAATGAGGGTATTAACATTCACTATAGAAAAAGGGGGGAAGGTCATTAGAAAGAAAATGTATTTTAGTAATTTTTATGTTTGGTTGATACAAATATCAAGAGAAATAAAACAACTGTGAAGAAAACCAGATTCTTTATTGATCTCCGGGGTTGTTTAGGCAAAGTAAGTGCACTGATGATATGACGTACATGAGAACGAAACATTGCCAACCTTATAAAGTCGGCTATGCTGCAATGCGAGGATAGCTTTTAGGGTAAATCTCAAAGAAGGTCACATGTAGGGCAAACCGAGTGCTTATGAGAGCCAATTATTAACTATTACCATGCTTATCCTTGTCCTAAGTAGAGTTTTGGGACTCAGATATTTATTAATTTTTTAACACATCTGGTCCCATCCTCTCTCCTAGTATTAGCTCATTTAATGGGGTAATTACCAAAAGAAATCTCTCTGCAAGTATAGCCAACTAGGTTTGACAGTTGCTTCCAAATTGTTCTAAGTTAACATTCCTTACATGCTATTTCTCTCTACTCTGTCTGTATCTGGACAATTCCAGCCTATGTGCATCTATAAAGAAATCAACATCTATTGTTCACAAATCCGACTCCTACCCCAGTCTGTATCTTTCAACTAACCCCAGGTGGTGGATTTTTGTATTGAGTCCTTCCTTATTCAGAAGGGTTCATTCCATCGTGTCTGTTAAATTTAGTAGCTTAAGTATGTGAGAAAATATGCCTGTGCTTCAGGAGAGTGGTCCTTTAACACTAAAGTGGCCAAGTTTCAGATCATATCTAATTTAGCATTTAATTCCATGGGCCTTCAAGAAAATAAAAGTCTTACGCCCTGGTGTAAAGCTCAGGGAGATCTGACTGAGTAGGTATCTTTATTAAAATTCTTCATTATCTGATTATGACATAAAGAATGATGGTAGAACTTCATACACTAGTTTAAAAGAATACTTCTTTTGTGATCTCTCCTGTCTTGCTCTTGATATTCATTTATATTAGAGTTTCTTTCAAGTGTATTGTATCTCAAAATAGAAACTAAACTTTAAAGTAATCCATCTAGTCTGAACTCACCAATTCATGAGGTCACTATATGTCCTTTTCCCCTCATTCTTTGTATTACATTTTTCTACTTTAGAGTTAGTGTTTTTAATTTTTGTTGCTGTTGTTGTTATTTAAATCAATGACTCAAAGGTTTACCTTAATATCATACTATAATTTAATAAGAGCATTTATGAGACTGCATAAATATCCAAAGCAAATTGAATATGTTCTCTTAGCTATTTCTCTAAAACCAGAAGAGAGGCAAATTCCTTAAAGTAAATGAAAAATATTCCAAAGTAAAATAAAGAGAAAGATAAATCTTAATCTGGTAATAATAAAATTATAGACTTATGGTGGGAAATTAATTGCAGATATTAACAGTGAGTAGTCTGTTTAATAACTTTTAGGTGTTCATCACTATTGGTCCATAATTCCCCTGAAGTGGCAGTATCAAACACTGACTAACAAACATTTTGGTCCCTCACATGTTAGATAAGTTTTTGGGTATATTTGACCTGCTGATTCCAAAAATGATACCAATTTTCTTCTATCAGCTGTAGTGTTTGAGATACAAGATATAAGCCATATACCACGCTTCACTCTGCTCACACATTTAAAAAATCAGAATATCTTAATGTAGTATTTAAATTATCTTTTAAGAATGAAGGGGACATATTAAAAATTAAAAGAAAAATATAGTACATGAAAACCTGTGATACCAAAAGCATGGATTTCGGGTACAAACTCTCCATCAGTCTCCACACAAAAAGCTCCTGTTGTGAGACTTCCAAGGGTGGGATCTTCCAGGACAGACCTGCAGAAGATTCCAGCAGGCTGCCATTTTGTGTGTATTCCATCTGCCGTGGTATCTGGCGTTCACTGTACTTATGTCTTGGTGCAATCTCTCACCCTGCTTCTTGCTTAAGTGGCCATGGCTCGCTGGAAAGCTATCTAAGTGACTATGCAGATAATGGACCTTAACACTCACGTTACAGCCAAACCTGTTGAAATGAAAGAACGTATCTTCTACTAGTTGTGTGTAAGCATTTTGCTTCTTGTTGCCAAGAAAATTTTTCACAAGAAGAGGCACATGATTCAATTTCATTTATTGATGCATTCAAATGTGGGATTCCATTTCATTTATTTGATGCCTTGAAATTTATAAGTTGTCTGATCTGTGGACCAGAAATTCCTACTTTCAATTTTTCATTGGTAAGTCCAGGTAACTTGTGATTTGTAGTCAATGCACAAACTGCCTTTTTTCAAAACCTTTAGAACTTGTCCCATCAAGGAGAGCCTTCGATGTCGTCATGGTGGTATGACTCCATCTCATGCTGGTAAGGGCTCATTGGTTACAGTTTGTCCTCCAACCACCACATACTTCCTCAGAGACCAATCTTTTCTGGCCCAGAGTTCATGTTGGGCTCTACTATCCAAAAGGCATAGAATGCAAGGATCCTTTGTGTAGCCTATTGTTGACCAAGAAGAAAATTAACCATCTCCATGTCTACACAAACCACTCAATGATGTTCCAGCTAAGGTATCTTTTCCAAGACCAGAGATTGCTCGCTACTCTTCTTTTACCCTGGTGGAGTGACTGATTAGAATAGATCCATATTTGTGGTTGCTGTTCAAAAGAATACATTTCAAACTCTGTTTTGAACTGTTGATGAAAAGACACCTTATGGATGTATGCATTGTGATAATATATGTAAGAGCCTCCAATAAAGTGCTATGTTTTTTAAAAGAAAGAAACATACACACTACTCACTCAGGTGATATTCTGAAAGACCAATTTTCTCCAGAAGGTTTCCGATGTCATTATAGAATACTAAGTTGTTGTCTCCGGTTAAGAAATGGCAGCAAATCCTTTAATCTCTTTTAATAAAATGTAATTTTTTTGTTTCAGGCTGATGTACATTATTTCCCTTGCTTCTTGAGGCAAACATTTCAGAAGACTCCTTGGAAAGATTTAAATCACTCAGTTCATTCTGGGCAAAGCATTCACTACATAAATTGCTCAGAAATCACTGTCACTGCCCTCACTTTCTTTACCTTGTGGCCTATCTGGCATGAAAGCCTCATTCTCTGAGAGCTGCAGTAGTTCACGGACAGGTGGAACAGGTGCACGACCCAAATGTGGAAGAGGGTTTATAAAAGGAAAGAAAGAAGATGAATACTTGTGAAACAAAGGTCATTAAAGATGCAAAAAATGTGGGTAAGTTACATACATACAATTCCCATTCAAATAAGAGTTTGTTAGGACACCCCAATGCTGCAGAAAAGATCTGTAAAGGGTGAACTAAAATTTTATTAATACAACCGTATCTAAGAAATTCAAGCTAATATGGTCGATCCAATACAATTTTCTGAATCAGAACCCCAAATCACCCCAGAAACAGGCCTAGCCATCATTGTAGTCAGATGATCAATGATTTTATAAAAATCAATCTTTGTCTGGTTAAATTACTTTTCTATTTTTAATTTTCCAATAAGTATAATAAATAGATGTTATAATTTATTAATTTTTTCTGATCCACTTAAATGATATTATTTTTCACACTAATTTTATTCATATGGATGACATACTAATTGCCTATTGTTAAACCGACCTTGCATTCCCAGAATATACTTAAATTGGTATGATGTGTTTATTATTTTACTATATGATGAGATTATGTTTGCTTGTATTTGGAAAAATTTTATAATAATGTTTAAGTTTTCAGTTCTACTAAAAACATGAAATCGATAAACTGCCATCAAGTTGATGCAACTCATAGTGACCCTACATGACAGAGTAGAACTGTCCCTGTGAGTTCCCGAGACGGTAACTCTTCATGGAAGTCGAAAGCCTCATCTTTCGCCTGAGGAGCAGTGGCAGTTTCAAACTGCTGACCTTTCAGTTAGCAGCCCCAAATGTCACCATGATGTCACCAGGGCTCCCATCTAGCTATGCTAATCTTTTAAAAGAAGTTGTAAAGGATTTTCATTTCTATTTCTCTGGGAAAATTTATATAAGGTTAGTGACATTTTCTGAAATATGTGGAAGACTACACTGCTGATCCCATGTGGGATTACCTACTTTAGTTGGGGATGATTTTTGAGGTTCAATATATTTAATAGACATAAGAATGATGCAGATTTTATTTATTATTGTGTCACTTTTGAAAATTTTTCTAGGAATTTGCCTATTTCATCTATGTTCTCAAGTTTATTAGTATGAAGTTGTTCAGTCATTCTAAGGAAATATTAATATCTCATTTTTAGTTAGTAATTTGTATTTATCTTTTCTTCTTGAGCCATCTGTCAGTTTAAGTCTATTCAAGGAACAAACTTTAACTTTGATTATTTTAGTTATTGTAAATTTCTCTTCTGCTTCACTTGTATTTTCTGCCTTTTATCTTATACTAGTTCTTTATTTCTCTCTCTCTCTCTCTCTCTCTCTCTCTCTCTCTCTCTCTCTCTCTCTGTCACTCTCTCTCTGGTTTTCCTAAAAACTTCTTGAAATCAATTCATATTTTTATTTTTTAGCGCATGCATCTAAGGCTATGTATTTCCCTCAGACCAAAGAATAGTGACTTCCCATTGTTGTGATATTCTATTTTTATTTTTCATGTAATTCAAAATATTTTATTTCCCTTGTACTTTCCTTGTACATCATTGTTTCTATAACTGTGCTATTTGCTCTCCAATGTTTGGGTATATTTATAATTCATTTTTAGTGCTTTTCTAGATTAATTTCATTGATGTCAGTAAATATACTTTGGTTTCTTACAATCCTCTAACTCTGAGGCTTTCTTTATGATTTAGGATGTGGTTAATCTTGACCAATATGCCTAACAAACTTGAAAATAATATCCAATAAGTTATTGTTGGATTCAGATATTTTACATTTTTATTGACTTTGTCTGCTTTATGTATTTACTATTGGGGAATATGTCAAAGTCTTGTTTTACTATATATATATATATATGTATATATATATAAGCTTTGTTATTACTTGCTTACAAAATTAGAAGTATATATGTACCTGTCAACAAAGGAGGGAAGTCCGTCAACAAGATAGGCTGACATGGGGGCTGCATCAATGGTCTTGGGCACAGGAACAATGGTGAGGATGGAGCAGGACCTGCCAGTGGCCCGTTCTGTTGTACACAGACTCACTATGGGTCACAGTCAACTCAATTGTATCTAACAACCACAAACTAATACATACCTGATGAATGGATCACTTTATCATTTTAAAATGCCATCTGTGGCAATTAGGAATTAAGTACATTAGACACCCATGGGTAGGAGTGTAGACAAATCTGTCAATTCAGTCACAGCCTAGTGGCACCTTCTTGATATTATAAGCCTTTTGGATAAGAGTAAGGGACTCTGGGAACTGCATTCTCTTTGCCTCTCTGCCTCCTGCCTGGTGTAACTCTTCCAGCCTCAAGGAATGACCCTATTGGGCTGCTCATCCCTAAGAGCTTCCAGTATCTTGCCATGTTTCCATTGACCTTGGATCTGTGCCCACTGTGCCCATTGAGTCTATACCCACTGACCTATGATCTCTCTACTTCCTGGTTCATCATTTTGTGTCACTGGCATTGTATTAGTCTGGATACTTTAGAGAAACAAATCCACAGAAACTCATGAATAAGAGAGAGTTTTATATATAGGTTAAGTGCACATCAAGAAAACATCCCTACCCAGTGCTGGCCAACCCCACAAGTTCAACATTAACCCACTAACCCTTATGTCCAACACCAATCCACAAAGTCCTCCTCCATCTCACAAAACATACATTATGATGGCGATTATAGGAGGAAAGCCGAATCAGTGAACATGTAAGTATCTCAGCACTGGCAGGGCTCTCCATGTGGCTGCTCCAGCACCCAGGGCTGCACTGGGGTAGGTCCATGTGGCTTCTCCACAGGGATGTCTTACAGAACGTGAGCCTTGCCAGTTGAAGCAGGAACTGGCTAAGGCAGCTGCACCCTGGTCCAACCATCACAAAGCAAGAGACCAGAGAACTTGAAAGTTGAGGCTCATTGAGCCATTTATCCCTCTGCCCTTCAATTAACCTCACATGTGTTTATTAGCCAGGTTAGCACAATAAAGTAACTCAGGCATGCACCTGTGTGAGTCTGAAGTAGGACTTACAGACTAGCATCAGACTTATGGACTTGAGTTTTACAGGGCTGGGATGTCTACTTGATTTATAATTACTTCTTAATATAAAGAACATTTTTATACATAGATGGCAGTTACTAGATATGTTTCTCCAAAAAACTGGACTAACACCTTTATCTCTAAAATATTTCTATTTTATTAGAAATATTAAACCAATATTAAGATATTTAAAAATTTTAAATTCAGCAGCCTTCATTTGATTCCAAAAAAGCTCTGAGCTCACTGCTATCAAGTCAATTCCAACTCTAAGCAACACTACAGAACAGAGTAGAACTTCCCCTGTGGGCTTCCAAGATTTTAAACGTTTATGAAGTTTAAGTAGAAGACCTCACTTATCTCCTGTGGAGCACTTAGTGGTTTGGAACTTTTTTTCCCCAAGTTATATTGACAAGTAAATTAGATATCATATAATTCACTCATATCAATGACAATTATACCGTCATATCACATCAATTTTAGAGCATCCCCCACCCCCTGGTTAAATCGCCTTTAGATGAGTTTTGCGATCACTCTCTGAACTAGTGCTCCCTCCCCACTCCCATCTGCATTATTTACTTTCAAAACCCCTTTCTCTCCTTATCATCCACCCACCCCTGTGTCCCCTGTGTCCCCTGTATCAGTTATTATCATTACGCATCCACTCCTCCTGTTGGGAGACCCAACAGAAAACAAGAAAAAATAAATTCTTTCTAAGGTGCTAAGGATAAAAACAAACGCGTATACAGACAGAAATACAAATAATGCTTAAGAAGGAAAAGACCCCCAACAACATTCAAAAAGCCAGGGAAGAAATTTCTATCATGGAATAAGTAAGAGATACTTGCACCCAGACCAAATTCAGGTCACATCTATAGAGTGGTCGTCTGGCCAAGTATCAAGTTCCATCCAGCATAATCAAGATTACAGTGGTGTCCGCTGGATATTAAGGCTGTTTGAGACTCTTCCACGGTTAGGGTCGATCTTCCAGTGGTTCAGCCTGACTAGATACTCTGCAGAAGGGTTTTGGTTTTCCACCATCTCCCATATCCTTCTACAAATTGGATGTTCATAAATTTTGCTCCGGTGCTTTTCTCCTTACTATATCCAAATTTTGTAAATGCCATTTTGGATCACACAAGCTGGTGTGCTTCTTCAGTGTGGACTTAGTTGACTCCTTACTTAGAAGGCTGCTGTTTCAATACAAGCCTATAGACTATTTCGATTGATAGCCGGCCACCATCTGTTTTCTTCACCACACTCTGCTGCAGCGTCCTTACCTTCAGTGATCATTTCCTGCAGGTGAGTATCAAGAAGGGCCATGATGTAACAACTGATGGTTCTTAAGTTGGAACTAGGGCTTAGTGCGAGCCCTAAACCCATTCCTGGATCTGTGCCTCTATTTTATTTTATGCCTCCACATTTATTTTTGATTTGCTGGAACTTGGGAGCCAATACATACATCATAGTTCAATTATGTCAAACATAAGTGTTACCTTTTATTCAATAATCATATATGTTTCCCAAGACATGTTTTTCCTTCATGAATTTCTTGGCATCATCTCCCTCTTATCTCCCCAAAGCCTCTATATCCCTTTCCCCCAAACCCTTGTTATATTTGCTTTCCCTAGAGGCTCAACATCCCTAGATTTTATTTATAGGAAAAGAAAGAAACAAATAAGAGCTTCAAGAGGGTGAGCCCCAATGGCACTGCACCTCCGAGATGCACTCTCATATAAACAAGCCTCAGCAGAATACAGCAGCATGGCCATCAATGGATTGCCGGAATAATATGTATCTTAATACAGCATACAGGGTGTCAATGTACTGAGACCTCATTTGTTCGCCCGCCAACAGTACACCAATCATGATAGAGCTGCTTTCTTCTACTTCAGATACCGTGTCTTTGTCCTAAGTCCTCAGGTTACAAGTGTGTCTGGGGTAGAGTCCAGTTCACCAAGTATAGTTCCCATTTGGGGTCTCCCTGTGCACCCTGATGATCCAGCATTCAGTGTCCCACTGTTCTGCAGAACCTGGCCTGAGTTTCTGGGATACCCCCAGACGCCCTAGAGTCTTCCCTCCTGCTGCATGCCACCGAAGACCCTCCCTACCCGATGAGCCCAGCGCCTCCTCAGTCTCTCTTCCCCGCACGGGCTTGGAACCTTATGGTCAGCAGCACACCATGCCCTCAGGGTTTGATTCAAAGATTAAATCAAATATAGTTGATTTTAGTTTTCCTCCATTCTTACAACTCTTAAATTGGATATTTGGTTCATTTACATTGAATAAATTATTGGTATGTTTACTTTTAGAGTTACCCTACTATTTGTCACTACTTGTTTCTGTAACTTTTTGTTTCTTTGTTGCATTATGTATGTTTACCTCTATTTTATTTGAAATCATCAACTATCTTTTATCAGTTTATTTCTTTTTAGTGGTATTCTGTTAATAATTTATTATTATTTTAATTTTTCCCTAGGGATTAAATACACATCTTTATTTCATTGCAAATCCCAAAACTTTGTTCCATGCATAGGGACGCGGCAGAGGACAGCAGAATTGCTCTCTTGGGGTTCCAAGGCCATCATATCTGTAGACTCAGCTTCTACATCTTCCTCCAGCAGATGAGCTGATGAATTCAAACCAGCTCACCTTTCAGTTAGCAGCTGCACTTCACCCTTAAACTAGCAGGGCTCCTTTCTGTGGCCAATACACTCGCAAAACTCATCACTTTGCCGATTTCCATCTCACTTCTGCTTAACATGACTTAACTTTCCTAGAATTTATTTAGGAAAAGCATCATTGTGGGTGGAGCTCCTCAGTATTTGGAGCAAAAACCAAACTAAACCAATTGCCATCCAGCCATTTCATAATCACCGTGATGCTGGAGGGCAGAGTAGAACTGATCCCTGACGGGTCTGATGCTATAAATCTTTAGGAGGGTAGAGAACCTCATCCTTCTCTGGAAGGAGGGCTAGTGGTTTCAAACTGCTTACCCTGATGCTGGCAGCCCACCATGTGGCCTGCCAGGCCTGCCAGAGAACAGTCTGTGATCTTCAAAATGGGTATCCTGCGAATCACACCCATCTGACTTATGCTGCACACTTGCTTTCCCCCCTGTTATCAAAATATGTGCTCATGGAAAATATATAAAGTTCAAAAGAAGAAAGTCAATTGTGTATATACTCTGCCATTTATATGCAGTAGCTATGCCAAACTGTGCTTTTTTATATATTTTATTTTATTGATCTACTAGAACGCATTTAGACATTTCCTATAGATAAAAATTTAGGTTCATTCCATTTTAAGAATATTATTTTTAATAAACTTTAGGTGGACATTGTTATGTACAAATATTTATAGTCTTTACGTTCGTAGCTAATTACATCTAGTGGATGGAATTATGTAAACCTTGCCGTAGCATTTTATAGCTCCAGATGAAATTTCCTCATTATTTCCTGAGAAGACGGAAAGATTTTTCAGTCCATTTAGTGATGTAACAGGTGGGAATTTCCCAGGAACTGCAACAAAACTGGGTATTGTGATGTTCTTTGCTCTTTGCCAAGTTTTGTAGGAGGAAGTGAATCTGTTAGTTTATATGCATTGTGTTCCACAGTCCTCTACAAACAAGCATGTTCAGCGCAGATCAGAGAAACATTTTAAGTGTGATTGTTGTTGTTGAGGGCTACCTGGTCAGTTCTACATGACAGAGTGAAACTCCTCTATAGAGTTTTCCAGTCAGTAATCTTTATGGGAGCAGATCTGGGAGTTTCCAACCATGGACCTTCATGTTAGCAGCTGAATGCTTAACCTTTGGGCCAGCAGGACTCCTGATGTGAAGACAGAATCTGGCTCACCTTAGCACATCCAATTTTTTCATTTCTCCAGTTGACCAGATGTCTACACGTGGCTCATTTGTCTGCATTTTGATCATCGTGCTGTTGGCAATCCTCTAGAAACTGGCCCTAAAGAACCTGGGTCATTGAGCATGTAGAGCGCAGTAGACTCTGACCTACATGCCAATGACTCCCACTCCGATGGGGAAAAGCTGGTTTGCATTTCCTATGGGCCATCTACTGCACTAGAGATCCAGGTACGAGATGCATGCGTAGCATCACATTTGTGGTGTTCACGAAATGGTAAACACTGGATCTGAGGCCAAGAGCCAGATGCTAAGCATATATCAAACAGAAAAGTCTGACCTACTAAATGACCAACAACCTCTACTTTCTAGAGAATAACTACATTGTGGACAACTGTGTGCAGAGATATAAAAATTAAGCATAAACCAATTTCTATACATACTGGTATTTTTTGTTTGTTTCTTTTCAGAGCTAAGTGTTCTTATGCCAATCTGCAGTAGTAAATGAAATCATATTATCATAGCTGAGAAATTCCTGCTAGCTCATTCAAGTTCAAACAACTTTTCTTGACCAAAGACAGCGTTTGTGGGATGAAAATGCAATTTCTGTGGCCAAACCAGTTCAAATCCACCTTCTCCACAAATGGCTTTCTGGCTTTGAACGATTTACGTAATCTTCCAGTGTCTCAGTTGTTTCTATATAATGAGCATACTTTGGATCCTGCTTTATGAGCTGCTACAGAGACCAAATAAGATAAAATTGGGCTGCTAACCATGTAGTAAGTGCTATATTCAAAAAGCAAGTCACTAGTAACAAATCTGACTGGCATGGGGTAGACTAAAATTGCTCCAGAGGGCTTCTGGGCTGCATTCTTAAATTTGCACTGAATTCAGCTGCCACCTTCTTCTCCCAGAGAGTATCTGGTGCTTTTGAACCACTAACTTTTTTGTTCGTGCTAGCAGCTCAAAGTGTAATCCACCATGCCACCAGGACTCTGACGTGCTTTATAAAACCCTACTTCCATTGAGTTCATTCTGACCCACATGAGTTATCAATGACTGTGAAGCACCTATCCACCATTCAGGTTGGCACAGTAATGCATGTAAATATAAGTTAGACCTGGTAACTAATCTCTGTAAAATTATAGCATGATATGGAAGATAAAACACTTACAAATTCTTCAAGGCTCTGATTAAATGCTTCAAGTCTTCATTCACTGCTTTTTGGCTTGATGTAATCTTTCCCACAGCAATGTGAATGCACTCCTCTTTACCATGTTCTACCAAGGTTTATAATTGATAGTATCCATAGCTGTTCTTTCCTACTAGATTGGGATGGCTTTGTACCAGATTCACCTCCTCATTTGGGACCTAGTAAATGCTTAATAAATATTTTTGCATGAGAGAATAACCGTACAAAATGGTTTATGACAATCATCGAGGAACATCATAATCAAAGCCCTGAAGTCATTCAAAGACATCTGGAGAAGTCTCAAGATTCACTCCTAATTTGAATTATTAGTTGTGTTCGGACACGTTAACCAGAGAAACAAATCCAGAGACACTCCTACATGTATCAGAAAGAGCTTGAGACCAAGAAGTAATTGTATATCAAGGAAACACCACACCCCAGTCCATCTGAAGTCTAAACGTCTGATACTAGTCTATAAGTGCCTCTTCAGACTCATGCACCCACATGCAATGATGCAGAAGGCGGGAAGGAATATCACAGGCCCATGGATCCAATGGTGGTGGAAACATCTCCAGGGCTCTGGCAGGTCCCACCGTGGCTCACCAGCAGGAAGGTGAAGGCAGAGAGAGAGAGAAGACCCTCTTCCCAGGCTCCTCCTTATGAAAAGACCACGCCCACGAGGAGTTGCCATTAGGCTGTGACCTGATCGACACGTTAGACTCCATCCCTGTACTTTTATATTTCAAGTTGACATGAAATTATGTAACTACCACATTAGGGAACTCACTGTCGTTGAATCAGTTCTGGCTCATGATGACGTACAGGGCAGGGTATAATAGGGAAAATCTTGTTTTAAAAGACAGAGACGGACTTTAATGACTGAACGAGGAATGACTAGATGGTGCAGGCTGCCACTCCCACCTATTCGAATCACTGCCATATAAATCGACCCTGATAGAAGGAGAGAGGAAACAATGGAATGAATTCTTTGAAAGTGCAGACTTACCGGACCAGTGAAAGCTAAATAACTCCCTGAGATTAATCTCTGAGATACAGTTTATTTTGAACAGACGCCCTTCCTTGAATTTACCGTTTAGCACAATAACATACGTGCACACACACCCCAAAGAATGCTAACTGTGAAGATGAGGCTCTCGTAGAAATCCCTATCTATGACGGCAAGAAGTCAACAATTAGACTACAGAAAACATAAAGCAGGGAGGGAAAGGAGAGCAAGGGAAATGAAACAACCAGAAGACAATTAAAGAGAAAGCTGATGCATCCTGGAAAACATAGTTAATGTCACTGAATGATTTATACAAAAACTGTTCAACGGAAGCTGGAGTTGCTGCTTAAACTTTCACTGAAAACAAGATGAAATACCATTTAAAGAAAAAGGAGAATCGGGTGCCCAGTGTCCCTGAGTCTCCGTGTCGTTAACTCTCCTTTTCTAACAGCCTCTCCTCCGTGCACCAGTCAAGAAATGTGCTAAACACACCCCTTCCCAAGTGTACAGAAATCACCCCGACAATGATTGTCATGGCATCACTCACCCCTCAGTGCGCATGCCCTAGGGAATGGAGAGCTAGGCAAATGGCAAAGATACACATCGTCTATCTCAAGAAAATTTCCAAATGGTTTCTGTGTGGTTAAAATAGGGAGAACCCATTGCCTTTTAGAGGAGACGTACAGCAAATGTCACCATGCGAATAAACATTGTAGTGACATGCTTAAGCCTGGTTTCACTTGTTATGATTATGTTGCCTGACTTTTACCACCAGAATGCTTCCCTCCTGTTTCCCTTCACATTAGCCATCACAATAAAGGGGCAACCTTCCTCTTTGCTCTCATTGACCCAAATGAGTCCCTTTCCACCCAACAGTGTTCCCACAGTCGCAGCCCAGGGAGAGACCAGCATCCACCCCGCTTGCTACGGACCTGTAACATCGCCCCAGCCAACAGAACTGCCATTGGAAATCCATCTGCTACATTTGATAGACTTAAATTCTGGCCGAGCAGGTAGTCACTGAGCGCAATCTGAGCAGCAAGAACCACAGGTTCTAGAGGGAAACATTCTTCAGCGCTGCTACATGATCTCTAAGACACGAAACACCTCAGACAGCACCTCGAGACTTATTTTTCAGCTCAGAAGTAGCAGAAAACAGAGCCTGACTTCCCACCCCTCCTTTATATTCCAATGAGATTTGCTAGTTTAACCAGAGCTGCAGCACCAAAGCCCTTGTGGTTCATGTTATATTAATAGTGTGGCCTGATTATCAAAACCCATTACTCTTGGTTATCTTGCAGTGGCTGTACCGGCTGCTATAAGTCAGAGTGACTGCCCACACAGCGTTTGCTCCATACTTATGATAACAGGGTCCTTAATGCAAAAGTGCATTTGTGAAATTATTGCCTTTTAAGGATCAGATTTGTTATAAATGAGATGCAATCACACAATTGCTTTTCCCTGCATTAAAAAAAATTAAACACATAAATTAACTGTCAGTATCCTCCAATGTCTGGGCTTCCTACAGGTCAGTTTACATGTGGTCAAACTCGGGAGGGGTATGCCTTTCAAAGCAGATGTGTTGTTAGCTGAATCCAGGCCAGGGGCACAAGCAGTTGCCTTTCTTCTTCTCTGTGATGGCTTCTCTCATACTGATTGCAGCCTGTGGATCCAAGCCTTTTTGATGCTTGTTGAGGGTGCTTTGTTTAGTTTAGGTTTTTTTTAAGCTGTAATGATAATGAATGGGAAACCATACCGTCTCCCTATAGAAATCATTGTTTCCGGTGCTTTGCAGAACTCCATGTGGCTGGCAGTGGCTGCATTCATAGCTCCATAATGGTAACGCCACCACGGTTGACTTTAATTTAGTTCTCTCTCACTGTAACACTTTCACAGGACTCCTCGGCTTTGTAGGGAAGAATGGACAAAGACCGAAAAGAAAGTAACTCTAATAAAGTAAATGAAGTCACGTTTAATGCCACTAATCTCCATCTGTAGGTTACATGTTTCATTATACGTGTTCCGCCAACCGGGAATAGGAAACACAGGGCTTTCTTCCCCAAACCACGTGATACTCTAGTACCTACGCTGTATCTTTCAAAGTTCCTTTAGAAACAAAAATATATATACATATATATGTGTGTGTGTGTGTGTGTGTTAAATATATAAGATGCTCTGCATCCCTTATGCTTCTTCTATTTGAACAGCCATTTAGAATCCTTGATTGTTACAGACAACTCAGCTTCCCAGCCCTGATTCATTAAAAAAGGTATTCATGACAAATTGTTTGAAATGTAGTCCCTTTAAGCTTTTTCTGTCTTTTCGAAACTGTTTCATATCGCTATCTAAGAAGAAAAGCCAGCCAAGATTTACATTTTAATTTAGTTAACCAAATACTTCAGACTCTGCTCTCAAAAGACAAAGACCGGTCTGTAAGTGGGCCGGATTTTCCTGTATTTTATTGCTGTAATTTGCATGAGAAACACCAGATCCTGTATAATTGTTGCTTTGTTGTTGTGATAGGAGTAGCTGTTTCCAATGTCAATAATTATAACTTGAAATGAAATTTAGTAGCAGTTAGGGGGTGGGGAGGGAGGCGACTGCTAGCCAGTCAGAATTTCACATCAAACTAACCACAGTCTAGCCTTCTAATATGATGCATGCAGCGACCATGCTTCCAGCGGAACTCCTCACAAAGTAAATAAAACAGGCCAGGCAAGTCGCCTGAGCCATCTTGCCGCACTATCCATCTTGCGTCATGCCGTTTTGTTCGGTATCTGTTGAAGAACTAGTACGTGTTATCTCGATGGTTGCTAATTGCTTCATTACCCATGCAAATCATAAAAGCAAACGGTGTCTTATCATAAAATCGCGAACTGGGCCATTTAAAGTGCAGCTCAGAAAGGCAGTATTATTCTGTCCGGGCTGCGTTTGCTCCCGGATTCTTTCCTTTCTGTTCCTTTGGTGCTGGTGGTGGTTTCCTGATGACTTTGTATTACGTTGTAGCATTTTCCCCGTGGTCATTTGTTCCTTTAGATTAGTCTTCGGTTAAGATAAGCAGGTAATGGATGGAGCGGGGGGACTAGATCGCGATCGCCCCGCCGCTGCTGCTGCTGCCCCTCTGGGCCGGGCCACGTCAATCCACCCAGCCACCACTGTGGCCTGCATGCTCCCAACGTATCTGAGCAAGGGCATCATGAAGGGCGCCTGCCACGTGCCTGCCTCGGCCCTTTGTCCACATGGGGGGCGGGGTTCCAAAGCAGACACTAGCTGCTTGGCGCACCAGTCTTACTACAGGTAACGTGACACCCACAAAGTGGGGCCGAGAAAGTGAGAGGGTGAACTGCAGAGAGAGGGTGTGCACACGGGGTAAGGCCCCGGGCTGGGTGGGGTGGAGTGATAGGCAACCACCTCGTGATTATTTAAAATGTGGACCCTCCTGGGCTCCTTAGTCCAGACGATTAACACCTTAGCATTGGCTAAAGCGATAGAGCCCACGTTTTCCGGATAATCAGCCCGTAACCAATAGGGGCATTTTGTTGTCCTTGTTTTTCTTAGAGGAAGAAGAAAACTTCCGTGGCGGGATTGAAGCTAGGGAAAGAAGCGCAGAGAGAGAGATAATGCCAAAGTTAGCATCTTAATTGGGGCGCCCGACTCCACGATGGCAGGCTTCTGAATGGGAAGGCCGAGCCATCTTTGACAGTAAATCTCCTTCTAGACGAACTAGCAGTGGCTGCGTCAAGGTAACAAAGAACTCCTGCCTGTGCACTAATTCCTGACGGCAGCTGTTGGGGTGTTAGATGAGGAGGCTGTCTACCTTTCCCAGGAATATTAAAGCAGACGGTCTACCCGCCTGTGGTTGTCCTCGTCGCCTCATTCTTGCTGCTAGCAGAGCATGTCCCAACTGTTGTCAATTTATCAATGTAACGTGCACTGGTGGGCACAGTGTGAGCAGCCATTAGGACAGGTGCCTCTATCCATCACAGCCAGTCACTTATTCCACCTTGTCAAGGAAACTAAATGGGGCTTTTGGAGAAATGTAAACAACTCTCTAATGGACAATCAAAGCGCCACTTTCTGAAGCAAACAAGAGGAAGGAATCTGACAAGACATTTTTAGGGAGTGGGGGCTCTTGTGCAAGTGTTTTTTATAAAAACTCTTTAATGGTTGTGGTTTTAAAGCTGGGGCGGTGTGGGCACAAGGGGAAGTAAAACAATGAACGAAGTCTTTCTTGTGGCCAAAGATTGAGAAATCCACGTCAGCAACTGGAGATGCGCTGAGTGAGGGACGCAGCCACCATTCAGGAGAAGATCCGCAAAGCGGCGAGGAAGTCCATTCAACATCAAAGGAGTCCTCCTTGGAGGCATGCAGTTCATCATTTGTCCGATGTATTTTTAAAATTTCAAAAGAACAAGAGAAGGGCGGAAAAATTATATCTGAACATTCACTCCCTGGGAACACCCTTCATGGCAGAAGTCGAACGAAACAGATGGCTTTTTCACTGTGCCCTTGAAAGACAGAAAAGTCGCTTTGTCAGACCAGGAGGGGAAGCAAATTCCTCAGAAATTGCCCTGACTTTCACCCCCTGCTTGGGACCATTCTTAGCTGATCAGCATGGCACTCCGCTGTGATGCTGTGATGGTGCTGAGTGGGAGGAGCCAACCCTCCAAAGTGGCCATTTTCAAGCGTGGGCATTCAGGCACCTTGACTGTCACCGCCCAGTGAGGAGACAGGGCCAACTGTGGAGCGCAGGTGTTCCTGGCAAGCCCCAGCCTGATGCCTTCAGGCAGATGGACAGCACCATACCGCTCCAGCTGAAGCTCCTGGGGGGTCTTCCAGGGAAGTTTGTGGTTATCCATTCTGGAGGCAACAAAGGCAGGCGTAGCTGCCAATCGCTGCATCCATCGCAGCGCAGGGTGGAAAGAGGGCCAATCTGAGAACTGGATGCAAAGAAAGAGAAAAGGCTCGGGACAGAAGTTATCTTCGGGGAATCAGGTAGCAGCCAAGGGTCAAGAGGTCCCCGCCGCGTTGCTGACTAACATGCCGTGGGATAAATAACAGGCCTGAGTTAGAGTGTTGACCTTGGCTGTGGCACTCTCTCGGGAGTCAACCTGGTCTTTCATGGCAATTGTCAGCTACTTTGTTCTCATCAGTGTCCCTAATTTATGGTTATCCTGGGATTTAAGGTCAGTATCCTACTTAGAGAAAGTGAGCAAGAGGTGGTGTTAACAGCCTGTGATGGCATCATGACCCAAGGCCTCTAACCAGATCTTCCAAGTACTCAGGGAAAACTAGGAGGCAGGTGCTAACAAGCCACCCCACAGAGGAGAATGTACACCTTTGCTGATCAGGGGAGCTGTGTTCCAAACTACTGCTGCCTACTAGAATGTTCTGTGGTGACAGGAACTTTCTCTGTACTGTTCAATATGGTGACCACTGGCCATAACTGGTTTTTGAGCACTTGGAAAGAAATTAGCACGGTTGAGGAACTCAATATGTAAATTTTATTTAATGTGAATTGAAAATTTAACAGTAAAACTCTAAGAAAACAGCTCTGGTCCTATTCCTGGAAAAAGGCTGAGTTCTTGTGAATCTGAAAAGGTTTTATAGAGCTGGACTGTCCAATAAGGTTTTCCACATGTAACAAAAACATATATATTTCATTTAAAACTAGATAAAATTTTATTTTAAACTAAGTACAATTCACATTTTAGTTTCTTATTCCCATTTGACATGTTCTTTGGTCACATGCAGCCTAGTGGCTACTCTACTGGATAGCCCAGATACAGTCTATGAAGAGACAATTCATAGGAAAAATTATTTTTTAATGTATTACATTTAAATCCATTTCTCAACAAACTTTTTGTAGCCCCTTTGTATTTCTGTTTTTACACCAAGGCCTATTGGACACAATTCTTCTGGAAGTCAGTATAAACACCAATGCAAAAGGAAAAATAACAACAACAACAAACCCTACAAACCTACCTACCCGGCAGTTTATTCTGACTTATGATGAGCTCATGTTGCTGTACTAGAACTGTGCTCCATAGGGTTTTCCATAGCTGACTTTTCAGGAGCAGAATGCCAGGTCTTTCTTCCATGGCACCTCTTGGTGGACTTGAACCACTAACTTATCAGTTAGCAGTATTAATCATTTGTACTACTCAAGATCTCCAAAATGCCCCTAACAACTTAAAATAGAGGACTTCTACCACCCAACAAAATATTTAAATGTATCTGTGTTTTACCAGGCAATGTGCCAAATACTGTGTGTAATATGACAAATGAGAAGTATATGACCCAGGCCACATAGAACTTTGAAACTGGCAGAGATGCAGAAAAGTAAACTCTGTTGTTATTGTTGTTTGTTGCCTTCAGGTTGGTTCCAACTGCGAAGGATCCTATTCACAACATAAGGAAGCACCGCCCAGTCCCGTGCCATCTTCTCAACGCAGAGGACACAACCTTGTTAGCTGAGAGTGAGGAGGACAGGAAGCACTGGCTGATGAAGATCAAGCATGGCAGCCTTCGCTATGGATGACGACTCCACGTAGGAAGACCAAATCCTCACAACTGCACCAATAGGCAATACCATGATAAATGGAGGAAAGGTTGACGTTGTGAAAGATTTTGCCTTACTTGAATCCACAAGCAATGCTCGTGGAAGCAGCTGTCAGGAGATCAAAGGTAAATCTGCTACACGAGACCTCTTTAAATTATTGAAAAGCAAGGATGGTGCTTGGAGGACTAAGGTGCTCCTGACCCAAGGTATTCTCCATTCCATCATATGCGTGTGAAAGGTGACCACTGAAGAAGGGAGCCAGTAATAAAGCCAATGTGTTTGCATTGAGGCACCAGAGAAGAACGGTGGACTTCTAAAGGGACAAACAGCTCTACACTGGAAGAAGTAAGGCCAGAGTGCCCCACAGAGGCAAGCATGGCAAAACTTCACCTGAGATAGTTTGGACATGGTTTGTCAGGAGAGCCTAGTCCCTGGAGAAGAAGGGGATGGTTACTAAAGTGGAAGGGTGGTTAAAAAGAGGAAGGCCCGCGATGAGGTTGATTGACACAGTGGCTGCAACAATGCGCTCAGCCTTAAGAACAATTGTAGGACGGGGCAGGACCGTGCAGTGTCTCATTCTGTTGTGCACAGGGTCACTATGGGCCAGGGCCTGCTCCATGGCACCTAACAACAACGTGGGAGCACATGAAAAAACCAACTAGCTGGGCTTAGAAGGCCAGCAGAATGTTTCCCAGAGAAAACAGCGTGGAAGGTAACTAGACACTGCTTATCTGATGGGTTGCGTGAGAGACTGTGACATAGTTTACAAGAGGTGAAAGCGCTGGCGAGGTGAGCAAAGGCTCTCTCAGGCAGGGCCTGGGAAACCTCGTCAGGTTGGGCTTAATCCAAGATTACCAGGGGGTAACTGAAATGTTTGTAGCGTGGAAATAAAATCACAAGCCTACATTTGAAGATTCATGGACTCCACTGGTGATCATGATTTGCTAGAAGGGCCAAGGTCAGAGTTAGAGCAGGTAAAAGTAGATCACAGCAATTCGTGTAAAGTAGCATCGATGTATGCAGCCCACTACTTGCTGTCGGCTTACCACACTGTGGTGGCTTTCGTGTGGTGCGATGCTGGAAGTTATACTACCGATATGTCAACTACCGTCAGAGTCACCCGTGGTGGATGGTTTTCAGTGGAGTGCCCAGATTAAAACAGATTAGGAAGAATAAAGAGGTGGTACAAACACTGAAACCTTAGCCATGAAACCAAGAGAACGTTATCTGAGATAGCAGGAGATGAGGTGCTCCCCAGGTGGGAAGACCCTCACAGCATGATTGGGGACGTGCTGCCTCCTTCCAGTAGAGTGAATTTTAATGGCATGGATGTGGAGCAAAGCTGTCAGGACCTTCCTTTGCTGATGGGGCATGAATGAAAATGAGAAGAACCGTGCAGGCAGCCCTTCATTATTGAAACATGTATAGTGTTCCAATGTATACAATGTGAAGTTAGCAAAACTGGAAATCATTATCAGCTGAAATGAAACTTCAAAAGATTGATCTTCTAAGCACTGTTGCTAGCTGCCTTCAAGTTGGTTTCCATTCACGGCAGCCCTATTTATATGCAACAGGATGAAACACCCTCAGTCCTGCTCCAGCCTCGGAATTGTCCTACGTTTAAGGCCATCGTGGCAGCTGCTGTGTCAGGCCAGCTCATCAAGGCTCTTCTTCTTTTTGATGCTCCGCTACTGTTCCAAGCAACTGGTCTCTCCTCATAACATGTCCAGAGTAGGGGACTAAGTCTCATCACCCTTGGCTCCAAGGATCATTCTGCCTGTACTTCTTCTGAGACAAGATTCATTTGTTCTTTTGGCAGTCCAGGGTCCTTTCTGTCTTCTTTCCCAGCACCACAGCTCAAATGCATTGACTCTTCTTTCCATTTTCTTTATTCAGTGTCCAACATTCACACGCAAATGAGGTGATTGAAAATACCGCAGCCTGAACCAGGCGCACCTTCGTCTTCAAAATGACATCATCGCTTTTCAACACTCTGGTGCAGCACATTGACCTAAGGCAAGGTGTCATTTGGTTTCCTGACTTCTGCTTCCATGACCATTAATTGTGGATCCAATTATGATGAAATCCTTGACAACATCAGACTTTTTTTTCCATTTAGCATGATGTTACTGATTGATCAAGTTGTGAGGATGTTGGTCTTCTTTACATCGAGTTATAATCCTTACTGAATATTGTGATTCTTGATCTTCACCAACCAGTGTTTTCCTCAGTGAGGTTGTGTCATCTGCATATCACAGATTGTCAATAAGTCTTTCTCCAATCTTGGTTTCACATTCATCTCCAATTATTTGCTCAGCTGCAGATTGAATAAACTGAGAGGATACAACCTTGATATACACTTTTCCTGATTGTAAAGCATGCAGTATTCCCTTGTTCTGTTTCAAAGAATTAGTGAATTGAAATGGACCAGTATTGGCCATTTTTAATTGAGAAAACATATGCAGGGAATGACAAAAAGGA
The DNA here is from genome assembly GCF_050624435.1 of Tenrec ecaudatus. NCBI lineage: Eukaryota > Metazoa > Chordata > Mammalia > Afrosoricida > Tenrecidae > Tenrec > Tenrec ecaudatus. The sequence goes on along the minus strand of NC_134530.1, from coordinate 119,358,161 downwards.
ATGGCAGTGAGTTAATTTTCATTAAAAATATTCCAACATCTATCCTGAAGTACAGCTCTGTAAGTGTTAGGCTCATATTCATAAACCATCAAGAAAGATCGTATAATACAATTACTGGTCATTTTTAGGTGCACTAACCACTGATACCAAAGATAAGAAAATTTAACTTTTTCCCCAACTTTTGCAACCTGAAATAGATCAAACATGCAACCAACGTGCATTGATAATTATTGGTGATTTGTATGAGATGTAATATGGAAGTACTCTATGGACAAAATAGATGAACTATTGATGAAAAACATTTTAACCAACTGGAGCAGAATTCGAGTTGCTTGCTAGTCCCTGCCAGGAAATTTGGAAGATCAATACCTGGCCAATGAACTGGAAGGGATCCATATTTTTCCCCATCCCAAAGAAAGGTGAGCTAACAGGGTTTAGAAATCATCACACAATATTATTAATATTATACGCAAATAAATATTGGCTGAATGTAATTCCAAGGTTGTTGCAGCGGTACATCACACAGGAGCTGCCAGAAATTCAAGTTGGACTCAACAAAGGACTTTGAATAGCAGCTATCATTCTTGACATCAAATGGATCTTGGATGAAAGCAGGAGATACAAGAACGTTATTTGGTGTGTCTTTTGTTGAGGATGCAAAGTCATTCACTGTGTGAGTGATAAACTCTGGATTCTACTGCAAAGGATGATGGAGATTCCAGAACCTTAAATGTTCCCATGTACAACTGTACATAGACCAAGAGGCAGTCTTTCTAACATAGGCAGGGGATACTGAGTGGTTCAAATTCAGGTAAGGTGTTTTTCAAGATTGTCTCTTTTCACCCTACACAGTCAATCTGTATTCTAAGCAAATAACCTGAAAAACTGGATTATCTAAACAATAACACAGAATAAGGATTGGAGAAGGGTTTATTTATAGTCTGTGATATGCTCTTTCAGACTGGAAGTGACAAGGATTGAAGTACTTACTAATGAAGATCAAAAAATATAGCTTTTCGTATGATTTATGGCTAAATGCAAAGGAAACAAAAGTTCTCAATAAATCCTCACCAACTGGACCAATAAGCAGCATCATGATAAACAGAGAAAATACTAAAAGGATCATAGATTTAATTGTACATCCATCCATAATCAACACTCAATGGCGCAGTAGTCAAGAAATAAAATAATGTATCAGGCAGATCTGCTGCAAAACATGTCTTTAAAGTGTGCCTAACCAAAGTTCTGATATTTTTACTGTCTTGTGGACATTTGAAAGCTCCACAATGGATCAAGAACACTGGAGAAGAATTGGTGTATGCTAAGTACAGTGATGATGAGCAAACTGGAACATAGATCATGGATTACCAGAAGAACGAACACATCTGTGCTGAAGCAAGTACTGACATAATACTTCTAGAAAAGAAGGTAGTGAGCCTTCACTTCATGTACTTTGGACACATTGTCAAGAGGGAGCATTTCCTGGAGAAGGACATCATGCTGGGTAAAGTGCGCAAAGCGAAAGATCCTCAACAAGACGGGTTGACACTGACTGCAGCCATGGTTTCAGGAACGGTCCTGAAGATGGCACAGAACTGAGCAGTATTTCTCTCCGTTACGCAGAAGGTTGCTATGGATTTAATCTAATCCAATGAAAACTAAACAATTGGAAGCCTTTTCTATTACTAAGACCTTATATTCATGTTTTCCTCAAATTTCGATCGGGTCTTTATCTGCATCTATTCCTATGCTGTGGGGGAAAAGTCTCTTGAGGACAGCGGTCAAACTAATTTTAGTTAACACAGCACTCAGTGGAGCATCCAAGAAATATTTCTCATGAATTAATGCCTTTTTGGTACCTTGGGAAGTTAGTTAAAACAGCCTGAAGACAAATGACTGTGATGCTGGCTGTGATTCAAGGAGCGTTTCTTTTTTAAAGATGGGCTTTAACTTTCGTTTTCAAGCAGATCTTGACGCAGAGATTCATTTTAGTAAGAAACCTTCAAATTTCTCCTTTTATTTGTTTATTTTTAAATCATTTTATTGGGGCTTGTACAACTCTTATCACAATCCACACATACATCCATTGTGTCAAACACATTTGTACATTTGTTGTCATCATCATTCTCAAAACATTTTTTTTTCTACTTGAGCCCTTGGTATCATCTCATGTTTCCCCTCCCTTCTAGGCCCCCTCCCTCCCAAACCCCTTGATAATTCATAAATGATTATTATTTTGTCATGTCTTACACTGTCCGGTGTCTCCCTTCACCCACTTTTCTGTTACTGAGTTCTCCTTTCAGAAGGTTGTGAACCCCCCGATGACTGTTTGCTTCTTAATATGGCACACATATTAATGGAAAATAGATATTTGGCATCTGTGTTTTAGGCTAGGTTCTCCAGAGAAACAAGACCACTGAATTTTAGATCAAGAAAGTGGCTCACACAGGTGTAGAAGCCGTTAAATCCAGTATGGTTCACCTCTGTGGGTCAGATGTTACACCTGAAGCTATTCCTGACTCACATAGTTGCTTGGACTAACAAACCAGAAGGAGGAACACAAACCACTCCCATTGCTGGTGGAAACAAAGGTATTTTTATCCAAGAGCAGTGAGTCAGGCTTGTGACTACAGAGTTGAAAGAATCCAAGGTCAGTAAGCAATATGGAAGGCCCATGATAGTTCTGATGGTAAGCAGACCATATGTGAGGTCAGCGAGTGAGATGTGTGCCCAGACCAACAAGAAAGGACCAAGCCTTCCCACGAAGTCTGCTTAAATAGAGGTAGACCACACCCAGGAAGGCATGGCCTGAGAAAGGAGGTTGCACTCCTCCCTCACCCTCTTACAACTGCTCACAGCAGATTTCATCATGGTGTTGAAAGTATGCTAAATCACAGCACGCGGGTGGTCTCAACTGCCTAAACATTGAGAATCCTGACTCAGCCAAATGGAGACAAAAACTAACCATCACAATCTGTGGTTACCCTTGAATTCGACTGGTGATGGCTGTGCTGCTTTCAATCAGATAGTGGCTGACTACATTTAAATAGAGCGATTATGTAATCTTCAAAGGCAAAGTGGGGAAGTATAGAGATGTTCTGTGTTAACCTGGAGTAGTCTCAAGTACAACTAGAAGATAATCAGAAACTACCACATGATGTCATAGAAATTTGAGCTATTCTAGACATCTCAGAGGTAAAATCTGAACCAAGAAATCTTGGTATTTACTCCCAACTGTAACCTCCCAGCAAATTTGGTCCACAAACCAATCCAGATGTATAATGATATTTGAAACCTGGAATATCTGAGGTTCTTTAATTGCCATTTGAACCCTGTAATTGCATTATGTGTATCTTAACTTCCATAAATTTAACATGCATGGCTTTCATTGTTTGTGAGCGACCCTGAGTGAAATGAATCACAATGACACCCTTTTTGTGTACATAGTATAAACATTTAACACATGGTATCTATTGAGGCTCAGAGGGGCTATGTCTCTCCCTCAAGGACCCAAGTTATTAAATTTGCAAACCCAGACTTGTCTGATGCCAAAGTGAGTGCCTATGACCACAGCATTCTGCCTCTCAACACGTAGTAAATTAAATATTGGTGAGATGTAAACTGTGATGGCCTCGTCGTGTGGCTGCAGCAGAGACCCAGCCACTCAGCCGGTGGAGTACCTGGCTGCCCATCCAGGGCCTGCTTCCCTGACTTTCTTCCTCTTCACTCCTTTCAGTGAGCAGAGGGATAAAAAAGGAAGAAGTGGGACTTCTTGGTGTGCGACACTGTGCTGAAACATAAACTAATTGTGACTGGTGATAAAACTGAAGAGAAAGTTACACTTTTAAGGAACATGAGAACTTATGAAAGAATCCTAACCACTGGGGCACCGTAGTTAGGTGGTCGACCACTTCACCAGAATGTCAGCATTTCCAACCCCCCGACAATAAAGATGTGGCGGCTGTCCTCCTTAAAGATTATGGCCTCAGAAACCCTATATTCTCACCCTATAGGGTCACAACTGTTAGACAATGGGTTTTTTTTCCTTAAAGGTCACACAAGCATCTCAGTTGATGATCATCCATTGAGAGCTCAGATGCAACACAAGTAGAGAAAATAAAAAGGGGGAGACTGGGCAGTTGGGAAACACCTCTGATATTTTCCTCTTTGATGAAGCAAGGCTTATGTCCTGTCAATTTCAAGTGCGTGTAGTCTAGGATATGTGGAGGTGGATGAGGTCAAAATATAGGCGGCTTGTATCTGGGACACATCATGTGAATGGATCATCATACCACTGTCAATTTCTTCATGGATTCAACTTTATTTTTGACTAGAGTGTGTATATCCATTTTCATCTATAAGGGGTCCTTCAGTATGAGAAAACGTGTTATAAAACTGAATTCTCCAACTTGTATTTTTCAAATTGTTAGAATGAAAGGAGGAAGATGAAATCTAGACATCATTTGTCTATACGCCCATCATTTTACTCCTGATGGAAAAATTACTACATGAAGTCAAGCCCAGTCCTCAGGCTTCCCCACAACCCCATTCAGCACCAGCAAGAACAACAGCACAGCGCTGGGAGGAAACCGAAGATTATCAAATGGTCAAACATATGACAAAGCTGTAATCATTTAAAGACCCTACAGACACTGAGTCATCACAGTGACTGAGTCAGAATTGACCCTGTGGCAGTAATTCTGAGTGATGACATACCATACAAGTAAACAAAACCCATCCAAGCTATATACCCACATCCACACAGGAATTTAAACTATATTAAGACTAGAGAGAATTTCCTGGTCAATAAAGTCTTTTTGGGAAAGAAAGAAGTCAAGGATAACTCTAAACATGTAGTTACAGCAATAGGAAGGATGAATGATGGGTGGTGGTTGTGATTTGGGGAAGCTGCTCACTTTGGAGAGAGAGGGAGAGAGAGAGAGAGAGAGAGAGAGAGAGAGAGAGAGAGAGAGATTGATTTACCCTGGGCCACAGACTTTGAAGATGCCACGCTTGCCTTCCTTAACTTTGAATAAGCATGTTTTCAGCATCAACTCTGAAGCAGTCATTGCTCTAGAAACCAGGAAACCATACCGGTTTCTACTTCTACACATACAGGTGGGAGCCCTGCCTTCACTGGGCTTTCATTCTCTATAGACCAGCAGCTCTGAACAGAGGCATTTGTGCTCAGGTGGCAATTTTTAAACCATGACTAGGGGGATGGTGTGGAGATTTCTGGGCGGAGTGCAAGCCTGCAATTGGTTGCTAACTCCAAGTGGAACATCTGGTTCTCATCCCGAGTAAGGCTGGCAAACTGCTCCAGTGCAGTGGGTACTGAAGAAAACACCGAGGAACAGGTGCACCGTGCAACACACCGAGTCCTCCAACGGACAATTTTGGTTTGGTTTGGTTTGGTTTGGTTTGGTTTGGTTTGGTTTGGTTTGGTTTGGTTTGGTTTGGTTTGGTTTAGGGGAGTGGTGTGATTGACACTTAGTGGGTTGAGGTCAAGAATACTGTTAGACATTCTGCAATACCCAAAGAGTCATTCCAGCCAAAATGGTAGAAGTGCCGAGGCCGAGGCTCTCTGATGGACACCCACAGAACAGATCAGCCTTGCTTCCAGGTTAGGCCGATTGCTGCCAAGTGAGTCCTGCCTACTTTCCATGAGCCTGGTGAACCTTGCACGTTGTCCCCGTCAGAGTATCCACTGCTGGTAGAAAGCAATGGCAACAGATTATTCCGTGCCAGCCCCTGAGTCAGACCCCTGAGCTCATGCTCTCATGTATCTGCCCTAACACCCTGGGCGGCACTCATTGTGATCTCTGCTTTGTTGGGGTGAAAATCGTGACTGTAAATGGCTACCTAATTGGAGGAAAGTTGCATGCAGAAGCCCGGCCACAATTGAAACACAAGCATGTGCCTCCGCAGCCTATGACACTGACGGTCTTGCCCTTGCTCCGAACTCCCATTCCCATCTCCCCGCCCCCTCCCGTACCTTAGAACATATTGGCCTGCTCAAAAGAAGCCATTAAAAACCAAGCCTTCTCCGCTGGCCTCTTCCCGGCGAATGCCAAGAATTTCTTCTTCTAGGCACCACGGAAACCTGTGCGCTGCTGCAACGATTCCATGCATCTCGGGCAGCGCCGGGCCTTTGCTGCTTTCCGTCAAGCTGGTGGGTACCGTTGGTACAATGCGAAGCGCTGCTGCCACTCTCCACGGGTAAAGTAACATCTTTAACTGTGAAAAGAGAACACGCAGCAGGAAGGAAAATGCCCTGGCCGCACAGTGGAAGGCGCAGAGAAGTTGAGAACGCAGGTTGGAGAGCACTGTCTCAGGTCTGAAATAAAAGATGACTTCCCCAAAAGTGACAGCAGTACAGAGCTTGGGTAATCTCCGTTCCCGGTGATTTTTCTTTGATTGATGTGCCATTAATACTTTAATTGGCAACAGGTGCAGCTGCTTGTTGGTTCCTGTGCTGAGAAATCTGAAATTGAACATAAGGTTCTGATAAATTAATAAACTCCTCTGCTCCAGACAGTTGTTGCGGGGAACCAACCGTCCATGGAGCACCGCTCCGTCAACACGCGGAATTCTTTCTGTTAAAAAGCAAAGTGTTACTCAGTGATAAATTAAAATTACACAAGAAGCACAGATAGAACACAATAACACCCCCTTCCCAGGGAAAAGGGAAATCGCTGGAAGCAGCAGCAGAATGTGATTTATGAAATAAATTGGTTCCTTTTTGTAGACCAAAGTGTTTTGTCTCTAGATTCTATATCACATTATTAAAATAGTTTTGTGTTGTTTAATATAAATAGGGGGAGGGAGAAGAAGGGATCTTTACATAAAGTCCTTTCCTCCCTGAGGTAAAAATTAATACTGAGTAGAAACCTAGGGGAGGAAATCCTGAACGCTCTGTAAAAGAGTTATATTTTGTTTTCATTATTAACCCTTTAGGTGTTGAGTCCATTTACAAGCATTTTGCTACAAGAATCTGTTGCAGCGGGAGAGCAGGTTCATGTTGATCACTTCAGAACAGACCATGTGTTCACGTCCTGGTTGTGGGAGTGAACGTGAACTGGCCAATGTCTCCATGCGCCAGCCCCAGCATGTCAGATGGTTCCAAAGTCATAGGAGCCCCGGGTGGTAGAAATTGTTCATGCACTTGGCTTGCATTAAAGAGGTTCATGGTTTGAGTCCACTAACTGGATGTATCTTATGAGCAAAGCCTGACAATCTCCTTCTGAAAGACCATCCACTGAAAACCACTAACACACGTGGAGTTGCTATACGTCAGTGTCCTCACAATGGCAACTGGACTCAGTAAGAGGCTATAGAGAGGCTTATGAATACCATCCTTCACCCTCCCCACTCAAGATGCTCAAAATTTCAGAAACTCTATTGAGTGTAAAAGGTGGCCGCTGTGTGATGACGGGGAGTAGGGGGAGGTGTGGGGGTGAATATTCTGTTGAATTAGAGAGCAGTAGACAGATGATAGACTGGATGAAAGAGCAGATGAAAGAGCAGCATTCTTCGGTTGTTCCAGTTTTCGCCTTTGGATGGATCTGTGCCTGCCCTGCAGTGAGACAGTCTGGCAACCTAGCTTCATCTGGAGCGCTGGAGCAGTACCATGATGTGGAGACAGCAGAGGGTGGAGGCAGCAGAGGTTGGGAGCCACTGACCACCGTGCAGATGTGATGGAGCTCTTCTGCTCCCCTCTCCCTCCACCCCGTGGACCGTGATGGGGCCAAGTTGCTTTGAGGCTAGCGTTGAAGGACAGAGAAAACAGTTTAGCTTCATGGAAAGGAGAACACAGAATAATTTTAAGCCTCAAAAGGGCATATCCTTAGGGTCTTGTCTTCCATCATGTCATCGCAATACGTAAGTCAAGGTATAAGACGTACCCAGAAGGACACAATCAGAGACCTAAAGTTGTATCCTTCCTCCTATACCTGCTTGATGGCAACTAACAAAAACATGAAGCAAAGGCAGAGCAGGGCTCTAGCAAGGGAGTGGACATCTCAGTTATACCCGCATTATCATAGGCAATCGAAATGGTCTATATCAAAGAAGGCTTCCAGGTGGTGCAATGGTTAAAGTGTTTGACTGCTAACCAAAAGGTCTGTGGTTAAAATTCATCAATCTGTAGGAGAAAGGTGTAGCAGTTTGCTTCTGTAAAGATTTACAGCCTTGGGAAACCTGGTCAATTCGATTCTACCCCTATAGGGCTGCTATGAGTTTATATCCACTCGACAGCAGTGGGCTTCGCTTTGGGGTTTTATATCAAAAAGAGTTGACTAAATAAAACACACAGAACAGAAATTTTAAATAAGCATGTTAAATCTCTTCAGAGAGTGTGTGTATGTGTGGATAAAGTATAACATAGATGCAAACATTATGAAGAAAAATCAAAGAATTTCTAGGACTGAAACATGAAGAAGTAGATTTAAAAACAAAATAGATCGAATAAAGAACAGAATGGTTGCCTCAACAGAACAGAAGACATAAACAAACTTTCTCAACGTCTCATTAACAAGAGTTAAAATAGGAACAAAATACGGAAAAGGAAAGAAAATATAAATGAGGGAACAGTGAAAAAGTAATTACAGAGAATTTCCCAGAATTCAGAGTATCAAAGACATCCCAATTCCAAACAGTCTACAGAAAATAGGCAAAACTGCAAATGAAAGAAAGAAGGTGATGAGATTCATGTCACGCTCAGAGGAGAGATATTGTTCTTGATAAGCTTTGATATTGATGGAAGGAATCAGAGGGAAAATATGGGCATGAATAAGTGAGATATTCACTGAAAGAACAGAAATAGAGAGTTGTCTGCAGAGGAACAAAATATAATCTTATTTATCCTGTGGGAAGTAGAAGGAATAAAAGACAAAAGGAAACAAAAAGAATGGATAGTAAATAGAGAATATTAAATTAAGCTTCAGAAATAAATTCTAGCATAAGAAAGATTGAAAGACTAAAAATAACTTATTGTAAAAATATTGTAGGACAATACGAATGAAAAGAAAACTAGGCTAAATAAATAAATAAGAAAACCAGGCTAGCAATTTTAATACCAGGAAAAAGAACATTTAAATCCTAGGGGAAAAAAGAAAATTCTTTATACAAGAAAGTAATATCAAGAAGATATAATTACTGTAATCATATATATACCGAACTATATAACCTGAAAAGATATAAAGCGACCATCTTAAGTATCAAAAGTGTAATCACTAAGTCAAAGATAATAGTTGAAAGATAATCTACCTCTCTTAAAATTGAAATGATCAAATAGATAAAATCAAACCAATTATATGAATGATTTGAAAATTATTCTTAAGAAATTTTATTTATTATCATTATATATGAAACCAGTTGTTTGGGGCTACCAACTCAACTAAAATAAGCATGAAGTGGTTTTACCATTTCCAAGAACTCCCTTTTCAGATCTCACTTTTGCATTATTTATGACAGTGGGGACGGACACCTTAACTTTGGCTCATTCTTGGTTATTGAAGCCCAGTCTAGTTTAAGACTCCAAGCTCATTTCAATAGAAATCTCTTTTCTTCTCCTAAATGCAGACCTAGCACATGTGTCTTCAGTTCAGAGAAACTATAAAACGCTCTTTGTCTGCTTCTGGCCATGCTGATGCATACAGGAGAGGAAAGGGCTGCAGTCTGGTTCTGGCCGTGATTCCCTGCTTTTTCCTCTTCTCAGACAGCTCTCCTGTTGTCTAGAGTAAGAAACCATATGAATGAGTCACTCATTGAGGTATGGAGCTTCCCAGATCTCTTCCTGACAGACTGATTCTGAGTTTATATGTCTCAAAACATCCACTCACTCTCATTGAGCCAATTCCAACTCAAACCCAATGCTAAACCAGCCACAGTGGTTTGTGGGGAGAGAAACAAATTAAACAGTCTTAGCAAGAACCATCCTTTCTATGAAGCTGAGATTCTCAGGGTGGGCCTGAATTGAGATAGCACACCTCGGGTGTAAAATTTAAGGAGACATCAACAAACCTAAGCCATTAAGATATTTTAATGGACTATTTTTAAAAATAAAAAATAATCAAAGGCAGAAATTTTCATGATTAATATACCAGCATTATAAAGACAGGATCAATATGATTGATGTTTCCTTGTCCCTCCAACCCCAAGGTTGCTTTGGAAAATCTGAAGCTGTATTGTCTCTCGTCTCCTCTCACTGGAAAGAAATAGGGAAACTGGGGATTGGGATGTTGCTATTGCTAGGCGCCATGCTAACCAATGTCAGCCCTCTGTATTCAAGATAGAATGGTCCCTTAGAGTTTTCAAAGCTGTGACCATTCAGAAGCAGATCCCTCGGTCTTTCAGCTTGCAGTGGAGCTTGTCATCGTTCATGCCCCCAACAGTAACCGATAACAAATAGAGGTAAGCTCTGCTTTAGCAGAGTAGGCCCTAAGGAAGATAATGACTTCTATCATTAACGTATCCCATGAAAAAGTCATAAACTTAGTACTTCATAACTTATAGCAGATGGTCCTACCTCTAAGCCAATTCATGAAGAGTATTGGAAGCTTAGTGAGCAGTTTAAACCTTTTTGATCTCTATTTTGACTCATTTTAAAGTTGTTTCAGTTTTTTATTATTTCCTGCTTTCTTTTTACCTGAAGTTGTTTTGTCTGGTTTGTGTTTGGGGGGTTTTGATTGTTTGCTTTCTGTTTGTATTTTGTATAATTTTCTACCTAGGAAATCCAGTAGAGATAGATCTACAGAGAAACCATCTGGGCTGCTCATTGCCTAGGAGATGGCAGCGGAGAATGGGGGCGGGGGGAGTTAGCAAGAATGAATCCGAGGGGGAAAATGTTCTGAAATTAATTGTCGTGATAATCGCACCAAAATTCTTAATATGATTGAACAGTGACATCGTATGATATGTGAAGTGTATGTCAATCAAAGTGTTTCAAGGAAACATTTGGAATGATGAATATATTCTGCAGCTTTGCTAAGAGGTGGTTATAGAGGTGTAAGAATATACACACACTTCGAATTTTATTATAGTTAGAGTATATCTCAATAAAGATGTGTTAAAAAAGAAAGATGCTAAAAATACATCAAACTAATGTAATACATCATGCATCTGAGCATACATGATGTATTACATAAATCTCTATTGTCTGGATTCTAAAGCATTTAGAAATTACAAAGGATCTAGAAATTGAAGATAATAAATTGACAATACTCAGCTATATTTGACCTACCAAAATGGAAATTTCATTTAGTCCAAACTAATACATCACACAGACCATTCTTTGGCGATAAAGCCATATCATTAAAAATCAATAGTAAAAGTAAGGCTTGAAAAATATTTCTGAAATATGTAACATAATTGCTACATAGAAAGATGTTGCCTTTTGCTGCAATAGAATAATTTGATTCGGATTAGTCTTTTCCTCATTAAAATTACTATATAACTTGCACAGGACACAGCAGCAAGTGTTTACAATAGAGAAGCACAACAACCCAGAACTCAAGAATCTGTGATCCCGTGGGAGAAGGAAAGCATGCTAAGTGATGTCTACGTTCACTTGGCATTTCCCCTGAGGCCATCTGCCAACTTTTAGCTTAAGAAAATGGTGGCAGTTCCAGGGGTCCAAGGACACAGAGATCATCCATCTGCTTTAGGGACAAAATTCTGAAAGAAGAAGATTGTAAGGAAGTCAGCCTAAAGTTCTCCATTCAAACTCTCAGGGAGGGCCTGAATACGATAGCACACCTCAGGTGTAAAATTTAAGAAGGCATCAACAAACCTGTCATTAAGACAAATATTTTAATGGACTGTTTTAAAAAATCAAAAGTAGTCAAAGGCAAAAATATTCATGATAACATTCCAAAATTATAAAGACAGGTTGCTTTGGAAAATCTGAAGCGGTATGGCCTCTTCTCTTCCCTAGATGGAAAACAATAGAAAATGTGAGGGTTTGAGATGTTGTTATTGTTAGGCTTTGAACAATTTTTAAGTTTCACACAAAGTAAGACAGCAGGTATCCTACCAGGAAGCAGCAGTTGGGCAGCTAACATAGCAAGCAGAGGTAGTAAGAGTCATCGAGAGCTAAGGAGAAATCAAGGCACACGGAATGGAATAGCCTTGGTAAGTATCCCAGGTTCTCAGTTGAGAAATAAGTTTTCTAGCCTAAGAGTGAAGACAAAATTAAATAGAAACATCCTAAAATTAGTCGTTTATAAGCTTAAGGTGATCTGTATGCATAATTTATGCTGCCAAAAGATATATTAACTGTCTTAGGAAGAAGATAACTCCATCCAGATCCTCTATAATTTGGATACAGAATGTCCAGTATTTAATTTAAAAATATGAGGCAAGTAAAAATAACACAAAAACATTTGTCCAAAAGCCAAGCAGAAACAGACCTGCAGATGAATTGTATATTAGAATTTGGAAGGCCATTAAAATAACTAGGTTCAAGAAGTATAAGACCATATGGAGCATTTCAGCAAAAACGTGGAATCTATATTAAAAACCCCAATGGAATTTCCAGAGATGAAAACTACTACAACTTAAATTGCGAATTCAACATATAGTTTACTTTTTTAATCATTTTATTGGGAGATCTTACGGTTATTATAACAATTCATTATTCAATCTGATCAAGCATAATTGTACAATTGCTGCCACCATCAATTTCAAGACATTTCCTCTCTTCTTGAACTCTTTTATATCAACCCCCCTTTATCCCCTCCCTCCCCCACTCTAACCCCTTATTATTATAATATATTATTATTATTGCTATATCATACGCAAGATAGTGTATCTGTTCACCTACAATTCTGTTATTTGTTCCCCTTGAGAGGGTTGTACAGTCATTGCTATCAGTTCTTCCTTCCTTCTTCTCTTCCCATACCTTCAAGGAATCATTACTTCTGTTACTGTTTCTGAAGGGTTTGATCTATCTTAGATTTCATGCTTTCAATGATCTTAATGATACAAATGAATACATGCAGGTCTAGTAACATTAGTGAGGTAAAATGAAGGCCATAAAAGTGGGGAGAGGAACTATTAAAGAATTAGAGGATAGTTATGTGTTTCACCAGTGCTATACAGCACCCTAGACATAGCATCTCTTACATGTGGCCCTTCTGTGAGGGACTGTTCGATTATCTTACAGGTGCGTGTTGGATCTCCACTTTGTCTATGCTCCGTCACGTCAATTTGATTGCTTGTGTTTGAACTTCTGTTATCAAGTCCCATCAACACCTCATGATCACACAAGTTGATATGCTTCTTCCATGTGGGCTTCATTGCTTTCCTGCTAGATGGCCGCTTGTTTAACTTCAGGTCTTTAAGACCCCAGACACTATATCATTTAATATCTGGGCACCATCAGCCTCTTCACAATATTTGCTTTGGCAACCCATTTTGTCTTTAGCAATCATGTAGGGAAGATGAGTATCACACCATGTCACATTATTAGAACAAGCCATTCTTGTACTTGAAGTAAGATTTAAGTAGAGTCCCAAAGTCCATCTGCTTCCTTATTTGTTTGTATATATGTGGGTGTGTGTGTGCATGCACACACACATAGCAAAATATATTTATCTTTATAGATGTATATCTTTACATATATACATATGTATATTTTCATTTATATATATATATAATTTTCACATTCTTGGGCTTTGTTTCTTTCCTCTCCTCCTGTCTCACTTTAATGTTTACCTATCATTCACCTCTCAGTAATTCCTCTCCGATATATTTCAATTTGACTAGGCATGCTGCACCCTTCTCACTGTCAATTTTAGATCCCCTGCTGTTCCCCTGTCCCTGTTGTCATTGGCTCACCACTCCCCTCCACACACCTCCTCCTCTCCATGCACACACACACCACCACCATCACCACCACTACCACCACCACGAGTACCCCACCACCCCCTGAAACCATCAGCCCTGTTTCTGTCTCCTTGAGATTGCTTGTCCTGCCTGTCTTGCATATATTAACACTAAAAGAAAAAAGAAAGAAACCATACAAATAGTTGCAAGTTTAACTATTGTCCTGACAACCATCACTCAAAACCCCTTTTCTTTCAGGGATCCATATCCCAAAACCCGCTTACCTACCAGCACTGATACCCTGTAGTCCTCGGCATTCGTGGGCACAAGACCACTCCATCCTGACTGCAGGAAGAGAAATGGGGTCTTGAAGAAGGCGTGCCCCTCAGTCACAAATGCTGACAGCATATAATTTAATATCAGCTAAGATAGAACAGAATGAACAATTGTAAGCCTGAAAACAGTCAGCTGAAAATATCCACATTGAGGTTACAGAAAAAAACACACAGGAAATGGAAGAGTAAAAAATATATATGGACATGGTGAGAGTTCCCTGTGTCTGCGTTTGGCGTCCACACAGAAAGGAGATGACCACGAGGCAGTAATAACCTGTGAGCAGTTAGTGCCAGAGAATCTCCAAAATGAAATACAAGCCACAAATTCATTCAGCTTTAAAGAATCCAGTATAATAGCTTTGAGGTTGCACCTATACACAAAATAGAGGGCAGCCCAAGAGAGTAATACAACCTTGACAGTGTAGTGGTTAAGTGTTGGACTGCAATACACATGGTCAGTAGTTCGAGACCACAAGTAGCTCTGCCATGGGAAGACTGGCCTTTCTACTCCTGTGAACAGGTACAGTTTTGGAAGCCCACAGTCATTGAAAGAGACACATGTATGTCAGAGTTGTTCCCTTAACTCGACTATTCCGATCGTATGCTAAACAAATAATTCAAGAAGCTGGAGTTGATGCAGAAAGAGCACAGCATCGGGGGCGGAGGAAGACTCTTTAACAACCTGCAACACAGAGCTGACAACTTTGCTAGTTGAAAACCAAGATTTTCAGCACGTATCGATAAAGCTCAAAAAATGCAGCTTTCTATATGGACTGTAGTTTAATGTAAATCCTTACAGCTGGACCAGTAGACAAAATCATGATGAATGAAGAAAAGATCACCCTTATCAAGGATTTCATTTTACTTGAATCTGTAATGATCGTCGATGGAAGTTGCCATCACATAATCAAAAGGTATATTTCATGGGAACATCTGCTACAAAAGACCTCTTTAAAGTGTCAAGCTACGTTGGAGATGAAGCTACACCAGACCAAAAGTCACGGGCCTCCCAATGGCCTCAGATGAGCCCAGCGGATGGCTAATCAAGAAGGCAAACCGGAGGAGGGTTGAGGCTTTGAAGACGGGGCTGGCGAAGAACGCCACATGGCGGAGCATGGACACTCAGAAGGAACAAATCTGTCGTAGAAGAAAAGCAGACAGAAGGCTCCCCAGAAGTGAGGATCAGGAGACTTTGGGCATGTTATCAGGAGAGAGTGTTTCCTGGATAAGGATATTATACCTGCAAAGCAGACGGTCAGTGAAACCTAAGACGCCTCAATGAGGTGGACCAACACAGTAGCTGTAACAGTGGGCTCAAACAGGAGGGCAGTGAGCATGGGGCAGTGTTTCTTTCTATCGCACTGAGGGTGGAGTCAAAGTCACACAGATTGGAACCAACTAGACAGCAAATGACAGCATGAACATAGCAAAGCATGCTAAAAAATCAAATATGCAGAGAACATCATTAAAACAAGCAGAAGGGAATTAAAAGACACAGTACCTTCAGAGGAGTGATAGTAAGTTTGGAACTGGTTTGTCAACAAAAGACAGATGGCAGAAAGCAATGTAATGACATCATGAATATGGGGAAAGAAAACAACTACCAACCTATCATCTTATAGCCAATCAGACATCCATTAAAAAGGAAAGTGAAAGAATATATTGCGCCAGAAATAAAGAATTTATGGAAATACTGAAGAATTTATGGGATTGTCAAAAGGACATAGGAGCCAGCTGGGAGGGGGTTCCATAGTCTAAATATGAAAGATCAAAATGAATAATGACAGAAAGAGATTATACTCCATTGAATAAAATAAGAATCTATGAGCACACAGTCATGATAAATACATTATTAAATAAATTAAAGTGGAATGTCAAACTAAAACTGCAAAAGGAATGATGGAGCTAGAAAATTATCATTTTTCAGTCATCATACTAATAATTGAGCCAGGCAAGAATCAATGGGTAATAAAACTACTTGGTAAAAATTTGATGAGGAAACAAGATATTTACATAGTCTCAAAATATCTTCCCACAAATTACTTATTAATTACAAAAAGACAGCATGTGCTTCCAGTGTGATGCACCGAGGAGAAAGGATTATTTATGTGCCATTTCTGCCAAATGTGTCAAAAGTGTATAATTTCAATCCAAACATATAGAAACCTGAAGTGAGGGGCAATCTGCAAAACATCTGGCCTGTACACTTCTGAGCTGCCAGGGTATGAGTGAGTTAGAAAGTGCTTGCTACAGGCAAACATGATCACGAAAAGCTGAACTAAAACATTAACAACGGGGACCTTGAAGAGGGATCAAAGATATGAAGCACAAATCCTGCATTTTCAGCATTTAGATACTGGACGTGGCAGGGAAAAAAGACGTAAAGATGCAAGTTTTCTCATGGAAATATTTACATAAAATGAGAGAAAAGGAGAGTACTTTCAGGTGCCAAAGAGGGAGGGGTGGTTTTGTCTTTAGGCGCAGACTTGTTTGTGGTGTACATGTGCCGTCACAGTGAAGATGTCTGGCTGCCGACCGAGTGGCAGGACTGGAAACAAGACGGGGACCCTCCCCTTTGCGGGTATGATTGAGTGCATCAATCGGATGATAACACAGGAGAGCATGAAAAATGAGAATATGCGTCATTCCTAAAGAATAACAGGGAAACTGTGAAACATCTCACGACATGGATGTATTTGGAGAACATCATGCTGAGTGACGTCAGTCAATCATGAAATGACAAGTAGTATATGAGATCACTGTGATGAAAGAAAAATTCAAGATACAGTTTCCCATACCAAAAAAAAAAAAAAAAGGAGGGAGGGCGAGGTTAAAAGAGAAGACTAAACCTAGACTTTCAAAGGACTAGGCCAAGGAGAAGGAGGCAGGCAATAACAATGAGTGAAATGGCCAGATAATTTAGAAGAGACCCAATCGAATCTTGTGTCCAGAAAAGGAAGGGATACAAATTGTTGTAAGATCACTCCCGTACCCCACCACCTGTTGATTTTTCATCGTGTAGTATTCTGCTGGAAACCACACCCCCACTATTGGAAACGTACTCACCGTCTCTGCCATGGTGGGTAGGTTTTGTCATAGATTCCAGACTAAGCGAGAGGAAGGAAGAAAGTTACCCAGTGAGATCATGAAAGCGGCACAGGGCTGAGCAATAGCTCACTCTCTTACATGTGGGTCGCTATGAGTTGGAGGTGACTTGACAACAAGTAACAGCAAAAGACTCTCTGGCAGGCAC
Source organism: Tenrec ecaudatus (assembly GCF_050624435.1). Classification (NCBI taxonomy): domain Eukaryota; kingdom Metazoa; phylum Chordata; class Mammalia; order Afrosoricida; family Tenrecidae; genus Tenrec; species Tenrec ecaudatus. The sequence goes on along the minus strand of NC_134530.1, from coordinate 119,340,746 downwards.
TATGTTAAATATCTGCGTCTACAAATTCTAAAAATGGCCCATTGACAGTGGCTATTACATTATTTCCCTGCCACTTAGAGTTCATAAACTTGTCAGGGACAAAAAGGGAAAGGAAAATATCAAGCAGTTCCAGGGGTGAACTATCTACACAATATGCAAGGAGCAAAAGCTATGATGCAAGGCAAGGAGGGCAAAATGGGGAGAGGCTTCCTCTCTGCTCAGCTTGGGCCACTGAGTCACTTCTACCTCACAGCCACCGTCTGGACGGTCGAAGGGGGCACTGCCCGGTCGGGCCTGCGCCATCCTCACAATTGTTACATTGGAGCTGATGCAGTCCTGTGACAGTCCTTTGTCCCCTTCCTCTCTCCTTTACCCAACCCTGTCCCTCTCAGGGCCTCGTGTCTCCTGGTAGCCATCTTTGCTCGCACTTCTTCCAGAAAAGATCCGTTTGCTCTTTTGGCAGGCCATAGCACTTTCAACATTCTTTTTCAGGATCATAATTCAAACGCACCCACTCTTCGCTGATCGCTTTGCTTCCATGAAGCAGCCATCTCTGGTAGGACACTAAAAAGGTGCCCCAGGGCCCAGTGGACCATGTCTGGGTGCTCTGGAAGGATAAGTGGGTGGGTGTGGTGGCACTCCCATTGTGCTGGTCATGGTGGAAAGCCACTGGTAAGCTGGTGTGAACCGAGTAAGTACCCACCGTCAGAGGGTCATGAAGTTAAAGAATGGGAGACTCTAGGCAGCTGATTCGCTCCCACAGGGGTGGAGCTCAGCCCATCAAACAAGTGGTAGCTTAATGGTGCCTTCTTGGCGGCATGGCCCCTCTGCCTTCCTACCTGGCTAGAACTCTGGCTGCTTCCAGGGCTGCCCCAAGTGGGCTACGTAACCCTAAGAGCTGTCAGCATCCTGCCTACCATGTTTTCACAAACTTTGGATCCACTCAGCCCTGTGCTCCCACCCACTGGCCTGTGATCTTCCTGTTTCCTGGTTCGCCTTTCTGCATCACCGTCCTGCAGCTACGAGAGTCTGAAGCGGGAATTAGCATCAGACCGAGAGACTTGAGTTGGGCTGGCATGCTATTGATATGTAATCACTTCTTGATATGAAGTTCTCTCTCATACACAGATGAGTGCCACTGGATTTGTTTCTCTAGCCCAGCGGTTCTCAACCTGTAGATCCCAACCCCTTTGGGGGGTCGAATGACCCTTTCCCAGGGGGCACCTAAGACCTTTTGAAAACACATATTTCTGATGGTCTTAAGAACCGAGACACCACTCCTCTATCCGTCTCCAAGCGGGTCCGCCCACATGCAGATATGCCCACAGACTAGTACCCGGCATGAAGACTGTTACCTATGCTACACCAGGCTTCAAGACAAAATTTCATTTGTAATTGGAAATAAATATTTCACAATATATAATTACATATTGTTTTTGCGATTCATCACTATGCTTTAATTATGCTCAATTTGTAACAATGAAAATACATCCTGCATATCAAAATTTATATTATGATTCATAACAGTAGCAAAATTACAGTTATGAAGTAGCAACCAAAAAAATTGTATGCTTGGGGGTCACCACAACATGAGGAACTGTATTAAAGGGTCCTGGCAGTAGGAAGGTTGAGAACCACGGTTCTAGGTAACTCTACGTACCTCACGACCTTTTACATTCAGGCGTTGCTTTTAAGATTCAAGAGAATCTTTCTTTTTCTCAGTCCGAATTTCAGGTTTTGGCATTTTATAATCACAGACATGATTAGAAAGAGTGAAGTAAATGGTACTCCGGATAGTTAACTACTCTACTCTCCATGACCACATTCAATCTGGAGCAAACTTAGTGATAAATGTAAGTTGTTCTGTGCTAGAGAGAAAGTAAATAAAAATTCAAACTGTGCTATTGAGTCAATATTGACTCATAGCACCTCTACAGGACAGGATAGAATGGCCCCATGAGTTTCGGAAACTGTCCTCTATTGGAGTAGAAAGCCCCACCTTTCTCCCAAGGAATAGCTGATGGTTTTGAACTACTGATCTTGTGGTTATCAGACCTGCTTATAACCAGTAGGCCAACAAGGCTAAGAGAGAGAGCGCAGCAAGATGTAAAATTGGGATAGAAGGCAGAGAGTCCACCAACAAGGGCACTGTTCTAGCACTTGGGAGAGTGAAGGAGGCATAGAAGAAAACTCATAATAACAAATGCACATACAATGCAGTGTATCATCCAGCAGCTTCTGATTCAGAACAATCCTGTAAGAGCAGATAGCCTTGCCAGTCTCCCTCAGGGTCTGTGGTGTGTTTGGACCCTGTGATTTGTGGCACAGCACATAGTACCAGAATTCTAGATGTGCCTAACGTGCTTAATATAAGCAGATATCCTGGGCGATGAAACGGTTAATACACTCAATAGCTAAACAAAAGATTGGAAGTTCAGAATTCCCCAGAAAGAAAGGCCTACTGATCAACTTCTGCAAAACCCGCCCTTGAAACATTACAGGACATAAACTCTGACACACATGAGGTTGCCTGACGTCCGAATCACCTTGACAGCAAAGGTTTCCCTTCGTTCCCACTCTTCTAAGTCGGTAATGCTTTAACTCATGTAGCCCAATGGTCAGGCAGGTCTTCGTAATGTCCTTATTGTACAAATAAGGAGACCTGGCGGTACCGTGATTAAGAACTCACCGGCTCACAGAGATGTTAGTGGTTTGAATCAGCACGAGAAAGGTGTGATAATCCACCTCCAAAAAGATCACGGTCCTGGAAACCCTGTGGGAGTGCTTCTCCATGCTACAGGGTCCCAACGAGTTGGAATTGGCTCTATGGTAGTGGGCTTTTTAACAATTAAGCAAATTGAAGTATAGAGAGATACAGTAACATTACCACACTGGAAATGGTGAAGCCAGAATTTGAAACTAGGAAATCTAGTTCCCACTACAGCAGAATTTGCTCTTGTTAGGTGCCATTGAGCCTCACTATTGCTGCCTCCAAGGCTGAACAAGACAGATTTGTTCACCCTTCTGGCAGTCCATGGTACCTTAAATAAATTTCAATTGCACCATAATTCAAATGTGATTCTTCCTCAGGCTTCCTTATTCAATGTTCAACTTTCACATGCATGTGAAACCACTGAAAATACCATGACTTCAATCAGGTGCGTCTTGGTCATCAAGATAACATCATTGCTTCTCAACACTTTAAAGGCATTTTATGCACAAATTTACCAAGGCAGTGCATTCTTTAATCTCTTGGCTGCTTCTTGCATTAGCATTGATGGTGCATCCATGAAAGACCAAATGCTTGACAATTTCAATCACATTTATCATGATATTACCTATTGGTCTGGCTGTGAAGATTTGGTCTTTCGTACACTTGTAATCCATGCCAACGTTTGCAGGCCTAGTCCTCTATCAAGTGCTTCAAGTCCTCCTTGCTTTCAGCAAACAAGGCTGTGTCTACTGCACATTGCACATTGTTCATCAGTTTTCTTCCAATTCGTATACCACATTCTTTATAGGATCCTGTTTCTCTGATTATTTGTTCAGCATACCAATGAAATAAGTATGGTTACAGATGACAACTTTGACAGGCACCATCCTTGATTTCATTCCCTGTTTCCATCTCAAAAACTGCCTCTTGCTCCATGTACAAGTTCTGCAGGACCACAACGGAGTGTTCTGCATCCCTCACTCTTCTCGAGCCTATCCAGACTCTATTGTGGTCCACACGGTGGAATGCCTTTTCACAGTGAAGAAAACATGCGTAAACTTGCCTGACAATCCCTGCTTTCAGCTGAGACCCATCGGACATTAGTAGTAATATCCCTTGTTCCATGTCCTCTTCTGAATCTTGCCTGAATGTCTGGCAGCAGCCTGTCAGTGTACTACTGGAACTGTTATGGGATGCCCTCTCATGAAATTTGATAGACATATAACATCAATATCATTGTTCATGATCTGTGCATGCAGATAAGCCATCTTTCTTTGAAATGGACACAAACATGGATCTCTTATGGTTAGTTGGACAAATAACTGTCTTCCAGATTTCCAAGAACAGATGAGTGTGTGCTTCCAGTCTTTAGTAAGTCTGCTGAGACATTTCTACTGTCACCCACCAATCCTTGGAGCCTCCTTTTTGTCTGATGCTTTCAGTGCAGCTTGAACTTCGTTCAAAATCATGGGTTCTTGTACATGTGTTATCTTTCAAAATAGTTGAATGCTGAGTACTTCTTTTTGGTTCGCTGTGTGTATTCTTACAATGTTCTCTGCATTATTCAATATTTTGCCCATAGAATCTTTTGATATAGCAACTTGAGGCCTGGTTTGTTTTCTTTCATTCTTCCTTTCTGGTTTTCTAATTCTTTAGAAATAGTCATTTCGCATTTCATTATACTGCACAGCAGAAATTAGAAACTGGGTAATGCGATTACTTTTTTAAAAAAAGCACGGGGTGGCCTGTGAGAACTGTTTAATGGATGTGAAAACCTTAAACAGGTTGGGGGGTAAGTAGTTGAGCTGAGTCTCAAATTTGGTTCTCAGTACTCCCGGGCCAATTTGGACTCTTCTTTCCCTCGGTCTTACAGCTCTGACCAGGCTGACATTGATGGTGGAGAAAGGCGCTAGCCACCAATCAGCAAGCAGTCACTGTGAGCGGACGGAACACTAGCTCAAACAGCAAACCCTCAGGCCTGGCCACGTGTTGGTGACAAGCTGGGACACTGCAAGTGGATACAGAGAATACTGTGTGTCCACTTCCTCCATTGTAAAAGGAACGCGTGGTACTAGATACTTGCTGATCCCTGGCAGCTCTCAAGTTTTATAGTTCTTGTATCAGATCAGTTTTTCAGTGAGTCTGTGGACACGACCCAGTTACCCAGAGCCTTTATCACACTTGTCGGTGAGCACAAAATTGCATAGTCTTAGAGATTTATGGGGGTTTAATGCTTGCTACAATTTAAAAAGATATATACTGGTTAAGATATATGGCTATATTTTTGTAAAGAGCAATACCAGTTCTATTCAAATTAAGACCGCTATTACAGAACTCCAAACAACCAGAAATATTTGCTCTAACTGGAGTTAACTTTAAATAATACTGTAACCTGTAACCTAACACTTAATATTTTGCATTAAAAAAATCAATGTCCCTATGTAGACCTAGACTTAGAAAATAAAAAGGGAAGAACACATTCAGCATGTCTGAAACGGAAAGACCTAAAAAAAATTCAAACCTTGAATTGCAATTTTGAAAGATTCTATAGGCAAAATATTAAATGATCCAGGAATCATCAAGAGAAGATGGGAAGAATATACAGTGTCACTGTACCAAAGAGAACTCATCGACATCCTACCATTTCATGAGGTAGCTATGAGCAAGAACCAATGGTGCTGAGGAAAAAGTTCAAGCTGAACTGAAAGCATTAACCAAAAACAGGGCTCCAGGAACTGATGAAGTATCTATTAAAATGTCTCAGAAAGCTGAAAAGCACTGGGAGCATTCACTCATCTATGTCAGGAAATTTGGAAGACAGATACTTGGCCAACACACTGGAAGAGGTCTATATTTGTGCCCATTCCAAAGAAAGGTGACCCAACAGAATGCTCAAACTCTCGAATATATCACTGAGTAAAATTTCCTTACGCTCATACAACAATGGTTTCAGCAATATATTGACAGGGAATTGCCAGAAGTTCAGACCAGATGCAGAAGAGGGCTCCCAAGAGATGTCACTGCTGATGTCACAGGGATTTTGAGTGAAAGCAGAGAACATCCAAAAATGTTTACTTGTGTTTTATTGACTATACAAAAACATTTAAGTGTGTGGACCATAATACACTTTGGAAAGCACTGAGAAAACCGGGAATTCCAAAACATTTGACGGTATTCTCTCGGAACTTGTTCATGGATCAAGCAGCAGTAGTAAGAACAGAACAAAGCGACTGTGCCTGGTTTAAAATCAGGAGAAGAGCAGGGAATATCCGGGTGATCAGAAATAACAAAGGGAACACACTCCATGGAAGAAAAAATAGACAAATTAAAATAGAGGCTTATTAAAAATAAAACACTTGTGTATATTGAAAGACTTCTTTAAAAGAGTAAAAAGAGAACCCACAAACTGGGGAAAGATATTTGGTAAGGACATAACAGACAGAGGACTAATGAGTAAAATCTAGAGTATACTATACATCTACAAGAAAAAACTAACACGCCTCTGAGACGGAGGGCAAAGGACCTGAACAGACGATTCACCAAGGATGACACTCAAATGGCTAACAAACACATGAAGAAATGCTCCCATTCTCTCGCCATCCTGGAAATGCACGTCAAAACAACCATGGACTTTACTACCTAAAGTCCATCACTACAGGCCGGCTTGAAAAAAACTGAGAACAACAAATATTGGAGAGGGTGTGGTGAGATAGGAACCCTTATCTGCTACTGATGGACTTGTAAATATGTACAGCCACTGTGGAAGGTGAAATGGGATACCTAAAACAGATGGCAATGGAAATACCATACGATAAGTAATACCATTACTGGACCCGTAGCCAAAATAAATAAGAAACAGATCACGAACAGATATTTGCTCCCCCATGTTCATTGCAGCACGGTTCACAGTAGCAAGAAGCTAGAAACAGCCTAAATCTCCATCAACAGAAGCATGGATAAAATCCTTCTGGTACATACACACAATGGAATGTTACATATCCCTAAAAAACAGCTAAGCTATGAAACCATGGAACACCTCAACGCATAGAGGGATCAGGAACGAAGTATGCTGAGTGAAGTTAGTGAAGCACAAAAGGACAAATAGTGTCTGAGTCCACTGCAGTGAGAACAAGCAGCCGACGAAGCTCACACTGAGGCTTGGAGGGCACCCAGTCTTCTGGTGGGAGACGACAGCCTGGTAAAGAGCTGGATCAGTGCCAATGAACCACACATCATCCGCTCCAGGTAAGTAGGTCACGTGGCCCCAGGGCACCTCTTGACAGCTGAGATCAAAAGGTGAGCAGATTGGAGGAATACTGTGTGCTGAGTGGCAGTCATGTGGATCTAGAATGAGGTGTCCGGAGACAGAGGCAGCCCTGTCAGAGGGACAGGCTTACGGATGCGAGGGGCAGTGCAGGAGAGGGGAGAGGAATGGTAACCTTGGAGGAAATCAGGTGCATGTCTGTTGGGGGGAAGGTGGTGGGAGCTGATTTCCAGATGGAGGGAGGAGTAACTGAGGATGCTTTGGGGGAAGTGTTTGGGCAACATTGAACTAGGGCATCTGGGGGATTCTGGGAACCCAGGTCAGGTGACGTGGAACACTGAGACACTTAATCCTGGATCTTCAGAGCGAGGGGTCATTAAGAAAACAGGAGAGAAAGAATAGAGCAAAGAGGATATCAAAAGGGATTCTGAAAGCTGCTCCTAAGCATAGAGTAGCTAAGGCAAATGGAAGAAAGGAGGACGCCAAAGAGCTGAACAGAAACTTTCAAAGAGAGCTCCAGAAGACAAAGCAAAATATCATATTCAAAAATATATTGTATTCACAATTGGAAGTCAGCAACAATGAAATGGAATGCATAAACATCGGTGTCCTAGGCTTTAGTGAACGGGAATGGACTGTTAGTGTGTCATGTGGAGACCAATGGTTTAGTTTGCTGGGAATGGCACAATCAAGAGGGATGGCATTACACTCATTATCAAAAGCAATATTGCTAAATCTACCTTGAAGTACGATGCTCTCTGTGATAAGATTAGCCGTATTCAAGGTAAATCTGCTGCTCAAGACCTCTTTAGATTATTAAAGAGCAAGGATCTTACTTTGAGGACAAAGGTGCACCTGGCCCAAGCCCTGGTATTCTCCATTGCATCCTATGCATGTGAAAGTTGGACATTGAATAAGGAAGACAGCACATAATCAATGTGTTTGAATTGTGGAGAAGAATATTGAAAATATTACAGACTGCTAAAAAGACAGATTGATGTGTACTGGAAGAAGTAAAGCCAGAGTGCTCCTTGTAGGCAAGGAAGGCCAGACTTCACCTAACCTCCTTTGTTATATTGGCAGGAGAGACCAGTCGCTTGAGAAGGACGCCATGACTGATAAAGTGGAAGGGTGGCGAAAAAGAGACAAACAGTGGACAGAATGGATTGACACAGTGACTTCATCAATGGGCTCAGGAATAGGAACAATAGGAGGATGGCATAGGACCATGCAGGGTTTTGTTCTGTTTTGCATATGGTCACTATGGGTCAGAGTCAACTTAATGCCACCTAACAGCAACAACGTATGTGTCAAAGTAGAACTATGTTCAAACATGTTTTCTGGTTTGTTTTTGCAGAATAGATGCTCAGTCTTTCCTCTGTGGTGCCTCTAGGTGGATTTAAACCTCCAACCTCTCTGTTGAGCTGGGACCGCCCAGACTCCTAGTCCAGGATAAACACGTACACAAGATTCGGATTTTGTTTCTTTGCTATCGACCAGGCCCTGCTCTCCAACGTTCTTCACTCTGGTGCATGTTTTCTGAGGGATTTGCTGACCCGTTTAATCTGACCTGTATGGGTGGGGATAATTTTATAATTACTAATTTCATCCTTTCAAAGTGTATCAGTCACTCAGATTTTTTTAAAACCTTATATTATATTGCCCACCTTTGGAAAAAGGTTTCTTACTAAATAACAGTAGGTTTACCCATTTGAAAATAAGAATATGTCCAAGCCTTTGCCAAGAAATTAGCAATGGTTTGGTCGAAGACACCTTGTGAAAAAAGTCCAGGGTCTTAGAAAGTGAAAATGTTCGAAATAGAAATAGAAACGACACTTCTCAGGACTGATGGTGTATCTTTAGACTTCTAAAACCCTTAGTCATCAAATGCATCGTCATTGTCACATTGGTGAATATAAATGGCTGGAAAAAAATGAGATTTGATTGATCAGCTCTTTCTGCAGTACAGATGGTATCAAAAGTAAATGTAAATGTTATCTGCTGGAAAGTGATACAGGGACTATCAAGGGTGAACTACCATTTACTGAGCAGTAGCAATGTGTCTGGTGACACGCTGACATCCCAGGAGGCTCAAAAAGTCGGTGGAAAAGTCCCTTATCCTTTTAATAAATTTTATTAGGGGCTCATACAACTCTTGTCACAATCCACACATCCATCCTTTGTGTGAAGCATATTTATATATTTGTTGCTATCATCATTTTTAAAATGTTTTCTTTCTACTTGAGCCCTTGGTTTCAACTCCTCGTTTTTTTCCCTCCCTCCCCCACTCAGAAACCCTTGAGCGTTTATAAATTATTACTTTTTTATGTTTTATGTTTTTTTATGTTTTACATGGACCAATGTTTCCCTTCACCCACTTTTCTGTTGTCCATCCACCTGGGAGGGGGTTATAGGTAGAGCATTGTGATCAGTTTCCCCTACCTCCCCCCACTTTCCCCTTACTCTCCTGGTATGGCTACCCTCAATATTGGTCCTGAGGGGTTTATCTGAGGGGATTCCCTGTGTTTCTAGCTTTTATCTGTGCCCATGTACATGCTCTGGTCTATCCAGATTTGCAAGGTAGAATTGGGGTCATGATAGTGGGGGGAGGAAGCACTAAAGAACTAGAGGAAAGTTGTATGTTTCACCATTGCTATACTGTATCCTGACTGGCTCATCTCCTCCCCTTGACCCTCTGCAAGGGCTGTCCAGTTGCCTACAGATAGGCTTTGGGTCTCCACTCCATACTCCCCCTTATTCACAGTAATATGATAATTTGTGCTGGGTTTTGATGGCTGATACCTGATCCTTTCAACATCTCTTGATCACACAGGCTGGTGTGCTTCTTCCATGTGTGCTTTGCTGTTTCTAAACTAGATGGCCACTTGTTTATCTTCAAGTCTTTAAGATCCCAGACACTCTATCGATAACCGGGCATCATCAGCTTTCATTAACATATTTGCTTATGTACCTACTTTGTCTTCAGCAATCCTGTGGTAAGGTAAGCATCATGGAATGCCAATTTATTAGAACAAAGTGTTCTTACACTGAGGGAGTACCTGAGTAGAGGCCCAATGTCCATCTGCTACCTTAATACTAAACCTATAAAAATATATACATAGATTTATTTCCCTCTTGTCTTACATAAATATATATACGTATGTACATGCCTGTATTTAGGCCTCTATAAATGCCCTTTACCTCTTAGCTCTTTCCTCTATTTCATTTTACTTTCCTCTTGTCCCACTATCATGTTCAGCCTTAATTTGGGTTTCAGTAATTCCTCTCAGTTACATTGCCCTTGATCAAGCCCTACCAGGCCTCCTATACTGTCCTCGTCATTGATTTTAGATCACTTTTGTTCCCTTGTCCCTGGGTTTAACACCCACTTCCTTTCCCCACCTCCTCCTCCCCCATGTCCCACCAGAACCATTGGCCCCTTTGTTTTCTCCTCCAGAGTATGTGTCCCGCTTAGCTTACCTAGATAGATATGCAGAGATAATAATGCGCATTAAAACAAGACAGAGCAAAATAAAGCAACAAAAGAAAACAAAAAACAATAACAAAACCAATGACAAAAAATAAAAGAAAAGCCTATAAATAGTTCAAGATGTTTTTGTTGATCTTTAGGAGTATTTTCCAGTCGAGTCTGATGAGGTGCCATGCCCTGGCCCCCAAATCTATTTTTGGTATTTCTTGGGGACTTCATTGCTCTGTTCCCCTTGCTGTTCTGTTGCACACCCTTAGTGTTTCGCCTCAGTGTGGTGGGCTCAGATGGGGCACAATTCCTGGAGTGTTGTCGCCTGTAGTGTTATGGGTCAGTGAGAGATGCTGTGTCTCCTAGTGGGGCCAGCCCTGTGGTCCTCCGTGCATTGGCTGCTCTAAGAAGCAATATCGTCCTCAGTGCTTGGTGGGTCGGGATGTGCTCCCCTCTCTCTCCCTCAGTCCAGTACATTTTCATTCCATTTTCCACCAGCTTTTTGAAGTCCCTTCATGTATTGATATTTTTAGAAAGGTGATTCTTGTAACAGCACTGTCAACTTCATCTTCTAAATGAAGAAACTGAGCTTAAATAACACCAAAGATTCAGTACTTGAAAAGGTCATCCTCAAAGAATGGCTAATCTTGAAGGGGAGAAGCCCTGGTGCTGTGGTGGGTGAAGGTGTGGGCTGCTCGCTGCAAGGACCGCAGTTCAAAGTCACCACCCCTCTGCTGGAGAAAGATGGAACTCTCACACCTGCCAAGACTTGCAGGTTTGTAATTCCAAGGGGAAATTTTACCTTGTTACCTTGTTCTCTATGGTCACTATGAGTTAGTAGCCACTTGATTGCAGAGAGTTTGAGTAAAAGAAGCAGGAAGATATCTCTTCTTTTTGAGCCTTCCAGCTGAGAGGATGCTTAACAACAGCACTGTAGGTTCACAAGCCCTTGCACTCAGTTCTAAAATCTTAAATGCTCTGAACATGGAAGTGTATTTTCAAAATTTTGTTACAAATTCATTTGGCAGCAAAACCCAACTTGAGTTGCCATGCAGCACTGTAAGATCTTTATTGACTCCATTTAGTGTGTAGGAAGGAGCTCTACAGGCATGGTGGTTACAAGTTGGGCTGTGATCTGTTAGGTTGATAGTTCAAAACCACCAACAGTCATTTCTTGGTAGAAAGATAGGGTTTTATATCCCATTAAACAGTTACAGCCTTGTAAATTCACAGGGAAATTCTACTCTGCCCTGGTCACTAAAACCAGCATCAAGCTGTTGATCATTTGGGGTTTTTTTTCCCCAATGGCAACGGGCTTAGTTTTATTTAAGTTTTAGCAAAGTTTCTATTTGAGGTCTAATTTTAAGATATGTTAAATTGTGTTATGTTTTGTTTTTGTTGTTGTTGTTTTGATTTGGTTTTTGGGTGTGCAGACATGCTAATGTCTTTGATAACTGAGTGCACTATACGGAAGGCCATAGAATTTACATATCATTATTATTCAGAAAAGGTAGAAAAACTCTGAGCGCTAAGTAAGTTTGACTTAAAGATTCCTGGTTAGCAGCTTTTGAGTTTAACAGAAGATTGGCCCAGTAAAGAGTAATTAAGGCTCTGGGTAACGACGGAGCCTGTAAGACAGAGTGAACCTTCCTGTAGGGTTCTGGTTATTGTTGGAGCCTCAAAAATTGTAGATAAAACTCATAAGTCTGAGAATTCTTTCTGGATGATCAAGGAATGACCCTTAGAATAAACATGGGAAAATACCAAGTATTCATCTCCTTTCCTATGGGTAGTATTGTACTCAAATGGTGTAGCTCTCTCTGTCTCCCCACAGTACCAGGGCTGGAGCCCCCGTTCCTGATACATAAGCAACACCTTGTGTAAGTTGTGCTTATCAAAGATGGTGCTGATGCGGCGAGTGGAAGTGTGAGGTGGCGGTTAACCTCCTGGCTTATGTCCTGGAATACTGGTACAGCCCCTGCCCTATGCTCTGTACAGGTGTGTATCAGAGATACTGTGGGAAAAGTTCCAGAATACCACAATAAAATGAATATCACCATAAAATTAGTCACATGAAATTTTTGGTTTCTCAGTACATATAAAAACTATGCTTACACAATACTGCATAGGTTATTAAGTGCGGAATAGCATTATGAAAGGATTTGGAATATTGTTAGAATTATCAAATTGTCGTGACACAGAGGCATGAAGTACACATGTACTGCTGGAAAAATATCACAGATATACTTGTTTGATATATATATGTATATGATGTGCAATAAGGTGAACCATAATCTGCTGGTGGAGAGCCCATCCAAGCAGGTTTCCCCCTAGCCCACTGGCAGAATATCTTCCAAGCTAACAGATCATGAACAATAGCATCAGGAGATTCTCAGATGTGTTTCTATCTCTTATGGCTGTTCTCTATTACCATCGCTAATGATGCCAGCTCCTCCATTTTCCCTGTCTAATAGCGATCAAAATTAGCTCTCCTTGTGCCCTAGTCTTTTCTCTCAGCACACACACACACCCCATGGATGCCCTCCTTAAATGGAGTCACAGAAAAAGAAACACTTTATTTTCTTTGAAAGATTCTAATTACCGATTTTTAAGGTTACTTTTATAAATCACATTTTTAATTTCTAGCAAATATCTTGACATACGCTTTTTGGGTATGTCAGACATCTTGAAAATGCATGTCCTTTATTAAGGAAAACATGAATGACTGCAGAGGACAAATGCATCATGTCAACTAGAAAAAGATTACTCACAAATCATTTGAGAATCACTTTGGGAAGATGGAGAAAGTCTAGTAGCATCATTCCTTGTTGGAAAAGATAATACATGGCCTATGGAGATATCCAGTAGGAAATTATACTATATCTCAGTGATTCACCCAAGGTTGTTATAAATATTCTTCTCCCTCCACTTCGGCCCATCATTAATATAAATGACATCTCTTCGTAGTATGGATGACGTTTCAGCTCTGACTCCAAATTCTTCACTGGTATTACAAAGGAGTGAAAGAGTCTACGTATGTAAGTAAATTATACTTTTAAAAAACCCAAAACTGCATGGGAAAACTTTCCAAAACATTCCTCCTGAGTCCATGGAGCTGAAAAGCCATCAATTGCCAAGGAGGAAAACATGTCAGGAAAAAAAAATAACTTTGTTCAATATTTATGCAATTTCCTCATATAAAATATAATTTATGTGACTGTTTTTTGTATTGCCTTGTTTAATTATGTATATTTGAGGAGGCTTCATATTATACATTTATAATTAATGCAGTATGGGGTTTGTGCTCATGCTTATATAAGTATATTCAATGATGCAGTACAATGTCTGTGGGAAGATTTCATCTTTAGACCCCCAATAGTATTTGTGATAACATTTAGACGTTTAGAAATTCACCACCTTCCTTCCCCAAAACCTTGGACACAAGGTCTTGTGTCAAGAACATATTTCACTCCTACATCATTCTTGTTATATGAATATCAGGGTTAGCCTATGGCATATTTTCTACTAATCTCATCCTAAATGAAAATACAAAACAAAAACAAAACTGAGCCCTAGTGGTGGAGTTGGCTGGCTTGGAACACCCAGCAGCTCAGTGGGGAAAGCTAAGCTTTCTCCTTCCGGAGAGAGTACCGGTCCAAACACTCACAGGGCAGTCTGACCAGCCCTTTGGGGTTCCTGTGAGTTGAAATCGACTAGATGGCAGTTAGAAATGAAAATGTACTATCATTTTAGGACTATAAATCAACATTTCCTTCATGGATTAGAGTCACTGTGAAGCACGGAATAAATTCAAAGTTTATTTTTGTTAGTCTATTTGGCATTTATTTTTTCATCTAAACTGCTCCCCTGAAGGTCACTGGTAAATTTTGAAGTACAGCACACAGCAAGGATTTTCTTCTCTATTCTCATTGTTCTCAATATTTCTAGAATCTCAACTTCTTTCTTGAAAAGCTGCTTCCTTCTGCTCGCGGCACCGCCACTCATTACTCTGTATGCACACTCTTCTGGGCGCTCTTTCGCAGAACCTGCAGGGAATTCTCATCCGCGTTCTTCACTGAGCCCACCCTGGGCCAGCCCAAGCTTTGTTCTTTCCCCAGACTACTTGATCCCTACACAATCCTAATGGTTACCATGTTTCTGGTGGAACCCCAAAACCATACCCATAGGCCTCTCTGCCCTTTGACGCGTAACTGGACAGTAGTAGGGCATTCCCACTTGGGAGTGTCGAAGGCTCCACAAGGTAAATTTATCTAAAAATCAATGAATTGCTCTTCTCCTGAGATTCCCGCCTCAGTTAACAGCTCTATTAGCCCTTCCCTCCCAAGGTTATCATCAACTTGGGAGTCTTCCTCAGCCATCCAACCCTTGTCACATCAGCCTTGTGATTTCTTCCGAGCGCCGCTCCAGCCTCCACCATGTCCCTTACTTAGGATCTTGTCTATTAAGAGAAGAGAAGAAACTTGACATCTTCAAATGCCCACTGGAAAGGTTCCAAAATTTTCCATGAATTCCTGTAAAAGTGGTACACCATTGATATTCTCTTCTTTACCATGTTTTATTTTTTTCCCACTTGGGAAGACAGAGCCACAGAAAAGTTACAACTTGAGCTGCAGGCTATCCAGCAAAAATGGCAGACTTCGGCCTTAGTGCTGGCCAGAACTACCATCTCCCCCATCGCTCTGCCTGGCATTGCTTCTTCATCTCACCACGTCTCCCTGCCGCTAGCCTTCCTCACCCAGAACAGTTTAAGCGCTAATCCCCAAGTATTTTTCACAGAGCAGTCCAGGGTCTGTGGGCTAGATTTATTGTTATGTCCTCTCAGTATTTGGCAACATTTTAAAATTTAGAAATTCTTCCCCTCCCATGACCCAAAGATATATCTTGTCTTAATAGTAATTTTAAAAATCCACCACTACTGGAAATGCTAATCACGTGAAGGCTTTGGACTCCCACGTCAATACTCAATTGACCCAATCCCAATAGTGACTTCTCCCTTTGGGTACTCACTAGCCAGTGCACCGGGCTTCCTCTCGCCAAGACATATATCCAATAACGCCCAGCCTCAGTTGTCATTTATCATGGAGCGTATGCCATACACAAGTTGTTCATACATTTATATCACTGGCATCACAGCACGGTTATTTGAATGTGAAATCCTTAGTCTACAAGATGGACACTTATTTTTAAGTGCCTACTATGTACAGCCAAGACTAGAAGTACTTTCTATACATTATCTCTCTTAAACTGCCAACAATTAGATGAGACATGATCTTTTCCACATGAAGAAACTGACAGAGACCATATAAGCCCCCCATGGTCACAAAGCTAGCAGGTGGCACTGCCAGAATTGGAACCCGGGTCGTGTAGCCCAGAGTTTACATTCTTAAGCGCTTTCTGATTTTATCTTTTGAGCCTCTAGAGTTTAAAAGTTCTTCTAGACCACAACATTAATAGTCCCACTCATGTAACTAAACACTATTCATTTTCTAAATCCTCCTTATGGTTGTCACCTCTTTCCCTAAGCTGTTTTCCATTTGAGCACCTTCCCTCTCTTCTCCTGGGGTGTGGTGCAGACTCTTACTGACCCGTCAATAGCCTCTCTCATTCTAGCTTTGCTTGAATTCTTAAGCCCCTGCCATATTTTAGCTCTCACCTCTTAATTATCCTAAAACTCTTTATTCTTTTTTCCCGATTTATTCTTTATTCATACTCCAAGTACTAAAATATTGCTTATTCTCTAGGATTTTTTTTGTCTGTGTATGTCTGTGTTTCTTTTACTCATATGTAAATCCCTTGAGGTAGATTTATGTCTTACACCTTTTTCCCCTCAAAGCTGACACACAGGTAATGCTCAAGACATATTCACTACAGTAAATTGAGCTTAATTAACCATAGGACCCCTATAACCCACTACAATTGAGAACTTTCTACTTTTTAGATAGGTGTACAGGAGGGAACATGTCTCTGTTTAAAATAGTCTCCTACTGTACTTTTAGCATTCTCTTCATCAGTTTCTTAAACTTAAAATGATTTTCTCATGCTTTACAATTAAAGTATTTGATGCGGACTTTATTTGGGGGAGGAGAGAGAAAATGAAGATAGGGTCAAAGTGCGATGATTTCTACTGGGGGTTCCATCATAGTACATGGAACTTAGAGGCCTGGATTTTCTGTGAGTCTTATTTTCACCTAAGCATGGTATTTCTTGTTCTTGTCTTTTAACCCCTCTTCTATATCTTTCAGCTTATTTCTTAACTCATAGTAGAAAGAGAAACCCAGAAATGACCTTGTGTGAGTACATGATTCCAACCCAAGTTAGGTCCATTCCAACTTTGACCCTGGAGGACAGGGTAGAACTGCTCCTTTGGGTTTGAAGACTGAAAGTATTGATGTATTGATGGAAGTATCTTTCTTCAGAACAGCATCTGGTGGACCAGAATCTGCAATTTGTTAGCATACCAAGTGCTTCCACTATAGCACCACCAGGGATTTAGAGGCCTAATTCAGTAAATAGTACTACCCTGTCTGAGACACAGGACCACACTGAATGCAAAAATGTGTAAACTGACTCTACATGACTCGCCAGTGTCATAGTGTGATTCAGCTTGTAAAGTGTGATCAAATAAGAGGTAACATTTAAAAACAACATGGTAATATCCTGGTTGTTATTGGACATGTGTACCTCTAAAGGGTAGGGTTGCTATGAGCTAGAGTAAACTAGATAGCAGTGAGTATAGGTGTAGTTTAGAAGAGCTAAGTGGAGGAGCAGTGGTTGTGGAAAGTGGTTAAGTGCTTGGCCGGTAATCAAAAGGTTAGCAGTTCTCACCCTCCAGCCATCCAGTGGGAGAAAGATGTGGCACTTGGTTCCTGTGAAGGCAGCTCTACTCTGTCCTATAGGGTTGATATGAGACATAACAAGCTAGATGGCAATCGGTTTGGTTTGGGGTAAGGTGTAGGTGTGAGTTTGTCATGAAAGACCAGTGCACAGCATTTGGGGAGCAGGTTGGGGAACAGGGACGAGCAGAAGACTTGGACAACATTTCAACCTCTCATTTACCCAACAACTCCACCAACGTCTCATCAAACAATGACATATGTTTGGGTACTACCTTAAATTTTTTCATATCACCACCATGTACATTCATGATATAACTTCATCAGTAGTATAGATTTATGAACTACATTGTTATTAACACCCTTCATTAATAGAAATTCAGAATGATCTAAAGACTTGCCTAAAATCATATACTTAATAAAATAATGGGACCGTTACTTGAAGCCAGAGATCACAATGTCTCTGATTTACTAGGAACAACTGACTGCATTTCATCAGTTTTAAATCCCCTTTGTCTTCTTTGAGCCATAAAACAAAGCAAAACCCTGCCCATGATGACTCTACAGAGCAAGATTGAACTGTTGTTGTGAGTTTCCAAAACTGTAACTATTTACAAACAAAAACAAAACAAAAGCAGTATCTGATATAGCCAGAGCCAATAGGTAACAACTAGGTTGTTACAATGGCAATGGCAATCCAGTAGAGAAGGTTTCATTACTCTCTTATATGCTAAGATACCATGATCTCTGCTCTTTGAGGAGACACCAGTTGGATAATTCTTCTAATCCAGTTGGAGTCGCTGCCCCTGGTGCCCTTAAAGGAGGATTTACACTGTTGGTGGCGGATCCATGTCCGTGGACATGTGTGAAATCAAGTGGTAGCATAGTATAGTGGAGGATGAACTGTGGTGCTTCTTCCAAGATCAAAAAATAGCCTTGCAAGAAAGTAAGCTTTTCATTCCCAGGAAATTAGTTACTCCGGGCTCTGCCTCTCCCCCTAGGTGTGTGCACCTTTATAACTGGTAGCATTTACTACATTGACTTAAAACGAGTATCGTAAGGCATATTATATCCTGCTCAGAAAGACTTTGTGATGAAGGGCTCTTATTTTCATGTTTGTGTTGTCATAGTTTAGTATCCACTAATTTTGGAGTAGCCCTTGTTTCCTTCTCCTGATGTTCCAACGTGGAACAATTTCCATGAGTATAACCTGCCAAGCATCTCTGGGGCTTCAATCATGGCTTTACATCCACCATGCTGGCTAGAAGAGGAGTGTATTTCTGGCCAAGTTTGGCAGATGGAAGAGGGCATTTGTGATAGGGATTCAAACTCTCTTTAGGAATCTGCAGTCTTTCTTCACTGTGCTGAAAACTTACTTATAAGGTTTTATGATAAATGTGACTTATGGTCATACTCACAGGTCTTTATTGCTACCCTCCCACTCACAGCTTTATGGAGAATAAAATGAACATTTTGGTCTACATATTCCTGACCTGTGGCTATGTTTTAAATGGCTTGAAACATGAGACAAGGAAGAGTTGTGTTATTTATTAGACCTCTAAAACACCAGTAGATGATGCTTAAAAATGTTTGTGGGTGAAAAAAATGAATGAATCTACAATGCAATGTTTGACCAATGCAATCTGCGATGGCAAATCCTTGACAGAGAGGATCTTTTCACCAGTGTTCCATGAAGTATAAATAACGGTTAAGAACTTGCACATTCGAGTCTCCTAAGTGTATACATAGCTTCTAGCTCTTTAACAAATCACCAAGGCTGCAATAATTGCAGAAGGTTCTGATCTTAGTGGCAGAGGAATATAGACCATTCTATATTTTTGGTATCCTAGAAATTCCATTTATAAAAACCACAAAATGGGTGTATTTAAATAACAGAAATGACCTCACATTTCTAAAGGCTAATAGTGCAAATCTGGGTCTAAGCAGTATGGATTCTTTCAGGAGAGGAATGCCCCATATTACAGAAATAATTTTATTTACTCCCATGTGCACTCAAGTTTTTATATTTCTCTATCCCCCAAACTCATTCATTTGTCATGTTGTGGTGGCTTCTGTTTTGCTGTTCAAATCCAAGCAGGATCGTCATTGTGAACAGGGTTCAGTCGGGCTTCCAGATTAGGAACAGACTAAGATAAAGGAAGAAAGAGGTGACCTACTTCCGAGGGAGCACCCAAGAAGCTGGTGAATACCAGTAGAAATTTTTCTGATATAGTACCAGAAGATACGCCTCTGATACTAGAAGGCATTCGAAATATGACAGGGCTAGAATTCCTTCCTCAAGGTAGAGTTGGTCTTAATGACAAAAAGGAGGGCGGCTTTAAGGGGAGCAAGCTTCGAGGTACAACTCAAAATGAGGAGAAGCAGCTACACCAATTCGTGAATAACATGTAATGTATAAAATATGAATATAAGAAAATTGGAAGTTGTCAAAAATGGAATACAAAGAGACTGATATCTCGGGTACTAGTGAACGGAATGGACAGATATTGGCGAAATTCAAGAAGAATGGTGTCGCAGTCATCATCATAAAGAACATTCAAGATTTATCTTGAGGTACAACGCCACTTGTGATAGGAAAATATCTATATGTCTTCAAGCAAGACCTGATAATACAATTGTTGTTCAAATTTACTAATGAATCACTAAAGTCAATGATGAAGAAATTAGGAAATTCTACCAAATTCCTGTCTGAAATTGATCAAAGATACTATCAAGTTTTATTGACAATTAATGGTTATTGGAATGAAAAGTTAGAAACAAAATGGAAAGATTGTTGTTTGTTGTTGTTGTTGTTGTTAGATAACATCCAGTTGGTTCCAACTCATAGTGACCCCATGGACAACAGAACGAAACACTGCCTAATGCTGTGCCATCTTCAGAATTGTTCTATATTTTGCCTATAGATTTTTTTCATATTTCAACTGCAGATTTGAAGTCTTCTTTAGTTCTTTCTATTTAAGATAAGAAGCCAAACATGTTCTTCCATTTTGTTTTTTTAATCCTAGTTCTTTTCACACTTCATTATAATATTTTGCTTTGTCATCTGGAGCTCCCTTTGAAATTTTCTGTTCAGCCCGTTGACATAATCATTTCTTCCAATTGCCTTAGCTACCCTGTAACTAAAAGCAAGTTTCAGAATCCCTTATAAAGTCCTCTTTGCTCCATGCTTTCTTTCCTGTCTTCTTAATGACCTTTTGCTGTCTTCATCAATGACGTTCTTGATGTCCTCCCACAGCTCATCCGATCTTCTGTCGTCACTGTCCAATGAAGCAAATCTTTTCTTGAGATGGTCTCGAATTTCAGGTGGGATAGACTCAAGATGATATTTTGTTTCCCATGGGCAAGTTTTAATTTTCTTCAGCTTCCACCTGAACTTATAAATGAGCAATTGCTGGTCTGTTCCACAGTCACACCCCCGCCCCATCCTGGTTTTAGCTGCTGCTGTGAGCTGCTCTGTCATCGCTTCCCGCAGATGTCATCAATTTAATTTCTGTGTATCTCTCTGGGAAGTCCAAATGCATAGTCACTATTTGTTTGTTGAAAAGATTTATTTTCTATGAACAAGTGGCGGGCCTTGAAAACTCTATTATGCAATCATCACCTTCTCTCATTTCACTCAACATGTCCATATTTTCCAACTACTGCTCCTCCTGCTTTGTTTCCAATGTTTGCCTTCCAATTGTCAATAAGTAGCAATGTAGCTTGATTGCATGTTTCATCCATCTCTGACTGTGGTGGGAGATTTCTTCAATTTCTTTTTTAACCAGTTCCAGTGGTTGTTACATAGATTTAGATCATAGTTATATTTATTAGACTTCCTTCAATACTCTTCCTAACATAATTGAACGATTAAATTATATATGTGAATTATTTTCTAATAAAACCATTTTGAAGGTGGTTTAAGTAAAAAGACACAAGTAAATTGAATAACTTATTTAGCTCATTATACCCAAAAGGTTTATATTTGAACATACAGTTCATATAAAAATTATTAATAGCCTAACAAAACATGCACAGTCACTAACAGCGGGACAGACCATCAATGCACATGCAAATTCAGGATGAAGCTGAGGAAAATGAAAACAAGCCAATGAGAGCCTAATATAGCCTTGAGTGTATCTCAAGTGAATTTAGAGACAAAGTCAAGAGCAGGTGCAAGGTGTTGAATACAACTGACAAAAGAGCTAATGAGTTTGAGGTGACATCAAGAACATCATACAGAAAGAACGCAAGAGGTCTTTTTTAAAGGCAGGAAAAAATAAAATAAGGCTATTGTGTATCTCAGAAGTGACTCTGAAATTTAATCCTGAGCACAGAGTAGCTAAAGGGAATTAAAGAAATGATAAGGTAACTGGCCTCACCAGAAGATTCCAGAGGAAAACTCAAGAAGACAAAGTGAATGTGATGGAAAATGGGCGAAGAAGGAGGTAAAAAACCAAAAGGGAAGAGCACCCTCAACATAGCTCAAGCTAATATACTTGGGGAAATTGAGATACAAGTCTCAACACTGAAGGATCCTCGGGAAACATGGAAACATGCAGGAAACATCAAAAGAAGATTGAAAAATACACAGAGGCACTGCCTAAAACTGACATTCAGTTATTTCAGGAAGTATCAGATGGTCAAGAACCAATGTTACTGAAAGAAGTTCAAGGTGCATAACGGCACTGGCAAATGGAGGACAACCAATTAAAATGTTTCAGCAAACTGATGCAACACTGGAAGCCATTACCCGTCGATGTTCACAAATTTGGAATACAATTACCTCTCCAAAATGCTGGAAAATCTCTATTTGAAGTCATCGTCAAGAAAGGTGATCTAATAATATTGGGGGAACTACCAAGCAATATCATTAATATCAATAAGTAAAGTTTTGCTGATCCTATTTCAAAAACAGTTGCAGGAATTTTGTGGAACAAAGAGTATCAATGCTGATATCTGATGGATCCTGGCTGAGAGCCAAGAATATCAGAAATGTGTTAACATGCTTTTTATTGACTAGACAAAAGCATTTATCTGCATGGATCATAACAAAACTATGGATAACTTTGGGAAGAATTGGAATTCTAGAACACTTAATTGTGTTGATGTGGAAACTTTACACAGATCCGTAAGTGGCAATGCTTCCAGCAGAACAGGGGACAGTGTGCGGTTTAAAATCAGAAAAGGTGTGCCTCAGGGTTGTATCTTTCAAAGTGCTTAAGAGCATCAGACAAATCTGCTGCAAAGAGCTCTTTAAAATATTAAACTGTCACTTTAAGGACTATGCCATTGTTTTTCCAATCACTTCGTATGCATGTGCAAGCTAGAAAATGAATAAGAAATATTGTAGCAAATAATTTAAATTCTAGTGTTGGGAAAGAACATTGTATGTGCTATCAGCTGCCAGAGGAACAAACAAGTCTCTCTTGGAAGAGTGAGGACGCTGAGGCATAGTCTCACATGTTTCGGAAATGTCATCAGGAGGGGTCAGCACCTGGAGAAATTAAGTAGAGGGTCAGTAAGAAAGAGGACAAGTCTCTATAAGACTGAATGAACCAGTGGGTCCAAACATTAAATAATTGTGAGGATGGTGCATGGATTTCCATTGGTTCATTCCGTTGTGCTTAAGATTACTATGACTACCACTGGAGTCTCCAACAAAAATCACTTGGTGATGGTTAAAGTTATGTTGTTAACTAGGCTAGGCAGTGAGTCTCAGTACTTGGCCAATACTATATAATCACACTCATTTTGTGATCGCATGTGAGCAGCCAATCAGTCGAAAAGGGTGTTTCCTTAAGGGGTCACTCTGAACCCAACATACGGGGCAAGATCAAACGTGCTGTTACAAAATCATAGCAATATCTATTAAACGAGTTTTATTGAAGGATGAAATGACGTTCTAGCAACGCGATTACTGTGCCAGCTAGTTGGCAACATCTTGCAGGTTTGGAAACTGCTCTCTAAGTGGCTGTATAGGCTTTAAGCCAGCATGTACAGAAGACCTCAGCCGGACAAGTGTCCCATAGCTTTGGGACTTGCCAGTTTCCACAACTGTGTAAGTAAGCCACTCACTTGACCTAACACACTCTATAGAGATCGATAGATGATAAATAGTATGCACTATACAGGGAGATAAATAAGGCCGACTACATATAGGGAGAGATAGAAGCAGAAATATATAGATAAACCTCGTGTGTTTGTTTTCTAGCGAAACCAGCTTAAGCCACTTATTTTACTAGTGTCTATCTTTCTCTGCAGTAGTTGTGGAAAAGAAAGAAAAAGCATGTCCGCGTGTTTTAGAATAAGCGAGGGTATCCTATTGATTGGAGAAGAGCGCCTAGCAACTTACCCTGAGGTGCAATCTGTGAATCTGTGTTTGGCCTTACCTATTGGCTTTATTAAAAAAGTAATTAGAACATTAATCAACATAAATTTAGCCCCTGGTCCCCAGAAATTCCCACACAAGATGAGAATGTTCGGATATGACTGCGCCCAAAAGTCAGCGAGGCAGAACGGGATAAAGTGCTCAGTGGCTGCCATCAGCTGACCAGTTGGGGAAAGATGGAGAGAAGAAAGAGGCCGGGACTGCATAGAGCACACAGGTAACATGTCAGATCACGTGGAGCTCTGCACGTTTCACTTCCAGTTCTTAATAAGGAATTTCAAGGGAAAACATCGCTATTGACTTTACCTCACGAATAAAGACCCTTTTCCCTTTGCTTCCTTTCTTGTGCTGAAATCCAGGATCTTCTCCGGCAAGTCACCCACTGACAGGCCTGGCCCCTGGCACTGCTGCTAATGAGAGCAAGCTCCCTGGGAGGATCACTAGCACGACCAACGCTGCCAGAAATGGCTGGCACCATCTTCCTCGGCAGCTCAGTTCCTAATGCCATTACCCGTTCTGCAACAGCTGCAGGGATACCTCCGTGAGCCATTTGAGCGGTTCAGAATGGATGAAGAACTGCCATTTACTTATGCCCAACACTAATCCAAACATGGTCTTTCACAAAATGATCTAAATAAAACGGCCAACTGGGCTGATAACAAAAAGTTTACAAATGAAGCTTTCAAGCAGAACGCCATCTCAGCCCCCTGAAAAACTCAAACTACGGGCTATAAATAGAACCAAGGCAGAGACGGGTATTTTTCTAGGTTTCTTTGCCTGGAATAGACTGGGCTTGAGGAGCTGTCATGTAAGCGATGGACTGGTCATTGAAAAGCTGGTGGTTCAAATCCACTAGCTGCTCTGCTACAGACGATGAGGCTGTCTGCCCCTGTGAAGAATCACTGCCTCGGGGACCTCTACAGGGTCCCATGAGTTGGAATCCAACCGATGGCAGCGAGGTTTGGGGTAATATAATCAATGCGATTTTGTTCTTGTCTGTGGAATCATTTTTAGCTCTCTTTGTATTAGATAACCCATTATGGATAGTCACAAATTCATATAACAAAAACACAGCAAAGTCAAACAAAGAAAGCATTGCCGTTGCGTGGATGCTGATGCCTAGCAGCTCTTTACGGACTGCCCCATGGGGTTCTCAGCTATGATCTTTAGTGAAACGGACTGCCGCATCTTTTTTCTGCCAAGCTCCTGTGGTTTTGAAGAGTGGAACAGTGACCAAGCTGCATGCTTAGCCAACCCGCCACCAGGACTTCTGAGTTATCTAGTATCACCCACAAATAACCAGTATACACCTGCAGAGCAAGTAGCTAGGGAACAGGGTTAAATCATAATATTCCCTTCCTGTCATTTAACCGTTAAATGGATGGAAGAGATAGATATTGGTGCAGAGATGTACAAACAGGTTTAGTAAGTGTTTGCATGTCAATTTAGAACATAGAGGTCTTCAAAGGATGGAGTCCCTGTGGCGTAGTGGTTATGTGCTGAGCTGAGATACACAGGTCAGCAGTTTGAAACCACCAGCCCCTCAAAGGGAAAAAGAGGGGCTTTGTACTCATTGACAGTGAGCTTGGTTTTTCAGTTTGGGTTTCAAAATAAAAAGTGGCCCAAGGTCTTTGGAAAAGAAGGGAATCATTTTAGAGGAGTCGGCCTTAAACATGATCTAGCCCAGTGACTTTCAGGCTGTGTTAGCCTAAGTCCTATTGTTGTTGGGTGCCTGGGGCAGTTACATAATCTGGTGTCAATTTG
Source organism: Tenrec ecaudatus (assembly GCF_050624435.1). NCBI lineage: Eukaryota > Metazoa > Chordata > Mammalia > Afrosoricida > Tenrecidae > Tenrec > Tenrec ecaudatus. Next base: position 119,315,282 of record NC_134530.1, on the reverse strand, counting down.
AGAGGATCATGAGTGAAGGGGTGGAGTGTGGCCTGTCAATCAAGATATAACCAATGAGGCCTCTGTGTGGGCATGGCCTTGTCCTGAGAATTCTGGGAACTCCTGTTTTTCCTCCTTAGAGGCAACAGACCTTTCTTCCTCTCTGCCACGACCTGGGAGAGTCTCTACTGACATGTCCTGAGCTGGTGAAGCCACCTGGTGACCCTTTCCAGTGCTGAGATGCTTACACCACTACTGGATCCACAAGACTTCTCATACACTGGCCTGTGATCTTCCTGCATTCAGCATCATTGCATGTGTTTTGTGAGTCTGAAGAGGTCATTATGGATTGGTATTGGACATATGGGCTAAGATTGGACTTGATCTGAACTGAGCTGGGATGTTTTCTCAATATTCAATTGCTCTTATATATAAAGCTCCTTCTTATACACATATGCATGTTTATGAAATTGTGAACGGAAGGCCAGGTCCCTTTGAAGAAGGACCCTGCTACATCATCGAGGTTTATACTTTTAGTCTTTCTTCTAGCCTTCCCCAAAGGGACCTTCAGCCTTTCACAAGAGTGACTATTTATTGGGGGAAAGAAAATAATCAAATTTTTAGGGATACTGCACATTGGCTCTGAATTGACACTAATTCCAGGAGACCCAAAGTGTTTCCTAGGCCCACTAGTCATATGGAGGTCAAGTTATCAATGTAGTTTTAGCTCCGGTATGCCTCATCATGGGTTCAGTGGGCCCCAGAACCCTTCCTGTCATTATTTCTCCAGTTACAGAAAGAATCATTGGAATAGACATACTTAGTAACTGGCAGAACCCCCATATTGGATCCCTGAAATGTGGAATAAGGGCTATCATGGTACGAAAAGCCAAGTCGACACCATTAGAACTGCCATTACCTAGGAAAATAGTAAACCAAAAGCAGTACCACATTCCTGGAGGGATTGCAGAGATCAGTGCCACCATCAAAGACTTGAAAGATGCAGGGGTGGTGATTCCTACCACATCCCTGTTAAACTCACCTATTTGGCCTGCAAAAACAAAAACAAAAAAGACGGATTCTGGAGAATGACAGTGGATCATCATACACTTAACCAGGTGGTGACTCCAATTTCAGCTGTAGTTCCAGCTGTGATTTCATTGTTTGAGCAAATTAATACTTCTCCTGGTACTTGATATACAGTTATTGATCTGGCTAATGCCTTCTTCTCAATACCAGTCTCAAAGAACCACCAGAAGCAGTTTGCCTTCAGCAGGCAGGGGTAATAATGCACTTTCACAACTTTCCCCCAGGGGTACATCAACTCTTCCGCCCTCTGCCATAATTTAGTCCAAAGGGACCGTGATCGCCTGTCTCTGCTGCAAAATGTCACACAAGTCCATTATATTTATGACATTATGCTGATTGGACTCACTAAGAGGATGTATCAAAAACTCTAGATTCATTGATACAACATCTGGGTGCATCAATGACCCAAAACAAAAATTCATAGCAATGTGAATGAGGGGAGTGCGGAGTGGAGACCCAAAGCCCATCTGAGGACAATGGGACATCCCCTTACTGAAGGGTTGCAGGGAGGAAATGAGCCATTCAGTGTGCAGAATAACACCCACCAATGAAACATATAACTTTCCTCTAGTTCCTAAATGCTTCCTCCCCCTCCACTGTCATTATCCTAATTCTACCTTACTAATCTGACTACATCAGAGGATGTACACTGGTACAGACAAAAGCTGGAACCACAGGGAATCCAGGACAAATAAATCCCTCAAGACCAATAATGAGAGTAGCAATACCAGGAGGGCAAACTGGTGTTTTCGAACTGCTGCCCTTTAGGATTACAGTCCCAGTGCATAACCATGATGCCACTAGGCATTCTTGGAACAGGAAAAGCATGGTTTATACCCAGCAGAAGCTCAACCCCAAGGTTGAAATGCATTACAGGCATAGATTAGAGGACCCAAATATCTGGGACATAGAACTAATATTTCATTTTTTAAGTGGCTTATATATAAAGCAAAAACAGTTTGAACACTACTTATTTAATCCAAGCCCTTCATTGTACAGATGAAAAACTACAGGCTCCAGAGAGTGGAGAAATCTGTGGGACATCATCCCAGCTTTCTCTGTAGAACAGGAGATAGGAGACAGCACTACTGTTGAGGAAAGCAGCCCACGGGCTAACACAAAGCTCCAGTAAGCCACCTGCTATTGCTGCGGTGCTCAGCGGAAGCAGAAAGACTGACCATTGATGGACGAGTCCGCTCTCCATCGAGGCATGGGTTGGCATTTAATGAAAAAAAGGCATATCAATTCTGGGATCAGAGACTTCTTGCATTTTCCTGTATAATTTCAGCAAATTGTTAAATCTCATTGAGCCATAGTTTAAACCAAAATAGTCGGTTTCTATTGAATCCACTCTGATCCAGGGCAACCTTAATTGTGCCAGCGCAGAACTGTGCCCCGTGGGGTTTTCAACGACTGGATTATAGGAAGTTGCATACCAGGCCTTTCTTCCCAGGTACATCTGGGCAGATTTGAAACTCCAAATTTGTGGTCAGCAACCACATCTTTCACTGTGTTCACCACCTGGAGACTCATTCAATTACTCTATAAATGGAGTAATATAGATGATATTTATCATGGAGTTTTAATTTAATAAAACAACATATGCAAAGTGTGTCCCATAATAAACAATGGATAAATTGTACCAATTCTTATTGCTATGAAATTGAGTGTTTTATAAGTGCACCAGAAGATCTATTTTTAAACTCTTTTGCTTAATTATAAGACTAATACACGTTCATTATTAATCATTGAGAATGTATAAGAAAATTTTTAAAGGATTTCCCACATCCCTATTACTCTGAAAGCACCGTCATCCGCATGTTGATCCATTTCAGCAGGAATGATTTAAAATGTGCAATTTCTTGTGCCTTGTAACCTTCCAATAGCACTCAATTTAGAATAAAAAATTGGCAGGAACACAGGCTGTTCTAAAACCAATTTCTTGTTTGTTTGAAATTTTAGGGGCTGTGGGAGGAGAGAAGGTATACACAGATATAAACTATTTCAATACAAACATTATCTTATTTTAAAATCATTTTTCATCCTTTTCCACAACTGAATTTGCAGAGGGCTTGCTGGTCGACTACCAACCTTCCCAGGGAAGATCTTTTGCGATGCTCTAATAGCCCAAGGCCCAAGGTGCTATTCTTAGACACATTTTACAGATGAGGAAATTGAGGATCAGACAGCTAAATGATTTACTCTAAGTCTTCCAGGTCGTTAGAGTCTGGACTGAAGCCTGGGATTTCTGACTCAAAGCGGGTACCTCTCTGCTAATTATCCATACCACCGAGAACTCCCTCTAATTAGCCTTAATAATCCAAACGGCCTCAAAGATAAATTAGGCAGGAGCACATTGAGCTAGGGGAAGCCTGCTAGTGCAAGTCAGGAGATCTAGGTTTAATGCCTGCTTTCAGTATCGGCAAATTACTTACCCTCTCTGGGTTTGAGGTTTCTTCATTTGTCAAATGAGGGGGGATGGTCTTTGAGGGGCCATCTATCATTGCCAGGCACACACACACACACACACACACACACACACAAATCAAATCTTTCTCATTTGTGTGAACAAGTTTGGTGTTATGATTGAAAAAAAAAATAACCCTCTAAAAATCGACACGAGTTTTGATAGACACTTCCCAACTAAATTGTCAATCATCTTCAATCTGTCCAAAGTAGTAGGATGTGCTGGTTCAAGTCCTACTCCTGGATGACACATGGCTCCGGGGCGAAGCACACCTTTGCAGAGTCTACGGTGCAGTGGCCCAAACGGAATTCCAGAGTAGATGTCCATTTTCCATGAATGTGGTGCTCATCCAGATGAACCCTGATGAGAGTGTGAGACGAGGGCAGTGATATCTTGGAGGCAGACTTCTCCCTCCATCTATTAGACCTCTATTTGATTTCCAATCAATTCAATTCAAGCGCACCTATCACCCATCTATCAGTGAGGCTCGAGTGTGGCCAGGATGCTGAACAGGCGTCAACAGAACTTCCAGACTAACACAGGCTAGAAAGAAAGATTTGTCACTCTGCTTCCAAAAATCAACCAATGAACAAATGTGCAATTTGCAATGGACACCAGCAGTGGAATTGCAGGGCATCACGGGAAAGTGCAGCACCAGTGAACGTGTGTTCTATTATTTATTGGTCACCATGAGTTCGGTGCTGACTTCATTGGCAAAGAACAAGAGGAAAACCCTCCTTATTTTCAGCTAGGTATAAATGTGGTATTGAAAAAAATACATACACCTTTAGAACTAGATTTTATGAGGCACGTTGAAAGAGTAGCCAAATATTTGGGAGAGGGTGAATTCAGTTAGAATCACTGAGCGTAGCTAGATTCACTAAATTTGAGTTCTTAATTTAAGAAATAAGTGTGTTTATATAGTAGCCAGTATCCAGAACTGCCAGCCAGGAACACTCAGTAACCAATCTCTGCTGAATAAAGAATACCCACTCTTATCCACCTGACTTACTCCTGTTGTCCTGACTGACCGCAGATAGCAGCAGCTTCTATACCACAGGATTACCAAGAAAGGACGCGAAGCCAGCTCTGAATTGTGAGGGATGTTGCATTCTACCTTTCTCGCACATTGAAACAATACGGCCCTTCCTTACACATTCCGCTCTCTAGATTGTTGGACAAACTTGAAGGATATGATCTTCTCATTTGTATGTTTGACTGAATGATCATATCTTGCTTAGTTGTTGCTAGTCGAAGCCTGTCTTTCAAGACCCCCAGTCACTGGACAAGCTTTCCTACCATTTCCCTGCCGTGATTAAGCACACCTGCCGGGAGGAACTCTGTACGGACCTTCCTATCCTTCTCCACCACAGAAACGACTTCTCCTCCCAAAGCCTTCCAATACATTCACCTAATGCCCTGTCTTCGGTTCTTAATTCACAACAAAAAACAAAACTCACTGCCATCAAGTCCATGCCAACTCATAGTGACCCTGTAGGATAGGGTAGAACTGCCCCTCAGTTTCGGAGAGGTCACTGTTTATGGGAATAGAAAGCCCTGTATTTCTTCTGCAGAATGGCTGGTGGTTTTGAACTGCTGACCTTGAGGTTGGCTTTCAGTTAGCAACCCGATGCTTAACCACAACACCACCAGGGTTCTTCTTCTTAATCATAGGTAGCTCTTTATTACTGGATATGTCAGGTGTACATTGCAGATTGCATGAGTGTAATCAAGTGATAGTTTTCTTAACAAGATGAACTCTATAATAGGTCACTCAATACACCTGTATGGATGCAGAAGGGTGGGGTTGGGGTGGGCAGAATTTGTTGACCGATGCCTTGATGGGAGTCTAAGCCATGTCCCTCTTGGTATTAACCTTGACCAGTGCTCTCATATCTCTGTGTGCTTCCATTTTCCGATCTCTAAAATAGGGGCATAAGGATAGCTGTCTTGGTTGTTAGTTGTCATCTAGTCAACTCCAATTTATGGTGACTTTGTATATAACAGAATGAAATGCCACCCAATCCTGTGCCATTCTCCTGATTGTGGGCATGTTTGAGCTCGTTACTTCCTGTGCCTGCTCTTGTCACTCCGTCTCCTGGAGAGTTTCCTTCATTTTTGCTAACCTGCTGCTGCGCAGAACATGATGTCATTTCCTAGCCATTGGTCCTTCCTGATGACGTGTCCAAAGTAAATGAGTTCACTCTTTGCCTCTGCTTTGCTTACTTAAGACAGGTCCTGCCTCACCAGGTTATCAGGAGGCCTCTATGGATTTCTGACGGGTGACATGACTGGATAAGGCTCAGGCATGTAGGGAACGCTCAATCAGTAGTCCCCATGGTCATCCAGGAAGGGCTCCATCCATGGAAGACTCGGAGATCTGCCAATACACAAATCAGTTTAAACTGCTGACTACAAACTTGATGATCTGAAAGTCCCCTCCTAATTTGCAACTTGAAAGTTTATTTTTTTTTAAAGTATGGAGAGGGGAGAGCAGGAACAAGTAACTAAACTACAACACAGCCAGCACAGTCTTAAAGGTAAGTCTAAGAACGTGCTCCCCAGCCGAAGGTATTACCCTACCGCACATAGTAAGTTAGCAATCACATACACATGCCTCAAAAGACATCTTTAGTGGCTTTATAATACAGGAACCACCGGCCAGTTCATTTGGGCACACAGCTAGCTATATATTTAATAGCATTAACTTCTAATCATATGTGAGAGGAGAAGTGGTGGTGCAGTGGATAAAGTGCTCAGTTGGTAATGGAACGGCCAGAGAATGAAACCCACCAGTCTCTCCGTGGGAGAGAGGTGGCGGTCTGCTTTGCCCTATCGTCACTTCGTGTCGGCAACCACCGCATAGCAGTGGGTTCGGGTTTGGGGTGTTGTTTTTCTTGGTAATCATAGGCCAACTTAGAGTAGTGAAATGCTCCAACGACAACACTAAATGCCTCTTTGTTATAAGGCCCTGGATTGACTTTTGAGGCAAAGTCAAGGGTCTGAATTCAACCCCATTAGTTCATATTTTTGTCCGAAATTCGGTTTATAATGAAGCCAGCAAATGAGGTCCCTTGACCATAAACCTCACAGAAGCAGAGCAAACAGCGCATGAATCAAAAAGGCTTTAGACAGCAGTTAGCTATGAGTCACATAAAAACTGAGTGTAAAATCAAAGGGGGGGTGGTGCGGAGTAAGCTAAGTAGCAACAGGCTCCATGTAGCCTAACACAAGCAACCCATGTCCGACTACTGCTACCACCACGATCACTAATCATAGCAAAGGAAAGCTCCTTCATTTATGTGGGGCCCAATGACCGGCTCCAGAAGGGATTCCCTGCCACGTCCATAACTTGTCAGCTTGCGCCTAGTTGTCATAGGCCATATGGTGTGGGAACATCCCCAGCTGCTCTCAGACCTGATGGGTAGTTTTTAACAATAGGGTGAGTCACTGTAAGCCACGAGTGTGGTTCTATTACCACGGGCGCTTTGCATCGCCACACTTGCACAACTCGGCCTGAGTCATGTTAATGATGTTTGGAACACGGCTATTTAAAGTTATTTCACTCTCCCCCAGAGTTACATAGGGTGGGAACTTGGCCCACTGCTTTCAAAGGAGTTTGAAAATTCACAAGCCCGGCTCGATCATTTCCCTACATATCCAGCGATTGTTAGAGCGCACCACCGCTGCTCCGCTCGCTGGGGCAGCTTTTCCCCAGTCTCTGCGGTCTACTGGCTAAATTTATACTGACGGATACTTCAGAACATGGATTTTTGAGCTAATAAGCCACAACGACTCACTATTGTGTACATCAGAACCGTCGCGCCGCCTTCTAAGGCAGATCTGTTCCGTGTGACTGAAAAGAAAGAGATATTAGAGTCCTTTTGGAAAGTCGCCTCGCAGGCACTGCGCTGTGAGCCTTCGGAGATCGTCTGGAGAACCTGGCGCACTCGGAGCACATCGTGCCTCATCATGGCCTGCACGTGTTTCTGTAAGCGGGCCAACAAAAATGCACATTTGTTTTCTATTTGTGTGCTTAAAGGGGGAAAAAAGGTAAAAATAGCCAAAGGCCTAGGTTCTGCGCTTTTGTTTTGTTTTTTTCCCCTCCTTTTGACAATTTGGGGGCTGAGGGGGTGTGGGGGGGGGAGCAGTTCACGCGCCGGCTGCAAGTTTGCATGCCAAGTTTTCTGTTGGAACTCACATTTATGGCCGAGTCACAAAGCCCCTGAAAACGGGGCTCTCCAGTGGAAATACGCCCGGTGCTCTACCGTCTGCGTGTACCTTGTTTGCTTCGTTGTCCGTGTAGAAGAGGTGCTTCATCGCCCCAGCCCTGGGCGTTCAAAACAACCTCAAAGTCACTGCCATCGAGTCGATGCCGTGGTTTCAATGCCCCTGTGGTTTCAATGACTGGGAGTAGAAAACGAGGTCTTCTAACTGCAGCATAGCAACTGGTGGTTCTGAGCTGCAGACCGTGTGGATCAAAGGCCAAAGGGTACCCTGAGCATTAAAAACCAGCTCCAAGCTCGCTGCCATGAAGTCAGCGCTGGCTTAGCAAGCCCCTGGAGTTCCCAGACAATAACTACGGAGCTGGTGGGGGTCTCGAAGTGCCAACCATGCAGATCTCGGTTCAACGTGTAACCACGCAGTCTGAGGCCTCCCACCCTGAGCCTTAGACACTGCTGGAAAGCACATGGCTAGCCATAGATCGTGACCACCAAGGGTTTGCAAAGAAACTGAGCACCAGACCCTTCTTGGAAATGAACCGAATAGCCCCTTGGGGGAGGGGACAGCCCTGTTTTCTCACTTCTGATAGGTGTCTTTCTGGTAGCGCCACACCTTCCCATGGCTTTAACTACACCCCCCACCACCACCACCACCACGAAAGAGGGGTGCTGGAGGTGGGTGCAGACTGAGCTGCTTCTTTAAGAGTTCTTTAAATTTTAATTTTCAACAATTATCTGCTGGTAAAACTAGAAAAGCTAATGATGAGCTGTTTGTGCAGATTAAAGGATAATGTGAATTACTTGGACACAAGGATCTATGAGTGCCTGAGTCCCTTTCAGACTACCAGCCGGCTGGTGTTTTAAGGTGGCTAGCTAACGAACTTTTGATCTGCAGGAGAAAGGCCACAATTGGAAGCTTTCGAGGGAAGCCAAGTTCTTCCCCTTTCTCGGTCCTGCAGGTCATTGTTCATAAGAAGAGTAACTCAGGGACGGCTGGGAAAGGACTGACCATCACACCACTGCCACCCGTTCAATTTCAACAACAGAAACAACCGCAAGTCGTTAGTCACGAGCGTCGAAAAACCCACGAAACCTGCGCAAAACACCGCCCAGCATCTCTGCCGAGTCCATGTTCTCAGTCCTCCTTCCCGCGCTTGGACCGCACAGCCCTGGGCTACAGTGCTGCGGCTGCCCTGAAGGACCCCGGGGGCGGCTTAGACCAGAGTGATATGACTTCAGCAGTTATGTTAAAACTACTAAACTGCAGCTCATAAAAGCGTCCTATTTAAAGTAAAAGGAGAAAGGGAAAAAAAACTTGTTTCATTTAATTTTTCCAGTGAGTCTTTATTCTATTAAATAAAAGAAGGGAAAGGGCTTTTCTGAACTTTAGTGTTTTGTAGCTTAGGCTTTATTTCCACCTTAAAATCTTTACCTGGCCGTGATCTGTGGTTCCATTACTGGAGGGCAAAAATGGGAGGAATTGTCTGGGCTAAATTGCAATTAGGCAGCCCTGAGTGAGGCTGGCACCAGTTAACTTGGGATATTGGAGTGAAAAGGCCCGTAATCAGCCTTCGGTCATGTAGAACAATGCATAAAATTAAATTGACATTAATGAATAATTGTGTAATGAAAATGGAAGAGGAGAGTTAATTGCATGTTACAGTGAGTGTAATGCCTAGATAACCTTGCATTTAATGCTATTCTTAGCCCTGCTGCCAAGACTGCTACAGAACCTCTCTCAGCAGGAAGTCATTAAAGCTGTGAAGAGATAATGCAGGCTCAGTGAAACCTAAGTGGCAACAATGTAACAAGAGTTTCTTTCAGACCTTAGCATTTTCTGAGGGGAAAAGGGGGGCGGGGGCATGTTGAGGTAATTTGTACACATCTGAATGAAAACAGGAAACTCAGAGCAATCTATTTGCAGTTTGTCCAGTCCAACCGATTTCCCAACTCTTGTGGAGACCAAGGTCAGTTCCTATAATCAAAGACAAGTCTAAACCACTGGGGCTTACAAGGCAATAAGCACCCAGCTGTCTACCGGCTACAACTTAGTTTTCTTAATCACTTAGTGTGGCAGAGTCTGTGAAATGTTTGACCTCAGACTTACAAGATCAGGGGACTATGTCCCCGGAACCAGTTCATCCATAGCATCTACTCCAACAGGCAATCATCTCAGAAGCCCCAGTGCTCTCAAAACCTGCCCCGGAAGCGTTGATGTGCACCGACTTTAACCATGGCGAACAGGAAGATTTTCTTGGACCTACTTCTTTGGAGAAGAAATTTTTTTAAAACTGCAAATGGGCAAGAATGGAAAGCACTGTATCTTTCTCCCCAGTAAGTTTCGCTGCCTCTAACTTTTAGCCATTGCAGGCTATTTGGGGTTTGATTGGTTATATACTTATTTATTTATTGCTCCACAGGGTTTCCAGCGACTATAATCTTACCAAACTAGATCGCCAGGCCTTTCTTCCACAATGCCACTGGGTGATGGAAGCTTTGGGTTAGTGGTCAAACACAAAACCTTTGTGCCACCCAGGAATTTCTAACTTAACAATTGAACTCAACATTCTCAGAAAGAAAAGAAAAACCACCTATTATTACTGTTACTGAGGTGGCAAACCAGTCTATGGCTATCCAGAGGGAAACTGCTCTAACAAAAGGGCATCGCCCACCCCCACCCTGCCCCTGCACCTCCCCTGAAGGCTGTAAGGTGAACAGCAGGTTGCTGTATTGATGACTGTGGACCTGCCACAAGCCCAGGGTCCTACGTGGAATGTATGTGTGGCAAGCTTAGGACCAGTAGAACTGACCTTAGGGAAAGTGTTTGCGGCAGTTGGAGAAATTTGAAGTATCTCTCCTTCTGCATTTTTACAAAATAGAATTTCAAACCACATTTGGAAAACAAAACTGAGTGTTAGCAACAGTAGCCAAGATTTATTAATTGAAAGGGGACTTTTATTCATTTTTCAATATCATATTTCTCTTTTGTTCAAATCCAAGTGCCAGGATATATTTTAGCCAAAGGAATTTTTGATTGCAGGATTATTTCATCCTTGGGGCTTCATTTTGTTATTTTTTGATTTGCAGAGAAACTTGTTTTTCTCACGTCCTCCAGGATGGATCTTGCTTGATGGATGCCTTTAGCTACTGTCTTCCGTGGCCGATTCCCGGGTCATGCTGGTATGGCCATGGAGAACCCTTGCTTGTAGGAGGCAAACAGTAAATGATGTGTCTTGCATCAAGAAATCCTGAAGAAATCTCTCGGCAAAAGAAAACAAGTGAGAAAATGTAGGGAAAGGGAGGAGGGGGAGGGAGTATATGGGGGAGTTAAAAGTGATGGGGAACCTCTCCAAAACACAATGAATTGAAACCAGACCCATGGCCATCAAGGCACCGCCAACTCCTTGTAGAATTATTACAGTAGACCTGTGCTCCACGAGCTTTCCACGGGCTTTTTGTAATCTTACCAAACTAGATCGCCAGGCCTTTCTTCCACCCTGCCACTAGGTGATGAAGCTGTGGGTTAGTGGTCAAACACAAAATATTTGTGCCACCCAGGGATTTCCAAGTTAACAATGAAACGCTTAGCATTTTCAGGAGGGAAAAAAAATCCAAAAACCTACTGTTACTACTACTAAGGTGGCAAGAGAAAAACCAGACGAGGACAAGATTCAAAAGAATTATTTGTTAGAATAGATGCAAGCCATTGACATTTTTCCATTGTATTCAGAGCTTAATCTGTCAGAAAATTTCTCTCTTGCTTGCTCCATGATTTGTGCAAATATTTATTCTTTGTAAACCCTCACCTGTATCATAGCAATAACAACAAAGCCTACCTCCTAGGAATGCTGCGTGTCCCCCAGTTGTGAGGATGCTTGTAAGGTGGGTAAAGCAAAACCGTTCTTATTTATTATCTCCAATATCACCATCATTAGTAAGCCACTTCCCTCTTGACCACCGAAGAGCCAGTAGAAGTTTCTGTATAACTTGATATCTGTACCACCTAAAGTTCTTACCTGAGCTGGTCTGCCCATCCTGAAATCTCTCCCTAGTCTTGTTTGAAATGATCTTTCTCTTTTCTGATTTCCCATTATTTGCGTCTCTGTTTTAGAAATTTTATTTTACTTTCTCAAATACAGTGGTAAGTCTTGATGTATAGCATCCGTCTTGAAAGCACCTCCTAGACAAGAGTAAATATATGGTTAATATGTGTTTCCTTTTTAACATGAATTCATTCTGAAATCAGAGTGTAAAGAAGAAAAATATTCAAGCATGGGGAAAGAAGCATATTTGAACATGTGGAAAAGAAGAATTTGCTACAATTATAGAATTGTTTTTTAATTGAATTTCTGATTAAGTTGAAATTTTTGTTTTAAAGCTATCTATACTTTTAAATGTTTTGATGCAATATTTCCCAAATTGGGAAGAACAGACGTAGTGACTATAGTAGTTTTTTGGCAAATAATGAATTTTACTGTGTAACTGGTCACTGTTATAAATAATGATAAGAACAGGACAGATAGAGGTAGAAAAGGTATTATAGACTGGGACACATAACATGTATATCTTAACTTTTAAAGTGAACATCACAAATATGAGTCAATTGCTTTTGTGTTCTTTTCTTTAGAAATAATTTGATGAAGAAAGGAAAATAGTAAAGCTTACAATAAAGAAGGACCAATAAATCGCATCATGATAAATTGGGGAAGAAATTAAATTTGTCAGGAATTTCAATGCCTATAGAAGCAGCAGTAAAAAAAAAATTAAGTGACATGTTGCATTGGGAAAATCCTTTCAAAAAAACCTCTTTAAAGTGTTAAAAAGCAAAATAGTCACTTTGATGACCGTGGTATGGCTGACCCACGATATAAACGTCTTACTCATCTCAGACTCACGTGAAAGTTGACCATGAAAGCGGAAGCTCAAAGGAGAATTCGGTATCTGAATGGTAGCTGTCTTGGTGACAACTATTGGCTATGTCCTGAAGGATGAACGACTGTGTCGCGGAGGAAGTCCAGTCCGAATGGTCTGTGTAAGCTAGGGCGGCGAGGCTTTGGTTCAGCCATGTCATCATGCAGGACAACCGCTGGAGAAAGACATCATGCTCGGTCGTGGAAAAGAAGAACCGTATTTAGATAGACTGACACCGCAGCTGCAAAAACATGGGCTGACACATAACAGGCGTGAGGATAGGGCTGACCTGGACACTGTTCCATTCCTTGCTCACAGTCTCTATAAGTCAGCGTCAACTCTCTGGCACCTGAGAACATGCTTTGCTGCATGTGGACTTTGCCACATACAGATCAAGAGACTGGAAGGTTTATTGTTAAAACTAAGGACAGAATGAAGGGAAGACTTCATGTACCTATTCTGTGTCTTTGGGACATCTGGAACGAACTCAAATGAAAGAGGTAACATGTCGCAGAGAAGGGCCTCTCCATTCTGCCACAACGCCCCAGCCCCAGGATCTTGAAGTCCTACCTCACCCCTAGCCCCACTTACTTTACTCCGCTGCAGAATGAAGGGTTAGGGGAAGTGTCGGTACCAAGTTCCTCTTAGCCAGTGTTCTGGGATTAACTTGAAGGGAAAAAAAGTCCCAAACGAATAAGAAAAATAAAGTCATCAGTTGTAAGTTGAATGCAACTCACAGCCACCCCCGGGACAGAGTGGAAGCGCCACAGGATTGGCTAGCTTCTTCACAGAAGCGGGGTGGCATATCTTTTCCCGTGGGGAGGTGGGTAGCCTCAGACCACAGACACCATGGTTAGTAAGAGTACTTAACTACTTTGGCACCAAGAATCCTCCCACGTTCAAGGCCAATCGCAATCACCCTGTGCCCACTAATTAAACACTATGGAAAACCTCACGTTCGGTATGTCCTGTGACACACAGATGCTGAAGCAATGCTTCTCCTCAGACGTCCACCCAGAAGCCGTGTATAACCTTTGAAAGGGTGCTGAGTCACAGATGGCGTCCTTGGTAAGTGCCCACCCCTTCGAGAATGGGACGCCAGTTTTTATTGTTTTCGTTGTTAGCTATCATTTACTCCCCGCTGACTCATGGTGAGCTCACGAAACGCTGACCAGGCGTGTGTGACACTCGAGACCCACAGCATGTCTGGGTTTGTCCTTGTCGCATTTTGTCAAGCCATCCAACAGAGGCTCTGCCACGCCCTTGAGGGTCCTCTACATCACCTAACAGGATGTTTCTCTAGCAACTGAACCCTCTACGGCAAACCTGTCAGATAATGTATTATTATGATCCAACTTTCATTTGTTAATATTTGGAAGGAGATCTTCAGGCTTGGGTTGCTTGTCTGTCTTATTCTGGACTCTCCTGATACCTGCCCAGCTTTGGTGACCCTGCTGGTATTTGAAATATTTGGTAGGATATCAAACTGCCAGGTAGGTCACACACCAATCTCTATTTGAGAACCCAGATCAAGCTTATTGCTGTCGAGTCTTGTCTGACGTGGAACAACCCTGTAGGTCAGGGCAGAACTGCCCCTTTCTATTTCTAAGACTTTCAATCTTGATGAGAATAGACAGCCTCGTCTTTCTCCCTCAGAGTGGTTGATGGGTTTGAACTGCTGCCCCACAGTTAGCAGTTCATTGTATAGCTTAGTATGCCACCAGGGCTCCCACCGGTGTCTGCACCCACCCTGAAATGATGAACATTTCCCTACCTTTTCTGTATCAGACCACAGATTTTCTTTGGACTCCTCTAAGCAGAGAGAAAGAAAAGAATAAATCAATATTTGAATTGAAATAACAGTGTAGTTGCTGATAGTAATCATGATAATGAGATAATATCCAAAAAGAACCCCACCTCTGAGTTATTTTACCTGAGAAGCTAAACATAGAGTAATATAATTGGGAGAGTCTTTAAAAACAGTAATGCACTGTCAATCTAACCATCGAGACACAAACCTGGGTAGATACATGTAAAGAAACGAAATATTCTCACCTAAAAACTGAGCTGAAGTCCTTTGTGTTGTGGTTCTCTTTTAACTCATGTTTTGCCATTGTGTTTGGGGATTCATCAGCAAATGCCAACACAAACTTGTATTTTGGACAGACACCAAAGCTTGAGGTAAAGAAATAAATGTGTCAAGTCACAGATTCAGAGACTGCTTTTTATCGCTGACTGTTCTATCACAATATTTAAAAAATAATATAGAACTAATAAATAAATGACCCAACGGAAGAAAAGCAAGCTAAGTAGATGTAACGCTCAGAAAAAAAATCAGGAAGCCCAGTGATTGACTTGCAAGCAAGAAATAGATACTGGCTAGTGCTCAGCATGGCTTATTCAGAATAGATTTTGTTAAGATTCACCTGATCTCATTAGACAGAGTGACATACCTGACAAATGACAAGCTTTGGTGTAAGAGAAGTAGCAAAGATAAAATATAGAAGGCTATGTCAATGACTAAGGGACATTTTTAACTCGCTTCAAATAAGTTCTTTCCAGTCACCAGAGCACTTTTCAAAATAATTACTTTGTCTAGTCTCTTCTGAGGTTCAGTTGGTTCGTCTGTAAAACAGGAGGGTGACTAAACAAAACCCAAACCTACTGCCACCACCAACATAATGCTGACTCACTGATGCTTCTCTGTAGTTGCTGTGAGGTTTTCAAAATCAAAGCTTTTTAGAAGTACCTCTGGGTTGTCACCCTTTCCTGTAATAGTTGAATTCTTAGCATTTGGGCCTTACAAGGGACTGCAAGTGTGGACTAGATGAACATTTTAAAATTATATGTCATAACTGTTTGAAAGGTCATGAAATTTACTTACTAGCCAGCAATGTTAAGAACATGAAATAAAATAGAAAATATCAGAGCTAATTACATGCAGTAAAGAGAGATCCTGCTTTTTGTAACTTTCATTTCAATTATGTACTCTGTGTGTGGCAGGGGTCATCTTGTAAAATGTATTTATTTCTATAGGTTGCCATCAGAAATGCTCAAAAGCCACCGAGCTAGTTAGTCCCCTCAGCAGTCATTTACTATACCTACCATACATTCATAATCCCTTCTGGCTCTAACATTTCCTATTTCTGAAAATGATTGGGGTATCCAATTAGTAACAAAAGATGAGGTTAGGTGTGATTAGCATGGTAGACTTGATTTCTATCTTGCCTATTCTTAGGGCAACAAAGTATGGTAGAATCACATTGCATATGTATCTAACTCATGTGTGTCCAACTAGACATATCCAACAAGCACGAAATGAAAAGCATATTTCAAGCAATTACCTCCCAAATGCAAACCAACTAATTCATTTAACATGCTCTTATGAAAACAAACAAACAGCTAAAACAAAACAAAATTTCCTTCTCTTTCAACACCATGGAGGAAGCTATTTTAAAACCAAGGAAATGGTGTGGTGGCCAGTGCTGACCTCTTCCGATTTCAATAGGGAGGAGAAACTAATTCCATTCCAACCCAAAATTGATTGCTTCAAGGCAAACATGTCTCCACTCTTCATCCCTATTGACTCTATTCTGACACCACCCATCCCTCCCACAGCACTGGATTTCTCTGCTTGGATCAAGAATTCATTGCAATGGCTACACGGAAACCATTGCAAGACTCATAATTATGGGGGGGTTATTAGGGAAGCTAACAGCTTGTCTCCTTATGCCCCTTTCTTCTTCATCCATGTGGTCCCTTCATTTCTGCCCACTCCATCTCCTGGTACAGGCTTGTCTCCACTGCTCTGTCTCTGAGGCAGAGATCTCACTGGCTCATCAGCAGTGCCTGTTATTTCTTGATGATTGTAGGATTCCTCTTCCTATTTCTGAGATGCCTCATTCTTATCCCCAGAACAATAGCAAATCCAACCCACCCCCAAGTTTGAGTCTCTACACCATATTTCATGTTCCCACCTAGTCATGTGTTGAGAGTTACAAAGAATGCATAGGCGAGCTACGCCAAGTAGTGTCGCTTCCCCGCAGAAATGACTGTGAGCTAGTAAGTACACTTCAAACCAGACACAGTACTTTAAGAAGAGTTAGGAATAAATACAATTTTTCTTAAGGACTTTAGAAACTGAGCTAATGCCTTCATGAACTCCAGCCATACACAGTATGTGTTCTCCACTATAAAACAGGAAATAGATGGCTGTCCTTCCAATCTTACTGCTAAAGAAGAGAAGTTATCTATCACCCTCCACCTCCTTCTCTCCCTTCTCCTCTTTCTATGCAATGACTAGGTCCTCTGGGATTCACATAGCACTATAAAAATTTGCTTCCTTTTGATCTTAAAATGTATGTGCCTTGATTTTTATAATTGAATACCATTTACTACTTCACAAGTTTATCTAAAAACCATTTATTGCATGAAAGAAACTCACTTTGCTCCTAGTTGGTTAATAACTTTGGATTTAAATCATGAATGAGTACTGGGTTTTATCAGATAATTGTGCATCTACTGAGAACTCATTAGTTGTCTTTTCATATATTACTGAATGAATTATATTTGTCAATTTCTTCAGTATAAACCTTCTTTGCATTCCTGGGATAAATTAAACTCGGTTGTGGTGAATTATTCTTCCTTATCCACTACAATTCAGGTTCCTAACAATTTATTTAGGATTTCAACCTCATAATTTTAGTAGAATTGTATGGAGATTTGCCCTCTGTCCTGGTTCATTATGCAAAATGTGTTAATATTGGCTATGATAGTTGGTTTGGGGGTATACTTGGCTAGGGGTTTACTTGGCTAGTGGTTTGCTAGTTGAGACCTACTAATCTCCCATAATACGATCTCTAAGGTGTGCTCTGCTTCCTAGATAAGTAGGTGCTGTGGAAGAGCTTGGTCTGGATCATGTATCAGCAGCCTGCCATCAACCCACAAACCTTGGATTAATTCACCTCTGTTGCCACCAGCCTGTAGTCTTTCTGCTGATTGTGGGCAAATCAGTTCCCACAGATAATGATAAGGAGAATCCTCGGTTTAGCATCCAACAGAGTAGAAACAGCCCATTTCTACAACTCTGTGGACCTTCTTATTCTCTCCACAGACTACTTTCTCTATATAAGATGTATTGGTTTTGCTTCTCTGGAGAACCCAACCTAAGACATGAGCGTTATTTAAAATTAACTAAAAAATATATCCTCCTCTTTCATGCTTCTAGAAGAATTTGTGAAGTTAGACTAATCTGTGGTTTAATATTTTTGCAGATCTTGTTAAATTACATGGTCCTAATTTTTTCTAGGTGATATTTTTACTACTAATTCCATTATTTTAATGATTATAGTATTACTTGGACTCTCTGTTTTTTCTTTTATCAGATTTTATAATCAAAATTATATTTTGTACATTTTCTCTATTGTTCAGATGAAAATTTATTACCTTAAAATTGTTCAAAATTTTCAATTATCTTCATATTCTGGCATAATGGTTACTCTATAGATTCCTTGGGAGTCCTGAAAATGAATGCCTAAGGAAAGGAGATTAAAATTATTTTCATAATAATAGAAAGATGTTATGTGACTTTTTCAATATCTTACATTGTATTGTGGTGTAAAGTAGGGCAAAAACAAGAGTAATTTGAATTGTTGGCATATTAGCAACAAACCAGAGCACCCTCTCCAAGCTCTGTCAGTCACTATATTCCTTGTGACTAGGCTATTTTACTTCATAATGCTCTTTCTTAATAAAACAGCAAAATTTGTTAATTTTACTAAATTTTGGCCATTCTGTCTGATTAAATGTGAAATATATAAAACATTTCTACCAGAAAATAAGCACAGACCCACACATACACACTTGCGTGATTGTTGTCACTGCTAAATGAACTAGCCATTTTAATTATGGGACACCATTTTCATTTGAAAAAATAACTCACAGACATACTGTGAATACTTGGCTTTAGATATTTCGAAGGCATGTTGTCAAGATTGCATGAAGTGAGCTTGTCACTTCTAGGAAAGCAACAGAAAACATTTGTTGCCAGCGTCAAAGTTGGAGCTTCCAAGTAAAATTGAGAATTCAGAATGTTAGCTGTCACTGGGAATGTAAGCAACCTCCAGTGCCTTGAGCCTCTTCTGCTGAGATTCATGGTAATATTTAAAAGTGCTTTTTTTTCAGGTAACATAATGAAAATATGTCGATGTTTATAAGACCTCTCTAATTCAGCTAACTAATATTTTCCAGGTGGTCAGTGCATACTATTACAAAATCATACATGGATAAAAGATTCAAAGTACAAGTCATACCAGTAGAACTTAATATAGCAGACTCGGAAAAAACTCACTGATGCGACTTCAGCTTCCACTTTGCTACTATCATCAAGAGATTACTACTAGAAGAGATTTGACACAGCATCTATCTATCTATCTATCTATCTATCTATCTAATCTAGCATCTTCACAATGATATGATAAAGATGTTTGAAATACTATCTCCCCAAACATAGTGAGATACGTAGGAGGCTGCTAATCAAATGGTCAGCAGGTTATATCCGCCAGCCGCCCCACGGAAGAAATGAGGCTGCAGGAGGCTGTCTGCTCCTGTAACGATCTACTTCAGAAACACAACTCGATGGTGGAAAAGCCCAAATTCATGGCCACCAGTGAGATGTTTGTTCTGTTTTGTTTTTGTTTTTAGTTTTATCACCCATATACAAGGAGGCTTCAAAGAATTAATGGGAATATGGAATTGTCTTTTAATTCCAATTTCCCCACAAACTTTCTGAAGTCCCATCAAGCATGTCTGCATAATGAAACATATATTTGTAAATTTCAACCAAATTAACATATCACAACAGATTTAATGTAGAAGCAGAAATGAGAATCTGGTTTTCTTATAGCAAAACATGAAAAAGAAGTAATAATTTAATGCAATTCCAGGCTTCTCACTAAATCCCTTTCTTTTAGAAAACAGTTGATTTTTAATTAATACATGAACTCTAGATTAACATATAATGAGCTTACTTTTAATGAATTATGCAATGTTTAAATGTTTAATTTATAATGCCACAAACACTTTAGATATGATTCACACAAATAATACTCGTTGGGTCCTTAATAGTATGACATAATTCTAAGACTTAATTTCCTAAGAAAAATTGGTCTAGTTTATGAAGTTGAATACTTGGTCCATTCATTTTTAGTTTTTCTGCTTTTGTACTATACCAGAGGGCTTCAAACAATTTGTGGGAAATGGCATGGAAGAATACTTGGATTTTTCCACGGACTTTTGGAAGGCCTTCATTTCATTCAGGTTATAAATGACCTTCAGACTCTGTTTTAAACTGCATACCAGAAGTTTTAATATCTCATAGTTACTATCATTTGTTGTATCAAAGTTACAAGTGTTTTTTTTTAACATTTCTGTAGTGATTTTTCTCTTAGGTTCATGGACAATTTGAATAATTGCTTGTTTTCAATTTCCAAAAGTGTAAGAATTTTCATTTATCTTTGTTACTGACCTCTAATTGCAACTAGAAAGGAATGCAAAGTACGCTATAAAATTTCTTTTACACTTCTTGCCGCTCAATTTGTATGTGGTAAAATTTCTAAAGATTTCATATGTATTTAAAAATGCTGTGTATAAGGAAACTTCCAAAAGTTTATGAATAATGGAATCAAAATATAATGCAATTTTTCCATGAACCTTTGAAACTCCTTCATATTACCTATTTGGAGGTGAGCTTTATAAATCTCCATTTAATCACACTATCTAATAAAAAGCTTAGTTCTCCTAAGTTTTTACTAATTTATTTTTTACATGACATCAATAATTAAGAGATAGGTAGTAAAGTTTCCACCGATTAAATAGGGATATTTTGTTAATTTCTTCTTATGACTATATTCATTATTCTGTTTTCTATTTTGAGGCTATTTTATTAGGTGAACTCTAAGTATGAAGTCGTAATTGATTCCCGATAAGTTTAATTTTTAATAACATCTTCCACTGAATAATATCAACATTGTAGACTATTTCAATTATTATCTACCAACCTGCTCCTATCTTACATGCTATTACGGCCCAGAGTTTTTATTCTATGCCCTTTAAACCCCATCAATTAACTCATATTGTTAAAGTATAAACAAAGACAATATGCCTTTTTAAATAAAATGTTTAACAAGCTCTTTGTTTATCTCTTTATCTTGTATTGAAACCATTCTGCTGGGGTATTTTTATTTTTCTATGAGCATCTTCTTTAGAAGTCCCTTTAATGAAGTTTATTGATCATAAACATTCTTAACTTTGTTGAAATCTAAAAAGGTCTTTATTCCTCACTTTGGCACGCTATTTCTTGGGTACACTATTGAATAGGTAGGTATTTTGTGTCAACACTAGGATTGTCTTTCATTTTACTCCTGAGGGGTTTTATTTTGGCTATGGATGGGGGGTGTAGGGGAATCATTATGGCAGAGGAAAAGTCTGCTGCCAATAAGATGGCCATTCCTTTGTAGGCAATCTTTTCTCTCTGCCTACTGGTAACCTTTTTCTCTTTGTCTCTCACCGTTTACAGATGGAGAATATGTATACATGTGGATGTTTTCTTATTTATACCTCTTGGTAAAATTAGATTTTTAATCTGTGGGTTCATCTCCATCCAATTTGGAAATTATTATACACATAGTTTTAAACAATATCTCTTCATTATTTCCTCTGTTTTCTTTCCATGATCTTAAATTGCCTATCAGAATTCCTCACCTTTTCTTCCAGGTATCGCAACCTATTTTGCATATTTACTATCTTCCTGATTCTCTGAGTGAGACTTTTTGTTCACATCTATGATTTTAGGTTACTATTTATTTCTTTATGGGTATGCATTTGTAATTGCAATGATATATCTTTTAATCCTTCAATGGTCTGTTTAAAATTTTAATCTAAAATTATCACATCATTTCTACTGATTCTTAGAAAGTTACTTTTTTTGGCCCTCTTTTCATTCATGGTGTGTGTGTGTGTGTGTGTGTGTGTGTGTGTGTGTGCATGTGTGTGTGCGTGTGTGTGTGTGTATGTGTTGGGAGATTTCTTTTCTAAATTTTAAGGTCATAACTACACTTCATCTGCAGGAATCACAAAACTCTTTTCTGAGAAATCTTTTACTTTTGCCAAAAACTACCAAATATAAAGTATTTACTTCCTTTTGAGGGTCCTGATTGAATGGGAAGAGAAAGTTCCGCATTCTTACCACAGTCATTGAATTTTTATAAGAAAACATGGGACCACTTGAAAATCTGAGCTAGAAACTAACTTATCTCCTTAGGATTTAAAAGGAAAACTCATATTTCAAAATGAATATAGATTGTTGGAGCATCAAAGTGGAAGCAGAAGTACAGCTAGAAGCCTAGGTACACCACCCCCGTGAGTCAAAGTTTGAGTCCAATAGCTGGAATGAGTAAAACTGGTGAAAACTATCAGACATAAATTTATTTTTCATTAGTTATAAGAATTTCCTGAATGTTTAAGCATGGTACGGGAGAGGAGAAAAAAGAGTCAAGATATATTCAAGATTTTCCACCTGGACTAATGAGAGGACAGATTTTTTATCAGCAGCTGAGGAATAAAACAAAACAGTGAAAGTGTAGGTTTGGGAGATAAGAGATCAGTTCTGTTCATGTTCAGGTCGAGATGTCTACTTCCCTTTCCATTCAAGTGAAGGTGCTGAGTAGGCATAAGGTAGGTGTCTAGAACTCTGCGCTAAAGTCTGGCCAGGAGATTTGGGGTTGGGTGCCATCACCACGTTCATGTTTTGTTAGGTAGCACCATACTCCTATAGAGGACATTTCTGATGAAATGGCAAAGAATACGAATAGAGGCAGAAATAAGAACATGATCAAATTCTGGCCCTAAGGACACTTGGATATGTAAAGTTCAAGGAGCAGGAATTACATACGGAGGTTGAGAAGGAAAAATGAGCAAAATACAAGGGACTCCAAGAAAATCGGGGTTCTTGTAAACTAGGGATGACAG
This sequence comes from Tenrec ecaudatus, assembly GCF_050624435.1. Lineage (NCBI taxonomy): Eukaryota > Metazoa > Chordata > Mammalia > Afrosoricida > Tenrecidae > Tenrec > Tenrec ecaudatus. The sequence continues at coordinate 119,292,587 of NC_134530.1, read as the reverse complement.
CGCATGCTAAAGGACCACTTGATCAATAGTGCCATCGACCGCGGAAATATCACGTGTAATGAATATCGAAACTATTGAGTTTAGCAACCAACAAAGTCATTGGTAACGATGATGAGGATAGGTTCAGTCGAATGGTGAGTACGAAACCTTGACTGGAAGATGATAAATTGACAGTGGAGACTCTACGTTCTACTAGACTAATTTCTCATAAAAATAGAAAAAGAGGACTTCTGGGAAAATGGCCATTATCTAACAAGCACAGAGGGATCGTGTCAACAGAGACCATGAACACTTTTTAAAATGTAAGATAACGGAGTGTCTTCTGTGTCCTATTTAAGTCTTCCTTTCTCTTTAAACATTTTGACCCCATTATGACCTAGTGCTAATGGTTTCCCTCATCCAGGTGATGTTTTGTCTTCATCTTGTCTTGATCCTGTTTAAGATTTAATAAATGTTCTCCTTAAATTGTCTAGGAGATTTGGTGTCTCTAGTTAAAAAATAAATAAATAAAATGTAAGATAATGTGGAGACCAACTGTTGTCTTACATTACATACAAGTTCAAAAAGGTACAATTTACAGAAGAAAACTTCTATTAAAAAGGGATAGCCGAAGGTAGGGTGCAGAAGTCCCTGCAGTATAGACACTCCAGGCTCCCAAGCTTTATTAGGTACAGGCTTAAATACATTCCCTGCACGCAGCCTGCAACATATGACAGGACTGTGCACAAAGGGACAGCTCACAATTCTTTGAGAGTACAGACAGAAACATTGACTCTTCAACCAAGTTGTTCCCAGATGGGTGTGGAGGAGGATGCTGGGAATATGAAGTAACTGACAAAGATGCAGACTGCTGACTTTTGCAGCTTTAGTCAGGAAACAGGAAACAAGTGTCCAGTTATCTCAGTTGGCAAGACTGAGCCATCAGCATTCTCCCACAGGCCATGAAACATGGAAGGTGGTGGTACTTTCTCATTTTCCTAAGGAGAAAACAACTTTTTACCCACAAAAACAAACAACAGCTACAGAACTGGTAACTCCTACGCCCCTCCCACCCTACCCCTGCACATACCATCACAAACCTCACTGAAACTCCTCCTCTGCTACTGATGCCTCCCTTCCTACCTCACAGATCCAGCCACCCAGGACACAGGTACTCCAACCATTGGCCACCAGGGAACCCTTCCACCACAGACCCCCCCTAAGGGCAGCTACAATGGAAGCATCTGACCAGAAGACATCCTCTGGGCCTGCACATAACAACACATAGACTTGTCATCTTCCCCGGCTCTACTCTAAAATGCCACCTGCCCAGTTCACACACCCCTTGCCTCATGGTACTGGACCTTGAGGCACCCAATCTGTCTGTGCAAGGCCCACAATGCCTGCACAATACTAGCCCATGGGATACATACCTGGCCACAGCAGTTCCTGCCCCATCATGCTTATTTTGTCTTCCTCTCTTTCCTCATGCTATACATCTTTTTAATTTCTTCTTTTCCTCTGGAAACATATTTTTAGTACACTTAGTATGTTTGTTATGTTTCTTATAAAATACATTCTTCATTATTCATATAAATTATTTCATCTTTTATAGGGACTCTAGTTTCCTCTTCCCATGTTTCCCTCTCCTTATCTCACATTTCTCCCATCTACTATCATCTCATTCCTATTAGTCCTCGACTGCACCACTTGAAAGAGCAAATTACTCCCACAAAACCTAACAGTCCAACTGACACTGAGAGTTGCATCACGGTGCCATGACAACAACAACCGCAGTACACACCAGAAATTTTAAAGAAAAACTGTCGCAGACAACTGAACAGCACCTGATCGCCGAAGATTATAAGGATAAAAAGATCCTGGAATTACCAGCAATAAAATTCGGGACAATTGTGTATAGATACCTACAGGAAATGGAGAATGGAGGATTGAAAGGAGAAACTAGAAACCCCACACCATAGCAACTCCAGAAGAGAAAAAATAAGAGCTGTATAACAGAAGTGAAGCAAAAGAAATTGAATTAGTGAACTCAAAGACAATTGTTTCAAATACCAGCGACAAGAAAAACAATCAACATAAAAAACAAAGGGATTTGGAAATTCCTAAGAATGACATGGGACACAATCAAGAGGAACAGCTTATGCCTCATAAGGATTCTGGAGCAAGAAGAAACTAATAAACAAAAATCTACAGAGAAAGCAGTACAAGACATGATAGAAATCTTCCCCAATACCATAAAAAGAAGGAGAAAATAACTATTCCAGAAGCTGAGAGAACCACAAAGAAGACAGACATAAAAAGAAAAACATCAGGATATATCATAGTCAGATTCTTCAGTATCAGGAAAATAGGGGGAACTTCAAGAAAAACTAGGGGGAAAGCAGAATCACCTACAAAGGAAAACCAAATAAAATAAGCTGAGATTTTGCAACAGAAAGTATTTAGGCAAGAAAACAATGGAGTGAAATATATAAAATCCTGAAAGAAAAATACTACCAATCAAGAATCTTATAGATAGCAGAACTATCCTTCAAATATAACAAAATAAGGTTATTTTCCACCAAGAAAAAAAATCAAAGGAATTTTAAAACAAGACAAGCATTACAAAAACATCCACATGATTAGGAACATTTTGGACAGAGAATCAACATCAGCAGCAGACAAACCCGAGAGAAACATATGGCTCAGCAACATAGAGAAAACAATACAACAAAGTCACAAAAACAAGCACAGCAAGATGACATCAACAATCCCACATATATTCATAATGGCACAGAATGTAAATGGACTAAAAGCACCATTCAAGAACCAAAGAATAGCAGCAGACTAGATTAGAAAGCGCGACCCACCAATATGCTACATACAAGAGACAAACCTTAAAGACAAAGTCAAAAGTAGTGTAAAAATAGAATGATGGGGGAAATTTTTACCAAGCTAATGATAGCCAGGATAGACGCCCCCCTCAAAAAAAGGAGGAATGGCAAGTTCCTGCCATTTATCAGACTTGATAAAATCGACTTGAAGACAAATACTATAACAAATAAGGATACCACATAATGCTTTAAAGAAAATAGAACAAGAATACATAAGCGTATGAGGGGTAACTCCCAAAAAGAGAACAGAAAAAAACTCCACTTGGAGAAGGTTTCCATAGTATGCCTTTTTCCTGCTAGGTGAACACTGAGCAACTCACTCTGAGTTACTTCACCCAGTGGCATTACCTGGGAGGGTTCTCTCTGGTCACAGTGAATTATTTTTTGTAGAAACTGTTTCACTAGCACTTAGTTTGCGGGGTGATCAATTTAAGAGAACAGTATGGGGCTGTGAATTTTGTTTCCTGCTTTGGAAAAATGCTGCCAAAATTGTCATGATGTTGAACACAGCTTATGACATCAGTATTGGGGAGTGAGGCGGAGGGAAGTGTATGAGTGGTTTTCGCATTTCCAAAAAGGTGAAACATTGATAAATGACAAACTTCATTCTACACAACAGTCAACTTCCCGAGCCTACAAAAATGTTGACTCGTTGGATTTAGAGTTTGTTCCACCAGGTCAGACTGTTAATCAAGTTTTCTATTTAAAGGTTCTGAAAAGATTGTGTAAGTGTGGGCCTGATTTGTGGCAGGTGGGGGACTGGTTTGGCCACCAAAACAATGCACCTGCTGATGCAGCCATCTCAGTGGAACAGATTTTGGTAAAAAGCAGCATGCCTCTCTTGCCCCACACACCTGATTCATCAGACCTCACTCCATGCGACTCCTCTTTGTTTCCACAAATGAAGAGAGACATGAAAGGACAGTGATTTGATGATTTAGACGAGGTGAAGAAAATGATGAGTGAGGTGCTATCAGCCATCCAAACATATGAGTTGGAAAAATGATTCTAAGAATGAAATAGTAGATTTGACAAATGTATTAAGTGTAATGGAGAGTACTTTGAAGGTGATAAGGTTGTTTTATCCAAAAATGTAAATACATAGCTTTGGAAAAAATTCTGGGTTTTTTTCCCCTTTTTTGGTTACTCCTCATATATGCTTTCAAAGAAAGAACTTCAAAATACATTAATCAAATGATCAGAGAACTGAAAAGATAAATAAACAACATAGAAAAGTAGTAGGAGCCTTCAATACACCACTCTAGAATAAAGACAGATCATCAGGAAAGACTTAATAAAGACACAAAATACTAAGCACAACCAGCCCACTTGACCACCTACACATATACAGAACACTCCACCCAATAGCATTACAGTAAATATTTTCCCCAGCACACATGTTATATTCTCCTAATAGACCATAGATGTGAACAGAAAGGAAATCCTAATGAGGTATAAAGCACTGAAGTTATACAACATATTTCCTTCTACCACAAAGCTATAAAACTAGAAAGAACGAAGTAATATAATCAGATCTGTAAACTGAACAGCATACTACTTGAACAACTGGGTATTAGATCAAATAAGGAATGACATTTTAAAGTTCCTGGAAATGAGTGAGAATGAAAACACAACATCAAAACATTGGAACACGGTAAAAGGAGTTCTAAGAGCAATGTGTCAAATCAGTGCACAGAAGAAAAAAGAAGAAAAACACTGCAACATAGAATCTTCACCAACTTGAAGAAGAGAAGCAAAACAAACCCTCCAGCAGGAAAAAAGAATTATAAAAATTGGATCAGAAATAAATTAAGTGAAAAACAGAAAAACAATGGAAAAATTTAACAAGTAGGCTGTTTCTTTGTGAGTGTTAACACAATTGACAGATCACCTGCAAGCTTAATGAAGGAAAACCATGAGAATATGCAAATACCTATAATTATAGATGAAAAATGTGACATCACTAAAGAACCTAAGGAAATAAAACGTATAATAAAACTACTATTAAAAACTATGTAGTCTATCAAGTTTGAAAATTTAGAAGATATGGACAAATTCCTATAAACAAACCATCTATTCAAATTAACAAAAATGGGTATAGACATATTAACAAAACCCGTAACTAAAGAGGAAATAGAGTTGGTTATTTTAAAAAAACTCCCAATCAAGAAAAGTCCATGACCAGATGGCTTCAAAGGGAAATCTACCAAGTATTTAAAGAACTATTACCAATTCTCCAGACTATTCCAGAATATAGAAAAATATCAGCAAAACCCCAATCTCATTTTATGAAGCAAGCATAGCCCTAATAGCAGAAGCAAACAAACATCCCAAGGATAGAAAGCTGCAGACAAATATCCCTTGTGAACATAGACATAAAAATTCTCAACAGAATCCTAAAGAGTAAATTCCAAGAATACATATTAAAAGTAGTATACCATGAACAAATAGGACTCATATCAGATACAAAAGGATGGTTCCACACTACAAAGACTATTACTATCATAGACAGCATACACAAAACAAATAATGAGAACCACATGATCTATCAATTGATGCAGAAAGGCATTTAACAATATCCATCACCCAGTCTTGATTTTTTTTTAATTCCACAAAAAATAGAATAGAAGGGGGATTCATCAACACAGTCTAAGCATATGTGAAAAGCCAAAAGCCAATATCAAAGAGGGAAAAGTAAAACCAGTTTCCCTCCAAACAAGAGCCAGACAAGAATGCCCCTATAACCACTCTTATTCAACATTGCCTTGATAGTCTTAACCAGAACACTAGACAACAGAAAGAAATTAAAGAATCAAGTTGAGCAACAAAATAAAACTTTCACTATAAGCAAATTATATGATTTTATATGTGGAAAATCCAAAGTATTTTATTTTTAAATTGTTAGAAATAAATAGGAGATTCTGCAATGTGGTGCTATACAAAATTAACAAACAGAAATCAATTGTCACTTTAAACATTAACAAAGAGAGCTCTGAAAAAGATATAAGAAAACAATGCCATTTACTATAGCCACACGAAAGATGAAATAATTAGAAATAAATGTAACCAGAAAAGCAAAAGGCCCTTACCAGGAAAACTACAGAACACAATTACAAGAAGCCAAAAGAGATCTACACAAATGGAAGAGCATCCCATGTTCATAGATAGGAAGACTTAACAACAAAGATATCAATACAATTCAAAGCAACCTATAAATAAAGTGAAATTTCCATCCAAATTCTAACTTCATTATTTTAAAAAATGTAAAAATTAATTACTAACTTCATATGAAGGGGGTAAGAGACCCAGGGAAAGCAAGAAACTCCTTAAGAAGAATCCAATAGGAAGTGTTATACTACCTAACTTCAAAACCTACTGCACACTAATCCACCACCACCGTAGTCGAAAACCTCGTACTGGTACAATGGTAGTCACATAGACCAAATGGAACAGAATAGAAAATGTAGAAATAGATACATCCAACTACAGACAACTGATCTTCAACAAAGGACCCAAGATCATTCATTGGGAAAGAGACAGTCTCTTCAACAAACTAAATCCCCATCAGCAGGAGAATGAACCAGAACCCATACCACACCTCAACCTATGTACAAAAATGAACTCAAGCTATATCAAAGATCTAAATATAAATTCCCAAACTTATAAAGGTAACCGATGAGAAAATAGGGACAAATTATGGATCCTATTACAGGACATACTATCTAACGTAATGAAGGAAATAGAGACAGTAGAAGATAAACTGGATATCTGAGACCTACTAAATATAAGACATTTGTGTGCATTGAACATCTTCATCAAAATAGTAAAGAGAGCCGACGGACTGAGAAAAAAAGCTTTAGCAATGAGACAACAGACAAGAGGCTAATATCTAAAATCTATAGAAAGCTATCAAAACTCAACAAGAAAAACAAAACAAAATAATCCATTTTTAAATGGGCAAAAAAGACATTATACCAAAAATGACATTCAAATGGCTAAAAATGTCATGAAAGAATGCTCATGATCAAAAAAAAGAATGTTCATGATCATGATTTACTTGCAAATACAAAGCAAATTACAAATGAGATACCATCTTACATAAAAAATGACAACTTATTGAAAATAAAACAGACAACAACAAATGCTGAAGCAACTGTGGAAAGATTAGAACTCTTATACACTCCTGGTAGGTCTAGGAAGATGTACAATCACAGTGGAAAGCAATATGTTGACATCTCAAACAACTGGGAATAGAAGCTCCGTATGATCCAGTCACTCTCCTAGGTATATAGCCTAAAGGCGTAAGAGACATAACATGAATGGATGGATGCTTTCCCATGTTCATCAAACAGCCCAAAATCCCATCAGGAAAACAATAGCTAAAGAAACTTTGGTATACACACAGAACAGAATACTTTACATTAGAAGATTTTATACTTGTTTTTCTTTACTTTGAGTTGTGCCACATTAGCAAACAACCATCCCAATGGCTCTACTCCCACAGACTTTACCCGACTCACCAAGTTCAACTCCCCTCCAAGAAATCAACTCCTCTTCAGGCAAATTTCTGGTGCCCTTGGACCTCAGGGGCCCATCTTCCAGCAGTGTTTCTAACAATTTTCTGATTCCTTTGTTTTGGCTTTCAGTATTTGTTAGTGCTTCGAAGCTATGCATATGGTTTTCATTGTCTTTTTACTCAAAGTGGGGAGCCCAGTCCTTCTTTATTGCTCTTAGGTTGATAGATTCCCTGAAACCTGATACTTTGGGTACCCTGCTGGAGTTTTACATAGCACTGACATAGCTCCAAGCATCACAGCACATTAAAACAAAATGATGGACAAGTGGTGGCTTGTATGTTGTGCATCACTGTACCAAAGAGAACTAGTCAACATTCCACCATTTCAGGAGGTAGCATCTGAGCAAGAACCATACTGAAGGAAAAGTTCAAACGGTATTGAATACAGTAGCCAAAGATAAGTTTCCAGGAATTGATGGAATACCTATTGTAGTGTTTCAGAAAACTGAAGGAGCACTGGAAACACTCACTCATTTATGTCAGGAAAATTTCAAGATCTTTTGCCAACTGACTTTAAGACATCCATATTTGTGCCCATGCCAAAGAAAGGTGACCCAACAGAGTGATCAAACAGTAGCACGAGATCACTGATACTGCACACAAGTAAAATATTGCTTAAGGTCATTCAACAAAGGTTTCAGCAAAACATAGACAGGGAACTGCTGTAAATTCAAGCAGGATTCACAAGAGGACCGGAAACAAGAAATACTATTGCTGACGTCACATGGATCTTGGCTCAAAGCAGAGAATGCAAGACAAAAGTTGACTTGTGTTTTATTGAGTATGGAAAGTCATTCGACTGTGTGGGCCATGCTTAACTGTGGGTAGCCTTGAAAAGAATGGGAATTCCAGGACACTTTGTTGTACTCACTCAGAATTTGTAAATGGATCAAGAGGCAGTTATCTGAACAGAACAAAGGAATGCTGCATGGTTTCAGATCAAGAAGGCGTACATCAGGGTGGTATCCCCTCAGCATACTTATTCAATCTTTATAGCGAGCAAACCCAGAGAATCCAGATTGTATGACAAAGTGTTCAGCATCAAGATTGGAGGAAAGCTTATCAACAACTTGCAATATTCAGATGGCATAGTCTTGCTTCCTGAAAATGAGGAGGATGAAGCACTTGCTGATGAAGATAAAGGATCGTAACCTTTAGTATGGATTACAACTCCATGTAAGAAAGACCAAAATCCTCACAACTTCACCAAGTGACACATGAAGAAAAGTTAGAAGGTGTCAAGGATTTTGTCTTCCTTAGATCCACAATCAATGCTCGTAGATGCAGCGGTCAGGAGATCAAAAGACATATTACATTTACTAAATCTGCAGCACAAGACCTTTTTAGTCTATTGAAGAGAAGGGATATCACATTGAGAACTAAAATGCACCTGGCCCAAGCCATGGTATTCTCCATTACATCATATGCTTGTGAAAGTTGGACATTAAGTAAGGACGAGCAAAGGAAAACAGACGCATTTGAAGTGTGGAGCTGACAAAGAATATTGAAAGTATCCTGGACCGCACAAAGGACAAATCAGCTTGTATTGCAGGAGGTAAAGCCAGAGTATTCTTTATAGGCAAGGGTGACAAGACTTTGTCTTATGTACTTTGGATATGTTGTCAGGAGAGACCAGTCCTTGGAGGAGGACATCACGCTTGATAAAGTGGAAGGGCAGTGAACAAGAGGAGGTTCCTCGATGAGGTGGATTGACACAGTGGCTGCCTCAATGGGATCAGGCACAAGACAAATTGAGACTATGCACAGGACCAGGTGGTGTTTTGTTCTCCTGTGCATCGGGTCTCTATGAGTTGGAATCAACTTAATGGCACCTAACAACAACCCTCTTGATGTTGCTTTGCTCTTCATATTATTTGCTCAAGAGAAAGGTTAGTTCATCACAAAAGGACAAATACTGTATGAGGCCAGTCCCATAAGAATAAGCACAAAGACAGTCTGGCACCTTTCCTTAGGTCATGTAATCATTTAATCTGATCTCCCAAGCAACATGATAGCATGTATGTCTAATACTTATGAACCACTTATCACTTCCTCGTTTGTGTATCTCAAAAACCACAGCTGCAGAGGAGGGGCTAGCTCCGATATGGTCCATTTTTCATTTAGTAGGGTGTGGGAGAGGTTCCAATAGTTCCTGCCAAATAGCATTGTCCCATGATCACCAAAATTTAGGAGATTCTACCACAATGCTATAAAAGAAAAATGGACTGTGAGGAGTGAAACTAAATCAGAACACAAAAGTAAATTTTTAAAATGCCTTTGTAAAATCAAGAGGTGAATAAAAGAAAACTTTAAATTTTTAATAACATGAAAATTTGATCTGAATAAAAATGAGAATGCAGCATATCAGAATTTGAGGTATGTAGCTAACGTACATGGAAGGGAAATGTACCTGTTTTGAATCTTATGTAAGTAAGGAGAAAGATTTCAGATATAATATGTAATTTTTCACCAAGTTATAGTAGAAGCACACACACAAAGTGCTTTGCACCTACAATAAGAAAGGAATAACAGGAACAATAACAAAACAATCAGAAATCAGTAACAGAAATGATTACTGGATAAGAGAAAAAATAATGAAGCCAAATACTTACTCCTTGAAATGTTTAATAATTGACAATAATTTTGGCCAGAATGAAGAGGAAAAAAGATAGAAGGATAAATATTAAAAAGGATAAAGGAAACATCATTATAGGTTCTACAGCCATAAAATGGTTAACAGGGTACTACAAATATACTCATGTCAATAATTTAATAAAAAGGACATTACAATTATTCCTCATGAACCTAGATGTAAAAACTGCTTGTAAAATTTTTACAAATAGAATCTTGAAATGTATAAAAACACTCTATCTTATGAGCAAGTGGAATCGAAGTCAGAAATAAAACTATGATAGACAACTAATTTTTGATAAAGAGCTAAAACACATTAAGTGTGGAAGAGATAGCCTTTTTAAAATGGTGCTGAATATACTGGATTTTCTCCTACAAAGAATGAAACAGAACCCATACTTCACATCATATACAAAAATAAATTCAAGATGAATGAAAAAATGAAATATAAGTCATCCAACCATAAAGATCATCAACAACAAAAAAAATAGGAACAAACCTAAAGGCATTGATACAATGTGTAAACTCACTACCAAACATAATGAAAAATGTCTACACTATAGAAGACAAAATAAAGGACAGGGACCTTCTAAAAATACATCTGTGCACATAAAAAGACTCCAGCAAAGGAGTTAAAAGAGAACCAAACCATAGATTGGGAAAACATTTATTAATGATAGATAAAGGTCTAATCTCTAAAATCTATAGAAGAATATTATAACAAGAAAAACACAAATTGCCCAAACAGAAATGGGCACAAGGTATAAATGGGCAATTTCTCAAAGAGGGCATCCAGTTGGTCAATTACTATGTAAAGAAATGTTTGTATTAATTAGCACAAAGGGAAATACAAACAAAACCACAAGATAGTACCTCACACTGGCACTTTCAGCACCATTCAAAAAACATTACATAATAAATGCTGGAGAGGGTGTGGAGAGACTGGAATGCTCTAGACAGCTGACGGGACTATAGAATTGTGTAGCCAATATGGAAATCACTATGGCATTTCCTTAAACAATGCACCGACAAGTACCTTATTACTCAGCAATGTCTCTGCTGGGTGTGTACTCTAAAGAAATAAAGAAGGCAACATTAACAGACATATCCACACTTAAGCTTATTGCAGCAATATCCAAAATAGCAAAATCATGAGAAACATGTTAAAACTCAAAACATAATGACAACTATCTCTTTTTTTCAAAACAATTTTATTGGGAACTAATACAGATATATCATTCCATAGTTCTCTCACAACAAGTAGTAATGCAAAATTGATACTACAATCATCAGATTCACAACATTCTCCTCCTTCTTGAACTCCTTGATATAAGCTCCCCTTTACCTCGTCCCTCCACACCCCGTACCCCAGGAACTTTTATTCTACGTGCTGTCTCTACAGGTTTATCGATCCTGGCTTTCCTATATCAAAAAACTGATAAACATATAACAAAAAAACTTATAGAGAGCTGACCCAATGGCAAAATGCATCAGAGATAAATCCCAATATGGAAAACATACACACACACACAGAGAGAGAGAGAGAGAGAGAGAGAGAGAGAGAGAGAGAGAGAGAGAGAGAGAGAGAGAGAGAATATTTGATCGGGCCCAAGCTGTATCAGAGAAGGAATCCACTGATAAGGTTTTCAATGTTCAAGTTAGGTTTATCACTTTGATCTTCTATAGTAATTTCTCAATGCACTTTGGTAACCAGCTTATTCCCATCCCTCCATTATGGGCAGAAGGAAACCACTGGAGGTTTATTTCCTGTGTAGATCTCACAAATATATCTTGGGCTCCCACTGTCCTCCATATCCTTCAGCAAATCAGAATCTCACAATTTAGCTCTGATACTAATCCCTCCTTTCCTCAGGGGTTATATGGATTCCAATCATTGGCTGATTGATATTGGCATGCTTCCTCCGTGTGGATTTAGTTGACATCTCCCTTAGGTGCCTGCTCGTTTTGAAACAAGCCTTGAAGACCCCAGACGTTGTTTTATCTGATAGACACGCACCATCTAATTTCTTCTCCAACCTCTGCTATAGCATCCATATCTTCTGTTTTCCCTTTCTGATTGCGAGTAGGGAGCAAAGATATGATGTAAGAACCAATTGTTCTTAACATTGAAGCTAGGATTTACTGAGAGCCCAAACCCATTCTTGGAGCTACAGTTATTGTCTTTTTATTTGCCTTGGGTTCCTTTTAAACACCTCCTTGTTAATTTATGGTACAGAGTCTTAGTAGCCATCCTCCTGGAGCATAAAGATCTTTTATTAACATTGTCATTGATTAGCCCCTTGGACTAATTTTTAAAACACTGTTGGCGTGCGCGGCCCTGTTTGATTGACTGTGAGTGGGGCCCGGCCGGGAGCCCAGGGACTCTCTCATCTAGGTGGACACGAGCTGTTTCTCAATCAGTAGGGCTGCCTGCAGTGCCGGTATTTAAGAGATTATGGCATCTGAAACCCACAATGTTAAAAAACAGAACTTTTGTAATAATACTGAGGATCATTCCAGAAAAAAGGAACTCTAATTTCACTAATAAGAGCATGAAGGAGGTTAAGAAATCTCCAAAGCAGTTGGCTGCTTACATAAACAGAACAGTTGGACAAGCTGTGAAGAACCCAGGTACACTACGTTTTTCAGGACCGTGAAGCGATGGTGCAAGTTTGTTCAGCAGAAATGTGAGGTGGAATGTAGCTTTAACCTTCTGGGGGAAGAGAAGTATAAATGAACTTGTAGCCCATTTGGTGAGGATAGAAGATTTTGGAGTGGTGGATTGCCTTCCTGAGCTCACCAATAGTTTGCAAGAAGAAAAACAATGCATCTCACTTGGCTGCTGTGTAGACTTGTTACCTCTAGTAAAGTCACTACTTAAGAGCAAATTTGAAGAGTATGTCATAGTTGGTTTAAACTGGCTTCAAGCAGTTATAAAAAGGTGGTGGTCACAACTATCATCCAAAACAGAAATTTAAAATGATGGAAATATTCAGATTTTAAAGCAACAGTTAAGTGGGTTACGGGAACAGGAAAACCATCTGACTTTGGTTCCAGGATACACTGGTAATATAGCTAAGGATGTACATGCTTATTTATTACAATTGCATTGAGGAGTTTCCCCTACTGAAGAATGTGTGGTTGCTCAGAACATGCCAGGACTACATGATTTCCAGAAAAAAATGTATCTTCTGAAAACTTTGAACTATGGAAGAAATAAAAAACATTTATTCTTTTAAAAAGTCACACAATGAAACCACTAATGAAATCCTACCAATCTACTTCACATTAAAGTGGGAAATATCCCAAAGGAGCAGCTTCAACTTCAATGAGGTGAAAGTGCACCATGAAGATTGTTGTCCATTGCTGCATTTGGAATGTATATGTTTAAAAACTACTGGATCTTAATGCACTCCTGCATATTGCATAATAGAACTTATGCTATGTGGAAAAATAACAAAGGACTTAATACTAGGAACCACAAAGACCAATCATCATGAATTTTCTTAAGATTGTGTTATATAAAAATACACTTAAATGTGTGCAGCTATTGTCTTACTTTGAAAAGACTGAAAGTTTAAAACATCATAACAAATAATCAATATTAAATATTTTTGTTCCCACTGAGATACTGCTGTGTATGCACAGTGCTTTAGTTATTAATAAGCCAATGTGCTAAAACATCAAAATCTGTTTTTAAAGTAAGAAAACCAACCATTCTTCTGACATGTTAAAATCATGGAATTAAATTACAGGTTTACATTCATGTAGAATTTTGTAGAAACCTACTTCACATCATTTTTAAAACTTGAGAATAGTTTTAGTATCTCTGATTTTCTTTTTGTCAGAATCATCATGGCATATATGTATGTTATACCTATAGTAAAAACAAAAAATGAATATGTATTTGTATTACTGCTTAACTGAAAAGGTTGGAGTTAGCTAATTTATGTTCACTTTTTATTGCATATGGATTTCTAATATTTTCAGTCCTGTATCATTTAAGTGTCTTTCATTGGAGTAAATTCAAAAAATATTTCTAAAAAACAAAAACACTGTTGAGAATGGGATATTGGGCCAATGTAGGCTAACTACATACTGCAATACCTGAATTATTCACTTGACAATTCTCTTAAACGTCATTTAAGACATGGGCAAAATGAGAGAACATTATCCTTAGCAATAATCATAGTCAATCTTATAAAGATAAATATTTAATAATGCCATGATTACAAGAAAAGAAAACAACAAAAAATGTGGTTTTTATATTAAAAAATAAGACATTTAAGATTATGAGGAGACCAGGAAGGACGGGGAAGGAACAGGGAGAAGGGAATGATAGGAAATTATGGAGGGAGGAAGGAAAGATGGGATGAACAGAAAACAGAGAAAAAGAACCACATTTATGGATATATTATTACTGATTTCATTTGTTTGGACTGGCTATGTAACTATGTAGAATACGCTTCTTTAGTGGCTATGAGTTGGGTTTCAAACTACAAGGTTGGAAATTCAAACCACAAGCAGCTCCAGGGGAGGAAAACTGGGCTTTCTAGTCCCCTAAACAGTTACAATCTTGGAAACTCACTGTGGGTCCCTATGAACCAGTTCTGACTGGATGGCATTAAGTTGAGTGAGTCTTCCAAAATAAAACAAGAGTAAAAACTGAGAGTGAAAGTTCAGTTGTAACAACAAAAACAAACCTCTAGATTTCTTACTCTTCAGATGTAAATATTGGTTTGAATGGCTAAAAGAAGAGGATAAGGAAAACTAAAGTAGTCTTGGAGTTTTTATTGACGTACAAATTCATTTCAAATATGGAAAAAATGTGATCTTACCATTTGAAAATTATATAAACAAGTAAAAGGACAAAATCATATAGTATTCTATATGTTTGCAGAAATGTGCATTTTAGGACTTCTAGCAAGATGGTGACTGAGTAACACATACCAGAGGGACTCCGCAGAAATCAGTGCATGGGAGCGACTGAGAGGGAAATTCCACTCTGCCAGGTCACAGGAGCAGCATCATAAAGATAAGTAAACACAGATCCACTAGGTTCTGAGGAGCTGTGGGCTTTGGGATTACCACTGGAGGCTGGTAAGCCCCGCCACATTCTTGGCCAGACCTGGGCTCTTTGAACTGGCCAAAGAGTTTACTTCAACACAGTCACAGCTGGCTGCCACCTCTGGGCAGAGTTTAAACCCCTCTAACCCCACAGTCAGGTGATCAGGGCTCAGCTATTTCTTTACTTTTGTTTCTATCTCTTCTCTCTTTGATCCCCACAATCTCAGCAGGCTCTTTTTTTCTTCTTCTTCTCTTTTCTCACATGCCACTGCCAGCCTCCAGGCCACTCCCCTTCACCTAGAGCAGCGGGGGTCAATGATACCTTCACAGGGATCACCTGATTCATAACAGTAGCAAGATTATAGTTATGAAGTAGCAATGAAAGTAATTTTATGGTTGGGGTAATCACAACATGAGGAACTATATTAAAGAGTCACGGCATTAGGAAGGTTGAGAACCACTGGCCTAGAGCCATTACACCAGCCCTCCACCCAGCCAGGGAGGCTCCTGTGCTCTGCTGCATAACAGGAAGCTGAAGAAATCCCACCTACCTTCTGATGCAGGGGAACTCACACCTACCCTCCAAGGTCCTTTAAGAAGCTTGGGGAACTCCCACCTGCCCTTTGGGATGGTCCACTTGGATGGGGAAACATTTGTTTGCCTTCCCCAGTGGTCCAAGTGGTTGGGGGAGACCCTCCCCATGCTCTGCAGTCCAACATGGCTGAGGGAACTACCTCCCACCTGCCTTAGTACTTCACACAGCCTAAGACAGCTCTGCAAACCCTCTCCAGCACACCCTGCTGCTGCGAGAACCTCTGCCCTACCTAGGCAGTGATCTAGCCCACCAGAGCAATTCCGCCCACCATCCACAGAGTTCCACACCAAAGTAGGCACACCCACCTGCAGTCCATGACACTCGAGTTGCAGCAGAAACCCCCACACGCCCTCTGAGGTGCCTCAAGCCACCGTGGGCCACACCACCACAGCTTCCTGTGAGATAATTCAGTGGAGTGCCGTCCTCACGGGTCCACAATCACCAAACCAGCATCTCCTGAGAGGAACTTCCAACTTGCCCTCTGAATAACAGAATACTGGTTGGCTACAGAAAGAGCAAAACCATAGGATAAATCTGTAGCCCAACACCACGGTGCAATTAGCTGGAGGCAGTTTGAAGAAGCATTCCTATGAGTCTCCCAACTAGAGATCCCAGTGCTGTTTGACTCTCTGGAAAATGGCACTAGGCTCTTCTTAAACAACACAACACAAATAGAAATCAGCCCCAACAACCTCAATGAAAAACAGGAGAAACCAAAGGCAGTGTCAGAAGAAATCCTGAACCTAATGGTATGCACAGAACCAGCAGACATTGATCTGTCATGGAAAGAAATCTTCAGAATGATGCTTGGAGTCATACGGGATATGAGGGAAGCAATACAGAAACAGGATGAAATGATAGAGGGCATAAAGCCCATGCACCAGAGGGAAATATATGACCTAAGGGACAAGATAACAAAAACCAGTAGTAAATTCAGACTTGACCAACACACATGAGGAGGTAGAAAATCGCACCAGTGACCTAGAGGATAACCAGGCAGATTTCAACAAATGGGAATGGCAGTCAAATAGGATAATCAGAGAAGCTGGAGAAAACCTGACAGCCATGTCTGATGTTATGAAGAGGAACAACATTAGAAAAATTTGACAACCTGAATAAGACACAACAATTACAACAAAGAATTCAACTGCAAAACTAGCGAGGGAATTCTTAGGAAAAAACGTCACCATTTTAATTAATGGAAAACGGGCAAACATTAAGAAGGCCAAAAGAATACCAACTAGATTGCATCAAAAGAAGTCACCAAGGCATATAATAGTAAAACTATCCAACTCTGAGGAAAAGGAGAAAATCATGAAAGCAGCTATGAAAAAACAAGCAGTTGCCATCAAAAGTCAGAGGCTAGAAGACTGGCTTAAAAAACACAACCCATCAATCTACAGCCTACAGGAGACACATCTCAAGATTACAGAAAAAAATAGGCTCAGAATCAAAGGCTGGAGAAAAATATTTCAAGAAAATGGAAATTAAAATAAACAGGGATTGCAATCCTAATTTCAGACAAAATTGATCTGAAGGTGGAAGCTGTAGCAAGAGATAAGGTGAGACACTATGTAATTATTAAGGTAACAGTAGACCAAGAAGCAATGAGCATAATAAACATATACATGCCCAATGAGAGACCCATGATATTCATCAATCAAACACTCCAAAAGATGAAAAAGAAATTACAGGCTCAACAATTATAGTAGGCGACTTTACTACACCACACTCTGTGAAAGATAGATCACATGGAAAGGAGCTCAACAAGGAAACTACATATCTAAACATTATGATAAGGCAATTTGACCTGATAGATATCTCCAGAGCTCTCCACCAAATTAAAAAAAAAAAAGACATCCTTTTCAAGCCTACATGTCACATATTCAAAGACAGTCCTCAAGCAGGGACACAAAGTTGAATCTGGGTAAATTGAAGCACACAGAGATCATACAGACTTGCTCTGACTACTTTACCACAAGGCTGAAAATCAACCTAATGATGATTAAGAAAACTAGGGCAAACAATTGGAGGATGAATAGCTCTCTACTGAAAAAGGAATGGGTACTGGCCCAGATAGATGAAATTAGGAAGTTCTTAAAAAGCAACAAGAATGAGAAGACAACATACCAAAACTTTTGGGACACATTAAAAGCAGTTATCAGAGGAAGTTTGGTAGCAATATATGCACACATGAAAAAGGAAGAGAGATTTATGATCCACATACTGACACAAAACATACAGCAATTAGAACAGAGTCAACAGTAAAATCCTAATAGTAAAAGAAAAGAAATAATGAAAATCAGTACTGAGATTCAGGAGAGGGAAAACAAGAAAACGATGGAAAAATTAATGCAGCTAAAAGTTGGTTCTTTGAAAGGATTAACAGAATCAACAGATTGTTGGCAAACCTAAACAAAGAAAGGAAGGAAAATTTTCAATAGCAAAAATGAGGGATGAAACAGGGGACATTACAATGGACCTTGATGTAATATAAAGGATAATTACACAGTATTACAAAGGCCTGTACACCCATGAATTCAATAACTTGGAAGGCATGGACAAATACTTGGAAAAACAATCCTTCCCTAGACTATCCCAGATGGATGTCAAGAATCTAAACAGACCCATAGCAATAGCAGAAATAGACAAGTATCAAATGATTACCACCTAAAAATACCCCCTCGGCCAGATGGCTTCACAGGAGAATTCTACCCAGCACTCAGGGTAGAACTGACACCAATCCTTCACAAGTTCTTCCAGAACATAGAAAAAGATGACAAACTCCCAAACTCTTTCTAGGAAGCTGGTATAACCCTGATACCTAAACTGGTCAAAGATCCCACATGAATCAAGAACTACAGACAAATATCTTTAATGATGTAAAAAATCCTTAATAAAATACTTGCCAATAGAATACAAAAATATATTAAACAATTCACCATGACCAAGTAGGATTCATACCAGGGATGCAGGGATGGGTTCAACATACAAAAGACCATTTGTCACATTGATATGAAAAATTCTAAGAACCACATGATATTATAAGTAGATGCAGAAAAAGCATTCGACAACATCCAACACTAATTTCTGTTTAAGACACTTAAGAAGATAGGAACAGAATGAAAATTCCTCAATATAATACAAGCTCTATATGAAAACCCAGAAATAAAATCATCAGCCTACAGATAACCAATCTTTCATAAGGTCCCACAAAATATTAAATGGAAAGCATATGCCCTCTTCAACAAGTGGTGCTGGAAAAATGGATATCTACCTGCAGAAAAATTAAGTAAGAATCTTATCTCACTCTATGCATAAGAATCAATTCAAGGTCTGTGGATCATAGACCTTGAGGTAAAACCCTGATCTATTGGGTCCATCAATGAGGGAATTGGGACAAACCTGAGAACTTTGGAACAGGGAATACATAGGCTTTCAAAAATAGGGAAAGACACAAATATAGATGAGGCACAAATTGACAAATGGGATATAATGAAGATAAGTAATATTGAAAGAATTCACCAATAGAGTAATAAGAGAGCCCACGGACTGGGAAATCATTTTTAGCAATGACCCATTAGACAAAGTCCTTATTATTGAAATCTTTAGTATTCTACTAGTTTACAAAAAGAAAAAATGTTCCTGATCATTAGCCATAAGAGAAATACAAATTAAAACAACTATGAGATACCACTTAACACCCTCCAAGATAGCCCAATTCAAAAAATCAGAAAGTAACAAGTGGAGGAGGGGCTGTGGTGAGATAGGAACTCTTGTCCACTACTGGTGGACTTGGAGGCATGTACAGCCACCGTGGAAATCAATTTTGTGTTATCTAAAACCAATGGAAATCAGGCTACCATATGACCCAGCAATCCCCTACTGGCAGAAGAGGCAAGAAACAAACCATGGCCAGACATCTATGCTCCACTGTTCATCGTGGCACAGTTGGCAATCGCAAGCAGTTGGAAACATCCCAAATTTCCATTAACAGAGAAATGGATTAAAAAGCTGGTACATACATACAATGGAGTACTACGCATCACTAAAAAGCAGTGATGAATACATGAAGCACATTGCCACATGGGAAGAATTAGAGGAAATTATGCTAAGTGAAATAAGTCAAGCATAAAAGAACAAGTACAACATGAGTCCACTGAGGTCAGCTTCAAAATGCAAAAGGGACATAGGGGGACATACTGTCTACATACTTTCCTGGGGTAAGGCCCAGGTACTATAGCAGAGGCCAGATCCAATCCAGAGAAACATATGGCAGCCAACTAAAAAGGGGGGGGAAAGAAAAGAAAAGAAACAAACAAAAAGACAAGGGTAGTTGGGGAACAGGGTACTAACCCACCCACATGAGAGGGAGAGAGCAACCAGACTTCAACCCAGTGTGCCAAGACGTGAATGCAACATGCAGGTAAACAATAGAGATTATGGGGCTGGCCCCAATCACAACTACATGGACACTGACCCCTGTCCCTGCCCTAAGAATTTACTTCAGAGGACAGCACTGAAGCTATAACACAGGGAGAGGGGAGCGTCTGATCAGATCACAAAGGAGTAAATGAGGCAAAGAGAGAGAGTGGAGCATATCCTGGACCATCAAACCCCGAGAACACTGTTCCTGCTCAGAGTAGCCAATGCACAGAGAAGACCATAGGATCAATCCCACCATGAGACACGACATCACTTACTCACCCATAGCACTATGAAGAACAACACTGGAGGCACGGTGTGGAAATTGTGCCCAATCTGACCCCACCACATCAGGGGGAAAAGCTAAGGGCATACAAGAGAGCAGCAATGGGAGCAAAGCAATGAAGTCTCCTGGGAATACCAAAAATAGACTTTGGGGCATGGTGTGGCACCCCATCAGACTCCACCAGAAAACACCCCTAAAGGTCAACAAACAGACCTGGAACTATTTACAGGCTTTTCTTTTTATGCTTGATGTTTTGTTGTTATTATTGTTGTTTTGTTTGGCTCTTTTATTTTGCTCTGTCTTGTTTTTGTGCTTATTATTGTCTCTGAATTTCTATGTAGATGAGATAAATGGGATAAACAATCTGGAAGAGAAAAAAACATGACCAACGGTTCTGGGAGGGGGGTATCCGGAGAGGGGCAGGCAGAGGAAAGGAAGTGGGTGTTTACAAACCCAAAGACTCGAGAACAATAAGTGATTTAAAATCCATGGTGAAGAGGGCATACCTGGTAGGGCTTGATCCAGGGCAGTGTCCCCAAGAGGAATTACTGAAACCTGAATGAAGGCCGAACATGATAGTGGAACAACAGGAAAGTAAAAGGAAATAGAGGAAAGAAATAAGAGGTAAACGACATCCATATAAATACAGACATGTACATATAAAATATATTTATATATAACGATATGGAAATAGATCTATGTACATATATTTATATGTTAAGTATTAAGGCAGCACATGGACGTTGGGCCTCTACTCAAGTACTCCCTCAATGCAAGAACACTTTGTTCTAATAACCTGGCATTCCCTGATGCTCACCTTCCCGACAGGATCCCTGAAGACAAAGTGGGTGCATAATCAAATGTTGTGAAGAAAGTTGATGGTGCCCAGCTATAAAAAGATATAGTATCTGGGGTATTAAAGGCTGGAAGATAAACACGCAGTCGTCTAGCTGAGAAGCAACAATGTCAACATGGAAGAAACACACCAGCCTGTCTGATCACAAGGTGTTGATAGGGGCAAGTATCTTGCATCAAAATCCCAGAACAAAAAATCTTATCAAAGTGAATGAAGGGGAGTGGGACATAGAGACCCAAAGCCCTTCAGTAGACAATTGGACATCCTCTCACAGAAGGGTCACAAGGAAGAGACGGACAAGTCAGGGTGCACTATAGCACCGACAAAACATAAAACTTTCCTCTAGTTCTTCAAGGCTCACCACCTCCCCTACTATCATGACCCTAATTCTACCTTACAAATCTGGCTAGACCAGAGCATGTACACAGGTACAGAGAAGAATTGGAAACAAAGGGAAACCAGGCCAGATAAACCCATCAGGACCATAATGTGAGTAGCAATACCAGGAAGATAAGGGGAAGGTGGAGGGAGAAAAGGTGAACTAATCAAAATGATCTATATATAAACCCTTCCCAGGGGGATATCCAACAGAAAAGCAGGTGAAGGGAGACATCGGTCAGTGTAAGACATGGAAAAAATTATAAATTATCAAGGGTTCATGAGGGAGGGAGGGATAAAATGAGGAGCTGATACCAAGGGCTTAAGTAGAAAGAAAATGTTTTGATAATGATGATGGCAACAAATGTACAAATGTGCTTGACAAAATGGATGTATGTAGGGATTATGGTAAGAGCTGTATGATTCCCCCAATAAGATGATAAAAAAAGAAATGTGCATTTTATTAAATTCAACAGAATTTATGTAAAAACAAACAAAAACACTTCAAAAAGTATAAATAGAAACTTTACCAATTTATCTATATTATAAGAAATAATAGTATAATTATGGTCTAAGTATAATTATCTATGCTATTGTTTCTTTACAAATGTGTCTCTACTATAAGAAAAACTAGCTTAATTAGTGATAAAAGACTGAATACTTTTGCCAAAGTTTAGGAACAGAATCTGCTCTCACTACTTCTATTCAATATTGTACTGTAGTTTCTGCATTAAAAGAAAAGAGTAAAGAAGTCATACAGACTGGAGATTACAGTTATCTTTATTTGCATATGGCATAATTGTGAACACAGAAAGAAGAAATCTACATAAAAGCTATGACATAAATGAATGTATAAAGTTGTGTTAGGCTGGGTTGCCTAGAGAAACAGATCCAGTGACACTCATATATGTATAAGAAAGAGCTTTGTATCAAGAAATACATATTTAATTGTATATATCATATAAATAGATATCTATACATATTTAATTTATCTATCTGGAATGTTTCCTTAATATATATATATATTATAATATATATTTATATATATTATATATATTTATAATTTATATATATATATATATTAAGGAAACATTCCAGATGCCTAGTCCAACCCAAGTCCATAGTCCAATACTAGCCTGTAAGTCCCTCTTCAGACTGACACTGCCACATGCAATGATACAGAATGCATGAAGATGACAGGCTAGTGAGTACAGAGGAGTGTGAATCCCAGGTCAGAGGAAACATAGTAGGGTTGGGCACCTTTCAGGATGGCCATCCAGAAGGAAGGTGAAGTGGGAAAGACAGAGCAATTCTCAGTGTCTCACATTCTTAAACCATCAAGGAATCATCATACTGCCACTAGATTGACAGGTTTGATACCAGCCCTCCACTTTCATATATCAGTAGACATAAAGTTATCTTAGAGAAAGTTTTGAATTCAGAGACAATACACAATATAGTGTGAGGGCGTAACACCCCCCCCCCATTTTTCAAAGCTATGTATTTAAATTTTTGAAAAACAACCTTAACACCTTCAAAGTACTCTCCATTACACTTAATGCATTTGTCAAATCTGAGATTCCATTCTTGGAAACATTTTCCAGACTCATTTGTTTGGATGGCTGAGAGTATCTCCCTGGATTTTTTCTTCACCTCTTCTAAGTCATCAAGTCCCCGCCCTTTCATGTCCCTCTTCATTTGAGGAAACAAAAAGAAGTCGCGCAGAATGAGGTCAAGTGAGTAAGGGGTGTGGGACACAAGAGAGGCATGCTGTTTTTTTTTCCCCAAAACTGGCACACTGAGATGGCTACATAATCAGGTACATTGTCGTGGTGGCAAAACCAGTCCCCAGTCTGCCACAAAGCAGGCCTTTTTGGTTGCACACATTGTTATATAATCTTTTCACAACCTCCCAATATAAAGCTTGATTAACAACAGTCTGACCAGGTGGAATGAACTCCAACTGTACAAGTTGACATTTTTGTCTGTTTGGGAAGATGGCTGATATCCAGAACGAGGTTTGTCATCCATCGACATTTCACCTTTTTTGAAATGAGACAACCACTCCATACACTTGACTTTTTCCCTTAGGGCTGTCCTTGTAAGTTGTGTTCAACATCACAGTTTCTGTGCGATTTTTTTTCCCAAGCAGGAAACAAATTTTCATCGAACAGCTGCGTGCTGTTCTCTTAAATTGGCCATTACATAAAACAAGGTTCAAATGAAACTGTTTTAATGAAAAATTCACGGTGCCCAGAGAGAACCTTCCCAGGTGACGTGCACTAACTCAGAACGAGTTGCTCAATGCTATTCTAGCAGAAAAAAAGTGTACAACAAAAGCTCCACTCCACCAAGCCACAATTCCTGCTAATTGGGGGTACCCCTGGTATTTCTATGTGCTAGCAATAAATAGTTGAAAATGCTTTTATAGGTAACTTCTGATAATTTGCAAAAATATAATATTTAGGGATATTTTATGTATAAGTATTCATATATTTATATATATTTCACTGCCATTGAGTCAATGTTGACTCATAGTGACCCCTGTGGGTTTCCAACACTGTAACTGTGCAGGAGAGTAGAAAGTCTAGTTTTTCTCCTGAGAAGCAAACAACTGGTTCAAACTGCCTGCCATGTGGATCACAGCTAAACATATTACCACTATACCACTAGGATTCCTATCTATCTATCTATCTATCTATCTATCTATCTATCTATCTATCTATCTATCTATACAATAAAGGGAGAAAGACTAGGCATTCGATCCTGTAAGGAGTTACTGTAGCATTACAGCCTTACAGGAATAGTTGTGCACTGTCCTACATGATCTCTATGAGCCAGAATTGACTCAAGACAGTGAGGGAGTGCGGTAGTTACATAATCTCATGTCATCTTGAGGATATTAAGAGTGAAGGGGTGGAGTCTTGCCTGTCAATCAGGTCACACCCTGAGGATGCCTCCTAGTGGGCATGACCTTCTCATGAGGATTCTCTCTCTCTGCCTCACCTTCCTGTTGACAAGCTGTGTGGAGCCACATGGAGACCCATACCAGTGCTGAGATGCTTCCACTGCCGCTGGATCCACAAGGCTTTTCTCCCACCAACCCACAATCTTCCTGCATCTGGTATCATTGCATGTGCTGTGTGAGTCTGAAAAGGAATTTATAGACTAGTATTGGACATGTGGACTAATATTGGGCTTATGGATTTGATCTGGACTGGACTGAGATATTTTCTCAATATACAATTTCTCTTTGATATAAAGCTCTCTCTTAAACACATATGAGTGTCTCTAGATTTGTTTCTCTAGTCAACCCAGGCTAATACAGGGAGTGAGAGAGTGAGTACAATGAAAACTACAAAATATTGTTGAGGGAAAAGTTAAATTATATAAATAAGTGGAGCAATGTATGATGCTCATGATTTAGAAGACATTTTTAAGATATCAGTACTGCCAAAATTGATTTAAACATTCAAAGCAAATCATATCAAAACTCCTATAGGCTGTTTTCTAAAAAACACTGATTAACAGTTTTGAAATAAAAAGGGCCTCACCTGACCAAACATACATTTAAAGGAACAAATCTGAGAGACTCTCAGGACCAGATTTTCAGACTTAATGTAAAACAGCAACAATAAAAATTGACATAGTGGCATAAAGAGATATGTACATCAATGGGACAAGATAGAGTTAAGAAATAGACCCAAAAATATATGATGATCAGTTAGAAAATACTGTTATAAAATCTTAGAAACCTTTCTTAAGCAAAATTATAAAAACATGAAGCTATTGTTTATTGACATATCCTCTAGTTGGGTCTATATGCTGATGAAGGTATAGACCTAACCCTTCATGGAAGAATTCTGTCCTCTTCGATTTATTTAATGCAAAAATAGCACTAAATCCTTGCGTTCCTTTACAACACTCTTCTGCTTTGAGACCGGAGAGCAGTCTGAAGGGCTGAAGGCTGGGTGGGTCAGGTGTCCCCATGAAGTTACCGCCGCAGGATGGCCGCTGCTACTCTAAAGAACGAGCATGTGCACAGCTGTGATGAAAACAAACATCTCTGCTCCAAGTGTCCTGGCTTTCCTCTCATCAATGTAGTTTTCAATTTACTTAAAATTTCTTTGTAATAAGCTCTTGTGGTTATCTTTGCGCTTTGAGAAAAATCTGTCAATATGACCCCTTTAGAGTTCCATGAAACAGTTTCCATGGCCTTCGGAGCGGATCTCTCTGCCTTAACTTTAAGTGGCCCAGCACATTCCCTTGGAACCGCAATTTTAATTTCACCTTTTTTTCCCTTTAAGGCACCCTTTTGCATGTAAGATGGATGTATTACTGAGAGAATTTGTCTGCAGCTATCCACTGATCAGAGACATATTTAAGTACATTTTATTGAAATACAATTGTGACTATATGAGCTGGGACCCTATTATTGATACTTTTTGAATTACTGTCATATGTTATTTAAATTTTTTCCAATCTACAAAGTCAAACCCACTAGAATGGCTAACATTACAAATACTGAAAATGACAAATATTGGGAAAGGTTTGAAATAAATGAAACTCTTACATACTGTTGATAGAAATGCAAAATGAAAGAGACACTCTAAAATACAGTTTGATAATCTCTTCCAAGGTTAATCATACATATACCATATGCTGCAGAAATTCCACTCATAGGTCAATATACTTAATGGAAAGAAATATGCCTGTTTTTTAAATTTAAACTTTTTGTAAACTTAGACGAACAAGCAACAAAGTCTATTAATATGAAAAGCAGGAGCAGAATGCTCCTTAGAATTGAGAAGGACACAAGTTCATCTCATATACTTTGGACATGTCACGAGAAAGAAACAGTCGTTGGCGCAGGACACGATACCGATAAAATAGAGGACTGAGGATAAAACAGCGAATGACCCTTAGTGAGAGGGTTGACCCAAATTTGCAACAACAGATTCAAATATAGTGACAACTGTGAGGATGAAGTAGGACAGGTGGTTCTCTTGTCCGTAGGGTCTCTGGTTCAGACCTTTTGGGAGGGAAATTAACAAGAGAATCGATGTTAAACATTTCCTATCTGGTATTTTAGTTAGTGTCTTCGGTTTCATTCTCTAGTGAAGCAAAACCCAGATCCAGTGGTTCTGATATATGTATATATAAAGAGATATTTATATCAAGAAAATGGCTCATGCAATCATAAAAGTGGGCAAGTTCAAGTCTAGGTAGGTTCCTTGTCCGTGGGTCAGATGCTGGGCTGGAGGCTTATCCTGACTCATCCAGATGCAGTGGATGATGCGCTCAAGATTATTGGGAAGAACACAGGCTAGTGTTTACAAAGGGAAGGCTGCTACGACTCCCAGGATTGGAAAGCAGCATGTTAGACTTTTGCTTTAAGTCTAAAGGTCTAGATGTAAATGAGCCACATCCATGATCCAGACAGCAAAAAGTAAGCATCCTTTTTTCCACAGCATCCCCTTATATTGGAAGTCTGGCCAAACCCCAAAGCAATTCATTACATCAGAACCTTGACCTGAGTAAAAGCATTACATTCAACCTGAATCTTACCCAATCCTGGAGGCTTATGAGTGACTGATTGTGATTATATTGGGTTAGGTCGTCATGGGAAATTACTAGGTATTAACTATCAAACCACTGAGAATCCTGGCCCTGATAGGGTGACATAAAATCTTAACTATAACAGTAAACACAAAAATCTATACCACAAACACCACAAGATGGGTGGCCTTAAAAACATATAGTTAATTTTTCATACATCTAGAGGCTAAAATCAAATTAGGATGTCTGCCATGGCCATTTCATCCTTAGGAGTAGCCCTGGTGCTCATTAATTCCTTGGCTCACAGGTGATTCTACCACGGGATCTGTCTACTCCCGTTTGTGCCCTGTGCATGTCTACATGTTCATATTATAATTTAGAAGTGAACAGTTTTAAGACACATTGGCATGCATCATTACCATAACAGAGAAAACTCGGTTTCCAAACAGGATTATATTCAGGGGTATAGAGTTGAGGATATCTAGATGTATTTGGGCAGGGGGTGGGGGGACACAATTCAGTCCATAACACGAATGAAGCAGATTCTTAAAAATTATTACAGCTGTTTTTCTGTACAACGACAACAAAAATGGAATAATATTTGGGCAGATATTCCTTATAAAAAAATCTTCATTTGTGTGGGCCCCTGTTGTAATAACATTTGAGGAAGGGGATTAAGATGCATTGCCATACAGTAGTAACCTCAGGAAAACCTATAGTGACTTAATAAAAATGCTATTTTGATACCCCTTAGTATAGAGAGCTCTAGAAATGGAATGACCAGTTTTTAGGGGAAAAAATCAAGGCTATCTCGTTCCCCAAGAGGCAAAGTTTCAATACCACCAAGACTAGATCTCAGCTGGGGTCCACTCACTGAGAGCCTCTAAATCTTGGCTGAAAAATCTTGCCTTTGAACAAGAGGGACCTGGCAGGTGACTTTAGTTCAACACAAACCTATGAGAGTTGGTTTTGGGTACTGGTACCAACCCAATGTGTGCTCGAGGCTAGAAGCCTCTCTGGATCCAGGTTTTGTAACATAGTATTGGAATTTGCATCTAGGCCATGACACATCCTTGCACACACAAGACCAGCAGTCAACAGCAGCATCTTGTTTCTGAAAGTGTGGAATAGGAATCCCCCTTTGTCAGAGTTTTTGAACAGTTCAGAAGAATACATGGCAAAAGTAAAATCCTGGAGTTCCTGAACATAAAGATAAATGGCATTACAAGGAAGGAATTGCACAAATAAAACTGATTTGCTATTGTACTCCAAGCTGGGAAAATAGACAATATCATTTACACACTAATTTAGACTCGCTGGATTTTCATAGCTATGGATGTCTTTACTCCTCCCTTCCCTTACTGTCTTCTTTCCCTCTTTTTTCTCCACTTTTTTTCCTGCATGCCTTTACTGAGTTAATCTTCCTGAAACATAAACTTGTCCCGAAGAGTCTGCAATGACTTCTTGCTGCCCGTAAAACAAACGCTAGACTGCTCACCCTGTCATTCCACACGCCACCACTGAACCCTAAGGCTGCTAAGGAACGCAGAAGAGAAAAGCACGTTATTAAGCATCTATTATGTGAGGCACTTTATATGTTTTTTCTCATTTAATTTCCTCTTCAACTTTATTTCCTACTATCCTCCCTTTTTAATTGAGGCATAATGTACAGTAACATGTGGAAATCTTAAATGGACTCAGAGTTGGGTTACTCAATAAGCAAAGTAAACATAGGCTTATTTGTGCTTACAGACTAATCTAGAGTGAACAATTTCACATTTCTTTACCACATCAAAGATTCTACTTCCAGACTGGTATCTGTCTCTCTCCCAAATCCACAGCAAGTTCCTACAGAAGCAAAGACTCTTCAAATTTACAATTCTTGTCAGAGATGGAGTATCAAGTCAGGTAAGCCTGGATCTGCTTGTATTTACTTTATAATCTGTAGTAAAGACTATGTGAGACCGTTCCCTACAAATTAGAAAGTAAACACAAGCTAGTTCGTGCTTACCTTACTTAGTCGGGAATCTACGCCTGACTCTGTACCCATCAAACTCATTGTCTTCAAGCCTAGTCTGGCTCATAGTAACATATTGGGACAGAGTGGAACCGCCTCATAGGATTTCCAAGCCTGTGAATCCTTATAGTCTGCCTCATTTTTATCCAGTGACGTGTCTGGTGGGTTTGCATCTGCCAAGCTTTTTCATTTGCCACGGAGAACTTATCCATGGGGCTGCCACAGGTCCTCTGAAGTATACAGTTTTACAATTTTTTACATCATTGAAACCATTATCCAGGTTAAGTTGCAGAATATTATTGGTCACAAAAAGGCTCCTCTATTGACCCTTGGCTTAAGATGGGTCTCTAGAGAAGCAAAGCTGCAACAGATTTTGAGAGATATGGAGATAGACACAAACAGACAGAGATAGAGAGAGGGATCTGCATCCCAATTGGAGGAGGGCTTCTTGATAACCTGTGATACGCAGGTGACACAACCTTGCTTGCTGAAAGTGAGGAGGACTCTAAACACTTGCTGGAGACCAAAGACTGCAAACTTCAGTAAGTATTACAACTTAATAAATAAAGCCCAATTCCTCAAAACTGGATCAATGGGTAGCATCGGGATAAATGGAAGAAAGCTCGAAATTGTTAAGGATTTCATGGCCGGGATCCACAATCAATGCTCACGGAAGCCACAGTCAAGAGATCGGAGAACTAAGTGAATCGGCTGCACGGGGCTTCTTTAAAGTGCGGAGAGGCAAGGAGATCACTCTCAGGCCTAAGGTGAGGCTGATCAAGCGACAGCATGTGAAAGTTGGACATGGAAAAAGGAAGGCTAAAGAAGAATTGTTGTATTTGAATTATGCTGCTGGCAAAGAATATTGAAAGTACTATGGACTGCCAAAAAAACCAGAGGACACTGTCTTGGAAGAAGTACAGCCAGAATGCTTCTTCGAGGTAAGGATGATGAGACTTCATCTCACATTCTTGAACATGTCAGGAAATTCCAGTCCCTGGAGGAGGATATCATCCTTGGCAAAGTTAAGGGGCAGCCAAAAATAGGAAGACCTTCGACAAGGTGAATTGACATGGTGGCCACCACAATGGGTTCACACAGAAAAAAACAACTGTGGTTTGGAGCAGGACCAGACAGTCTGTTTCACTCCGTTGTTTACAGGATCTCTATGCTAGGAATTGGAGCTGACTTGATGGCGCCTACCAACAACAACAAGAACAACATATGAAAATATATAAAAAGAGAAATTTGTATCAAGAAAAATTTTCTGTTCAAGTCTGTGGGCCAGATGTTGAGCTGGAGGTGTCCTTTGAGTCATGTTGCTCCGGGCACTGAAGAACCAGAAAGCAGGAAGTTCAACCAAGAAGCAGGAAGAGAAGGTGGAAGACCACAGGCTGGTGAAAACTACAGACAGGGGAATGCATGCGCAGTATGCCAGCCTTGTGGCAGCAGAGCCCAATGAATACAGGCAGGCTGTTGATGGCTCACATGGTCAGCAGGCAATATGGTGGGTCCTTGTCTCAAGATTAAAGAATCTGCCATCTAGAAATCAGATGCATGATTCAAACCCAGGAAGAAGCATACAAGGTCTCTTAAGGTCTACTTACATCGGTATTGGCCACATGCCTGCTGAAACATCTTCAGCACTGTGACTTGAATAAGGTGTCTGTTTCATTGTAATTGATGCTTCTTATAATTGTTTAATATTTTTTCCACAGAGTCTTTCAATATTGCAACTCAAAACTTGAATTGTTTTCTTCAGTTCTTCTGGTTTCGGATAAGCTGAGCATGTTCTTAATTTGGGGCTGTCTACTCTAAGTCTTTGGACATTTCATTTTCATACTCTGTCTCCTGGAACTACCCTTTGAAATTACCTGTTCATCTCTTTTATTTCTTCATTTGCCTTAGCAACTCTGCAATTAAGAGAAAATTTCAAAGTCTCTTCTGACACCCACTTTGATCTTTTCTTTCCTATCCTTTGAATGACCTTTGACTTTCTACCTTTATGATATTCTTGATGTATTCTTACAGTTCACCGTGTCTTCTGTTATTAAGCTATTCTAAGATATTCTGAAAATTCAGGCAGGTTAGGCTCAAGGTCATATTTTGGATCTTGTAACTCACTTTAATTTTCCTTCAGCTCCAACTTGAACTTACACATGAACAATTGATGCTCCGCTCCACAGTCAGCCCCAGCATCATTTTGGCTGCTGATATGGAGCTTCTCCATCATCTCTTCCCACGGATGTAGTCTATTTGATTTCTGTGTATTCCATTTGGAGAAACCAAAGTATATAGTTGATTGTTTGGTAGAAAAATGATTTGTTATGCACAAGTAGTTGATTTTGCAAAACTCTATTACGCAATCTCCAGTTTTGTTTGTTTTTACCAAGATTATATTTTCCAACTGCTGTTTCCTCTTTGTTTCAAACTTTTGCATTCCAATCACCAATAATTATCAATGCATCTTGATTGCATGTTTGGTCAATTTCAGACAGAGAATGTTGGTAGAATTTTTTAATATCTTCATTTCTAGTTTTAGTGGTTGGAACACAGAAGTAGAATAATCGTACTGACTGGATTTCCTTGATGTGCATACATATTATCTTATCACAGACAGCATTGTACTTCAGAACAGATCTTGAAGTGTCCGTTTGACAATGACTGTAATGCCATTTCTCTTGAATTTGTCATTCCTGGAATAAGAATGTCATAAGAAAATAATTCCATATGGTTTTCTGATTCAAAATGGCCAAGATCAATCCATTTCAGCTGACTAATGCCTAGGATATCAATCTTAATGAGTTTCACTTTATTTTTGATGATTTAAATTTTTCTTAGATTAATACTTTGTACATTTCAAATTCCAGTAATTAATAGATGCTTGCAGCTGTTTATTCTCATGTTGTGTCTTGCTCTATTAACAAATGAAGCTCCTGGAGGTTTTATTGCATCTGTGCCCTTCTGGGTGACTACTTTGAGAAGGCAGCTCTTCCTCAGTCATCCTGTGAAAGCCACCCAACTGGAGGAGTCAGCTTCTGGCACTCTTCCTGATGAGGCTCTGCTGCTATCCATGAGATTTTTAGTGACTTACTTCTCAGATGTGGACAGCCCATTCCTTCTCCAGTTTGCTCTTGGTCTGGGATCTCTGCTGAAACTAGTACACTTTGGGTGACCTTGCTTGGATGTGAAATACCAGTGACACAGCTTCTAGCAGCACAGTAATACACCAGCCACCACAGAACAACAAGCAGACAGGTGGTGGAAGGTGTTTGCAGTCCACCATAATCTGCTCAGCTTGACTGGGTTGCCTTGTTTGCTGAGTGGATACTCACAGCCAACACCATTTTGGAGTTTATTACACTGTTTTAGGTTATGTCATGGAAGATTATTTGGTGTTAACTGCTAAACCACTGAGAATTCTGGCCAAGCCTGGTCGACAAAATGTAACTATTACACTTCTCCAAGACTGTACCCCACAAATTTACCCTTATTCTAACCATGATCACTACATACTAGTTTACCTGTTTTGAATTTTATGTAAATGCAACCATACAGTGTGAACTCTTTTGTGTCCATATTTCTTCAACCAGTATCATCCTTTGAACCAGCATAATGAGATAATACTACAGAGTTGATTTTCCTTTTCAATACATATAATATGCAATTTTGTCAATTTGACATAATTTACTTATCCTTGTTTCTATTCTTTTAAAAATTATTGTGAATTGAATGGAGGGTTACAGAGCAGATAATTAGTTTTAGATTCAATCTTTCATACACAGTTGTTTGAGCTAATTCATTGCAGTCCTCTCAAAGCAACATCCCTTATTCTGCTTCCTTCCCGTGTGTACTGTTTCCTTTCCCCCCCTTTCTGGGCGTTGTCATTTGGGAAATGGTACTCTCTTCCTCTCAAATCCGTTATTCTAACATGCGCATACTTCTCTTGTCGTACTGTTCCCTGTATAAGCCTATAAGGCGTGCTGGTGGCAGAGGGAGGTGGCCTGAAGGTCAGCCATTAGGAAACACAAGCTTTCAGCGGGAGAAGATGGGGCCTTCTACTCACGGTGGCTGTTCTATAGGGTTGCTACAGTCAGCATTGACTTGATTGCAGTTTGACTAAACACTGAGCCCAAACAGGGTGAGTTCAGTTCCAGACCTGAGGAGTGACCATGGCCATGGTCTTATGGTTCCACCGGTCTCTGTATGACCAGAAAATCTGATTTCTTTTATAATTTTGCATCACATTTTCTCCCATTGTACCTAGCACTATAATATGATCTCTCTCGGCTCAATTAGCAGCAGCACCTGGGCATCATCTAGTCCTGATGTCAGGGTGAGGGGACCCGATGTTCCAGTGGTCCAGTAGTCCGTCGGACTCATGTCTGCAGGCATCTTCCATTTTCATCACTTTTGTTCTCTCCTTCGACACTGAGAGACCAATTTGAACCTCACCTATTTATTCTTTGGTTGATGGACATTTGGGCTTCAATAGGTGTTGACTCTTGGTAATAAAATTGTTATGCATATTCTTTTATCAAAAAAATTGTTGAGAGTTAACACAGATATCATATCATTCCATACTTCCATCACGTCAAGCAGTGTTATAAAATTGCTACCGCAATCACTTTCAAAACTTTCTTTTCTTTCTTGAGCTCCTTGACCTCAGTTCCATTCTGCCACCACCTCCTACCACTGTACCCGCCACCACCTCCTACCACTGTACCCGCCACCACCTCCTACCACTGTACCCGCCACCACCTCCTACCACTGTACCCGCCACCACCTCCTACCACTGTACCCGCCACCACCTCTTACCACTGTACCCGCCACCACCTCCTACCACTGTACCCGCCACCACCTCCTACCACTGTACCCGCCACCACCTCCTACCACTGTACCCGCCACCACCTCCTACCACTGTACCCGCCACCACCTCCTACCACTGTACCCGCCACCACCTCCTACCACTGTACCCGCCGAAGCCCTTATTCTGCCCTGCCCCTGCAGGGTCATCAATCCCGGGTTTCAGACACTGAACAACAGAGAAAACAAACAACAAAATTCAAGAGAATTTTGAATTCATATGTCATAACATAGCTGAGGTCCTTTGTGTGTGTGAATATAAGCACTCATTTCTGCTGGGTCTAGAATTTCTAGGTTGTAGAATAACTTTGGTTGATAGAGAGTACCAAGCAGTTTCCTGAACTGGCTCAAACAATTGACGTTCCTAACAGCAAGGAATATTTGAGCACACCACTTGTTCCTTGCAAAATACTTGGTGTTGTCAGTTCTTTCCATTTCAGTTGTGCTTTCAGGGAGATAACAGTGTTATTTTATGATTTTAATTTTCATTTCCCCAGTGAAGCATCACATTGATCATTCTTTCATATGTTTCTTAGCTATGTGGGTAGCTTAGACATTTTTTAAGGGTGTCTGAGTCTCGCATATTTTCTAATTAACTGACTATATTGTTCTTACTGTTTAATAGAAATTCTTTATGTATTCTGAAGATATCCCTGTATCAGATATATGGCAAATATTGTGTCAGTCTGTGGCTTGTATTTTTAATGTTTTTAATAGTTTCTTATGATTAACAGAAGTTCTGAATTTTAATAGAGTACATCAGTATAGCAGAGGGTCAGGGAAAGGGCGGGGATCCTCAGTGAGATGTAACAACACTGTGACAGCCACAATGGACCTATGCACAGAAAAGGAAAACATCAGAACTGAAAAATGAGTTCAAGTACTAAATGATTTCAAGCCTTCTCCAGACTCCCTTCCCCACTCCTTGAGGAGAGAAAAAAATCACTGGGTCTAAATTTGTCATCTGTCTTCTTTAACAGCTACCCTGTGTCTGTCATCTAGATCTGTTGATTTCCAAATATGTCAGTGTACCTGTTCAAAATTATTTTTTCTTATTTTGTGACTTTAGCAGAAGTCAGTGTTTTTCCCCCCTCGAGCCTTTTTTCTTCCTTTTTTAATGCCCCTCAGATAAAAAAGTTTTAAATCAGAATTATTTCCTCATTTGTTATGCTTCAAATTAGTGGCCTTGCTTGCTTTGCCTACCATATGGGATGCAAGCACCTCTTTTTCAACTTAGCTACTTTATTCAGCTTATTCGTCCTGTTTTTCCCCCTCATAATTATCATTTCTTCCTTTAAAGAAAGAAAAGAATAGGTATTATGAAAATTTCTCTAGGGTTCCCTCCCAATTTCTACACTGCCATTACAGAGCGCCTGTCCCCATCAGTCTTGATCTGGTGCGCCGGATATTCTTTCTGGGCATTCCTCTTCTCTCAGAGCAATTGTAATCTGCTTTAATTATGGTGGATTCTCCAGCAGCCTGCCCTTCTCCTGGGTTTTAGTATTCCCTCTTTCAATACCATACTCACTAGATTTTATTTTTTTAATTCCCCCAAATTAGCTCTCTTGAATTCTAATACCCTGATAGGTCTGCTTGCGTTCTGGTTAGGAGCACTGTCCCACCAGGTTTCAGAAAGGCTGACGAAGTCAAAGCGCTCTGCGTTTCTGCATACCTCTGATTGCTTGCCTTCTTTTGCAAGCTCCTCTCAGGCCTCAGGCCCTGCCTTTCAACTCCGGTTAAACTGCTGTAGCTGAGCCCTTCCATGAGAGAAGGGGAGAAAATCTGTTGTAGATGCCTGCTACAACTCTTGACCCCCTGGTCCTTTCAGAAATTTTTATCATGAAAGAGGTTTTCAAAATAGGCATTCATCTTCATACAGCAATCTCGCAGCTTTTATTCCCTACAGTCTGGTTTTTATCCCTGTATACAGCATGGCTCAGACATCTGATGTTGGTTTTATTCCCTGCTTGTGGTAACTCCATACACCACAGGGAGAAATACGGTTGGACCTGCATTATCCCATAAGCAATGTCACATGGACCACAAGGTTTCTACTGGTGTATTTTCCCATGTAGATCACTAGACTTTTATTTCCACTGGCACCTAGTCAACATCATAGCATCACAGAAGTCCCTACCGACAGACAGGTGGTATCTTACGGAGGAACTGAACCGAGGTCTCCTACATAAAATGTAAGCCTTCTCTCATAGAACCACTAATGACTCTCTTCTGATTCCCAGTCTTAGAACCTTAAACTCCTGACCAACATTTCCACTTTTCCTGATTTTCTCCTGTCTCAGAAATTTCATGTAGTGAACATGGTGTCGAGGTCAGTGGCATATGCTTACTCCACGACATTTGTCACCTTTACTTTTCTACACTCAAATCACACATGAATGAAGTTCTCTCCTTTCCCATACACAAAAGTGGTGGCTTTAATTGTATCGATACAAAAAACAAAGAAATATGTGTATTCATTTTTTATGAAGGTGAAGATTTCACAGACTCAAGTTTATTTTTGACTGTAAGGAATTAAGTTATTTTTCCTTGGGTTGTGGGGAGTACACTGGGTTATTGTTTTGGTCATGTTAAATTCATAGTCTTCCTTCAAATCCACCTATCATAAAGTACTCTACTCATCTGTTCGTTTTCATACTGTGGCAACTTACTATTGCTCTGCTGCTGGAATCAGTGCTGCCACCGGAATGTGAGATACTGCCAGGGGGACATAAGGTGGACTGGTTTCACTGAAGCTTCCGGATGAAGACAAACTTGGAAAGAGTACTTGGCAATCTACTCTTTGAAAAGGTGGCCAGTGAAAACATTATAAATGGCAATGAAATGCTGTCTAAGATAATGCTGGAATGTGAGCGCCTCCCGTCAGAATCCAAACGAGGAAGAGCTGCCCCCTCAAAGCAGAGTAGACTTCACTGACATGGACCGAGTGGACTTTGAGGCCTTCATTCGCTGATGTGGCATGAGCTGAATTGTGGAAAAAACATATACAATATCCATTAATACTTTGAACATAGAATGTGTGAAATGGGAAGCTAGGAAAATTGGAAGTAATAATAAATGAAAGGAAGCACATGAAGATCAAGATTTTAGGCATTAGTGGCTGAAACGGGCTGGTGTTTCCATTTAAGTTGGACAAACATATGATCTACCGGGCGAGGAGGACATCGTGAAGAAGGGTGACCTCCCATTCATCATCCAAAAGGACAGAGCCTTCCTAGAGGAAACACTTTTTCTGATAAGATGATGTCTACACAGCTGAAAGGAAGACCAGGCCGTGCAACTGTTATTCAAACTTACACACTAACCCCTGATGTCAGAGATGAGGAAATTGGAAGTTTTCAACGACTTTTGCAGTCTGAACTTAATCAAATGTATACTCAATATACATTGATAATCACTAGTGATTGGATTGCAGATGTTGGAAACAAAGAAGAAAGGTTAGTAGCCTTAGGGACATGGCCTTGATGTTAGGAAGCTGCTGGAGAGTCCACGATAGAATTTTGCCAGGCCAACAACTAATTCATTGCAAATATCTTTGTTCCAACAACATAAATGGTTACTATACAAGTGGACCTTAACCTAAAAGGAATTCACAGGAATCAAATCCACTACCTCTGTGGAAAGACATGATAGAGAAGTTTAATATCATCAGTCAGAATAAGGCCAGGAACCAATGCAACATGGACCATCAATTCTTCATATGCAGTGCAAGTTAAAGCTGAATAAATTTAAAACAAGTCCACAAGGGTCAAGCTATGATCTTCAATATATCCCACCTGAATTTGGAGACCATCACAAGAAAAGGTTTGATGCATCGAACACACATGACAGATCAATCTGTTAAGGGAAGATAAGAATATCACAAAAGGTCACTGAAAGGAAGGAAAGGCAGAAGGGACCAAAATAGATGTCAGAAGGGACTATGAAAATTGTTCTTAAATACAGAGTAGCTGAAGCAAATAGAAAAATAATGATGATGTAAGAGCAGAACCAAACAGCAGCTAAAGAAGACAAATTATATTATGATGAAATATGAAAATATGTAGATTGAGAAAACCTAAAAGGAAGAGTGTGCTGGGTCATCCTGGAACTGAACAAATTAAGGAAAAAGGTCAAGTCCCAAGTCACAACACTGAAAGATTCTATAGACCTTGGGAACCTTCATTTGCTGATGAGGCATGACTCAAAATGAGAAGAAGCAGCTATAAACATCTATTAATAATCTCAATTTTGACTATGTGAAGTATAAATCCAAGAAAACTGAAGTCTGAAAAATGAAATAGACAGCACAAAGATCAATATCCCAACAATTAGTGAACTCAAATGGACTGGTGTTGGCCATTCCGGGAATGACATCACATTCAACATTAAAAATGATACATCAAAATCTTGAAATACAGTGCTGTCTGTGATAGGATAGAATCTATTCCAATACAAGGATATCCCATCAATACAACTATTATTCAAATTTATGCAACAACCAATAAAATAGTGATAAATAAATTAAACGGTTTTACCAAAGTCTTCAGTCAGAAATTGGCAAACTCGCCATCAAGATGCATCGATATTTATTAGTGATTGGACTGCAAAAGTTTGAAACAAGCAGGAAGGAACAGTAGTTGGAAAATATGGACCTGGTGAAAAAAATGATAGAATTTTGAAAGACCAATGCCTTCTTCATCACAAATACATTTTTTCAACAATATGAATCAAAACATTACCTGGTGGAACACACGGTTATCAAATCGACTACATCTGTGGGAAGAGAAGGTGCTCTGGTGGTGTAGCAGCTGTGATCTGAAAGACTGACCGTTCTATACCACCTGCTGCTCCATAGGAGGACGGGCTTTCTATTCCTTTAAACAGTGACAGTCTCTGAAACTCACAGGGGGAAGTTCTAGCTTGTCCTACAGAGTTGCAGCTTGTTGGCATTGACTCAATGACTGTGAGGTAGGTTTTTGGTTTGGTGATAAGAGATAATGAAGAAGTTCAATATAATTGGCCCAATTATATTGGTGAGGGGCTTACTGGGGACTAGACCGTCAATTGTTCATAATGAATGTCCAGGTTCTTGGTGAAGAAAATGAGAAAATACCACAGGTGCCAAAATACAATCTTGGATATAGTCCACCTAAATTTTGAAAGCACATCAGAGTAGAGTTGATTCATTAAACACTAATGACAGAAAACCTGACTAGTTGAGGGATGACAGCAACAATATCATCCTAAAAAGCCAAAGGTCATCCAAAGGACAGGAAATGAAAGATTAAAGCGGATGCCAGAAGATACTCTGAAACTTGCTCTTAATCGTAGAGTATCCAAGGTGAATGGAAGAAGTGATGATGTAAAAGATTGAAACAGAAACTTTCAAAGACCAGCTTAGGAAGACAAAATATTACAATGAAATATACAACAACCTCGACTTAGAAAGCCAGAAAAGAACACACTCAGCTTATCTCAAGCTGAAAGAACTGAGGGAAAAACTAAGCCCCGGGCTATAATATTAAAAGACTTCATGGGCAAAAATATTGAATGCTAGAGAAAGCATCAAAATAAAAAAAAGAAAGAATAATACAGTCGCTCTATGAAAAAGAACTAGTCTATATTCAACCATTTCAAGAGACAGCATTTGATCAAACACTGAAAGTCCTGAAGAAAGAAGTCCAAGCTGCACTGCAGGTGTTAGCACAAGAAACAAGCCCCGGGAACTGATGGAATAGGAGCTGAAATATTTCAACAAGCGGATAGAGCATTGGGAGCATTCAGTAGTCCATGCCAAGAAATGTGGAAGACAGTTATTTAAAAACTGATTATTAGAGATCCATATTTGTGCCCGTTCTAAAGAAAGATAACCCAACAGGAAATCTGAATTATCAAACAAGATCATTAATATCACATGTAAGTAAAATTTTGATGCAAATCTTTTAGCAATGATTGCAGCATTGACAGGGAGCTACCTTTCAGGTCGGATTCAGAGGAGGACATGTAGAAAGGGATATCGGTGCTGACGTGAGATACATGTTGGCTCAAAGCAGAGAACACTTGAAAGGAACTTAGGTGTACTTCATTGACTGTGGAATGATATTCAACATATGGATCATAGTTGGATAGCCTTGAGAAGAATGGAAATTCCAGAATATTTCACAAGGTTCATAAACAACCTGTATATGGATCAAGCGGTAGTCCTTGGTACAGAACAAGGGAATACTGCACAGTCGAAAAATGTGAAAGGTATGCATCAGGATGTACTTGTTTAATCTGTAGGCTAAGCAAATCATCAGAGAAACTGAATTATATGAAAAACACAGCATCAGAATTGGAGACAGGTTTATTAACAACCTGTAATCTACAGATAACACAACCTTGCTTGCTCAAAGTGAGGAGGACTTAAAGCCAATGCTGATGAGTATCAGGGATTGCCGCCTTCAATATGGATCACAACTCAATGTAAAGACCCAAATCCTCACAGCTGGACCCCTAGGTACATCACGATAAACGGAGAAAAGTTTGAAATTGTCAAGGCTTTATCTTGCTTGGATCCACAATCAGTGCTCAGGGAGACAGAAGTCATTCATTGTATTGGGTACATCTGATGCTCAAGACCTCTTTAAGGGAGGATACCATTTTGAGGATGAAGGTGCGTCTGACCTAAGCCATGGTATTCTCCACTGCATCATAGGCACATGAAAGTCGGACATTGAATGAAGAAGACTAAAGTAGTATCTGTGCATTTGAATTCTGGTACTGGGGGAAAATTACAGCTTCCTTAGAAGTGAGGATGGTGAGACTTCATCTCATATACTTTGTACATTATTAGGATGGACCTCTTGGTAAAGTATTTGTGCCCATTCCAAATAAAGGTGACTGAATGGGCAAAAATGAGGAAGACTCTCAACAAGATGGATTGAAACTTTGGTTTCCATTGTGGGCTCAAACACAATATCAATTGTGAAGATGCCACAGGAATGGGCAATGCTTCATTTGGTTGGACGTAGGGTCAGCATGGATCCGAACTGACTTTGCCCTAACAACATGGGCAAAATATTGAATGATGGAGGAAGTGTCGAAACATAGAAGGCATACCCAGTCACTGTACCCCAAATAATTAGTCCACGTTCAACCACTTCAGGAATTAGTATATGAAAAAAGAACTCCGGGTAACCAAGGAAGAACTCCAAGCCGCGATGACAGCATTAGCCCAAAATAAGCCTCATGGAAACGGTAGCATAGCTCCTGAGATGTCTCAACAAACAGAACAACCTTGGACGCTCTAGCAGGCCTATGCTGAGACATTGGAAGACAATTACTTGGAAAACTCACTGGAAGAGTTTTCTCTGTCTTTTATCTGTGTCTTTTCCAAATCAAGGTGACCCAACAGAATTCACAAATTACAGAGCAATTTTGTTAATAGCACACACAATTAAAGTTTGCTGAGAGTCATTAAAATGGCAGCAGCAGCACATCAACAGAGACACCAGAAATTCAATGCATTGCTTATTTGTGTTTTATTGCTTATGCAAAAGCATTTGACTGGTTAATCATAAGATAACATGGTGAACAATGGATTTCCAGAACACTTCTTTGCACTGATGTGGTGTCAAAATAATGTCATGACATTACTGGGGCTGCATGTTGCTTCTTCCCAACTCAGGATGAGAGTGTGTGTTGTGTCAGATTTTGGGGAAAGTTTGGCTAGTCCTGTGGTGGGACCATCTTTGATCATGTAGATCTTCCAGAGTCACAGAGGATAATGGAGGATATTATTTTTCCTAGCTCACATGCTCTAACATTTAAATCAAGAAAGGAGTCGGTTTCCCAAGAAACACCTGTTTTTAACTGTGGACATTTTGGCTAATGGGGAGAGGGGGGAAGGGGTGTCACAAGCAGCTGGACCACACACAGATCCTAGCCATGAACAATCCGCATTGACAAGATCTGCATTGTAAGCCCACCTTCATGCAATCGCAAAGAAAGGTTGATCCTGAGGGCTGCACTCACCTTAAAAAGGGCATTTATGGAGGTCTAGACAAAGACATGTACATGCAAATATATATAGGAGGATGGGGAAATAGATCTATGTGTCTATATTTATAGGTTAAGTATTAAGGTGGCAGAGGGACCTTGGGCCTCTACTCAAACACTCCCTCAATGCATGAATACTTTCTTTTATTAAATTGGAACTCTATGATGCTCACCCTTCCGACACAACTGCTGAAGCCAAAGCGGGTGAACAAGTAAATGTGGTGAAGAAAGCTGATGGTGCCCGGCTAGCAAAAGAGATAGTGACTGGGGTCTTAAAGGCTTGAAGATAAACAAGCAGCCATCTAGCTCAGAAGCAACAAAGTCCACATGGAAGAACACACCAGCCTGTGTGATCGAGTGGTCCCGAAGGGATCAGTTATCAGGCATCAAAGAACAAAAAATCATATCATTGGCTGCACATCTCCATGATAGGATCGCTGAAGACAAATGGGTGCATAAGCAAATGTGGCGAAGAAAGCTTTTCTTGCCCGGCTATCAAAAGAGATAGTGTCTGGGTTCGTAAAGGCTTGAAGGTGAACAAGCGGCCATCTAGCTCAGAAGCAATAAAGCCCACATGGAAGAAACACACCAGCCAGTGCGATCACGAGGTGCCAAAGGGACCAGGTATAAGGCATCATGCAAAAAAAAAGATATATGTGTGTAATGTATATATATATGTGTGTGTGTGTGTATGTATATGTGTATGTATATATATATATATGTATATGTCAGTCAATGGAGATCCCCTCATAGAGGGGTTTAGGAGAGGAGATGGGTCAGTCAGGGTGCGAGGTAGTACCAATGAAGAACACAGCTTTCCCCCAGATCCTGGATGCTTCCTCCCCTCAACTACCATGATCCGAATTCTACCTTGCAGGGCTGGAAAGGGCAGAGGTTGTACACTGGTACATATGAGGCTTGGAGGCACAGGGAATCCAGGGTGGATGATACCTTCAGGACCAAGGGAAGGGAGACTCTGGATAGGGCAAGATATGACAAAATAACAATGTATAAATTACCAAGGGCACATGAGGAGGGGGGGACGGGGAAGGATGGGGGGAAAAAAAGAGGACCTGATGCAAAGGGCTTAAGTGGAGAGCAAAGGCTTTGAGAATGATTGGGGCAGGGAATGTATGGATGTGCTTTATACAATTGATGTATGTATATGTATGGATTGTGATAAGAGTTGTATGAGTCCCTAATAAAATGTAAAAAAAGAAAAGAGGAGAAAAAAAAGAAAATGATTAGGGCATAGAATATGCAGATGTGCTTTATACAATTGATGTATGTATATGTATGGACTGTGATAAGAGTTGTATGAGCCCCTAATAAAATGTTTAAAAAAAAAAAGGAGCCACCACAGACAGCTTCTGGCTTCTCACAGGAAGCAGCCTGGTTACTTGGGCAAGTGATTTGAAGTCTTTCTGATCTGTTGTCCCCCAGATTGAAAACATCATTGCTAGATGAAATTAGAAGTTCTCTTATGGGGGATCCCAGTTACTCAGATTTTCCTTTTAGTATTTTCTCTGGCAAAAAGGGGAGCTGTTCTGATGGTGTTGGACTGCTAACCCAAAGGTCAGGAGTTTGGAAGAATGATGGCAGATGAGGCATTCTATTCCCTTAAAGATTTACAATCTCAGAAACCGGCAAGGGCTGTTGGACACTGTCCTGTAGTTACTGTGATTCAGAATTGACTCAATAACAATGTGTATGGCATTTTGTTTGTTTGTTTTGCTTTGTTTTGTATTAAAAAGCATTGGACTGCTAACGACAAAGTCAAAAGTTCAAACCCACGAAGCTACTCTGTGGGAGGAAGATGAGGCTTGTCAATTCCTATAAAGATTTACAAAGCCTTGGACTCCCTCTATAGGTTCTCTATGAGTCAGAACCAACTTAATGGCAGTGATTGGGTTATATCAAAAAGAGATAAACATTTCTAAGCATTTGACAGATAAACAGTATCAGCATAGGACCGCAGAGGCAACTGCTACAGTAAGCAAATGTTTTCCTGTGGGAAATTATGTTTATTTAAGTGTATGGCACTCAAGAAGTTAAGAAGCAGAACCTAACGTGCTCTGCTCTGCCTAAGATTATGACTCACTTGAAGACGCGTTACACGGTGGCTGCCCAGGATCCCTCCCTTACAGAAATGAGGGGGCTCAA
Source organism: Tenrec ecaudatus (assembly GCF_050624435.1). Classification (NCBI taxonomy): domain Eukaryota; kingdom Metazoa; phylum Chordata; class Mammalia; order Afrosoricida; family Tenrecidae; genus Tenrec; species Tenrec ecaudatus. The sequence continues at coordinate 119,248,255 of NC_134530.1, read as the reverse complement.
AGGAAGGCCGCCCTGAGAGAGAGGAGCTGCGATTCCATTCCTTCCTCAGCAGGACAATTGTGGGGGAAATAAGTGTATTGAGGAATCTCTGGAGAGGATAAATTAGGAAGTTTCTTCCTTCCTCTTCTCCGCCCCCCCCAACCCCCTTTTGGGATTTCTTTCTCCTTTCCTCTTGTTTCCTTACTTCCTTCAGACTTTCCATCCGTCCCCCATTCTTTTGTTCTTTCACTGGAAAGGGTTCAATTCTTTCTACATCTCTGGCTTCCCTCACACATTTTCATGAATATTCCAAGGCCAATAAGAGGCTAAATTGGGATCGCAGGGATTCTTCCTACAGTCAGCTAAGGTTGAGGAAATGAAGAGACTTGCTTGGATTTCCCCAATGGGGACTCAGCTTTCTAAACTCCTGCCTCCATACCCCAGAGAAGAGACCTATGAGCTCGCTTAGCTAGTCCAGTGCCTGTTAAAACAAAAGGGACAAAGGAAAAGTTTGCTCAAAGCTTTTTTTCTAGGGCTGACTCAACGGCAGCTACAACGCAGGAATAAATGGGCATTCAGCTAAGAGGGCGCTGCCCTCTATTTTTGAACATCCACAGAGGTGTTAATTTGGTTTAATCTGTTTACTTCTCTATTTGAAAGAAAGTGCATTCACTTCTTGGTTCTTTTCCATAACTGATTAGCTAATGAATGTGTATTTCTTTCCTGAATAAACTTTCTTTTATTTTCCCAAATCCAGTACTTGGCGTTTTCCTGACTCACAAGACCAACTGTGATCTACCTGTGTCTTACAATCACTAGTAAATTACTTGTTAAGGAGTAAAGTCTCCCAGGAGCTAAGGAATTCTGATATTTTTTGAAGACTCTTGGACAGTCTTACAGCAGAGGGCTTGATTGTAGAGCTTTCTGCTAAGGAAACAATTCAAAGATCAAAAACCTCTAAAGAGTAAACCTGGTGGAATTCCTAAGGCATGAAGGAGAGGTGTGGCAAGTCATGTGACCTCACTGCCAATTAAACTTGACTCCGAGGCCAAAGGTCAGGGGCTGTTCTTATAGCTAATTCCTCCAGGTGTGGGGTTATGGGGAGAAGGGTGACAATTTGGAGGACAATTTACCAGGCAGATATAATCATCTAAAATGTTGATTCTGTGTCATCCAAAGAATTTATGGCAGCCGGAAGGAAAGCAAATATGTTGTGGTAATTCAAGCAGTTACAGCTTCCTTCCCTGTTAGCCTGCACAGGAAAACTCCTCCAGAAGTTGTAAATCTCGTCTCACAGCAAAACTAGTGAGCTGGTGTCACTCTTGGGGGTGGGGGGAGCTGGAGGCCCTGTGAACAGGAGACAGCACTAAGAGGTGCTTCCAAACGTTTCACCGGGAAGGGAATGAACAGGGGAATGAAACCTATGACAACGCGCTTATCCTCCATAAATGGAGACGCTTATTTTCCCTGCATGGTTATTCTAATCAGGGTGCTTAATGGATTGAGCTTGCCTTATGAACAGTTGTTGCTGTTGTTGTTGTTGCTTCTCCTGTGTCTTTCTGTGGCTGGATTTGCAACGTGGCTAGTCGGGGTTCAGAATTTAAACCATGGCCATAAAGCAGAAAGATTCTTTGAGCGCAAAGGTGACCAAACTAAAGATCACAGACTCCTATCTCTACTATCCACCTAACCAGAGAAACAACAATGTAGGGAGTAAAAGGAAAGCTTTCAGATACACAATCCTTTGGCTTGGACCTTTTATTTTCAGATGGCATTAATTGTAGCTGAACGACATAGTAAAATCTACTAGAGTAGATAAAAGCTACTTCTATTACATTAAAATTGAACCCCTGGGCTTCCTTTTGCATATTCTTAATTAATTAATTTCCTCTTTCATTAAGCAATATATAATAGATAATGACTTCAGGATAAGTACAGAATGAGACTGCTAGATCAATTTTAAATTATCAACTTGCGATACCCATTTATTATGTCCCAGTGCCCTATAGACACTGCCTCTCTCTAACTCCTACCAATATACACAGTCTCCATCATCCCAGACTCCTCTGGCCTCGTGAGTGGATTTTGACTGCTGAGGAAAAGTGTGGCAGTATTGTTATGTAGGTCATCTCATCACTGCCGTCGAGGTGATTCGGGCTCACAGTGGCTCCATAGGACTGGGTATAGCTGTCCCTGTGGGTGTCTGGAACTGTCCCTCTTTCCTGGAGTAGATAGTCTTATCTTTGAACTGCTGACTTTGCATTTAGCAGTCCAAGTAACCAGTATACTACCAGGGTAAAAAATTAACAGAGGATAATGTTTAAGGCTAGAAATTGATGGTGATAGAGTACGGGTGAGTTGTGAAAGCACAGTTACCTGTATAAAGATAACAGAGTTTTTGATACATAGAAGGACCTCAACAAATAGGAGTATTTGTTGGATGAATAGATAACAAAAGACATAAGATGATGACCTTGCTTGCTAAAGATGAAGAGGACTTGACGCATTTGTTGATGACCAAAATTGCACCCTTCAACATGGATTACAACTCAGTGTAAAGAAAACCCAAATCCTCCCAGTAGGGCCAGTAGGAAGCACCCTTGTACATGAAGAAAGATTGCAGCTTTCAAGGCCTTTGTCTTGCTTAGTTTCACCATAATCAATGCTCATGGAAGCATCGGGGAAGAGAGTATATGACACCTTGCCTTGGGTAAATCTGTTGCAAAACAAACCTCTTCAAAGTGTCCAAAAGTAAAGATGTTACTTTAAGGACTAAGGTGTTTCTGACCCAAGCGTTGGTATTTCCAGTTGCCTCATATGCGTGTCAAAGTTAGACAATGAATAAGGAAAATTGAAGAAGAAATACTGCATTTGAATTATGGCAAAGAATATGGAATGTACCATGGACAACTAAAAGAACAAACAGATGTCTTGGAAGAAGTACAGCCAGAATGCTCCTTAGAGACAAGGGATGAGGAGACATCATCTCAGGTATTTTGGACATGTTATCAGGAGAGACCAGTTCATGGAGAAGGACATCATGCTTGGTAAAGTACAGGGGCAGTCTAAAAGACACGACGCTTACGAGATAGATTTACATAGTGGCTGCACAGTGGGCTCAAACGTAAGAATAGTAGTGAGGATGTCCAGGATGCTTCGTTCTGTTACATCGGCCTCCATGATTTGGAACGGACTAAAAAGCACTTCAGAACACCAAAAGCCCAATGGACCAGTTCGAGTCTGTACTCAGTGGCAGCTAACAATAGCAATGAGAAAACGGAACTTGGAAGTAAATTAAGAACTTTCCAAGGGGATTATTGAAGCCAGCATGGTTAACAGGAAAAGGAACTGGATTCAAATTCAGGTTTCAATGTATTTGTTTCTGATAATTTTATCATGCTAATCCATTTCACTATATCCTGGAAATACAACACCTTCCTGTTTAAGCACCCTTTTCTGCCTGCTATTAATGCATGCCACCACTCACCTGTCAGTCTCTCATACTGTGGCTGCTTGCATTTCGCTGTGATCCTAGAAGTTCTACCTATGATATTTCAATTTTCATCAAAGTCACTTGAGGTGAAAAGCTTCCAGCCTAAGAACAGACTGGGAAGAAGTAATAAACTGTGAACTTTTGAGGCATTGGCTACTGAAAGTCTTGTGAAAGGCAGCTGGACACTCGTTGATTTAGTCCTGCAAGATGATCCCCTCAGGTTGGGAGGCACTCAAAATGTGACTGGAGAAGAGCTGCCTCCTCAAAGTAGAGCTGACGTTTATGAATGAAATAAAGCACTTGGGACTCTTATGTGCTGATGGGCCATGACACAACATGAGAGGAAACAACCTCAAACATTTATTAATAGTCCAAGGGAAAGGTATAAAGTATAAACCTAGGAAAAATGTAAGTAATTAAAAAATGAAATGGAACATGTAAGTATCAGTACCCTAGGCATCAGTGAGATGAAATGGATTGAAATTGATCATTTTGATTCAGATAATCCCATGTTTCTATGGTGGGATTGATACATTTACAAGGAATAACATATCACTTATCATAAACTAAAAAAAACTTTTCAAGATATCTCTTAAAGTACAATGCTTTACCTGAAGGAACAATATCTATATGTTAACAAAAGCCCAGTTAATGCAACTATTATTTAAATTTGTACAACAGCCTCGAAAGCTAACGATAATGAAATGGAAGAATTCTAGTGTCTTCAATCTGAAATTGCTCAAACATGGAATCAAGATGCCTTGATAATTATTGATAATTGGCATGCAAAAGTTAGAAACAAAGAGGAAGATACAGTAGTGCAGAAATATGGTCCTGGTGATAGAAATGAAACAGGAGATCCCATGATAGAAATTTGTAAGACCAGTTCTCATGGTGCTGCTAACCACAGGACACCTGCACTGATATAGAGAAGTGGAAAATTCAGAGTTAGAAATAAAGAAAAATGCAGGAAGAAGGTAAAATTAGAGGAAATCAAGAAAAAAATCTATATAAAAATTGACCATCATATGCTTTAATTCCATATTTTTTATTACGTACTGGTGAAAAAACAAACAAACCACCAAACACTCCGAGAGAAAGATGGGGTTTTCTACTTCCATAAAGACGTGCAGTCTCAGACACTCACAGGAGCAGTTGTAACCTGTCCTCTAAGGTCACTGTGAGTCGGCATCCACACATTGGCAGTGAGTTTGGAGTGTTTGGGTTTCAATCATGTCTTCAAAGCAAATACCTTTTTCAACAACTTAAATGACAAGTACACAAGTGGACTTTGGTGAACAGAATACACAAGAATCAAATAGACTATATTTATGGGAAGAGATCATGGAGAAGCTCAATATTATCATCCAAAACAAGGCCAGAGACAGACTGCAGAACAGACCATCAATTGCTTGTATGCATGTTCTGGTTGAAGCTGAACAAAACTAAAACAAATGCGTGGAAGCCAAAATACAATTCAAGTATATACTACCTGAATTTAGAGACCATCTCAAGAACAGATTTGATACATTGAATACTAGTGACAGGAGACCTTTTATCAAGAACACGAAGAAAGCAAAGGGCCATTAAAAAAGACAAGAAGGGAACAAACCAAAGTAGATTTCACAGGCTACTCTGAAATACGCTCTTGAATTCAAAGTAGCTCAGGTAAATGGAAGAAAAGATGAAATAAATTTGCTGAAAAGAACATTTTGAAGGGCAGCTTCAGAAGATTGTGTTATAATTAAATGTACAGACACTTAAAGCTAGAAATTCTAAAGGGAAAACATGCTGAGCATATATCAAGTTGAAAAACTTGAAGAAAATATGTAGGCCACAAGTTGCAATATTAAAGGACTCCATGAACAAAATAGTGAGCTAAGCCGGAAGTGTCAAAAAAATGGAAGAAGGAAGTACCAAAAAAATGGAAGAAGGAATTTGGTCAAATAGAGTCACTAGACTAAAATAAATGATTGCCATTCAGCCCTTTCAAGAGATAACTTATGATCAAGAACTAGAGGCACTGAAGGAAGAAATCCAAGCTGCACTGGAAATATGAGCAATAAGCAAGGTTCCAGGAATTGACAGAGAAACCATGGAAATGTGAGTGGGCAAGCTGATGAAACTGGAAGCACTCACTTGAAATTTGGAAGAGAGGTCCATGACCCATGAACAGAAAGAGACCCAGTATGTGCTCATTCCAAAGACAGGATGTGGAACTGTTCAACCAATGTCACTAATATCACATACAAGTGAAGTGTTGCGGGAGATATTTCAACAACGGTTGCTGCCATGGACAGATAGTGACTTGACACATTCAAATTGGATTGAAAGGAGAATGTGGCATAAGGGCAGATGGATTTTGACTCTAAATCAAGAACACAAGAAAGATGATTCCGTGTGTTTTATTGACTATAGAAATGCATCGAACAGTGTGAATTGTAATAAATTATGGATAACTTTGAGAAGAATGACAATTCCAGAACATTTTATTGTGCCCACGAGGAACCTGTCCATAGTCAAAGAGGCAATTGTTCAAACTCACTCGCTGCCATTGAGTCAGCTCTGACTCACCGTCATCACGGAGGACGGAAGAGAAGTGCCCCTGTGAGTTTCTGAGACCATGACTATTAACAGGGTCGAAAGTCTTGTCTTTCTCCTGAGATGCTGACAGAGGGGTTTGAACTGCTTACTTTGCAGTTAGCAGCCCAACGCACAACCAATACACCACCAGGCCTCCATCATTCAAACAGAACAAGAAAATTCGCCACAATTTAAAATGGAGGAAGGTGTGTATCAGGGTTGTATACATTCACCATACTTACTCAAATAAGTGGAAAAGGTGAACTAAATGGAGAAGAATAAGGCCTCAGGATTGGAGGAAGGTGTATACAATATGTAGATGGCCCAATCCTGCTTGCTCAAAGTAAGGACCACTTGTTGGTCAAAATAAAAGACTACAACTTTCAGTATGGAATGCAATTCAATGTAAAAAGAAAAACTCCATACAATTGGATAATAGATACCACCGTGATAAACAATGAAAAAAATTGATGTTATCTAAAATTGATTTTGCTTGGATCCACATTTAATATTCATGGAAGCTGCAGCCAAGAAATCAAAGGACAGTGCATTGGGCAACCCTGCTGCCAAAAATTCTTTGAAACTGTTGAGAATTACCCAAGGACGTCAATTAGAGGACTAAAGCGCTATCAACTCAAGCATGGTGTTTTCATTCACTTCATACGCATGTTGGACCACAAATAAGGAAGACCTCAAACGAATGGGTATATCTGAAGTGCGGTGTTGGTGGAAACTACAAGTCCAAAGGAGTGTCAGAAGAACAGACACGTCCATCCTTAAAGAAACACAGCCAGAACACTCCTTAGAAATGAGGAGGGGAAGACTTCATGTCATGTATTTTGGAAATGTTATCAGGAGAGGCTCGTTCCTGACAAAGGATATTATGCTTGATCAAGTGGAGGGCGGCTGAAAAAGAGGAAGATCATCCACGAGATAGACTGACACAGAGACTCAAACAGGAACTATTGAGACGGTGGCACAGGATCGCAGTGTTTCTGATGTCCATGCAAGGGGTTGCTATGAGTTGGCACTGGCTTTGCAGTGCCTAATAATAACAATATTCACACATACGAAATGAGAAGGAATGCATGAGAAAAAGGAGGGGAAAGCACATCACTCTAGAAAGAGTGGCCAAGCTAATCTCCCTGACACAGTTTCCGGGAAGTGAGTCGCCTCCACACCTCGGTGGCAAACTATTGAAGAATGATAAGAGCACTTGTTTTACTCGAAGAACAACTCCGCAGAGTGGACACTGATTGGCTGCCCATCAGCGAATGGCATGCTGTTTAAATTGTTCTGAACTGTCTTTGATTCATAATGAAACAGGATAAACTGCTCGAAGCATAGAAATATAACACCATTGGACACTAGAAATCAGACACAAGAGTAAGAAGGATTCACCTTTTGCATACTTTTTCTGGCTGTTGTGTTTTTCCCTTGCCTTTGAACTTTCCTATAGTATTTATATGTTCTATAGAATCTCACTCAAACTCACTGCAATCAAGTCGAATTAGACTCAAGGTGACCCTAGAGAACAGGGTAGAACTGCCCGTGTGTTTCTCAGACTACAAATCTTCCTGAGAATAGAAAGCTTCATCTTTCTTCAGTGGAATGACTAGTGGTTTACAACCACCCTTGTGGTTAGCAACCCAGTGTATAACCCATGATACCACCCAGGACTCCTGGTTCTATAAACCAGTCCACATAAACAAATATGTTCTGTAGAATAATCCAAGAATGTCTAGTGGTGCTGTGGTTTAGTCATCAGGTAGCTAATTGCAGTATCAGTAGTTCAAATCCATCAGCCATGCCTCAGGAGAGAGATGAAGCTATCTGCCCCCTTAAAGATTTACAGTGTTGGAAACCCCATGCCCCTGTGCAGTGTGCTTAGGAGTCAGAATCAATTCAATGACAGTGAGGGGTGTAGAAAGTCCACCACCTGTCAGTCAGCTTGTCATATTATTGTAGCTGGCTATGATTGTTGCTATGATACTGGAGAAATGTCATTATTGTTTCAAATGCCAGAGGGTTCTACACGGTAGGCAGGTTTCAGAGAAGCTTCCAGATGAAGAAAAACTGGGAATAAGGGTGAGATAAGCTTCAGAAATTATTCCATGAAAACCCTATTAGTTACAACCTAATATTGCTTAATATAGTGCTGGATGATGAGTCCTCTTGATTGGTTATCAAGTTGATTCCAACTCTTGGCAATCCACAAGACATAGTACAGCTGTGCTACGGAACTTCCAAGGCTGAAATAACCACAGCAACTGACTCCCACATCGCTCTCCCACAGAACACCTAGCAGATTTGAATCATAGACCTTCAGATTAGAAGTGAAAGCTTACACTCTCATCAAGGCTCCTTCATCGGTTGATAAGTACTCAAAATACACAGTAGTCAAAACAGTGAACTCCACCGCACCAATGACCATGAAGAGAGCAAAGACTTGGGCAGCGTTTTACTCTGTGGTTCTTGGGGTTGTTGCTGTGAATATTCCATCAACATGGTCTTTACCACACGGAAGCTGTGGCTGACAATGACAATAGTCTTCTATTAAAATAGAAGACCAAACCCAGGGGTGATGTACAAAATAATTATCCACTAAGATTCCTCACATGCCAATCAGAATGCTATAAACCCTGAAAGCCATTACCCCAGGACCTACCTACTACATATCCGTTTTTTCTAAACTTAGATTCAGACCAGTGTCTCTGCTAAGTTCTGTGCAATAATGACTAGTCACAACGTAATAAGGTACACACGCACACACCATTTCCTAAGCCCAAACAAAACATGGATTTTGTCCCTCAGAAGACACAGACGCCTCCGGAGGATAATACATTATTGAATGTGCTGTTATCACTCAACGCGCTCTTTAAAGTCCTCTTGAAATTGCCTTCAGGGTCGGTTTACGAACCACAAAAGATAATTCGTCTCTCTCTCCTTGTTAATAGTTACACCTAATTTTTGACAAATTTATAATATCTACCTTCATTACCCTTAATCAGAAATAGCTCAAAATAATTTTGGGCTATTTTCAAAAGTCAAACCCCCTTTCAAAATGTGTCTTTATTAGGAATATGCAAATAATTATGACACAGATTAAGGAAGAAACATTACTTAAAAGAGTAAAATTTGGTTGATTTCATATATAAAGTAAATACTCTATAAGAAGAGGAGCAGTTTTTGTTGTTCATCATTGAGCCGGTTTTACCAGCCTTCAAACCCATCCAAGAGAAACACCCTGCACATTGCCCCATTTTGTGTGTGTGCTATGTGATTGGACTCACCCAGATTGTAAATTACAGGTCATTGGATCAGGGGTGGATGCCTAATTCAAAACAACCAATTGGTGAGCTGATCAACAGATTTGTTCCAGCTCAAAATGATAAGCTAGATCAACCAGAATCTCAATTCTGAAGGTACAAATTAAGAAAAATAATGTTAGTTTTCCAGTTCTCTGGGAGCTAAAATTTAAAAGTTATGGCATTATAGGTGAAAGAGACCTCATTTAAATTGAAGCTCTGACTCACTGGACAGCCTGGTAAACTGGAGGAACAGGGTACCAGAAACAGGAGAAGGCGCATATGAGCAAAGGGAGGCAAAGATGCTTTTGAAAGACCATGGTGCACACACCTAGGCTGCTTGGCTGGCATTGATTCTTTCTTTGGCAACATCAGACATTTCCACCAGCAGTTGGGGTATCGTGGTGTGGAAACTTCAATATCTCCCTGTAGTAATGTAGAATTCAGGGAAATCACTGTCTAGCAATCGACCTGGAGCAGAGTATTCTGAATGAATGCGCACTCCCCGCACCCCTTCCACATCTCACCCAGACTCTTCTGCCAAACACTGCTTAAAATATCCTTTATAGTTTCCCCTCCTGAAATCTTTATAGTTCTTCATATCTATATAAATTTGAATTTATTCATCATTCCAACTACCTGGTGTCTCCCCGGAGTAGAAATAGCAAAAAGACTCTATATCACAATGATTAAGGCCATGGTCTTTAGAGTCAGATAGTAGCAAGATTAAATCCAAGTTGTGTGATCTCACATAATCTGCAAAGCTTCTTACTGCTCCATATTCCAACTCTGACAAATGAGCATAAATGCTGACTTCACATCACGAATCAAAAGAGTTATGGAGAGGTGGATGTAAAACGCTAGCATCATCATCACCTGTAAAATTGATTTCAACTCACTGTGCCCTTATATGCATCAGAGAGGTCCCCAAAGAGGTTTTCATGACCAGGACCTTTGGCGATGATCACCAAGCCTTCCTTCCGAAGAATCTTGGTACACTCCAACTGCTAACATTAGGGTTAGTAGTGGAACAATTAAAATTTTGCTCTGCCCAGGGATTTCTACACCCAACAGAGTACCCAATAGTTAGTATTGACCAAAGTTTTAAGGAAAGAAGAGAGATGTGATATGTCCCTAATGATTTTGGATAAAGACTAAATGTCTGTGTGTTGGGTTGGGTTCCCTGGAGAAGCAAAATCAGTTATGCTTATATAGAGAGAAATAAAAACTCTCTCTCTCTCTCTCTCTCTCTCTCTCTCTCTCTCTCTCTATATATATATATATATATATATATATATATATATATATATATATATATATATATATATATATAGAGTGGCTCACAGAGTTGTAGAACCCAATTAGTTCAGTCTCATTCAAGTCTATGGGTCAGATATTAAGCTAGAGACTGGTCTTGACTCACAAGCAGCCTGGGCTGATGAACCAGGAAGCAGGAAGATGAAAGAGGGAGACCATGGATGGTAGATGCAGAGGCTGGTGACTACAAGGTCAGCAGGTGAGATATTAGATTCTGCTGCTTCCAGGGTTGGCAGCCAATGTGGTAGGCCATTGACTCAAGTCTCAAGAACCAACAGTCAGTGAGCCAGACACAGGATCCAGACCTACAAGAAGTGACGAACTCTCCACAGTATATACTTATATAGGGAGAAGTCCACGCCCCAAAGAACCTTTCTTGCAAATGCACCAGACCTGATTATGGGCTTGCCCTCCACCATCATTTGTCTGTCACTTTGTGGTATGTGGTAGCCTGGGGCTTGTGGCGATGCTGGAAGCTGTGTCACTGGTATTTCAAATATCACCTGTCGCTCAATGGGAAAAGGTTTCAGCAAAGCTTCTAGACTAAGAAGGAATATGCTGTCCACTTTGGAGAAATTAGAGACTGAAAACCTAATTGATAGCATTGAAAACCTAACTGAGAGATAGTGAAAGCCTCAAGAATAGAAGCAGACCATTGTCAGAGCTAGTGTCAGAAAATGAGCCATTCTTCAGAAGACACTCAAAATAAGACCGAGGAAGAGTTGCCTTCTCAACGTTGAGTCAACGGCCAAGACCACGATGGTTTGGACCTTCATTTGCTGATGGGCCTACTCACAATGAGAAGAAACTGCTGGAAACATTGATTAGCAATTGGAATTGCAGTGTATGAAGTATGATGCTAGGAAAATAAGAAGTTGTCCGAAATGAAAAGGAACCCATAATCATGACATGGTAAAGAGTCGCGAGTTGAAGAGACCTGCTATTGTCCATTTTTAATTAGAAAATCATATGAATACCTATGCCAGGTATGACAGATTTAAGATGAATGTTTTTACATTCATCCTCAAAAAACTATTTCAGGATACGATTTGAAGTACAATGCTATGTGTGATAGATTAAGTCGACTTATATACAAGGAAATCCAGTCAATACAAGTGTTATTCAAATCCCTGCACCAGTCACTAAGCTTAGTGATGAAGACATTGAGTAATTCTACCAAAGTCTTCAGTCTAAAATCAATCAAACATGCACTTGATACAGGATAATTATTGGTGCTTAGGAAAACAGAAGTGGGCAACAAAGAGGGAACAGTTATTTGAAAATATGGCCTTGCTGATAGAAACCAATCTGGAGACCACATGTCAGAGGTTTGCAAGACCATGGACTGCTTCATCACAAACTTTTTGTAACAGCACAAAAGGCTAATTTGCACATGGGCTTCTTCAAATGGAATACCCAGAAATTAAATTGATTGATCTGTGGGAAGAGGCAAAGGATATTCTCATGCCAGCAGCTAAAACCAGGAAAGAGGACAATTATGGACCAACTTATCAGTCGCTCATATGTAAGTTCATGTTGGCATGGAAATTAGTAGCATAGTTGTTACATGTAGGCTGCTAACACAAAGTCTGTAGTTTGTGCCTACCATGGGAGAAAGACTTGGCCTACAGAGAGTTACAGTCTCAGAAATCCACAGAGGGAAGTTCTGCTCTCTCCTATGGGGTCACTCCTAATCAGAATTGACTCAATATCAAGGAATTTTGGTGAACTTGAAGTTACAGAAAATTAAAATAAGTCCAGCAGAACCAAAATGTGACATTAAGTATATAACTCCTGAATTTAGAGAACATCTCAAAAACAGATTTGATGGGTCACCACTAATGACAGTACTGCTGAGCTGTGGAAGGGAATAAAGAAATTCATACATGAAGAAAGCAAAGGTCATTTAAAAGACAGGAAAGAAAGATGATATCAAAGTGGATGTCAGAAGAGACCCTTCACTTGCTCTAAACCATTGCGTAGCTAAGGCAAATAAACATAAGAAGTGATGAAGTCAAAGAGCTATAGAAAAAATGTGAAAGGGCAGCTGGAGAAGACAGTTTAAATATTATAATGAAATATGCCACTGCCTAGAGCTAGAAAATCAGAAAAGAATAACAGGTTCAGCATATCTTAAAATGAAAGAAATAAAGAAAAAGTCAAGCCTCAACTTTCAGTATTGAGGAATTTTATGGGCAAATTATTGAACGATGCAGAAAGCATCCAAAGAAGATGGAAAGAATACACAAAGACACTAGTAATAAGAACTAGTCAACATTCAACAATTTCAAGAGATAGCATATGAGCAAGAAATAATGGGTACTGAAGGAAAAATTTCAAACTTCACTGAAAGCATTAGCCAAAAAGAAGGCTCTGGGAATTGATCAACTGAAATATTTCAACAAACTGATGAAGTATGGGAAGCCCTCACTCATCTGTACCAAGAAGTTTAGAAGGGAGCTACTTGGCCAATTGCTGGAAGAGATCGATATTTGATCCATTCTAAAGAAAAGTGACCCAACAGAATGCAAGCAAGTAAAATTTTGCTGAAGATCATCCAACAGTGGTTGCAGCAGTGCATTGACAGGGGTTCAGACCTGATTCAGAACAGGATATGGAACAAGAAGATAGTTACTTGTGTTTCATTGACTATGAAAAGGCCTTCAACTGTGTGGATCATAGCAAACTATGGATAGCTTTGAGAAGAATGGGAATTCCAGAACACTTGATTGTGTCCATGCAGAACCCGTACGTGGATCAAGAGGCAATGGTGAAATAAGAACAAAGGAGCATAGCATTATTTAAAACCAGAAGAGGTGTGGGTCAAGGTTGTATCCTCTTACCATACTTACTCAATCTGTATGCTGAGAAATCATCAGAGAAGCTGGATCATATGAGGAAGAATTTGGCACAGTATTTCAGGAAGGTTTACTAGCAGCCTTTGATATGCAGATGACCACCTTGCTTGCTGAAAGTGAAGATTGAAAGCACTGGCAGATGAAGAGAGGGGTTGCTACCTTTAGTATGGATTACCACGCAATGGAAAGAAGGCCAGAATCCTTACCGCTGGACCAATGGTTAATATCAATCATGATTAACGAGGAAAAGATCAAAGTTATCAAGGATTTCATGTTGGATCCACAATCAATTCTCATGGAAGCAGCAGTCAAAAGATGGAATGACACATTGCATTGAATAATTCTGCTGTCCAAGACCTCTTTAATGTGCTGTAAAGCAGGGATGTTACTTTGAGGACTAAGGTGCATGTGACCGAAGTAATATTATTTTCAGTTTCCTTATATGAATGCAAAAGTTGGATATTGAATAGAGACGACCTCAGAAGAGATGAAGCATTTGAATTATGGAGCTGGTGAAGAATATTGAATACAGAAACTACCAAAGAGCAAACAGATCTGTCTTTGAAGAATTATAGCCAGAATCCTCCTTAGAGGCAAGGACGGCAAGTTTATGTTTCGTGTGCTTTGGACATGTTGGCAGGAAAAACCAGTCCCTGTGCATCATGTACATCATGTTTGGTACAGTACAGGGGCAGGGAAAAAGAGGCAGGCCCTGGGCAAGACGGTTTGACATGGTGGATGCAGCAATAGGCTCAAACATAAGCATAATTCTGAGGATAGCACAGACCATGCTGTGTAGCGTTCTATTGTACACAAGGGCTCATGAGTCAGAACCCACTGTATGGGAACTAACAAGAATGAGACTCCACCCTTTGACTTCTCAGAGTAGTTCCCAGCATAGAGTAGATTCTGTCCCATTATGGGAGACCTCAAATGTCAAAGATGTTAGAAGGTGTTTATAAGAGATCCCTGTCATTCCTTCCACAACTTAATGAGTACTAGATCCGATTATCAAATACCAGAGGGATTATTTTAAATTCTGCTTGTTTGTCTTAAAAAGCTTGAATGCTCATGGAGAAAACAAATTTGCATACAAGATAGCCTTTTCAAAAGTGAATATTCTTAGTGTAAAAAAAAACCGTGATGCCTCGAAGCAAAGCTGATATACATTGAAAGCATTTTAAAAGCACAAAGCATTGTGATGGGTGTTCAAAATCAGAGAGTATGAAACTGAGGGCAGCAGGGAGGGTCGGGCTGATAGCAGATATTGTTTTGTCTCTAAGCAAGCACTGTGTTAAGTACTTAACTCTGGTGCCTTCAGTTTGCAGATGAAGCAATTAATTGTTATTAGATTTACTTTCACAATCTTTGTAGGATTTTTCCCCCCATTCTCAGCAACTAACAACAGTGGAATCTAAATATGTGGGGATGGGGGGAAATGGGAACCTGGGAGTCAGAAGCTTGTCTAATGCTGCAGAAGCTCCGGCACTCACTCACCACTTTCTCTTTGGACCCACTAAGTCTGTCTTACTTAATCATCTCCTCCTGCTAAGACGTTTAAAGCCAATCTTTACGTCTTAAAAATGTACTGTCAGAATATCACCAATTTACTTGCCTTCCTTGATATTCCCTGAAAGTCTTGAATCTCATCAAATATTGGCCATTTACTGTAGACACTTGGATGGTACTATTTCCCCTAAACCAGAGGCAAGATACACTGGAGTTTGGAATCCCTGTGGAGCGCAGCTCTCCTGAGGTATATACCTGGGGTCACCATGAGTCAGAGTCAACTCAATGGTAAAGGTTACCGCCTGCAGGTGACAGGAAAGAGCTATTCAAACAACCACCTTAAACTACTGAAGGAAAAAAATCTCTCTGGCTAGCCATTTCCCCTGTCTTTCTCACTTCTGGCCCCATTCTCCAGTTGTGAACACACTCTCATTCATCAGGCAACCCCAGTCTTGATGGACAGGACAACTGAACCAAAGACCCGTGGCTCAATGTAGGATGCTTCACCATGAAACAAAACCATAGAGTTGAGGGTGATGTGAGGAGGGAGGAGAGGGAGATGTATCAGTGAGAAAGAGAAAAACAGCAACAACGCATAGTTCAGATGAAAGCCCATTTAAAACATTCAAGTTACATAGCTGTGAAGAAAGACGAATGAAAACATGTTCCCTCACTCTATTAAATCAGTAAGTCCCCAGAAATGTGCATGGAATACCGTCATATGTGCTGCTGAAGATCATTTCCTACAGAGCCTGTGTAGGGTACAGTAGAAGACAATGCAATCAAATACTGAGACAGGTGAAATTTGAACACAGTAGAGAAAATATTCAGTCACACCAAAGTCAATAGGATAGTATTATTAGTGAAACACAGCTTCCTTTTTTAAAAAAGAATTTTAATGGTATTGTCAAAGGGAGTTTTTAAAATGTTGTCATTGACAAAAAATAAAATAATAAAATGACATAAAAATATAAATGCCTAGTTTTTATTTTCTAAGCAGTTTTTGAAGATTATACATCTTGACAGCTCTTAGATTTCTATTTGTTGTGTGAAAACAAGCAAACACACAGAAAGAGCTTAGGTTTAGTATGAAACTTCATCCCAAGTTTGAGGATGTAACAAATTTTCTGAACATTCAAGGGCTGTACGTTAGAACAAGCTCTGACTATCCTTGTAAAGTTTTTGGTGTTTTCTGTTCGGAATATTTTGTTATTTGTTGGTCTGGGGGTGTTGGGGCGGGCGGCTAAGGAGTTGTTGGTTTATGAGCTGGTAACTGAGCTCAGTGGACAACTTTTTAACATTGTTTTCAATCTTGGATGAAAAGAAGTCATCTGCTTTGTTTTGATTTTAATATCATGTGTAAGGAAGCTGTTTGTCTCTCAGACAAGCTCACCTTAAAGACGTTTGAGAGACGATGCCAGAATGATGCCCTCCTATGTTGGATTCACTCCACTGTTCATGGACTTACACCTTGCCCAGGACCTCGCAGACCTGACTGCTGGAGTGACAGATGCCACCTAACTAAAGGGCCGTCTTCTCTCTCCTTTATTTCTTCCAAATTCACCAGTGAACGCAAACTAAACCTTTCTCTTCTCCCAAACTTTGCCCTCATCCCACAAATAACTAAATAAATAAGTTCACCCAAAGCAAGGGTGAGTGGTGTCTTTCGGAGGACAAATGAAACTCACAGTCTAGAGGTTTTATTGAAAGATCTTTGTGGCATTTTGCTTTTGAAATGTGTTTAACACAGACTTTAAGGATTGGTAATTTGTTTAAAGAAATGGGTAAAATATTTAAAACCACTACTTTATTTAAACTATTGTCCCTCCTTCAGTAAACATTCAGTACATGATTGAACCCTGTATGAACTTGTGCTTTTGCTGGTTAAATAGAACCTAAGCTTAAATGAAAGGGGGCTGCTATTGAGAAAGGGACAAAAACTTACATGTGCATTTTTTCTTTTGCCCACACACAAGTACTTACACCCCCCCCCAAATACCACGTGAGTGGGATCCTTTATTAAAATGTCCCTAGGTTTTTTTTTATTATTATTTTTTCCCTTGGCCTCAAAGTGCTAAACTGAAAGCAAGCTGTTAACAGAAATGAGTAATTATTGAAGCTCTAACAGGCAGCTTTCATTGAAGTTGATTACAGCAGCTCTATAATCACTTTTACGGATTCCGTAATCACAGTAGCAGGGGATGCTTCACTTGGTTCTTATTGTTTTCGCTCAGGGTGGAGGTAGGGGGCCTGCAAGGAGCCCGTTTTACCACCTCAGTACAATTTCTGCTGCAAAAGAAATTTACACAGCCTTGAATGGAGTTGAGAATCATTTATTCTTTCTTTATTAGCATTTTCTCCTCCCTCACACAGGAGGCTGTTGGAGTCAGGAAATTGCTGTTATTCAATATGCAAGCCAGAGGTTGTAATGACCGCTTGGAAGGGTATGACCAACAATTACAGCCTTTAATGAATAGGGGTAATCTAGTTGAGACTAAACACTAGTAGCAACTCTGGGCTGTCTCTGGTTAAATTAAAAGAACAGCAATGCAAAGGAAGTTAACAAGAATTAATTAGTTAGATCGAACTGCAAACCTACTCATTAGAGATGTTATAGGCAAAGTAAAAGCCTATCCTCAGTGCAATTAGGTAGACAAATGAATTGTACAACTGACTGACTCACACCTGCTAACAGCTAAGGGCCATAGCACCATGTATGGGATCCACTTTTTCCAGTTCATGCATACTTGCATAGTTTAATGGATTTTACATTCTCGGATTAGCCTGTATTCCTTCAGATTTTACTTGGATATTTGATCTAAATATGGGCAGTTTCAGTGTGGGAGGGTTCTCACCAGCACAGACTGAGAAGGCCAAAGGATCTGTGCTGAACTCCCAAGGGAAGAGCTGTCTTGCTTAAAAACAGCCCAGGGCAGGTTCTCTTGACCACTTCGTAAAAATGAAATTTTTTGTAATGGATAAAGGAACTGTGCCTCTAAAAGTATCTATTTCCAGCTATGTCTATTACCTAATTATTCACTCTTGTATCATTAAAAACAACGTCTCTGATGTCTGTATGTTAGAGGCAAATAAATAGTAAAAATAAGTAGGTAACTAGAAAGATTTATAAAGCAACTATCTTTTTTAATGATGCAAAGAGTTGGGACTTATGTGTGGTGTGGGGGTGAGACTCGGGAGATCACAGTGGTCTGTTTTGTTTTCTAGGGTATATAATAGACAAAGAAAACAGAATCCCTAGACATCTTAAACTGAGATCTTTTAGGGAGTTCTTATCAGAATTATGTACTTTTCCCAGATGTTTCTCAGGACTTTTTCTGCCTATTGCATCTGGCTTCCTTGCTTTCTATCATAAAGCCCCGAAAAGCTCTCACTGCTGGACATTTGTGCTCCGGCATGCTAGCTGGGGACGGACATTTAGTTAAAGTAAGAGGAGCAGGCAGAGGAATTCGGGAAGTGGATTCATGTGCTTATGTTTACGAGTGGGGTGACAGGGTAGGGATAATTTGGCTGGATCCGTCCGGAGTAGTGATGTAGAAACAGGACTCTCGAGTCAGAAGTTTATTTTTCAGTATTGGGCTGGTGTCTCAAGATGAACTTAACGTCTCCATGGACCGTATTTTTGCCTTTTTAACAGAGGCGACCGCCAGGGCTTCCAAAATGTATGGATCAGTCACAGGGAAAAATTTCTCCGCATCCTTTCACCACCTCTTTCACCCCCTCTCAACCCCTTCCTCACCATCAACCGGATTGCTCTTTACATGGGTTCCAAGAAGCTCTTCTGGCACCATCTTTCTCTCCAGTTTTCTTTCCTGTCCTTAGGTGCAGAGGACATCTCGGGCAAGCATTGCTCAGGACTGTCCCCCCACCTTGCTTCCTTCTTCACCTAGTCCTGGCCACCATGCCCTTCACGGATGTCACCGATGGAAGGGGGCTCTAGACAAGCAAGTATTTAGAAGGCAGACACCTTGCTGAAAGCAATTAGGTGAGAGGCCATCTGAAGTCAGGGCTATAGCTTCCAATCCCCCTCCTGAGGAGGGGTGGGGCCAGTTGGAGTCACAACTTTGAGTCTCCAGAATGGGCGGGCCAGGAGTGCATGAGCTGTGCCCTTCTGATTGTTCCCTGTCGTGCTAATAGGGACCGTGAAACCCAGTGTACCTCAAGTGCCCTCCTGGGCCGCCATAACCTCTAAACCTCCCGAATGAAAGCCATTGAGGGAAAGCGTCTTTGACATTTTAGCCACTTCTGCTAATACACAATAAGCACCCAAGTAATTAGAGACTAGTTTGGTTTATTTAACACAACTCCTCCTTGCTCTGAGCCGAGGAAAGGCCTGATCGTGCTGCCCAATTACTGGTCAGACACAAATGGCTAAGGGAACAATGTGAAGGAAAGGCTGCGGAGAGACAAAGGCGAAAATGCCCTCTTCAACTAAGAGCAAAGAGAACAAACCACCGGCATGCTTAGAGGGGTCAGCATACAAAGCCACCTTGGAAATTTTCCCAGTCTTATTGGAGAGCCAGGCAGCTGGGGTGAGGCAGTGGAGAGCTTTTAGGGCTCTCACCCCACAGGCAACTGGGAGACCCGTGGGAGAATCCCTTTGGGACAGAAGTGACATTGTTAGGAGCCCCACCAATGACTCTTTGCCCCATCCTGCCACTTCCCTTTCCACAGCTGCTGGACTGTTGACAGCGCTGGCCTTTTCTATAGGATATATTCACTTCAACTGGCCCGAAGTTAACCCCCTCGTGAACACGTCCACTCCCCTAAGCGTTCGCAGCAGAGATGACGGCGTACCGCTCCAGCTGTTAGATTCACCGTGGGTTTCCATGTCCCCGTCCTTCAGACGACTCACCCAAGAATCTGATGGAAGACACTTCTTGGTTCTGTTCATCTCAAGGGTCTTGTTTTCTTTCCTAAGGAAGTTCTAACAAATTAGCAGTAACCCAAACTCCCTCTCCCTGGCACTGAGTTGACCCCAACTCATGGGAACCCTATGGACCTGGTAGAGCTACCCTGTGAGTTTCCAGTGGGTGACTGAAAACAACAGAGTTGCATTTTTCCACAGGTCTTGGGGAAGAAATTTGAAATCAGGGTGTAAGCAAGGCTGCACCCCCCCACACACACACCCTCCCCCCCAAAGGCTCTAGGGGACAAATCTGTCCCAGGATCTGGTAACTTCAGGCATTTTTCACATGTAATAGTATAACTACTCCATTTTCCCCATCTCTCTTCATGCCGCCCTCTCTTTTGGTCTATTCTTAATTTCTCTTCCCCCCAGAACTCAAGATTGTTACCTAACTATCTCTGTCAGGACACTCTTTCCAAATAAGGTCACACGTTCTGAGGTTCTGGGTGAATATTCCTTTCAGGGATCATGATTCAGTTCGTGATAGGACTACCACTCTGACTGCCGACCAAGGCATTTTTTCACAAAATGTGGATTCTGTCCAACGCTAGTCTTTAGTGATTCTTTGGTGGGGGGTAGGGGGGTGGGGAATGTAAGGTGTTCATTGTTTAAAGACATTTGTACAAACTGCACTCCCTCGTGGAAAGTAAAAAACGACAGTAGTTCACTACAATTTTGAAATATCCTGTAATAAAAAACTAGTTAACTTTGTCAAAGTCATTGTTTCCCCAAATGCTCAATTGACCAAACGGAGCTGCTGCGGCTGCCGCCTCTCCACTTCCTCTTTCTTTTTCGTAAGTGACGTAGCATCAGCCTATGAAATGCACAAAGAAATGCGGCCCCACAATCCCTCAGAACAAGAGCTTTAATTCGCAAGCTTCTATGGTGCGGTCCTTCCTTAAGTTGTTCTTGGTATGCAGTAGTGGTGTGTGGCTGGACCTTTCCACCGCTTTTGTTTGATGAGTTCTGCGCAATCAAAGTGTGGGAGGGTTTTTACAAGTTCCTGGGAAAAATAGATTTAAAAGGTAAACGCCCAGTTCCGTGAAGTTTTGGAAGTCCCCCTTGTAAAGCCCAGCTTCCTCGGGCTTTGACTCGGGCCGACTGCAGACAAACCCCTGTAGCGGGACCAGTTACATAAAAGCATGCGCTCCAGCGGTCTGCAGGGAGTATAAGGTTGGTCAAATCCCAGAATGATGAAAATGATCATTTCACAATATTTCCTTTATTCCTTGGTCCAAGGTCTCCTCCCTTTGGGTGTTCAAGTTTTGTGCTCTCTGGCACCCTTTCATTCAAAACAGGATTAAGCGTCAAGCCTGGTCCGACCAAGGAAGACCTGGAACATGTAATGCGCATCAGCGAAGCCTCCATGTCTTCCTTAGAAACATAGTTTTAGGTGAGTTAAGCAAACACCCTATGGGATTGCTTTGGAGAGCATATTTTAAAATGCGAACACTTTAAAATCTTGAGCAAACCATCTTCTTTCTTGTGTTTTGATTGTCGTTATCAAATGGCTGGCTTCTGGAAAGGAAATTCAGAATTTCAGTATTTTTGTAAGAGAACCTAAGACAAAACCTATAAAGATGGCAGAGCTCATCGGTAAATTATTCTTGTGTCAAAAGTGCTCATCAATAGGGCTGTAATCACCCATCAGTTACTGTTAAATTACAGAATTGATCTGATCCATGGGGTGTTCATGGCTGTGACCTTCATGAAGCAAATTGACATGCCTTTCTCTCAAGGTGCATGGGAGTAGATTTAAAAACCAGCAATGCTTTCCAGGTAGTAGCTCAGTGCTCAACCATGTATGCCACTTGGGGACTCACAGGGAAGCTTCAGGAGTGCATAATTCTTAGGATGTCTTGAGAAGATTAAAACTATTTAAAAATCCACCGTGATTCTGCCACCTGAGGACTCTGCAGTTGGACGTTTAATGCTCTGTTGTCACCATCGTCGTTTACCTAGGGACCTCGTAATTTTGCTTTGCACGGAGCCCAGCCCTTCTCCCCTCATAACCCTGTGAGAGAGTCATTGAGACCCCATTCCAGTTCAAACTAGACACATTCCAACTAAATGGTTCCTACGCTTTCATTTCTGCCAGGAAAGCTTACCGTGAAGGAACTTCATTCCAGTTAACCAAACACTCAAAACCAATCTGTGGAAGTGCTCCAAGTCGTGAGTCCCTTCATATTTTAAGTTTCTGTATTTTGAAGAAACCCAGGCCACAAAGCCAGCTAGAACAGTTTAAATTATGGGTGTGGCCCGAGTGTTATTTTTAAGCCATTAAATGAATCCTTTCAAAGTTTGAACTTTCACAAAGTTACTTCTGTGCCAAAAGCCTTTTAATGACCAGAAAATGGGAATTTGCAATACAAATGTTGACACAAGCCCCCTCCAGGGGCAGAGTTTCTTTGCTCTAGGCGTAGCACGTGAGCAATATGATAATAAGGGCAACTACCTGTAACTGACAAGAAGCAGAGTCTCTGAGCACGCATGGAGGTCAGTCTCTAGTTTGGGAGCCTGGAATGGATTATGTCACTGAACTTCGCTGAACAATGCTGCCAGTTCTGTTGGCCAGTACAGACAGCATCTTTATTATAAACCAGTATGCTCAGATTTTACCTGTTTTATTATATTTGCTTTCCAAAGAGCACTAGTGATGCAGTGGATTGAAGGTCAGTCTGCTAACCCTAGAGTTAGTAGTTCAAAGCCAGCACCCAGCCTTGGCAGAGATGAGGCTGGCTTTGTAACGATGGGCTGCCTCCGAGCTTCTATGCAGCAGTTCTCCTGCGCTCCAGGGTCAGTATGAGTCTGACAGCACTTGACGGCACAGAGTGTTTTATACCTAAGTTTTTAATGCAAAAGAGGGTGCTGTTGGGGTATGGAACTTGTAAAGGACACAAATGAAGAAAAGATGATGAGCGGATAGACTTTTATGCTCAGAAGTTGCCATTGCTTGTAACTAGCCTTTTGTTTTTTAGGGGCAACTGAATTGTTTTTCCCTCTTTCTCTTTCTCTCTTTCTTGTTTTAGTTTCTGACTTTTATACACTCTTAGTAATTTGGATGCCAAATTAATAGATTGTTAAGATTTTTCTCTTTCAGATTTGGAAAGTGAGCTCTAGGTAAGTAAATTCTCTCTACCTCTGACTTTGGATGGCCTTGACATGGTGCCTTTCTTGACCAGCAGTGACAGTAGCTTACGCTATGTAACACTGCCTGCTGTCCGGCCATCTCCATATGTGCCTGTCACCATCGCTGACGGTGGTGCATCTCATAACAATATTGCTAATGTCTGGGACTGATTCAACAGATGGAGTCCAAAATAGTGTTTACACAAGTTTGATAAAAATAGTGGTTTTAAAAACACATTGGCAATTTTATGGTAGATTGAAGAAGAAAAAAGAACCTACTTATCATTTAGATTAGTTTTTCCCATAAGATTGTGAAAATGTTAAGGGAGATTAATCTCAGAGCAAAAGGGGAAAAATACCTGCTATGAATTAGGAAAATTGGATATTCAAATGAAAGACAACATTTCAGATAGATATAGAAGGTAGAATACGAGGTTTGGTTTAACCAAACAGCACAGCATTTATAGGAAAAGCATAGCACTTCTTAGATGGCAATTAGTAGCCAAGGTGTCCCTCTGAAATACGTAAGAATGATCACTTTCATTCAGAGTTAAGAGCCACTGATAAATTGTTTCCAACTTCACTACAGGCTGGACCATCCGTTGACTCAGTAAACACGTCCTATAAGCCACCACAGAAACCCTGGGTCTGTTATTGAAATCACCCTTTTTTATTATCAATAGGTGCAATCGAGTGGATTCCGGCCCAGAACAGCCCTCTGTCCAACAGAAGAAGACACCGCCTGCTCTTACATCGTCTGCACAACGATTCCAATATGTGAGCCGGCCAGTGCGGCTCCGATATCTGTCAACGCAACTCAGTGAGGGCCTTTCTCTTTTTCCCTGTCCCCCTGTCTGCCCACATGTGATATCCTTCTTCAGAGACGAGCCCCCCGATGGCAAATCCTAAGTGTGTGAGACCAAGTTTCGCCATCTGCATCTTCCTTTCTAAGGAGGATTCTGGTTGCGACTTCTTCAACACAGGTTTGTTCATTCCTCTGGAAGTTCGTGGCACATTTAATCTTCTTCTCCAGTGCCATAATTCAAATGCATCCAGTCTGTGGACTTCTTTACTCCTGGTGTAGCTTTGACATACGCATGAGGTACTAGAAAATAGCAGGGCTGCTGTCAGATGCACTTCCTGAAAGCGAAGTCTTTGCTTTTTGACATTCTAATGAGATTTGCTGCCACACATTTACCCAACACAATTTGTCAGCATTCATTATTGATCCAAGTAAAATAGACTTCTCCACAACTTCAATTTCTCCTCCATTTATAATGGTGTTGCTTGATGGCCCAGTTGGGAGGATTTTTGTTTTCTCTATGTTGAAGTAGGAGCCGTGATGGCATACTAGGCTATGCATTGGTCTGCGAACTGCAAGGTCAGCAGTTCAAAACCAACAGTCACTCTGACAGAGAAAGATGAGACTTTCTATTTCTATAGAAATTTACAGTCTAGGAAACCTACAGAGGCAGTTCTATTCTGTCCTATAGACACTATGGCTCAGAATCAACTGGACACCACAGAGTTTCTTTCTTTCTTTCTTCCTTCTTTTTTTGTATTTTTTAGGGGATATGTTGAAGTGAAATCCATACTGATAACTATAGTCTCTGAACTTTATCAGTAAGTGCTTCAAGTCCTCCTCAACTCTCAACAAGCAGTGTTGTGTCATTGGCCTATCACAGGTTGTTAATGACTCATTCTCCAACCCTAATGTCACATTCTACTTCATATAATCTAGCTTCTCACGTTATTGGCTCATCATACAGATTAATAAATAAATATAGTAAAAGGATCCATCCCTAATACACACCTTTCCTGATTCCGAACCATTCCATTATCTCTTGGTGCTGTTCAAATGACTGCCTCTTGGTCTATGTCCCGGTCCCATGTGAATGCAATAGATTGTTCTGAAATCCCCATGTTCACAATCTTATCCCTCGTATGTTATGAAGCAAAACTTTAGGAATCATCTAGTCCAGCATTATCCCAGTCAAACATTCTGCAATGATGTAGGCCATTTGTGTCTTCAATATACAATTGCCGCCATTAGTCCTGTGTGTGGTTATTGAGCATTTCAAATGTGGCTAATGTGATGGAAGAAGTTAATTTTCAATTAATTTCATTTAAAGCAATATAGCCACGTGTGACTGGACACTATAGTATTAGACAATGCAGGCTCTAGTCAGACCTTATTTTTTACAAAAGAGGGGCCATACTCTAGGGCTTTGCGTGAAGTCATGCGTAGACTTAATGAAAAAACAAATAGCATCAAAGAATGGCGTCCCAACTCACAGTCAGGTTTTCCATCTCCTGGAGAAAGTTTCCAGTCCCTGGGCCATAATGAAGTAATGATGGATCGAACTGAAATGAGAAATACAGGATAATATCTTATATTGTCTTAAATCCTGGATTAATCCTATTTTGTTTTTCTTTTATAGATTTATTGGTATTATAATTGACTGTCGTATTATCTACAAATTAAAATATAATATTTCAACTGATTATATACACAGGACATTTAAAAATTGTCAACTTTATGTTTGTCTCACAATTTATTTTCTTTTTTAGTTTTTACTGGTTCACTAAATCTAGGAACCATGCGTGCTTAATGTTTAAATCCCAGATGAGCATCTAACCATATGGTCTAGTATAGCTTTCTCTACTATGCCATTGCAGTTGTTACTCAATTCCATGTCAACTTGAAAAATAAGAAGGAAGGGGTGGAGTCTAGCCTGTCAATCAGGTCACAGCCTGGGGATCACTCCGTGTCGATGTGGCCTTCTCATGAGGTTTCTGGGGCTTCTGCTCTCCTCCCTGGAGGCAGGATCCACTCTCCCTCTACTCCAAATTCCTGATGACAAGCCTCATGGAGCATGCTATGGCAGCCAGAGTCCGAGGGACGCTTCCACTGTCATTGGACCCACAGGACTTCCCACCCATGGGCCTGTGATCTCCCTGCATTTGATGTGATTGCATGTGCTTTGTGAGTCTGAAGAGGAATTCATAAGCTAATATCAGACTTTGTGGCTAACATCGAACTGATAGACTTGATCTGGACCGGGCTGGGTTGTTTTATTACTTCTTGATATAAAGCTCTCTCTTACATATATATGACTGTCACTGGATTTGTTTCTCCAGTCACCCCAGACTAGCACAGTCTAGCACAGACTAACACTAACATTGCTAAGAAGGTGAGCACATTTTTTAAAGTTTTCCAAGTGCATTAGTCATTTTCAAAAAGTTCCACTACAAAAAAGAGAGAGAAATTCAGTATCATTTAATTCCATCTTTTCACAAAGTTTTAAGGCCTCAAATATTAAATGATTTAATACACGATAAGGATCAAACAAATCTTCATCAAATATAATTGGATTTTTTATCTATGTCCTGTCTTATAACACAATAATGCAGGCTATCTAAAAGGAGTGATACTGTAAACTGTAGGAAATCATAAATTCAGAATGATTTTACTTTTAATAACTTGTTGCCATTAAGTTAATTCTGACACATAGCAACCCTGTCGGACAGAGAAGAACTGTCTCTTGGGACTCCCAAGGCTAGAGTCTTTCCCGAGTCTGGTGGCCACATCTTTCCTCCAGGGAGTCCCTTATGGGTTCTAACAGCCAACCTTTAGCTCAGCAAGCAAGTCCTTAACAACGGAGCTACCAGGACTCTTCTATAGGAAAATTATAAACACATAACATTTCTGTGCTTTTTTTACTCTTTATTGTGAATGTTTATAGAGCAGATCTTTAGTTTTACATCAAACAATTCATACACATTTTATTTCAACGCATCCATTGCAATCCCGTCAATGTATTATCATTTTTTTCTACTCCCTCCCTGTTTCCTGTTCCATTCCTCTTACTTCCCTTACACTCTGAACTTAGTCCTTGGGTAAGTGTTGGCCTGTTGATGTTAAGTGACTGATTATTCTAAGAGTGACTACAGACCATAGGCTTAAGAGTTGCATCAATCAATATCTAAGCAGTAAGGCTGGAGTCTTTTATGCTTCTTAGTTCTGGTCTATATTTTCCACGCTCTAGTCCAGTGGACCAATTATTTCCATCTGTGTTTTGATTTCCCCACTTCTGGATAGGGAGCTGACAAGAGTTGCCCACCTTAGATAGCAGCACGTGAGCTTTTCAGACTCCAGTCACTGTTCATTAAAATAGGATGTGGAATGTTGTTGTCTCGTGGAGGGTTCTGATCTCCCAGGCTCAGCAACCCATTTTTTCACAGTATTTGCTTATGTCTCAGAAGTCTTCATAAATTTGTTCCCTGTATGCCTCACCACATTTGTGGATATATTTGAAGCAAAGGTAAATATACATATACAGATATCATCTCTCAAATCTATCTATATCATGGGTATGTTTCCACTCTCCCCCCATCCTTCTTCAGTCGACCTAAGTACCCACTTACAATCACCTCAGTCACAGGATTGTGGTTATACCAGTATTGACCATGACTTCTTTTAAGTCCGGAAAACCAACTGCTTCTACCCTCAGAGAGCCTCCCTCTTCTTGTGTCCTGCCTTTCCCTTCACTCCGCTTAATACTTGTCTACCTCTAAGCCACGTTAGCTGGTCTCTGACAATTTGTTCAAATTCACCAGTGAAGTCGTCTGGTCCAGGAATTTTGTTGTTGCTGTTGTTCGTTTTTAAGGACCTGATTACTTTATTTTGCTTTATTGGTCTGTTCAGGTTTGTTTTGTTTGTTCACTTCAGCCCATGTTAGTTTAGGTAAGCGGCGAGTTCCTGAAATTTTGATCATTTCTCCTAAGTTTTCAAATTTGTTGGAACCCAATTTTCTGCTATTAGCCCATTCAGTATTCTCTTCAATATTCGGTGTGCTGTTTCTTTCCACTAATTCATATCACCCATTGAGTTGCTTATTCCTTGTGTTAGGCTGGGTTCTGTAGATAATGAAAAGCAGTGATCCTTAGGTGTGCGCCCAAAAAGTCGCATCAAGAAATGAGTCACACAGTTGTAGAAGCACCTCAATCCAGTTCAGTTCATGTCCATGGTGCAGATGCTAAGCTGGAGGCTTCTCTTGACGTGTGTAGTCGTGGGGGTGATAGAGCAGGGAGTGGAAAGCAGAAGACCAGGGGCTTCGAGGTGCAGGCAAATGGCTCCAAGGCTGCCATCCTGGCACTGGCGGTCAATCTGACAGGACCTTGACAAACCAAATGCAGTTTCTAGACCCACTAGTCGAAATGTCAACCTTTCCCACCAAGTAGGCTAAAAAGGAATCAGGTCTTATGCCCAGAGGAGACTTCCTTCCAATTGCATGAGGACACTGACCTGACCCAGGGGACCACACTCCACGACAGCCGCTGGCTGCTGCGGGGGGGGGGGGGGGATCGTATTATGTCAAAGCTCGTTGTGGAGTTGGTGATCTATGTTAGCCCCGATCCCAGTATGGAGATTGTTCACAAACAACCGAGAACCCTGTTGACGTCAAACCGTTATCAGCTGTCAGCGATGTTGACGTCAAGCCCAGCTATCACATTCACGCCTATGAGGCCATTGAAATATACCACGGCATGCGTCAAGTGCACTTGACCCAAGAAGGGTGCCTAGAGTGCTCCTTAGAGGCCAGGATGACAAGACTTGGGACATGCTGCCGTCAGGAGAAGCCAGCCCCTGGAGAAGGGCGATGGTAAAGCACAGGGTCAGCAACAAAGAGGAAGGTCCTCAAGGAGCCGAATCAACACTGAGGCTGCAGCAGCGGGCTCCGGCAGAGGAGCAATGGCGAGGATGGCACAGGAAAGGGCAGTGGTTCCTCTGTTCTGCACAGTGGGAACTATGGCTTGGCACTGATGGTCCCTAGCGGCAGCCACAGCAACATCACATTCATGCCATTTCTCTATGAAGTTGTTAGAATTGCCAGGGACTTGTCAATTTTGTTAATCCTTTTAAAGGACTCTTTTGTGTTCTTGGTTCTTTCTATTGGTTTTGTTTATATTTCTTCTCGACTGTTTATTATTTCTTCTTTCTCTGGTGACTGTAGGCTTACATTAGGGGTCCTGGGAGTGTAGTGGTTATTCTCTGGGCTGGTAACTACCAGGTCACCAGTTTGAAATGACCAGCCATGCTGTGGGAGAAAGACCAGACTTTGTACTCCTATGAAGAATCACAGTGTTGAAAACCCCCAGGGAACATTAAGGAACACTGAAAACCAGCAACTCCTGGACTTTGCATCGGGGACTCCCGTGGTTCTCAACTGTGGGACTTGCCCTTATGGACGTGGATATGGAAAGCAGCTGCTTTTGTTTTCAGTGGGTGGACTTGATTGTCTGAGTTGTAGGTGTCCATTTGTGGCAGAGCTGCCGAGTGGGTGGGGCTCCACCACTCCTTATCTGGTGAGAGCAAGCTGCCTCCTCTGCTGCCAACTCCCTCTGGGCTGCACCTGCCGAAGCAGAGCCCAAGGTTGTTGTCCAGCCTTGGGCTGAGCAGGCTCTTTGAAGTGCATTTCCCAAGCTCCTCCTGTTGGCTGGGACTGCGATTGGTGTCAGAGCAAACCAGCCCTGCTGCCATATTTGCCGAGGCAGCTGCTAAAGAAGTCTGGGACACATCCTTAGAAAGGGTCATGATGAGAAAGACACAGAGGTCAGGGACCTAGACAAGCTAGAGGAGGGAAGAAAGGAAAGAATGGGATGTTATGGTGAAGCTTCAAGGAAGGAGACTAGGGTGAGGAAACATGGAATGAATCACCGAAGCTCAGAGAGATCTTGAGAAACTATCCTGCCTCTAGATAGAATGCACCCAAGCCCTACCTCTAGGCTGGGAAAACATACTCTCAAAGATCTATGAAGCCTTTGTCTTCTTTAAAATATTCAGAGAGGGTGGGTACCATCGCTGTTAGATAAAACTTTCTCTGCTTGATCAAAGTCATGGTGAAGAAGTGCTTCATTTTATTAATCGGAACCTCCCCAATTCAGTGTTTTATTTTAACTGGCTTAGTCGCCTGGGGCATATAGAGCCACTGATCACTGATAAAAGAGGATCCCACCCTAAGATTATTAGGCTATTCTCAGTGACTCTTGACACGTAACCTTTGCCATGACTCACTCTCTCACCAAGCACTCAATAATTGCTTATGATATTAAAGTCACTCCTACTCAAAGTCACTGCTAATATTTCTCTCTAAAAGTTAATTGTTTATAATAACAAACAGGAAACATTTAAGACATTCAGTAGAGTGCTGGTAACTTACTAAGAGGTAAAAATTTACATACAAACTGTATTTCTTAACATAGGTTTCAACGAGCTCCAGACATTTGTGTAAGCAATGATCCTAGCCACTTAGTTCATCCCCAGTGAACCGAGGGCCCTGGGAGTTTAATCATGCCAATGCTGTCTCGTTGACAATATTAAATGAAGAAAAGGTGTTGCTTAAAGATATGTTTTCAAGATTAGGAAACAAGAAGTCAGAAGAATCCAAAGCAGTACTAGAATGAAGCCTCTTGATTTCCAATCAAAACTTTTACAAAATTGACTTTATTTTCTGCATTAATAAACAGGAGCATAAAGGACTCTGATGAAATTGTCCTTGGCGTTTTGATGAATTTTCTCAAAACACTCTCACAAGAACGAATTTTATCATTCTTTAACTTCTCCAGAAAGTCAACCGGCAAAATGCCTTGAATAGCCCTCAAAGCCAAGACTTTGACTGTTGCCTGTTCTACTTTCAGCTGGACGGATCATTCCACGCTTTTGCTTCTCATTCCTTTTATTGGGTTTTGTCCGCAGGACAATACTGCTAAAGCCACATTATCACAATTCTTTCAAGAAATGTTTCAGGGCCTTGGTCCCATTTGTTTATAATTTTCAAAACAGTTTTATTAGCATTCATTTAATTCGCATACCATACAATTCAATAGTTTAATCACATCAAGAAGAGTTGTTCGGCATCACCATAATCAGTTTTAGAACATTTTCTTAGTTTTTGTACTCATCGTCACTAGCTCTCCATTTCCCTCCCATAATCCCATAACCATTTGTTTCTAATTTTCATCGAAAGCTCTGCTCTTGTCTACAGATTTTTTTGGTGCAAGGGTTTTAGCATCCAACAAACAAAAAGGGTGTTTAACTTTAATTTTTCAGTCAGAATGGTGTAAGTTGAAGCCGTTGAGATGTCTGTGGTTTTGCCTATTGTTTCTACATATCCTTGTTGGCCCTTTTTAATTAGGACCCAAACCAGATTAATTTTTCCTCACAAATTGATGTGGATAGTTGGTTGTTTCTGGCTTCATCAGCATTGAATACTCCAGTCATACAATAAGTTATACATTTACATGTTCCTGAGTTAAATGGAGCGTTGTCCCCATAATCTTTTTGTAAAACCTCAAAGATTTCACTATTCTTCCACTAGAAAATTGTGTCCATAAATTTGATGTTTGTTCTCGCTTGAATTTTAGCAGAATTCATGTTGCTCTGACTGAGACTCTTGAAACTACAAGTTGTATTCTTCTTAGTATCTCAAACTATATCCTATTCAGAACTTGTTATAACTAGTTCTACTCACTTCAAAACTCGCTTCCATTGAGGGGTTCTGACTCAAGTCTTCCCTGTAGGACAGAGTAGAACCGCCCTTGTTAGTTTCCTAGTTTATTTGCATATAGATATGTATTTTTTAATCCATATATAGTTTACTCATAGAACATATTTCCCAAGAATTTTGTGGAGCTCTGTCATGTATCTACAAATATATGTATAATATTTTTTATTGAATTGGGTTTGGCACACGGCCTGCTTGCACCCAAACGATCACATCCTTTGGCAAATGAGTACTTCCTTGATCCCCATGTGCCTTATCGTCCTCACCACACTGTCCCATGTGCTGAAGGTCCATCCTGCTCCAACTCTCTAGTGTCCAGGCCACCCTCTTGTCAAACATGCTTAATCATGCCCCTGCGCCGTTGCTATTGCCACCCTTCTCTCTACCTTGCTGCGGAGGTGACGGAGATGATAACACGGAGCCTAGGTTGATGGTGAGAGACATATAATATTTGCTTATTCATTTTAGGGTATTTGAAATTTACATTAAATTTTCTATTTTAATAAAACAGTGTGTTTTGAATTTGATTGATACTGGGTTCAATCTTCTGCTATTTGAAGTTTGATCTCCAAACAATGTGTAACTCTCAGTTGCTAAACCTAAACCAACCAAAACAAGCCTGTTGTTAGTATGTGCTATAGAGTTGACTCTGACTTACAGAGAAGCAATTTGATGGAGCAGAGCTGCCCCCATAGGGTTTCCTAGGCTGTAATCTTCATAGGGAACCATTATAATGTAGTTGTTAAGAGCACAATGCCAACCAGAAGGTCTTCAGTTCAAACCTATCAGCTGCCATGTGGGAGAGCGATATAGCAGTTTGTTTCCATGAAGATTACAGGTTTGGAAACCCTATGGGTCAGTTCTACTCCACCCTAGAGGATCACTATAGGTTAATCATTGCTGAATCGGATCACCGTCTCCTCTAGAGCCCTAATCCAATCCATGGCTGTAATTCTGGTTTCAGTGGATTTCAGAGTAGCCTGAAAGAGAGAAAAATAGGGATTGAGGGATTTGCAGAGGTAAAACAGAGTAGTCTTTCCACAGACTATAATGTAAATGACTAAGGCCTACCCATGACAAACAGATCACAGCCTGAGGAAACCTAGATGGTGAATGTGTCTGATTTAACAACCTTTTAGACTTGAATTCCTGGTCCAGATTCATGTCCTGCCTGTGTCCAAAAGAATATAACCCTCGCTTCATCTCAGTCCTAAGACAATTCTACTTGGCTAACGGCAGGCTGCCCCAAGCATCTTGCCCACTTCTTTAGTAAGCCATTCTCAAAGACTGTAGCATGGTCAGAATCATAGGTGAGCTTGCCAAAATGTAGATCATTGAGTCCCACACAGTTGCTGATCCAGTGGCTCTCGGGTGGAGACAAAGACTTTGCATCTCTAATGAGTTGCTAGAGTATGCTCATACTGCTGGTCCTGTGCGTACACGGTGAGGACTACTACGAACGAAGCCACAGCAGCACACCTCGCTCCTCACAGCTATCATCACACAGCCAACGTCTCCGGACGATGCAGAACGGCGTTACTGAGTAAATCAAGAGAAAATATGAATCGACAAGGACACCACACGAACAGGTTTACAATTCTAGACAACTTTCCAACAGCTGTGGTCAGTCTGCATTCTCCTGCTTCTGAATACATCTGAAAACAATCTCATAAAGGTTCTTAGAGTCTCACTGCTTTAATTTATCGCCCGAGCCTCACCGCACTGTGCCTCCACCTGGTCACGCAGCCTCAACCATCGCTTCCTCCTCGCTCCGTTCCCACAAGAACCAAGGACCAAGATTAGCCTTTCAGAAGACGACCTCAGAACTTTCTAGTCAAGCACCAGCTTTTTAATGAGAACAAAATTAAGGAAGCAAAATGGAATATCACTTTGGAGTCGACTGTCTGTTTCCCTTTAAGCCCAGAATAATTTCTCTTCAGCCCTGGGCCAATGGAAATATGCTTATTTGCATGTCATGATTAGGCAAGTTTCTAAAAGCATATCGTTCCCACCCAAATCCACACTTTGTCTTTCTTCCCTCGTGTTGTGAGTGACTACGCTCCCCATCGAATTATAAACACCCGACAAGTGCTTCGTGTCTGTTGGCTGTAAGGACTAGATGCACAAACATTTGGGTTTAGCATGTGGTTGGTTATTATTTACCAGATACTTTTTATTTGAATCACGGACTCGCTATCTGCTTAAACAACAACAAACATGCACATTCGCTGCTATCATTGTTTGCATCAGAGAGCTATTAATCAATCATTAAAAGTTGCTTCATATCATGAGCAAAACATTATTAATGTCTTATCACGGAAAAGCTTACCTAAGCTAATGTTTTCAAAACTGAAACAGTTCATCACATTTGGCATACTTTAGCTTTTGCTTAATATGTAAGCCAACCTTGTCCAAATGAAAGTACCATGTCAGGAAGATCACAGGGGTGTCTATGCTGGAGAGATCAATGACCAGAGAAGCCTTCGAGTTGAAGCATCCAAATATAATCACACTGGCAAGAATCAGAAGCTAAAAAATTAAATAAATGAACCTGAAATCATTTCATTTTCAAATCTAGTACTTACGCAAAAACATTTCTATTTCTTGAAAGATTCCTATGAATATTTTTGTATCCCTTTTTTATTGCTTATCAATTACTTCCCAGAATATCAAGGTCTTGGATGGTTGCAGGTGGGAGAAATTTCCCAATTCTAACACTATGAATTGTTCAACCTTCTAAGTAAGACATTAATTTTTTCATCCCTTTCTCTTTTCAGTAGTCTCTCTGTGCCTTCAAAATTAAAATAAACCATCTATTTTAAAAATGTGCGGTGCATTCTCAGTTTAAGAGGAAGTCTTATCTAGCTGTGAGAGCCGGGTCCTGGCTCTCCACAGCCCTGGGTACAGTTCTCAGCTTCACCCACCACGCTGCATTTGCCACTTACACTCTCAGTGTCCCAGTTTTCCCATCAGCATATTAGGGAGGCTAATATGACTACTTCTAGGTGTGATGGGAAGGAATCTGTGTTGGCAAATCATTTTCAAATTCTTAGATGAAAACAGGTAACGTGGAACCTGGTATTTGGCCAAATCTACATTTCCTTGAGCGCAGTGGGAATTGAAGAAATGCCTGCTCTTGGGGGTGATTGTGAAGGTGAAGGCCCTGACCTCTTATTATAAAAGAAAACAGATTTGGTTTGGGTTGGGTTGTGTTGTTTTTCTCCACTATCAAAAAAGAAAAGATTGTAGGATCGATAGCCAGGATTATATAATCTCAGATTGAGACCAGCATGCAAATGCCTGCTTCTGTCACTAAATGCAGAGAACCCTGGTGGTGCAGCGGCTACAGTGCTTGGCTGTGACCCCAATGGCTAGTGTTTCAAAGCGACCCATT
Source organism: Tenrec ecaudatus (assembly GCF_050624435.1). Taxonomy (NCBI): domain Eukaryota; kingdom Metazoa; phylum Chordata; class Mammalia; order Afrosoricida; family Tenrecidae; genus Tenrec; species Tenrec ecaudatus. Next base: position 119,213,191 of record NC_134530.1, on the reverse strand, counting down.
GCTCCGAAGGTGAAGGACACAACACTGTGCTTCTGTAATGATTACAGCCTCTGAGTCCCCGTGGGGGCCGTTCCACTGTGTCTTCTAGGAGCCACGTGAGTCAAATTTGACTTGAAAGCAGTGGGTTTATTGTGATTTGATTTGTTGACTAAATGGGAGCATTTCCAGATCTTTTCCTACGTACGTTTATTTTTAAATGGGAGCATTGGCTCTTATAAAAAATTGAACAGGATAAGGAACGGTCTGGAGGAATTATGTTGAAAAATAAAAATTATCTTTTCCATTTGTCTACTAAGAACACTGGGGCTACAAAACTATATTCAAAGGAGAAGGCAACTTGAGTGCCTTCGGTTATTTTAGGCAAACACACACACGCATGAAAACATACTCATATATGCATATAAATACCATGGAAGAAGAGAAACTAAATTAATTAAAGGAGAAAAAAAGTCTTGGTGAAAATCTCTTTCCTATGATGTTTTTGGGTATATGGAAGGCAAGCAGCTGTGTGAAACATTATAATGTTTAACAACATCCATTTAGTGTCCAGAGGCAATTTGACATCTGGAGATTGAAAAGGCCCAAGTTCAAGCCCTCACTCACTGTCCTCACAGATGACCGCCTGTAAGCTTCATGACCCAGTTTACCCCATTAAGCTAAGAGTGTAATGATTGAATGAGTAGATATCTATGAAGTGGTATTCTTGTTAACCTTTGTCCCACAAAAAAAATAGTGAAAAGTTTCGGATAGAGGGTAAATCTTTAAAAGGTAAATCTTTAAAAGCAAAAACTTGTGTCAAGAACCTCTAAAAATTAAAAGTCTCACTAAACTTCTAAAAGTTGAAAGGGAAAAAAGTCCGTTCTATTACAAAAGATATGCAATATATTAAATATTTATTATTCCCGATTGTAACTGTATAGTAACATTGGAAAACAAAACAAAGTCAATCTTATAATGTTAGTGCTTTGATGCCACCTTAACCACCATCAAATTCAGTGCTCTAACTTTACAGATGAACTGTATGTGGCTCCCGAAAGTGACTTGGAAAGATTCATTCAAGCAATAAGTAATAAAGCCTACAAAACAATTCAGAGTTTGAGTCTGGGTCCATGGCTTTGCGTATCAAATCATACTCACATTCCTTTTATGAGAGTCAGGGAACATAATTAATCAGTCTGAACTCTGAAATTCTGCTGTGACCACAAGTAAAAATGTGTTTACCTGAGTTTGATTTTTATCCTTTTTTTTTCTGGAAGGATTCTGGTTATTTAATTTGACATCACAAAAAGAGTGAGCTATCTTTGAGGAGGAGGAGAGTGCAGCTTCTTTGCTGGGCACAAAGCTAGAAGGCCTTCCCCAGCCAACCTGGCCTAAGCTAGTGCGCATGTGATTGACTTCCAGCTCCTGGCACAGGAGTGGAAGGGATGCATGCCACCTCGCAGCTCGGCTCGTCAACACATCTGCTGGCTCCCCGTCACCTTCCTTCGACCTTCTCCTGATACACCTTAGAAATCTCAAGATAGAAGGAGTCTGGTTTCCTGACTCTCCAAAAGGCCCCATCCCTGTCACCATGAAAACTCACTTTAGACTTCACATCGGTAAGATCTACACTCCCTCTATAATAAAAATAAATAGATGAAAACCAGTTTTCCCATCAAGGAGATGCTGTATGATATCATTATATCATTGTGCTCCATGGGGATTTCAGTGACTGGTTTGCAAAGTTAAGACTCGTCAGAAGTGGACCGCCATGCCATTTTCTGAAGTAACTCTGAGTTCACTAAAACCTCCAACCAGCACAGTGATCATTTGTACCACCTCTTTTTGATAAGTCAGTGACACAGAGGGTTTATGCCGGATATGAACCATTGGTAGTTCTTTGATATAATACTCACCTTCCATGTGAGAGACCCGAGTTCAATTCCTGGTCAATCAACTTCTACGGTCACCCTCATCCATCCGTCCATTGAGGCGTATATGCCACCAGGAAGCTGCACGGGTTTCCGCAGAGACTCTAGAAAGGTTGGAGGGAGTAATGCCTGACAAACTACTTCCAAACACTTCACCGTGAAAGCCTTATGGATCACCACAGTCTGATCCTGTTGGGCATGGGGTCACCTGAGTCAGAGGGCGATCCAAGACAACTAGCAATAGCAGCAGGTACCAACTCATCATTTCTGCACAATGACACCCACGCAAGCGCCATGTCAATGCCTAGTCTTGCTAATCCTGGAGTCGCTTTCTTCCATCTGTAGTGGACATGTGGCATTCCTCATAAAACCTTCATAAAACTATAGAGATGTGACACGATCCTTTAAGAGAGCTCAGCTCAATAGAGAAAAACTCCATTGTTGATGGCAATGAAGGAATAGTTAAATGCAAGACAAGAATGATTCAAATGAACAAGTAAAAGTTTTAGACTGTTTAGATCGGTGTAACTCAGCTAGAGCTGCCGTATGGTTGTCTCATGCTTGTATTTCTAATTACATTTATAAGGAAATTCGATCACCGAATGAAACTTTAACAATTTCAACATCAGATAAATTAGTGGACAAAGTGAAGGCTCCTGTGAGCTGGGTGATTTGAAATGTTGCAATGTTACAAATGGAAAAAGCGCATGGCTTGTTAATGCCCATTTAGATAAAAAGAAAGCTATAGTATCTACAATAAAAAGTATTGCAAAGATAAGCCTAAATATAGAAATACAGAGACATATGTGTGACTTCAGACACAGGAGGGTGGATTTTTGTGACATGTGTGAATTGTCTGTTGGAAGCTTTTTTTGTTTTCTTTTTTGTACTTTCATCTTCTGCCTTCCCGGTGGCAGCTCTGCTGTTGGGTTGGGAGCGGCGGCTCTATTTCTCTCTCTTTGGGCATGTGTCCCTGGGTTTTAGGTGCATTCTCCAGCCTTAACAGCTGAGAGAAAAATTCTTAACCTGCACCGTAAAGTGGTATTCTTATCCTATAAGGTTAAAGCCCTTCGTACCCATGCACACACAACTTCTGACCTTACAGAGACTCTCAACAAGGGAGTATCACAGATGATGGCACTCGACTCTGCCCTGTGTCCAGGCCCTGCCCTCATGACAGAAAGGATCACAGCATGCAGAACACTGTGTGGAAGTGCGCCTTTTCATAGTCCTGCGTCCAGCAGCTCTCTGTAAGTTGGTTGTCCTATGGTGGCTCATGTGCTACTGAGATGCTGAAAGCTATGTCCTGGGTATTTTAAATATCAGCAGGGTCCCCCAAGGTGAACAGGTTTCAGCAGAGCTTCTGGAATAAGAACAGACTATGAATAAGGAGCACTAATGACAAAATACCTGACAGGCAGTGGGAGGACATCCAGAGCATCAGGCATGAAGAAAGCAAAAGGTCATTGAAGTGTCAAGGGAGAAGGAAAAAATGAAAGTGGATTTCAGAACAGACTCTGATGCTTGCTTTTGAACCAAAATATCTAAAGGAAGTGGGGAAAATGATGGAGAAAAACTGAATAGAAAGTTTCAAAGATGCTGGAGAAGGAAAAAGTGCAAACATGGAAATGAATTGGGAAAAGACATGGTGTTAGAAAAGCAAAAAGGTGAAAGCTCAGCGTATCACAAGCTGGAAGAACTGAAGGGAAAAATGAACCCTGCATTGTAATAGTGAAAGATTCTATGAGTGAAATACTGAAGGATTCAGGCAGCATCAAAAGACTGGAAGGAATAAACAGTCACTCTACCAAAAAGAGCTAGTTGACATTCAATCATTTCAGGATGTAGGTAGCGTATGATCATGAATCAATGATACTGAAGGAATAGACTTCAAATGTCACCCTCATCCATCCATCCGTGGAGGCTAGCATGCCACTATGGTGAACTAAAGGCATTAGGGATGAGGTTACAGAAGGGATAGATTAGCAATTTAAATGTTTCCACAACTAATCAAGCATGGGAAGCATGCCCTCTCCTATGCCAAGGAATCTGGACTGAAAGAGATCCATATTGTCCCTATCCCAAGCAAGGTGACCAAACAGAGTGCAGACATAATTAAGCAATATCATTATTCTCACACATAAGTAAAATTTTTGCTGAAGCTCTTTCAACAATGGGTTCAGCATGACATCAACAAGAAGCTGCCAGAAATTCAAGCCAGATTCAGAAGAGGATGGCACACAAGATGTCAAATGGATCTTGGCTGAAAGCAGAGAATACCAGAAAGGGGCTTACTGGGGTTTCATCTATTATGCAAAGACATTAGACTGCGTGGATTATAACAAATGATGGACAGTTTTAAAAACAATGCATCTGCCAGAACACTTCATTCTGCTTATTTAGAACCTGTACATGGATCAAGAGGAAGTTGCTTCAAATCAAGACACGTGTGCATCAAAGTTGGTCCCTTTCACCATACCTATCCTCCTGGATGCTGAACAAACTCTGAGAAACCGGCCTAGGTGAGGAACAACGGAGCATCAGGATCGGAGGAAGGCTTACTAACAAACTACAATGCCCAGAATCATCCATCTTATTTGCTGAAAATGAGGAGGACTTAAAGCATTTGATGATGAAAATCAAAGTCTTCAGTATAAATCGAAACTCAATGTAAAGAAAGCAAAAAATCCTCATTACTGGACCAATAGAAAAATCATGTTAGAGAATATTTAAATTGTCATGGATTTAGTTTTCCTTGGTTCCACAATTAAAGCTCGTGACAGCAACTTTCAAGAAATTAAATGAGGTACTGCCTTGGGCAAATCTACTGCCCAGGCCTTTTAAAGTGTTGATGAAGAAGGATATCCCTTGGAAGACCAAGGAGTGCCTGAACCAAGCCATGGCATTTCCAGTTGCTTCATATGCTTATGAAAGTTAGGCAATACATAAGGAAAAGTCGAGAAGAATTGTTATGTCTGCAGTAAGGTCTAGGGAAAGAGTATTGAAAGTGCCATGGGCCGCTAGACAAAGAAACAGATATTTCTTGAAAGAGTACGATAGCAATGCTCCTTAGAAGTGAAGGCACATCTTGTTCCATGTACTTTGTACATGCTGTCAGAAGAGACCACCCCCAGGAAAAGGACGTTGTACTTGGTCAAGTAAAGATCATAGAAAAGAGGAGGACCGCCCAGGAAATAGACTGACACAGTGACTGTAGCAGCGGACGCAAACTGCGTCGCAATTATGAGAAGGCCCAGGACGTGTCAATGTTTAGTTCTGCTGTGTGTACTTTGGATTGGAACTGACTTCACAACACTTACAACAATAACAATAGTATTTAGTAGGGCGTCCTGGTGGCATATAATGAGTTATATATTGAGCCGCCAACCACAAGCTCAGCAGTTTGAATTCACAGTGATTTCATAGGAAAAAGATCAGATTGCTTCCATGAAGATTTACAGCCTCAGAAAATTTACATAGGTTCATCATGAGTCAGAATTTTTCTGATGACAGTGGACTTGGCTTGGTCTGGTTTATAGTAATTACAAAGAAGCCCTGTTGGTCCTATAGGATAAACATTAGGCTGCTAACTGAAAAGTTAGTGGTTCAAATGTTACAGCTACTCTGCTGGAGAACAGTGAGACAGTCTGGTCCTATACACATTTAGGGTTTGAGGCAGAATTGACTCTGGCAGTGGGTTTGATTTGCTTTGTAGTGTTTTGTCAGATGTTTTGAGGATGAGTTCATCTAAATGGAAAAGTTGGCCCTATGTCAAATAGATGAGCATCTCATGGTCTGAACTTTCAGTGCTTCTGTTCAATCCATCCCTGGAAGTCTTCCTTTGCAAGGTAAGTAACTCACTACATTTCAGAGAGAAATGTAGGGGGCTCGGAGAAATCAAGTTTATTTAGAATAGATGATCTCACTTTCTCACACAGAGGTCTATGTTCAAAATGAAAGAAGGCTTTTGTTGGTCCAAGTGTCTTTGGGGAATATACAATCTATAAATAATGTGTTTTCTTCTACAAGGGTTCACAACATTGCCCAAGGTTAGAATACCAGAAGCATTATGGCCACAGAGTTAAATATTTCACAAAGAGTTGTTGGGAAACCTTTAAATTTCTCATCATTACTGTTCAGTGATTGTGAAATCTGTGTTTTATTGACTTCAAAGAAAGTATATGTTGTCATATACTGGCTAACAAAAAACTTCACATCCCTAAAAATACATTAGAAAGTTTTGAATTATTATATAGGTTGTTTTGGCATTTTTTGTTCTCCTGCTGAAAGATGGAATTGGTCACAAGGACGCACAGACCACAATTGTATCTTTGGTGCACTGGCCTCAATGACTATCTATGTGTATTTTTACCTATTTCAATCGCAATACAACTCCTACAAGGACATGCCACAGGTAATTTTGACTGTTCTGGGGAAAATGAAAAATTTCTCCTTCATGTAAAAGCAAGTGTTATTCCTTTCTTTTGTGTGAGATTTATAATGTTAAAATTTGTGAGGCTACTTCAGTCAAATTGTGAAGAGATCATTGTAAAATAAAACGCATTTTCCTCCTTTGTTAAATGTTATCAAGATCATCAAAGTCAGATTTCCATGGTCAATTTCACCTTCATAGATGACTGTGGTAGATAAATAATTTTGTGTCAACTTGAAGATATAAAAGTGAAGGGGTGGTTACCTTTTGTGTGCCCCCATGGCTCCCATAGGAACATGTGGGCAGAGGGTTCGCCTGTCAATCAGACCACAGCTTGATTGGAAGGCAATGGAGATAAATGGCGGAGCCTGGCCGCTCTCTCTTCCTCCCTGGAGACAGGTCACACTCTTTATGCTTCATCTTCCTGTTCACCAGCCACTAGGAGCCATGCTGGTGGCAGCTAGAGCCCTTTAGATTCAGCCAAAGCCATTGCATGCACAAGACTTTGGACCCACCAACCTGTGACCTGCCTGAATTCTGCATCATTGCGTGCAGCTGCGTGTCTACAGAGGGACGTATGGACTAGGGTCAGACTTTTGGACTTGATCTGGACTGGGCTAGGATGTTTGCTTGCTGTGTAATAACTTCTTGATATAACGATCTCTGGTACTTATATGAGTGTCTCCTGGATTTGTTTCTCTAGTCTACCTGGTCGAAAACAATGTTCCTTAAGATAAGGAACATCGGAAAATTAATGGCACTGCAAGTAAACTGAAAAATGTGATTTTCAAATTACAGTCAAAATTAGTTTAGAGCATAAAGTATTTAGGAAAAAATTAACAAAAGAGGGAGAAAGCCATTACATTGAATTTTATAAAATATCGGGGATAAACTGAAGCAGACATTAAAAATGAACAGATATAATCTTGAATTTAAATCTCAATGTTATTGTGTTGAATATTAATATTACTACTGTGTCAACTCTTCCCAAACAGGTTTAGACATTCCTTGAAGATCTAGTTGAGTATGCTTTCACTGTCAAGAAAAAGAGTTTTTATTTTTTTGTTGTTTTATTGCTTTTTGCAAAAAGTGACAGATGGGCTCTAAAATTTATAGGTTGATAGAAACAAAGGAATCTTTATAAAAGCATGAAGCTGGTGGACTCCATTGGTGGTATAATGTCAAGACTTACTCTAAAGCTCAAAAAAAAATACCCACCAAAATCACTGCCGTTGAGGTATTTCTGACTCATACCAACCCTCATTGAAAGAGTAAAATAAATGGGCAAGTAAAGCCTTGTCTAGTGCTTGCAATGAGCCTGGTGGCACAGGGGCTAAGTGCTCACCGGCTGGTTGAAAGGCTGGTAGTTCACAACCACCCAGCGGGGGTCCCTGGGAAACAAGCCCGGAGACCCGCTCACATGAAGACTACAATCTAGCAAACCCCTTGGGGTTGCTCTACACCATCACATGGGGTTGCTATGGGCCAAAATCATCTAACTCAACAGAACCTTACAATCAGTACAAATGGATTCAAGACACCCGAGGTTCAATGTCCATGGCTAAATGGTTTTTGATGGTGGTGCTAAGATTATTCAGCGGGTAAAGACTACAGTAATCAATGGTGGAATATGTAAATATGTAGATGAAGAAGTAAAATGAATAATGACCACTGCCTCACATGATGTACACATAATTATTGAAGCTGGTGCATAAGTCTAAGTATAAACCGGGAATCTATAGAGAGGGCAACAGAAAAACTCATCATAAAGGAAAATGATCAGTTGAACTTCATATTTTTAAAAACGGTCTACTCAGCAAAGGGCACTGCTGAGGAAACTATTATTCGCTGCTCTGTGTGTGCGCATGTGCCTGCACACATGCCTGGCAGAGAACTTGTGTGCGGCATGTATAAGTAACACTTACAACTTGGTAAGAAGACAAACTAGCAATTGATAACCTGAAACATATACATATATTTGAACACACTTCACAGAAACTTAAGAAGCACATGAAAAAACATTCAGCCTCATTAAACATGAATGAAATATAAATTAAACTTCAATGAGACACCTCTTTACACCCTCTCCAGTGGATAGGGGGAATAAAGAAACACTAAATGTTGCGAAGAATGTGGCATAACTGGAGTTCTCATACACTGCTGATGAGAAAGTAGAATGATACAATCACTTTGGGAAAATGTTTGGGAGTGTTTATGAAGTTAAACATACACCTACCCAGAAATTCCATTCCTAGATATTTACCAGAGAAATGAAAGCATATGTTCACAAAAAAGGCTTGTACACGAATGTTTATAGCTGCTTTAGTCATTATAGCAGAAATCTGTAAACAACGCAATGTCATCAAACAGGAGAATGAATAAACAAAGTGTGTTCTCTTCGTGCAGTGTAACATTATTCAGCAATGAAGGGAACGAACCACTGATACACACAATAATATGAATGACTTTTACATCCATTATGCTGAATGACAAGCCAGACACAAATAAGTACAAAGTGCATAATTCTGGTTATATGAAGTTCAAGACCAGACAAAACTAATCCCGTCTATTAGAAATCCGAGCAGTGGTTGCCAGTGGGGGATGAGGATTGATCGGAAGAGAGCACAGGGGAAATATCTGGAGTATTGGACGTGTTCTATTCCTTGATAAGGATGCTTGCTACCTGTGTGTATACATTTGTCAAAGGTCTGTGAATTTGAATGCATTTATATTTTATCTCAAAATAAATGTACAAGACAAGAAAGAGAGAAGGGAAAGCACGCTGGGGAAGACCCGAGCTGCCCGCACTTTGCAGAATCTCTCACTTCTGTCTCCGAACATTCCCGGGCTCACCAGATAGCGCTTCTCCCACTCCCACTTCCCATTTCACCTCAGAACTTCACTTCCGAGGCGCAACCAGTCCGTGAAATAATCTATTTACACACGTGGAAGCACAAGGGCCAGGAAATATGGAACCATTTTAATCGAACATTAGCCCACCCTCTTTGCAAATATTTAACTTTTGTTAGACTTGAGTTAAGTAGATTTCTTATCAGGTGATGATTTTTCACATAATTAATATTTAAATAGCAATTTATAGTGGATTAAGTGTTTTCTAATCTGTGAGAGATGATATGCCATGTTGTTACATTGAAATCCACACCCTCCATTTAAAAATGTTTTCCTTAAGTGTTCTGGTCTTGGACTATTTATATCTTCAGAAAATAAATAAACATAAAGTTTCTTAATTTAGTCCTATGCATGCACATATGAATCATACTTTTACAACCATAGTAATAATTGCTCATTCATTTCTTGGATTCCTAAACTTGAGAATCCAGTGAGTTGAAGTCATACCAGATGGTTAAATACTTGAGGATTCTCTTGTTACTCATTTATTTGTTAAAAAAATTACTTCAAACTGGCCATTGGTAGATGCTTATATTTCATACCGAGTACATCTCGGGTCCCTGCTCTCCAAGTGTCTACAATATTATCACATACATTTAAATAAATAGAAGCAATATATAGGTGAGGGGGCACATGAAGGTATTTCAAAGTGATATGGGAATCCAAATGAAGGAGCTACTGTCCCAGCTTCCAGCCTTGAATCTCTGTGGCATAAAGTAAGATGGCAAACACACTGAGAAAAGGATGCAGTGCCGGGTAAGGTATCGCAGAAGGCAACGGAGTAGTTATGGTCCACTTATTCTTGAGGAATGGCACGAATTGACTAGAAAGATGTGTTAATCTGGGTAGGCTAGAGAAACAATTGAATATTGTTGAATATCCCAGCTCAGTCCACATCAAGTCCATAAGTCAGATATTAGCCCTTATGTCTGATACCAATCTACAAATTCCTCTTCCGACTCACAGAACACATGCAATCATGTCGAATACAGGATGATCACAGGCCAGTGGGTGGAAAGTCTTGTGGATCTGATGCTTGGTGTAAGCATCTCAGTGCCGGCAGGGCTCTCCATGTGGCTTCTCCAGTTCTGAGGGTCTGGCTGCCCTCAGCCTGTCTCCATGTGGCTTGTCAACTGCAATGTCTCCCAGGGAGTCAGTGTGGGTCCAGCCTCCAGAGAGCTCTTTGTCCCCTTCGTGTCTCCAAAGGAGGCCATCCAGCTGGGATCTGGTTGACAGGCTAAACTCCACCCCCTCACTCTTAATAGCCTCAAGTTGACAACAGATTATGTACCTGCCACAACGGAGACTGTCCAATAAAAAAGAGATTAAAGCGAGGAAATTATAGGGTGAAGAAAGAACATGAGCAAAGGTGTAGCGGCATGAAGAAACATTTTAAGTTGGTTTTAGGTGCCGTTGAATCAGCTCTGATGCTGTAAAATCATGTACAATGGAACAAAACACTGCCCAATTCTGTGTGATCGTAACAATAGTTCTGAGCTCATAGTTCAGCCATTGGGTCCATCCATCTTGTGGAGGGGCTGCCTCTTCTTTGCTGACCCTTTACTTTATTTACTAGGAATGAATGTCTTTTCCAGGGACTGGTCTTGCTGAAAACATGACCCAAATAGCTGAGTGGAAGTCTCACCACCTCATTTCGAAAGAGCATTCTGGTTGTACTTCCTCTGAGACCAGATCTGTTAGTTCTGGCAGTCCTTGGCATACTCCGTCTTCTTCACCAGCAGCACATCACGCAAGTACATCAATTCTTCTTCCTCCTTCACTATCCGTTATCCATTTTCATATACACAGGAGGCGATTGAAAATACCTGGCATTGGGTCAAACCCATCTTAGTCTTTAACGTATCATCTTTGTTCTTTAAAATTTTAGAGCGGTCCTGTGCTAGAGTTTGGAGGTACTGGCTTATTAAGATAGCTAGCCAAGAGGGAGGTCTAACTGGAAGGGGAGTGTGGCCAAAACACAATGGGCTTGGGATGTCAGGTTAAAGAGCCCGCTTGTTGTTCTGTAGACATAAGGGAGCCACTTTAAGCAGGACCCTGACATAATCAGATGAGCACGTTAGAATGACCACTACGCTCCTCGGCTACCAAGTTACATCCAGTTGTGGTCATATCTTTTCATTTAACTTATTTGTTTACTTTTTAATTTTTATAATGTTGAGAATACATAACAGAACATATACTAATTCAAAAGTTTTCACATGAATAATTCTGTGACACGGATTGCTCTTCCAACTGTGACTCTTTTTACTCTCCTTCTCGAACTTGGTTTTCTCCTGTTCACATGGGCTCACTGACTCCTAAGTTTTCTATCTAGTCTTTCAAGCTGCCTCTTAAAATTGGATCCCATATAATTTTTTAAAAAGCACAGTGCACGAGGCGGATGTTCTTTATATTCTTATATTAAACTGTTGTTCGGTTTTAAAAACATTTCAGGGGGTACTTTTGCTTCAAAGTTCAAAGACAACCTCAAGGCAACAGTTTGGTCTTTCCTTCTGCCTCCATAGCGCCAGGACAATGTGGAGTCATGAGAATTCGAAACTGTCTCATATCTTCTCCTTTTACATCAGGATTCTTCTATCAAAAAAGAAGTTCTTATTAATACCCACATAATTGATAGATTAACAGTCATCAATGCAGTTTTGACATTGACCTCAGTAAGTGGTCCCTTGAGAATAAAGACCCAGATTGGTGATTGAATGAGAAATGGGCCAAAAACAAATGAACCATGGGCCAAAAATAGAAAAAAGAGAGAAAGAACGATCTGTAATGTACACAGAAAGAGTCTCTGAAAATAAAGAACCAGTTCAGGTTAAAATAAGGATAGAGCATAAGTCATTGAGTTGAATATTTGGGAAAGCCTCACTTGCATGGATTGGCAAGGTCACAAAGGACATATAGGAGCCGAAGTTGGATCCTGTTGAAACCTAAGAGAGTAAGAATCTCAAGGAAATGGCTGTGGCTGTTTAAAGAGGCTTGGCTTTCAAGCTCAAGGACTTGTCCTTGAGATCCCGTTGTAGTCCTCTTAGGTCTTAAGCAAGTCACCCTCTGGGTCTGAATTCCTTCTTGATGTGAAAAACAGCAATAGGACCTGTTCCTGTCCACGCCATATAGTTCTTCTGAATGCCCAATGCAGTATTAGCTAGACATGTTCTATAATGTGCTATTGCCGCTAGGACCACTAATCATCGAGGCAGCTGGTTTTGCATAATAAGTGATTTCCTGAAAAGCTGTACAAATCAAATTGGGCTGCAAAATGCAAGATCACCAGCCAGTCTGTGGGAGAAAGAGAGGTATTCTGTTTCAGGGAAGATTTACCGTCTCCGAACCTCAAGGGCAGTTCTAGCCTGGATGACTATGCGCCAAAATTGACTCAGTGGCAGTGAGTTTGGATTTTAGGTTTATGATGAATCGTTTGGAAAGTGGCAAGCCTTTTTTTATCGTGAATAATTATTCTTCATTTTCAATTGTTTCTTGGCCTTTCTCTTCCTTTCCTTTCTTTATTCTTCCTTGCATGGTTTCTGGAAATCATAAGGTACGGAAGAACTTTTCTTAGGAAATGCATGGACAGCAAATATTATTGCCCTCTTAAAAATAGAAAAAGTAATAAGTTATGATGTGTGGGAAACAGAATACATAGATGAAGTCAGTGAGAATAAAGAAAATTCTAACAAAACAGGGAAGTAGCTTTTTCAAATGGTTGCATCTGCAAATGCCATAACTGGACAAAGGGCCGGTAGTCTTTTGAACATAAAAAACTCTCATGAACATCAATAGAAAGCCTCAAACATAAACAAGAGAGGAGCAAACGTTAAGGATAAACTGGAAAAGGACATCTTTGAAGAAGAAAGAACAGGATAGAGGACAGGAAAGGGGAGGAAAAGTAGGAAAAGAGATTTAAAAAGGAGACTGTGTACTTGAGAGATATTTGGCGGGCTTGGTTTTTTGACCTTCAGCAAGTCGTTTCACCATCCTCAACACACCTCTTCACGTATTCACATGGAACCCCGGCAATGATCAGGTGGTTCGCAGTTCTAGGCAACATGCTTAGCAGATTGCCACTAGTGAGTATTCACAAAAGAGCAGATATTATTTTTTCTTTTTGCTTTAACTAGAGGACTTTGTTTACCCCAATCTCACTTTACACACTAAGTCACCAAACAACAATATGAGAAATCTCTGGAAGCAATTTTACGAGTATTGTGCCTCGCAATCTGCCAAGGAGATGGATCCATTCATATAACCCTGTTCATTTCAATCTAGGACCTTCCTCTGCTTACTAGAAATTAGCAACTGTGTCCACTGTCTCTGGTTTAGAGAACCTGAATACTGCATGCACTGAAAGCTTCGGTCATAAACCGCTAAAAATTTCCGCATTATTTATTCAGACTCGTCAGCTTTCCTGCCTCTGATGACCCCATATTATCACACTCTGAAATTAGAAACCCGGCATTTGCAATTTGACTGTGTTGGATCAGGGTTTTCATAACATGAAGTTTGCACAGTAATAATGCTTATAGATCTTTCATTTTTCTACAGAAATTAATTGCCTAAACCACAATGATTTATAGTCATACAGAACATGATTATTAATTTTCCTGATGATTATACCTGTGGGCGGCAACAAATCTACTTGTGATAGGACCTGGCTTTGAGTCGTTGCTATAACTAAAATGTCCATAAGGTAATAACAACTAATTTTTACCTTAATCAACTTACACTTAAAGGAATTTAATATAGGGCACTTGGGCCTTATGGGGAAACTTGTTTGAAATATAAGGTGCTGAGTTATTTATGAGAATAATTATATATTTGTTACTCTAGTTTGTACTGGGAAATCAGGATCTGAAATGAGTCTGTGCTACATTAAAAAATATAATGAACTCAGTGAAGTTGTGCATGCTAAAGGACTTTTGCACTAAGGTAAATATATAACCAGTGAGCTATTCTGGTAATGAAAAAAAGATTATTAAAGCTTGCTAAACTGTGCTGCCTTTCCTTTTTCCTCCCAATGTCCTACTAGAGCCTCAAAATGTTATCTTTGTTAACAAGAAAGGTAAGGCATTTGATACCAAAGAGTCCAGTCTTCTTCTTCCATCATCAGGAAAACCAGTTGCCATGGAGTCAACGTTGACTCATGATAACCTTGACTCAAGGTGATGCCATTGGGTTTTTAGAACTAGCTTGCAGGCCTTTCTTCTGAAGGGATTCCACGTGGACTTAAATGGCCAACCTTAGGGTTAGCAGCCTGCTCAATCAGACATTTGCACCGCTGAGGGACCACTCTTCACGTCTTCACCACCCACTCTACACGTTTTCTCTGAAGACCGTGACCTTGTATTCCAGTCTGTCCCCCATGATGCAGCAAAGGAAGTTAGTTTAAGGAAACCACCCCCGGGTGTGCAGCTTTCAGTGTGATCAGCACTCCCTGCTTCTTTTCATGGTCCTGGGCACTTCATTCACTTCTGTAGCTTTGTTTCTCCCCATTGGGATACAAGTTACCAAAAAAAAAAAAAAAAAAAAAGTGGAGAGAGAGCGAAGGCTCTGATTATTGGTTGATATGCATACCTTATATAATTCTGTATGTTCATATCCCAGAAATATTTAAGGCTTTTTTCCTGATTAGTGGCATTATGCAGTTATGCAAATAATCTGTTATATCTAGGCATATTATGCTGTTATGTAAATGATCTATTTCATTTATATTTCCCACAGAGTAATGGGTAGGGAAGAAATGCTCTTCTGCATTCCCCCTGGTTTGTAATGAGGTTTTCAGACATATTCAGATGGTGATCAGTCTCCGGGTTTCTGGGCTGATGTGAGTTTGCTTTTCTGTTCTGTCACCCTGTCCTGTCTCTAATTTTCCAATTCAATTCAGCAAGTACTTTGTGTGTGTGTGTGTGTGTGTGTGTGTGTGTGTGTGTGTGTGTGTGTGTGTTTGCAAAGCATTGTGTTGTATAGGTGGGGACTATTCAGAGGGACTCAGGTGGACTCTGGGAAGGATGTTACTAACCTTCTGGTCTTTCTTCTCCCAGCATGGCCTCCCCTCCAAACTAGACTTTCAGAAATAACTGGTCTTTCCTGGGCAGTCCCACTACCTCACCCCTAACTGGTGAGGCCCACTCATATGTAACCCCTGGGAAACTATTACAATACCTCCTCCCAGGAACTGAAAGCCTTAGCTCTGGATCTACCCTCTCCATTATAACATTTTCTTAAGCATATCTGGAAAGATTTTTAAATCAGATTTTTTGTAAAAGTGGAATCATTTAGAATTGTTAACTTTATATATTATAAAATGAAATATCTGGAGTGAACTGCTGTTAGTTTACGGTAGATCGACTGCATGGGTGTACACTAGCATTGCACCTGAGGGCTCTTGAGATGGGACCTTTCAGAAGTAGGTCTTCAGGTCTGTCTTGCAAGAGTGCTTTAGGTAGACTCAGAGTGTCAGCCTTTTCATGGGTAGTCAAGCCCCTAAGCTTTCAATTCACACAAATAATAAAGAAATAGCTCTTAAAATAAGTCATTTACATATAGATAGGCCCATTGGAGGAAGGCTTATTAATAATCTGTGATATGCAGTTGATACTACTTTGCTTGCTGAAAGTAAGGAGGGCTTGAAGCACTTGCTGCTGATGATAAAAGATTGCTGTGTTCAGTAAGGATTACAACTCAATAGAAAGAAAACTAACATCTTCACAACTGGACCAAAAGATGGCATCATGATAAACAGAGAAAAGGTTGAAGTTGACAAGGATTTCCACTTGCTTGGCTCCACAGTCAACTATCATGGAAACAGCAGTCAAGAGATAAAATGATGCATTGCACTGGGCAAAATCTGCTGCCCAAGACCTCTGTAATGTGTCAGAAAGGAAGGATACTACTTTGAGAACTGAGGGGTGCATGACCCAAGCCTTGGTATTTTTCAATTGCCTCATACGCAGGGCAAAAATTGGACAATGAATAAGAAAGCTCACAAAAGAATTAATGCATTTGAATTATAGTGCTGGTGAAGGACATCGCCAGCACTACGGGCTAGCAAAGGCTCAAACAAACAAGTCCTGGGAAAGGTGCAGCCACAGTGCACCTTAGGAGCAAGGGTGGCGAGACTTCATCTCGCATATTATGAGCATGCTGTCCGGAGAAGCCAGCCCCTGGAAAATGAAATCCTGCTTAGGAAAGTAGTTGGGGTATCAAAAAGAGAAAGAAAAAAAAAGAGGAAGGCCATTAGCGAGAGGGATTGACATAGTGGCTGTAAGTTTAGGCTCAAACAAAAGAACAGTTGAGAGGAAGGCACAGGATTGACTGGTGGTCCCTCCTACTGTCCACAGGCCCCTCTGCGTGGACACCAACTCAAGTGCACTGAACAATGGCAATTACCTGGCTGCGATTCCCATGCAAATCGAAGTGCAGTGCAGATGCACTTGTGTGACCTGAAATTGGTTTACACTTGGAAGCGAAGATGAATCTGTGCTTATTACTTGTATGAATTGAAATTGTTTTCTTTTGCACTTGGAAGCGAAGATGAATCTGTGCTTTTTGGTCTGGTGTCTTACTTCGGGTCTTTTGCAATCTCACTTTTACTAGCCTACTGTCTTTCCAAACAAGCTTAGGTCAGACTTGTCATTTCCTTACATTAAGACGGCTATTTCAATGGGAATGAATTCTCAGCCTGGCTGGCAGTAGCTGCGCTGAGTTACTCCTTCCTTCAGAAGTGCATTCAGCGAGCCCCTCCCTGTGTTAAGGCATTTGCCCTGGTGGAATCTGGAGGAGAAGGTTTATTCCTAGAGTTCATGGGCAGACCAAGTTGAGTGCTGAGAAAGAAAGGCACTCTGGGCTCTACACTGCCAGGAAAGTCTGGGAAGATTGAAACCCTGAGGTCTGGGTCTTTGGCAATCATATTTTATTGATGTTACGTACATTTACTTTAAGACCACGTGGCAGAGTAGAGCTGCCCCATCAGACTTTCTCGGCTGTAATCTTTATGGAATCAGATCATCAGGCTTTCCCCCATGGGGCTTCTGGATTAATTCGACCCACCAACCTTGCACTTGCCAGCTGAGCTCTTACTTGTCACATCACCAGGGCTCCTGTGATCATGGTTAGCTTCATGAAAAAGTTGACACATGGTACTAAGATAGATCATCTATAAAGTCATTTGTGTTCTTCTCTCCATGGTAGTTTTAGTAAATGGGATTTAAAAAAACACTCTAAAATTGTGTGGGAGGAAACCAACTTGTGGTTTAAGTGCCTCCCAAAATATCTTTCTCTGGCTCTTTACAAATAAAGTCACTCTAAAGTTTCACCTGCGTCATACTAGTTTTGTCACTTAACCATTTCATGATCGCTTATCGGTCCATGGAATTAAAATGGAAATTTTAAATCAGGTAATATCATTATGCACCCCTGTCAGCAGATCCGTTGGCTGAGAAAGATCATCAACGTAGTTCTGAAAGCTCTCAGAATCTACCATGGAGCTCACACCCTGCCAGCAAGTCCATTCCTCTTGGTGGCGGTCCAGCAGAACTCTGGGGGATTGCTGAGAGCTGACATGTTTGTGGGGGAAGTCGGTGTCGCCTTTCTCTGCTTGTGGGTTCTAGCAACCAGCCTTGTGGCAAGCAGCCCAATGGAGCCACACTAATAATAGGCTGTATTGGTCATTTAATAGGTTTTTATTATATTCCATTTAATAAGCACTTATTATGTATGGAAATATTTTATTTCTCTTTTTTTCTCTGTAACTAGAGTCCACCTGTTGCCATGTGACTTAAAATGTCTTCCCGATGGAGAAGAAAGCTCTGAAATTAGTCTCGGGCTGGGTCATGTGATCTGGTTTGGCCACATGAGATGTGAACCGATGTCAGGTGTGTCTCTTCTGAGCAAAGAGTTGAAGTATATTTATATGTCTTCCCTTCAACTCCCTCTTGGTATATTCCACATGGACGGTACTACTTCTAATTCTGGATCAACAATGAGAACATAGAGTGACAGCCAAGCCATAGCCATATGAGAAATCAACGTTTGCGGTTGGAAGCATAACTTAGTGAATGTTGACTGATATATTTTAAATGCCAATTTTATGTAACAGACTGGAAGCTAGCAACTGAAGGCTTGGGCCTGCAAGAATGAATAAGCTATGCTCTCTGCCCTCAAGGCACTGACGGTCTAGACTATTCATGGTTCTTGCATAAGTGGTACTAAGCCAAAGGGAGTGTCAGAAGCCACAATGAGTTGAGTAATTAAGGCAAAATGCATTTGCTCACATACATACTCATACAGATTCTCAGTCTGTAAGAAATGTAAGCTTGTTTCCCAACTCCCTTCTCCTAAATACAAAGTTATAGTTGATTCTGACTCTTAGAAACTGTATAGGACAGTGTCTAGAATTTCAAAGGGCGTCTGTATCACAGCTCTCATTACAGCTCATTAACATTATAAATCAGAAGCGATTTTTTCTTATTAATATCATTATCAGATTTTATCATCTTTTTCCGGTGAAGTGATTAGCGAATTCAACCTATGGTCAAACTTTGAGTGAGTGCTTAGTCATTGTGTTATCAGAGCTCTTTAAATACAAAGTCAAAAATTTTAAATATCAATCAATTAACCTAATATATATATATATATATGATATTTCTTTTTATTGGTTTCAAAATTTCTGTACCTCTTACTGGGAGAAAGAAGGAAATTTCTACTCCCATAAGGGGTTAAAGTGTCAGAAAGCCCAGGGCCAGTTCTCATGGAGTCAATAGGAGTTAGCACTGACTGGATGGCCATGAGTCAGTGCGTCAGTAAGTCTTACTACTTTATTTTTATTGTGAAACTGAGCAATTAAGATTAGTAGCTTTTTGATTGTCCTCATCTCTGTACCCCAAATAAAGAAAGCAATTTGCCCAATTCCTCCATGAAAGCTTTGGAATGGAGGTTGATTTGGAACGCCAGGATTGAAATCAAGTATTTCTAATATCTTCTCTGTGGATGGTGAGCTAATTCCACAGCTCAAACACAAAGCTGCCTTTGATATAGATACTTATGGTGTCTGAAGTCCAGAGACCATCAGCAGCCCAAACAGAAAAACCAAGAACACCACATTCCTAGGGCACAGGTAAATTTGATGAATTTATAAAAGCCTGAGAATTCTAATAGCATGATTATGTATTGATACATTTATAGGTTGCAAATAGACTATGTTTTTGCAAGGGAAGAGCTCTTAGAGGAAACGCAGCTCTGGTCGGTGCCTATGCACTTCCTGAAGTTTCCCATCATCCCAATTCTAAACGTTGTTCTAATATTTCAGAACATATTTATCGTTGATATAGTACTATTTCCATGAATTATTCAGTGTCTCATACTTTTCTGTGTTCTTGGCATTTCAGTGAAAAAAGCGCAAGCTGTACTTGTAGCATTTTCAAGTAAAACTCTATAATGGAGTGCACTTGGAGGGAAAGAAACACAGAAGTGTAAGTGGATAGAACAAAAGCAGGGAAAGGAAGAGCACAAACCAGGACGGGTGATGGGGAGAAAGGAAGACGGAGGCCATTGAAAACAGCAGGGAGGGAACAGTGAGCCGGCGAAGGGAAGGTGGCGCTGTGAGCCAATGGAAGGCCACAGAAAAAAGAAGGGGCAGAGGTAGAACTGATGATGTGGAGATGGTCCGCCCACGTGAAGACACCACCAAGGGCAATGGGAAGGAAAATGCGGAAACTTGTGTATTTAAAAGTGGACAGGTAATTATTTTAAAGCTTATCATAACTATGAAGACCACGGGAACTGTCTGAGGAGTTAGGGGCCCACGGAACTAGAGGGAACGACAAGGGGAAACGGATGTGATGGCGAAAAGAGAAAGGGCTGGAAACCGCCCAGCGATAGCCAGCAGTGGCAATGTTGGGAAAGGAGAAGAAATGAGAAGTAGAAAAGTACTGGTTTTCCCTTTTGTTTACCAAGATCATTACATTTTGTCTGTTTAACTTTTTATTATTGTAAATGGATAGTACCAACAAAACCAGTATTACATATTGTACATCATTTTCTAGGCTATATTACATATATAAATCTGGAGCAGTATTGGATGAAAATACACCCAAAAGAGAGAGTGCACATAAAAGTCAAAGATAAACTATAACTTGACAATGTACACCCAAAAATCATCTATTCCAAATTATATAGCCTTGGCTTTCTGGTGCCAACTCTGAAATATGCTTGGCTTCCCCTGCATTTTCAGACTTGTTAAGCAGAATCACAAACCAATATTTGGTTTGCTCTTTATTTGGAAGACGCCCACCTCTCAAACCAGCGCAGGTGGTAGGTATCGCGCCCCACACTGTCCCGCGTGCAGCCCAGGTGCTCAGACACGCCGGGTGGCCGCTCCACGCCACCCTCACAAGAGGTAGTCTTCTGACTTGCATAGTGTTCTCTTTGGGAGGTTTTTCACACTGTTGTCTCAGGGAATGAAGTTCTTTCCTTTGGGAATAAATTTCATTTCAGCGGAGAATCGGATTGAGGCATCAGAACCCCTCGTGCTAGACAGGAAAATTAAAAAAAAAAAAAAAAAGCTCCCCTTACAGCATTTCTGCTTGGTGTTGGCCTGGCCAGGCTGAAGTTTGCTGTCTTCAAAAGTAAGAAGTCTTTTGTAGAACGGGCTGCGTGCCAGACTTAGTGTAGGCCTCATGGGCCTGAGAGTTGCTGTTTTTGATCTTTTTTCTGAGGGCCACCTAAGTACCTGTTTCATGCAAAGTCTAATTTCAGCACATCAGGTACAAGTATATCCAAAGATGGGCGAAGGCAGCCTGCTTCCTCGTATGAGAAAATTCCTAAAACCGAGCTAGGCTTTGATTCCATCGAGTGCATTCGTTCCTTAACAGTCAGCGTTCCCTGAAGCCCCGCGTTCTGTTTGGTTCCCTCCGACCATTCCTCAGCTAATTTTCTGAAGCCCACCTTCCCCGCGAAGCCAATGAAACTCCACGTACGCATTCATTTGGACAATATTTGAACTGAGGTCTAACACACGCAAGGTCTGCAACTGCTACCCTACAGCACGATGACAGCCTGCGGGCATTAAAAACACCCTCTCTCATTACATCTTTCCGCACACAGATGTCGATTATATAAAGAGGAATTACCTTCAAAAGCATCAGCAATGCCATTAAAAATACATTTGTTAAATTTACATAGACCGAGTAAATGTATGGTCTTTAGTGCTCCAAGAAAATGTTAACCCAGTGTGAGATAACTTGTGAAGCCAATAAAAGTGTAGTCCAATGTCCCCAGTACAATTTTTATGAGAAAGTACCTTTTTACTCTCGCTAGGAAGATAGGTCAAAAGAACTGACCGTGCGATTCTATACACTTCCAAAGCACACATGCACGCGCGCGCACACACACACTACAAAGAAGGAGCTATCGGACATTTTCATATAGGAAAAGAATCATTTACGTATGCTCAAAAAAATGAGCAGTTTTCTCAAGCTAAACCAACTATGTCAGTCAACAACTATTTATTCGCTATGGGGACCTGACTGGCCCAGTGTGAAAGACTTTGCATTGGAGATAGGTGGTTTCCTAAGATGAAAAAAAATCCTCAGTATCACTTCTCCCGGGGAGAAGACTCCCCGAAAGGGAGAGACGAGGACTCAATGGGCTGGGCAGATGTCAGGAAGAAGAAAAGAAACTTACTCAGAAGAGGGGACTCCGATAGCACATCTTGTTCCCTTCGTGCTAAGCTCCAAACTTCACATAGAAGGGACACTCCAAAAATAAAACGCGATAATGATATTGATAGCAAATCAAATGTGATGCTAACTGATAATGTTAATGAGAGCTGTCACTGAGTGCTCAGCTTGTCCCGGCCCCCACAGCAAATGCTTTCTGTTCTTGGCTCTCTCCTGTTAATCATGGCTGTCCCCTGCTGGAAATCTTCAATGATTCTCCATGGCCCTGAGTTCAAGTTCAAACTCTTTAATAACATGGATACAAAATGTGTTCAACTAAGCTCTCTTTTGACATTTTTCAACCTCATTTTTAACTGCTTTAAAATTCACCTACAACCAGCTTTAGTTTGTTTAAAATACAGGGTTCTCTTTCTCCTTAACCTTGGGGCTATTTATTTAGAAGGTTTTAACTCTTATTTCATTCTCTCCTAAGTGCTTCCCTGAGCTACTACCCCCTGGTGAGCTTTCTCTTCTCTTGAACAGAGAACCTGTCCTTACTTTCTGAACTAACGCCAATGAATCTCCGTGCCCTGTTTATTTACCTGTATTCTGTGTCACACCATACATTCTTTATGAAAAGGGACATGGAACACCAAGTTCATAGATGGTTCCCAACACGATACAACAAGTGAATTTATTCATAGACATGGGTTTATATCTATTGGGTAAAGTGACACCGTGTTCAGCCGTGAATCAAAGTTGGTAGTTCAAACCCACCAGTCACCATGAGGAAGGAAGATGTAGCTGTTGACTTCCGTGAACCTTCTCAACTCAACTCCCGTCCAGTCGATTCCGACTCATGGGGGGGCCTATAGGACAAAGTAGCACGCCGCTGTGGGCTTTGGAGAATGTATATCCTGATGGGGGTCGAAAGTCTCATTCTCCCTCGGAGCACGTGGTAGGTTCGATCTGCTGATCTTGTGGTTTAGCAGTCCAATGTATAATTCACTTCTGCACCAGTGCTCCTTCTGTACACATTACAGCCTTGGAAACTATGGGGAGTTCCACTCTGCCCTGTAGCCTATATGACTGAATCAACTTGGCAGCATTGGGCTATGTGTTTGGTAAAGGGAAGGGAAGCGGAGCTGACTCTGTCCCCAAATGAGAGCATGGAATGCAATCTCTCTGATACCCTTATCAAGCAAAATCATCCCAGAGAGTAGCCGCAATGGCATCCCTTGCCGTCTAGGACAGTAGTCTCCAACACAGGCTTTACATGATGAGCTCTTGGAATTGGAGAAGAAGTACCTGCGTGTTTAGTTGTACTTCTCTTTGTATAGACATGAACTTCACAAGTGTTGGCCACGTGGATTGGCACTCATGCTTGCTCCTGCTGTGTACACTCGGCAGTCTGGAGTGGGGAGGCAAGCACTGTGCAGCGAGCAGAGCGGAGCCCAGCATGATGGAGCTGCAGCCTGGAGGGGCTGCGGGGGCCGTGCGCACTCTTCGCCTTGTTTCAAGTGCACAAGCACCGTGATACATTTGTACCGATAAAACAGATTTGTGAAATTGGTTAGACTAACCTCACAAAGTAAACTGACATGATATTTTTGAAAGTTCTCCAAGAACTGTCGCTTGAAATGAATAAAGATGGCCAACACGACTGATCCAGGAGGACAATAGTAAGCATGGGTCAGCGCCTCAGCTCTTCCTGGTAGGAGCTATTCCACAATGACATTGCTAAATAAAACAAAGGCAATATGATTTTATATGAGTCTAAATGCACCAAAAATACTCAAAATCATCAACATGACTATTATGTTCATTGTCATAAATGATAGGTTGTTCCCTGGGTGTTGAGTCAAGCTTGACCTGTGAACTGATAGGGGCAGCACAGGTATATGATTTGTCAACAAACATGCACAGGTGTTTGCTCCGAGTATTGCTTATTTTTAATGTGGGGTGTGTAAACAAACAGCTGGAAGAATATTAGCAGCGTGATGGTGTGACTATCTAACCCTTCGCCACTTCATTCTCCACACTGTCTCCCTGTTCCACCAAAGACTAAAGTCTCCCCGTCAACTTTTTGCGGTGGTAGAATTCAAGTCACTGAATCCATGGAGGCACTTCAAAGTTGTGGCTTTGAAGTCAACATGAGAAGACAATAGGGAAAGATTTCCTTACTCTCTTTGTCAGTGGAAAAGGTACACTGCAAAGCCCTGGACACAGGGAAATATAAACCATGGGCGAAGTGAATTTTTAAAATAGCATGCTCACTAGTAAATAATATGAAACATTGAATCGCATCACCAGTGCCCAAATTGTCCTTTTCCCCCCAGATAAGAGCAGTAGGCAGGGCCCCCTCCACAGCCTCCATCTGGAAGGGAGGGTGAGCCCCAGATGTAACACCCCACCTGGCCTATTCCCCACTGTGCTATCATGGATGCCATTGTAGGGTTTTCTCCCCATCACACACGATTCCATGAGGCCCAAAGCTGTCAATAAACAGTGTCGCACGTCTCATTGGATCTGGGGCTGAAACTCCAGTATATCTATCAATATACAACATTTTGCTAATTTTACTGGATATCTTAGAAATGGAATAGCTGTCTAAAAGAATAAGGGCATTCTTTGGGACATGTTACAGGGGAGGTTTTTAAGACCCTTGAAAATGTGACATATTAATGATCTACTATTCAGCCCAACATTTCTTGCTACGAAAATGTTTAAAGGAATTCACTAACCATTGTCCTTGTTAGTTGGAAATGAATGCTTATTGATCACCATTATTGATCTACTACTAGAGATAAAAACAATACTTCTCAAAGCACACTCCAAAGAGTTTAAGGACGAAAGTAAAAAAAATGTAACTTGGGCTGGTTACTAGGTGATTGATCACAACTGATTTTGCTGCGATGGAATATAACTTACTGAGACACTGCTTATCTGGGCTCCGGAGTCGGCCCTCCGTGAACTGTACGTTATGTACAAATGATTGATGTGGGTTTGAGTATTTTGTTAGATTCACCTTTCAATCCATTTTGCATAGCTGACTTACATAAAAAATGAGTTTTGCTGAAAAATTCTTCAAGAGGAATGGAACAATTATGAATCTAAGTGATCTCTGGGGATTTTGAAAACCTGATAAGATGAATTCCTGCTTTGTTTAGAGCTACAGTGCTGGTTCGTTTAGGGGGCATTTTCCAAGTGAAATTATCTGGTTTTGTCCATGTTAGAAAAAATTTTTTTTTCAAAAGCCCAAACAACAACTGGTAAAAACCCTGCCAAGGTCAGGGGCAGAGAGAGCAGTCGTGGTATGTGAGCCAAGAAAAACAGCAAATGGCATGTCCCTTGGGAAGTGTAGCATTTGAACTCGATATCCTGACCCACCTTAATTTGCCCTCATTTATTTATATCATTGTAGCTAACTGAAATATATATATTTTAACATTTGCATGGGATTAGATTAGAGCCCATACAAATGGCAGTAGGCATACAGTGACATAATAATGCTTTCTACATCAAATTATGGGACGTGAATTCATGATCTCTTTGTCCATATAAGAGCAGGGTTTGGTGATATAAAATGACGGCTGTTTTCATCTAGCTTTAGTCCCTGTCAGTCTATCTCACCCAACAGTCCGTCATTAGAGATCATTACTGCGTTATCATTGTGAACATGGAAGAATGAAGCCATTGCTTTAGTCTTTCTTGGATATAATAAGTCTTATGGAACAAGAATACCCTCAAGGCCCTTGGCTTCTAAAAATGATTAAACTTCATTCAAATCACAGTCTGTAACCCACTTCTGGGCATAGTATCAAAGCCAGCTCCATAGGTGTGATCTAAGGCATAGACTATTCCTGCCTCAGGTTTTGCACATGAGTAGTTTGCATGCATTATCCTCGGAGAACAGATTGCCTTTTACCAAAATCCTATGCATTTTGGCACTTGGTGAGTGTCTTAGATGGCATTAACTGTAAAACATTTCTTTTTACATAATTATGGCTTTGTTTTGCGCGTGTGCTAAGATGGTTGTAAAAGTTTTAAATGTGAGGGGCTCAGGGAAGAAGAGAAAATCTTTGAGAGAAAAAAATGGAAAACCTGTTGCGAACCATTAAAGTTAAAAATTTCCTGACAGTCTTTCAATATTTAAGAAAAACGTTCCATGGTTATTTTAATAATTGTTCCCCAAATTACACCATTATTGGAAATGTATAGAAAATACAAGTTGTGATGATTGCAAAACACCTGGCGAATTAGAGCTATTGTCTCCTGGGCGTATTTATGTAGCAATAAGACAATCTCTGTCAATAACTGATAAAAATAAATGTGGAGAGACCTGGTGTTCATTCTAATAATGAGAAATTCTTCTCGGTGTTCAGTGAAGGTCTTTGCCTTGGGCATTTATTCGGATTCTTGAAACTGCCATCCTTGCCATGAATGTGTAATTGATATGCTTGTGTAAATTTTAGTAAAGCCATAATATTTTTGTATGGCAACTATTAAAAATATTTTTTTCTCTTAATTTCACCAGGGAGGCTGAGACTCTGATTTTTTCCCCCTTGCAGGAGGGAATAATTTAGATTTTCTTCCATCCCTGTCAGAAGTTGAACAGACGAACAAAACAGATTCTTCAGAGACAATTTTACACAGAGTTACATCCATCCAATTCAATTATAAATTAAATTGACTAACGAACCATAGCTCATTATGGGAATCAATTACTCAGAACTGTCTTTGGACCAAAAATGTGGAAAATAAAAAATAATGGTCATACTTCAATATACCAGATTGTCAACGTTTGAAAGCTCTGTTTTTCTCGAGCTTGGCATAGTCCAACGCCAAAAAGAAATGATAATCATTTGTTTTACTGCTTCTAGAGATGCTCTCGTTTTATGAAGACTAGTTAATTCTTGAGTTTTGATCTCTTTGGGATGAGAACCTCGGGCTTTTCTGAGATGACAGGCTAACCCTGGAGTCATGTAATCACATGGGGATCTTTCAGATCGTCTTATGCAAATGCATTATTAAAAGGAGCCTCATTTTAACCTCTCGTGCCACCCAAGCTATAAGAGCCGAAAAGCTTGGGAGATCACGTTCCAAGCATTTGCTAACAAAACAAATCTAGTAACAGGATAGTGTAGGACGTGGCTTCCTCGAGTATTTTTAATCCAGTTGTTTGGCAGAAGCAAATCTATTAAGAATCCATTGTCTGCCTTATTTATCAAGCATCGGGGAGCAATAAATAAAGATTATTAAAACAATAATACTATGTACAATCTTTCTCCTTTTAAGGTGCAATGCTCAGCAACTTTACATTTATTGCGATGAATGAGAACAGTTGTGTCTAAAACCTGGTAAAGGTTATATGCATGAACCTCTATACATCTGAGGGTAAGTCAAAAAATATCAATTCTAGGGTTCCAGTTCATATACACAGTTACATGTCAAACCAAATGTGTTATAAACGGGCTACTGTGATCAATGGATGCCTGAAGACAAGTGCTCTCAGTCATACACTGGTCTTCATCTTGTTTGGATGCCTTCCAAGAAAGGTCCCATCAAAATACAGGTGGCCCATGGGATCTGCTGGGCCAGTTACCCTCCAGGCAGAGAGGCCAGTGAAGCAGGTCATGGCAGCAATTCCGTGGAACTCCGCGGGATCATCTGGACAAATTTTCCCAGAGAACACAGGGTGATCAGGGGGACTAATGAGGAAGACGTTTTAAGAAAAGAGAAAACTACATGGGAGGGGAGAGGGCCAGGAAGCTGGACCCAGAGAACTGTTTCCAGCACAGCCAAGCTCATGCTTCTTCTTGGAGGCTCACAGAGCTCTTCTGTGAGGAGCTCCTGGGGAGTCAACGTCACCCCAGCCCTGAGTCCCCCCTTCAGCCTTCCTTTCCTTTCCAAACTCAAAGAAAGTTTGACAAGGAACCTGCTTGGAGTCCCCAGTGACGCCGACATGCTGCTCTGACACGCAGTCAGTCAAAGAGCCCAGAGTTCTTCGGAGAGATGGGAACACCGCCTTTAGACGTGTGCAGACCTACATGGAGGATGTACGAAGAAGCAAGTGATTTATATTTTGCTATTTTTGTTGAATAAAAATCCCTCTCCAAAGATATTCTAGCAATAGTTTTTGACTGACCTTCGTGCCAACACATGGTCTTGGAGTTACATCCAGGGCATCACTCTGTTGTCTACTTAACAACATGCCCTGAAAAGATGGTCAAGAAAATGTGCTGAGAGTTTTTGTTCGGGAGCTGTACCATCAAATATGCCTTCCCTGGTCTTTTTCGGTTCTATTTCCTATTCACTAGCCCCTCAAAAGTAGCAGGGATAAATATGTCCAACTCAAGTGCTCACCTAAGCACCTGAGATTTCTGAAAAACACACCACTGTGTATTTTTCTCACCCGGTAAGGCCAACAGAAAATGGTCCGCCGAGGAAAAGCTGCATGCTGCAATGAAAACGGCCCAAGCATTATAAATATGTAATACAGCATCATTTTCTTTGGATCTCATATTGTTAAAACATCCATTTCTTAGAATGGATGGAATCTGCGTTTGTTTCACCAAAATGTTTTTTTTCTTCAAACATTGACCCTAAAGGAAAACGGCTGGGTGTTTTCAAAGATGTTCTCAGTGAAGTGAAAAGCCCCTTCCCTGTTTATTTACTTCTTTACCATCCAAACAAGGGAACAGAATTATGTAATTTCCGATTATGTTCAACTGAAAACAGAAAGGACAACGAATGGATGTTTAGTTAGAAATATAAGCATTTCATGAAATGGTCCCTGGAAAAAATAATTTCAATAGAGGAAGCCAGAGTTCAGGAACCTAGATGCTGGATTCAGACCTAGAGATAAAAGACTACATAATGTGTTTCAGATACAATCATGTACAAGGGGCTTGGCCATTTTATGCAATAAATATGAGGAGGACTCAAAAGTTTATAGAAAAATCCATTATCTTTTATTTATTTATTTTATTTTAAAATTTTTAATTTAAAAATCATTTTATTGGGGGCTCGTACAGCTCTTATCACAATCCATAAATACATCTATTGTGTCAAGCCCATTTGTACATTTGTTGCCATAATCATTTTCAAAACATTTTCTTTCTACTTGAGCCCTTGGTATCAGCTCATTTTCCCCTCTTCCTCCCCCACCCTCCCTTCCTCATGAACCCTTGATAGTTTAAAAATTACTACTATTTCTTCATGCCTTACACTGACCATGTCTCCCTTCACCCACTTTTCTGTTGTATAACTCCCTGGGAGGGAGTTATATGTAGATCATTGTGATTGCTTCCTCATGGAAGGAGCACACCAGCCTATGTGATCGTGAGGTATCTATGGGATCAGGTATCAGACATCAAAGAACAAAAAAATCATATCAATGTGAATGGGGGGGGAGTGCAGATTGGAGACCCAAAGACCAATTGGATGTCCCCTTACAGAAGGGTCACGAGGAAGAGACAAGCTAGTCAGGGTGCAGTATAGAACCGATGAAACCTACACCTTTCCTCTAGTTCTTTAATGCTTCCTTGCCCCCAATATCATGACCTCGATTCTACCTTACAAATCTGGCTAGTCCAGAGCATGTACACAGGTACAGATACGCTCTGGAAACACAGGGAATCCAGGACAGATAAACCCCTCAGGACCAATAACATGAGTAGAGATATCAGAAGGGGAAGAAGAAGGTGGGGGGAGAAAAGGGGAACCGATCACATACATATTTCTAATTCATTTTTTTAAGGAACTTTTTGAAGCTGGCTGGTCAGTACAAGCCAACTCACTGTTTCAGTTACCATGTCTTCTTTTGTTGACAGGCAAGCTTTATGCTTAGGTCTCTATTCAAAGCCCAGTCAGGGAGACAAAGGAAAGTCTTTCTGTCTTCATTGCCCACACCTTAAAACTGGATAATAATAGTACCTATTTTTTTGATGTTGTTATGAGGACCACATAAGTCAATGAATGCAAAACTCAATATACATTAGCTATAATTTCTGTTCTGGTTGCTCTTTACTTTTTATATCAGAGAATATGCAAATCACAAAAGGAGCATAACCCCAAACCCTGGCCAGGACTCTCCCTTTCTCCCTGTTCCCAGCCTCTGTGTTAAAACCAGCCCCTGCTCTGATGCTCAAGGATCCAGCTAACACACAGCTGGAGTGGTTTTCAGGACTACCTTCCAGCGTTGAAGTGGGTACCTAGGGTCTGCATCTACACAGCAAGAGGATGCCCAGCTGCCCTCTTCACGTCCCTTCACCCAACAGATAGCTTGTACCACTCCCTATCTCCTTCTCGGCCGCATCCCAAGCCAAGCAAAGCTCAGGGGCCCCGCCGCAAGCGTAAGGCCGCCACAGAGAGCTGCGAGGCTAGCCTCCCTCCGGGAACTGCACCGGCAGGACGGAGAAATCACACAAACATCTCGGATCATTTGGCAGAATGCTGAAGGTATGGTTCTTACAGGTCTCAGCTATGGCCTCATAGCACGGTGCATGGATTGTTTTCTCCTGAACCTCCATTTGACTGCATATCTGTGTTATCAGAAATAAATACCGTTCTCTTTCCTCCTTCATAAAGTGATAGGTGAAAAATCTCCGTCTGGAGGCTCAAATCGACTTGCACTGCATTGCAGTAGTTCCTGGCAAAGCTTTCTGCTGTTTTAATTTTAACCAATTAGAAGAGCCAATCTTCTTCGAGTTCAGAAATGTGTTAAAAGATATCACATTCAAAGGCTGGACATGCCCACAATTAATTACTGGTGTCCAGCTAAAGGTCTACCATTAGCTATTGCCATGACAACCTTTAGAAGGCCTTGGCCCACCTGTTGCAAAATAGAAGCGGCATTAGGCAGTTGGTTCCTGCACTTGGCCTCCCTCGGGCCTATGGGGAATTTGTACTAATTAGAATTAGTTGTCCTTCTGTAGGCCGGCTCCTGACACAAATTGCATTCTGTAGCTTTTTGTTCCACTTGAGTTCACAGACAAAATAGCCCATGCCATGTTTGAAATGAAGCAAGGCAATATAAAAGGATTTTATGTAATTGGCTAATATACTTTAACATTTTAACTAATATCTTCAGTGTTGGTGTCTTCGGAGGAAGCTTGTTTGCTTTCTTCTCCTTTAACTCAATAGCTGTTTGTGATCGCATAGGACGTAACTTTCACATAGCTTGTTCGGGTGTCATTAACCCATTGTCAGGCTTGACTGCCTGTAGAACAAAGTGACTGACCTTTAAAAATGATGGTTTGGAATAGCCCCGTGGTGATGGTGAAGCAATGGACAAACAGCAGCGAAGACGAAAGAACCCATTCTGTGTCTCACTGAAGAAAAACGAGTGAAAGCGGCAGCCCACGACGAAGTGTCGTAGTGAAATAGGAACGCAGCAAGTAGAAGAAAAGAATAAGGTGCTGGCATGTGCAGCTTCTGCAGAGAGAGTGGAGTACAGACTCTACTAGCTGCAACCAGATGAAGTAGGACTAACTTTGAAGATTGGATCTTGGGATAATATTAGGAGGGGAATGAGGAGATGCTATAAACATTGTACCATGTGCTGCATCTTCTATAGACCGGAGGCTTTGGCAATGGACCATGGGGTTGTTAGATAATTTTATGCCAACTTGCAGATGGATAAAAATGTAGGGGCGGAATCCAATCTAACAATCAGGTCACAGCCTGAGGATGTCTTCTCGGGGATATAGTCTTCTCATAAGGGGGGTCCTGGAAACTCCTCGCTCTGCTACTTTGCCTTCCTGCCTGCAGGGACTCTGCCACTCACCCTGAGGGCTGGTGGGGCCCTGCCCTGTTTCACTGGATCCACTTGACTGCAGCCACCGGCCTGTGATCTTCCCGGAGTCTGCGTCATTGCATGTGGCTGAGTGAGTCTGAAGAGGGATTTATGGACTTGAGTTGAAATGGGCTGGGATGCTTCCTTGGTATATATGGTAGTTATGTCTTGATATGAATCTCTCTCTTATACATATATGAGTGTCACTGGATTTGTTTCTCTAGTCAACCCAGCTGAGCAGAGCAGACTCATGTAGTCAGAGAAGTAGGGTGTATGTGCTTTGCAATCTCACTATGGAGACATTTCAGTTATTTCTAGAAATGGCAAACCACCAGGACACAGAACAATCCCAGAGACCTGGATAATTCCATTAGATGTTCCACAGAGGGGCAGCAGCCTGGGACCCTCGGTTTGCATGGTCCATTTCAGTTAGACACTGGAAATGGGGCTTGACCTGTGTCGCACCCTTTCTCTCTAGGTTCTGAACTTCCCGAGAATTCCTGAAACAAATCAACTCATGTTTTATTTTTTATTATTATTGACTTTCTCCATATACGAGAAGTTTTCTAAGGGTCATGTCTTAATCTTTCAACAAACAAGTAATCGGTAATTTTGTTTTTCACAAAAAAGCAACCCAGCAAGAGCTAAGAGACTGTTCATTTCACAAGAAATGCATGGCTAGTTGTGGCGAACGGCTATAAAACCGTGATTTCTTGTTCATGAACAGAACGTGTAAGTAGTCTTAAAATGAAGTCTATATGCATCCCAGGTCCATTCCTCAGGCCACCATGTAACCTCATCGTGTTCAGAATGGGACCAAGGCCAAGAACAAATATCTCCGTTCTTTCTTTCCCCAACTTTTAATCTGAATTCGGCAATGATGAGAGATACTTTAGAATTCTTAAAATAGATGGGTTTGGGAATGTCTGAGCCAGCGTAGAGCCCCGTTACTCACAGATAAGCCAGCACTGCCTTCGTGAGTGTATTAAATGTAAAATGCATAAAATATGCAAACTATTCAAGAGAAACCACTTAAAAGTCCAAAATTTTAAGGTTTCTCTTTAAGTGAGAAAATTTCCATTCTGGGACATCTTTAATGCTACAGTGTAGGGTCTTGTGGACGGAGCGGGGTGCAATCAGGACACCCCCGTTAGAAAACAAGAACCTGCCCCCTGAAAGTGCCACGTGTTCATCAAGGAACAGGCCCTTCCTCTCCCCGGGGGTGTTGGGCAACTTGATGTTTACGTATTTGCATGTAAGAGTCTCTAGGAAGATGCGCAGTTTTGTTTTCCTGCAAGCATCGGTGACCCGTAATAATCGCTCAATCGAGATTTTGTCACGTAACAAGCCGCCTGACAGCGCCAGTCGGGAAGGCAGATTAGTTCATTCCACAGAAACTTCTCCAGTGGCTTGCCAGAGCATAATACGGGTGGCCATGAAAGATGTCGCTATTTATCCTAGTGCTTTTGTGCAAAGACTTGCTCAGTAAGGACAGAGGTCGCCTGCGAAGGTGAAGAGTTGAGCATTTTCTAGTTTCCCCGTCACTGGTGGCTGCGGCTGCGGTGGTTCAGCGCCAAGAGCTCAATTCCATCCCAGGGCTGCCCCACGTGACTGAGCAGAACGGCTGCCCACAATGAATATACGTTGTCTGGGGTTTCGTTTATTACAAGAGACCCCCCCCCCAAAAAAAAACTAGGCAATTGTTCCTTTCACCAAAAAATGTGTTCTTAATTCTCTGGGCCATCACTTTAGAGTTGACTTTTCTGAGAGCCAGGTCTTTCTCCTTCAGAGCTACGGGATGGGTTCTAAGCGCCAACCTTTTGGTTAACAGTCACACGCTCCACGGTGGTACCCCAGCATTTCTTCTGCTAGTGGTACTGCTTTAGAAATCAAGGTGCACTTCCGTCAGGCGCCACCTCTTCCCACAAGGCTTTGGACTTCACCACACCCCTCACCTCACCCCAATGGTGAAGGAGATAATGTTGCTTCTCTGTTCTCTTGTGATAATAAGTCAGGAGCCTTCAAAAAGTTTGTGGGTCTTAAAGGATAGTGTAATTTTTTTTATGAACTTTTGAACCGCCTTGCATGCTCATCTAACTATTATGCCTAGTTTAGGCATTCAGTCTAGTCTACAGGTTTCCTAGGCAAAACCCCTTGAGTTTCCAAATGAATATTAAGTAGGACCCAGAAATTAGCTTTACTTAAAGGAACCCATAAAGAGCTGAGAAAATGTTCCTATCAATGTTCCAGACTCTGCGGCTTACCTGCCTGCCTCCCCAATTAGTCTGGGAGCATGCAGATGCACAGTGGGGTTCTCTCGAACACTTAAGTGTCATGACTGGCACATAGTGGGTGCCTAATACTGCTTCACAAATGAAACCATGAACAAATGAATTTCATACTATTCTGCCTGTCATGGTGAAAAAGCAGTTATATTTGACCTTTGTCTTCACAAGTTGGGAGTAGGACAAAGTCATTATGGAGTTAGCATTTTAGTGAAGAATTTGTAGCTTGGGGGAATGCTGCTGACAGGCCTGTCTTTCTGAGAAATTATGTTGAGCCCGACAATAAGGTGCTCAGATTTGCGCATGGAATGGGCCCTTTGGGTCCTGAAAGCCGGCATGCATCTTTCTCCAGTCCTAGCTCTACTGGATAATGGCAGCATCAAACATGGCAGGGTGGTTTATAAAGCCTGAGAGGAACGGAGGTGAGCCCAGGGAGGGCTTGCCACCTCT
The DNA here is from genome assembly GCF_050624435.1 of Tenrec ecaudatus. NCBI lineage: Eukaryota > Metazoa > Chordata > Mammalia > Afrosoricida > Tenrecidae > Tenrec > Tenrec ecaudatus. The sequence goes on along the minus strand of NC_134530.1, from coordinate 119,178,737 downwards.
GCTGACTTTTACTCACCTGCACCTGAGAGCAGGGGCCTTGGTGGCCTAGTGGTTATGCACAGGGCTGCCAACCTAAAGGTCTGCAGTTAGAAACCACCAGCCACTCCACTGGATAAAGATGGGCCTTTCTGCTCCCCTACGGAGCTACAATCTCAGAAACCCACAGGGGCTGTTCTACCCTGTCCTGTGGGGTTCCTGTGCATCTGAATCAACTAGTTGGCAGTGAGTTGGGTTAGTCTTTGGTTTGCTCCACTAAGAAGGTCTATGGTGTCTACCAACGCAGGGACTTTTATCCTAGAATTGATTATTCATGGTGGCTTAAAGTTGTCTTTTATTTCCTTAATTTCAGGTCTCAGTTTTGTTGTAACCTAGGGCAAGTTACTTTGCCTAAACCCAGTGTCACATTTGGGGTGATCCGACATTATACACTCTTTTACCAGTTCTGATGACCTCTTGGGTTTCGCTCACAACATTCCAGGGTCCTGGAATATACGTACAGTGAAACTGAAAGGCAAGAAGGCACTGCATGATCGATAGGCAGTGCTCAGGCCTGATGTCTTTCTGTGCAGTTAATCTTTTTGATATGACCTTTCTCCTCATTTCTTTATTTTTAAGTCAGTGAGGCATTTTTCTGAAAAATCATCTGTTGCAAAAGACCCCAAAGCAAATGTAAAAGAGAGAATCAAATCATTTATCAAAATATTATGAATTTGTAATTCATGATAGGCGAGAGGCCATTTAAAGAGGTAGCTTTCTACCGCTGACACTGCTATCGAAATCAACGTGGGACAAATAATTATGGTTATTAACAAAGTGGTTAGTCATACTTTGTCATCAGATAAGGTTCATTTGGGTTTCTGGTTAAGAGAAGATCAACACCAAATGCTTTTCCTTCATAGTTGTTGGTTATTATAAATTTAGACTAGGGCTACATAGCAGTTTCCCGACTGTTGTCTTTCGGTTTGAAAACAATATATCAACACCCGAACGCTTCAGCCACAGCCTCAGCTCTTTCCTCCAACTTTCAGACAGTGGCTCCTTTACCTACTTAGCAACAACTGTAGTCAACACAGCTAGACAGCTAAGCCAAATTTTTAAGGCGGTGGCCACCAGGGAATATTGCACAAATGATATTATCTTTCTGGTTGGAAAATAATGTTCCTTGTTGCATATCTGGGCTGGAGCTTGGTTTTACTTTTGGTCATCCAAGATGCACAGGATCCAGCAGCCAGGGCAGTTCTTCTTGCAAACACAACCTTCAGCACGGTCTGTCCTCTGTCCGAGTTTATCTGTGCGGCCAGTTAAGGAATTTGGCATTGTGGGAGAATAATGACCTCTGAGTGGAGGAGGCGTGCAGCTACATGTTGGGGAACTCTTGGCATCAGCTTCACCTGCACTGAGGGGCCAAAAGCATTATAAATGGGTCAGAAGAAAATACACATGCTGCATGTCTTCAGTAATTGAAGCAATTAGATCACCTCGTTCTTGGATGCTTATAGCATTCCTCATTAAGTTTGACTGTGTTTATGAGAATTTTGTGGCAACCATACCTTAAAATAAAGAAGAAGAAGGGGAAGAAGAAGGAAGAAGAGGAGGGGGGTGAAGGAAGAGGAGGAGGAGGAAGAGAAAGTCAATGGAAGACTAGTTGTCAAGGTTTCGTTGGAAGCTGAGACATATGCCTTCGCTCTTTGAACCCCGGAATCTCTTCAGAACCATGAACCCAGGAATCTCTTTAGGACCATGAACCCCGGAATTTCTTTAGAACCATGAACCCCGGAGTCTCTTTAAGACCATGAACCCCAGAGTCTCTTTAGGACCATGAACCCCGGAATCTCTTTAGAAACATATCAAAACAGGTTCTGAAAACCTGTGGATTTTATCAGTGGCTGATTGCATTTCTCTTGCCTCAGTTTCCTTGTCAAAAAATTGAGGCATTTAGGTCAGATAACCACTAAGGTCATCTCCATTTCTAACAGCCAGTGACTTCATGATATTCACCAGGGCCAAGATTGGAAGTGGCCAGTTTAAGAAAGAAAAGACTGCTTTCCTTCAGAGAAAAATGTTACTTAAAAAGTACATACAACTTTTTGGTCTAGGTGCAAGGATCAAAAAGGAGAATATTAAAAGGAAAAGTATCATTGTAACAGTTAGTTATTGATGCAAAACCAATCACACTAAGATTCAGTGGCCCCAGACAAATATTTCTTATGGGTCTATGGAGAGTTGACTGATCTAGGCCAAACTCAGTTTATCTCTTCCAAGTGTGCGAACTTATCTGTGTTCAGCTTATGAGTTGTCTGAAGACAGGTAGCTTAGGACAGTGTCACTCACATGTAATGCAGCTGGCTGGCTTTTCTCTTGGGAGACAAGGGTGACTAAACCACAAATCTCTCATCATCCATTAAACTATATCATACCTGTTCCTGTCTGTCGCACAGGCTCAGCTTTGGCACATTTTCATTTCCACCATGTTCTGTTGGCCAATGTGAGTCACAAAGTCAGTCTAGGTTTGAGGAGCGAGGAAAGCAGACTTCACCTACTTATGGGAGAAGCTAAAAAATCACATGGCTGTCCCTACAGTGAGGGATGAAAAGTCTGAGTCATTTTTGCAATCAATTTATCACTATCATAAATCATGTTTTGATTGACTGCTTTATATAGCTACTACCTTGGGGCTGAAAGATCTATTCCCCGTCCCTATGAAACTCACAATTTAAGGAGAAAGAAAGAACTAGACACAGCTACTGAAAATGCAATGTGATGAATACACTCGCACAGTTACAGAGGAGGTGGACCAGAGCATAGGTATGAGGTAACTCTTGCTCAAGAGGTGTAGGCAACACTTCTTGGAGGTGGTACATTTGAATCAGGTCTTACTCCTGCTCGATCCTCGTTGGAGCAAGCACGCAGTCAATATTTGATGAAACATAGATGAAGAATGAGAGGAAACTAGTATGAAGAGAATGAGGAGGAAAGCATTCCAAGGAGAAGAACTGGCATGAAGTGTGAAAAAAGAGCCTTGAACATTTTACCTCTAGAAAGGTGTATTTTCTCAACGCACCTTTGCTCAGTGCAGACAGTGTGATAGGTCCTGAGGACGAGAAACAGGACCATGTGAAGGCCCAGGCTATAGTGGTAGAGAAAACTCTGCCCACATCTTCAATCCACCGGTGCCCTACTCTCAATCATCACTCCTACTGCCCTCCATGTGGCAAAATATGAAATGCTGATTAGTTCAAGGAAGATGTGAGCCAATCATGTCTCTGCTGCACTGCACGTGTTCCCAAACTGGAATCTCCAGATGCGTTTGTTCAATAACAACCTGATCCCTGGATATTGTGTCTTATCAGAAGCCCCTGCTATTCTTATACTTTCTAGTAATAAAGGCTCAAAATGGTTGTAATCAATGAGATGTTGTCAGTTTGCATGCTGGATAATCTTGGAACCCTTTCTAGGTTGATTGGAAACAGTTTTTCCCCCAAGTTCTGGGACATTCATGGACCCAGTATATTTTTCCCAAATATTTTCCTGAGTGGTGCAAAGAGTTAACAATAACTGGTTACTAACTGGCAGGTTGAAGGTTACAGTCCACCCCAAAGGCCTTGTAATTGTGAAACAATAAGTCACTGAAATCATTACAGCGCATAATTATACTTGGACACACATGAGATCATGTGTTGGACTTAATGGCATCGTATTATAAACATGTCAGTGTTTCTAAATATGGACAAAGTCAAACTCTGGTCTTTGAGAATGGCCCCCTTTTATCATGAGGTTAGTCACCAAAGATGTATGCAGAATGCTTGACTTGTTCAAGAACCCTTTCCAGTGTGTACAAGATACTCTGATTTTTCTCCATCAGAGTGGTAAGCTTATGAGTCTTTATCAAATACACCCAGAAACCAAACCCAAATCTACTGCCATAGAGTTAATTCCAACCCAAAGCAACCCTGTAACGCAGGTTCTGTATGGACACTACCTAGACAATGCTCATCTTTACAGGAGCAGACAAGTTTACTCTTCTCCTGGTGTACCCAGTGGATTTAATCTCTGAACTTGAGGTTAGCTCCCGGCACCTAAGCCCCACTGTCATCAGAGATCCTTAGTGTACATACACAGAGGACTCCCACTAAACTCACAGAGATTGTGTAGCACTGAATAGAACTTCCTGTGTGTATTTCTAAGCCTGCTAACTCTCTATGAGAGTAGAAAACCTCATCTTTCTGCTATGGAGCACCTGGTGATTTCGAACTGCTGACCTGGTGGTTAGCATCCCTATGAGTAACCACTACACCACCAATGCTGATACAAGTCAGAATAAACAATGGTAGTGAGTTTAAGGGTGGGGGTTGATCCCCTAAAAATATAAATATAATGAACCGATGTAAAGTATTCAATTTACCTACATGTTCTTGCTTGAATCCCATTAGGCTTGTCTGGAATTCTTTTAAGTTCAATGGGTTGAAGTTCATTTCCATGGGCTGGAATATGACTTTCTGTTCATTTTTCTATACTTGGTCATACTAAATACATACTCGGGGTATTTAAGTCTTAACTGCCAGGATGACAGAAGTACCAACCCATCACAATGAACTCATAAGCACCATTGAGTGGGATAATCATGAACTTCAGTTGCTGGGGGTTGGAAAGTGCTTGAGGAAACATAAGGGATTCTGTAGTGGCCAGAATGGTGTGCACAGGGTAGAGGGGATTCAGGGTTCCCCTAGCCTTACAGCTGGCAACGTGCCATGGGTGCCACCTACCTAGTGTCTATCTGATGGTGTACCTTTTTGATTATGACCATTCAGGCACAAGCTCATTAAAACATACCCTATGGCAGCTAAAGTGTAAAAGCAAGAAGACCAGTGGTAACTATGTAAAAACTGGAAATTTGTCTATGTCTTTAACCGAAGTAACACTAACAACCAACTCTTGTTCACTTCAGGGGGGGAAATCACATCTAAAAGGATGAGGATGAGTAACAAGCAGTTCTGTGAAGTCAGCCTGCTGAAGGTGTGAAGCGACACCACTGCCAAGCAAATGAACAACCAGACCTTCCTTTGGGTTAGAGATATCAACCTTTCCCCTCGGCTCTCTCCCTCTCTCCCCATATCCTTTCATTCTCTCACCCCAGCTGCCATTCACTTGTGTCAGTGGAGGCTTGGCGATCTGAGCACTAGCAGCGCAGGCTTGTTGTGGAGAACCCGTGAAAAACCATCCAGGATCCAGGCTTCGGTGCCGGCCCTGAGCTTCATTTCCATGTTGTTGTTTTTCCAGTCTTAAAAGGCAAATTCTTCCCTAATGCTGTAAGACCGGAGCTTGGTAAACACAGAACAAATGGTGTTTTAAACACCCTAATGATAATAATTTAATCAAATGTGATTAGCTTTTAATAACTTTATTGGCCCTTTCATTTTGAAAAGTGGCCATGTGAATGGTGTGCTTTTGCATTGTTAACCAGGGAGGAAACAAATGATGCTGCTTGGAGGAACAGGAGACTAATGATGTTAATTCCCACACTCTAGGTTTCATGGAATGAAATCAGCTCACCCTGCCATTGGTGTTCCGGGGCGATTCATACAGCTGATAAACTTTGCTGCTAACTGAAAGGTTGGAAGCGTGAGACCACCCAGACACTTCAGAAGGAAGGCCTGATGGTTTGTTCCCCCAACTCAGCCACTGGAACCTCTAGGGAGCACGGTTCTACTGTCCTACACATGGTGTCACCACGAGTCACAGGGAAGTCAATGTCTACCAGCTCTGGCATGAGCTTCGTTTGCTTTGGGGTTGCCACCTGCCCTGAGAAGTCCAATCTTCTTGAAAAAGCCAATGGCGATGCTGGGCTTGACCTTTCTCTGACCCTTGAGAATTTTCAACCTCCAGATTGATTCTACGTAACGTATGACTGGGACTGATCGTTTACAAAATTCTACTATTTCTGTGCACACCTTTAAACCACATAATTCTCATTTCAAAGAAGAGACTTTGAGAGTCTAATTGACTTGCCTAATGGCACACCATTAATGACTAACTGGTGGCACAACTGAGACTTGAATTTGTCCCTTCCACCTTCCTATTCAAGTTCTCTTTTCTGCACCTTGTTGGATGGTGTGTCATTATGAATAACAAGCTTAGAAGTCCCATGTTGTTATTGTGAAGAATCAAAGGCTATCCATTCTTAAGCCTGAAACTTCATAACACTGACCATCTGCTTATGAAAATATAGATCAATAAACACAACACCATGTGTTGCAACATAATCTCCTGTAGAGTGTATCCACCGACATTGGGTCCACAAGACTGCACTCGCTGGCCTGTCATCTTCCTGCATGTGGTTTTGTGAGTCTGAAGAGGGATTGGATTTATGGACTAGTATCAAACTTATGGACTTGCATTGGACTGGGCTGGGGTGTTTTGCATGATATATAATTAGTTCTTGATCTAAAGCTCTCTGTTGTACACATAATGAGAGTCTCTGGATTTGTTTTTCTACTCAACCTGCCTTAACACACAATGATTCATGTTGGAAAGCTTCATTCACTCACATCAAGGGCTCCCTGCAATTTAAAGGGTTTAGGGTGGTAGTGGGATCTCCTACGAGCTCCTCCAACAAGAGAAATCTTGTTCTGAACAGTTTGCGAGCACAGGGCTGGACAGTCTACGTAGTTAACGTAGTTCGGGCCTGCTGGAACTAGAACTCGTGGACCTCAGCATCCATATGCTGTACTTATCCTTATGTACAAGACCTGCCTTACCAAAAGTGAACATTTTTAACTAACTTGGAATTACGGTGATTTCTAGACACTAAGTCAAGAGGGCCAAAGAACTGTGAAATTTGCTACTGTGGCCAGAACACAGTCTTGTTTCCTTAAAATTGGTTATGAAACAAAAATAGTAGCAGAGAAGTAGAGGAGGAAAAGGTAAGGATTCGAAGGGGCCTTAAATTGCAAGAGATCACTGCCCCCTCCCAAAAGACCCCTAAATATTGCTTTGAGGAAGAGAAAGGTGACTAGCAAGTTTATTTATGCTTTTTAAAAAGCACTGCCAATCCCAATTTATCAGTTACTGTCTTGTGACAATTTATTCATTGTTCACTGTTAGAAGCCAGAAGTTACATAGAAATGCATGATTGGTGATAGCTTCTCTATTTCAATATGGTATAATAGAGATAACACAGTGCCCAAAAGCTCTGCCGCCGACTTTTTGTCTGCTTTGTCTCTTTTCATTACTCTATCAGAATCTTCATTTAATATAATCCCAAAAAGCAAGGTAATTGCTTCACTTATCGGTTATCATCGCTCTCGCATACTTATCGTGTCAAAATTATTTATGTGGAGAGGCCAGGTTGATCTTGCTGCATTCAGAAGCTTAAAATTTGAATAACTGTTCTGCCAGTTAGGTTATCAAACTTGCAGCATAAACAATGAGCTTCTCCTTTCTGGGTGGTGGAATAGGGCAAGGGAGCATCCCCCTGTATGCGCCAGGTCTCTTAGAGCCCGTGGAAAGGGTGGACCGCATAGCATGATGCTCAGAAGCAGTCTTATGGCGAAAGGAGAGGAAAGTAGCCACAGGATGAAAGAGCAACTGGAGAGCTGTTGTATAGGTCTACAAGAAAGCAAAATTAAAATGCAGCCAACTGGACCCACCCAGCTTGATTTGTCACCAACTGTCATCTGTACCGTAACTAATACAGTTCTTTTGAAAGGCAAGACAAAGATTTCGACCTACGTCTTCATGCACCTGGAACGACAAACCAAACCAGTTACTATCAAGTCAGTTCTGACTCGTGGAGCCGCTCCCACAGTATTTTCAGTGCTTGGAATCTTTTAGAAGTACATCTGTAGGCCCTTTCTTTCAACATAGCTTCAAATGACCAACTTTTCATTTCGCACATGAATGCTTAACCCTTTGCACTCCTCAAGGACGCATCATACATACAATCTTCTCGTTTGCTTTGGGGTTACCCTTCACAGATGACAATTTCAATGTTTTTATCCCTACTTTGTAGTCATGTTTCAATTGTCAAGTATTTGGCTCCTTTCAAGACATAACAGACTAACATAAAAATCACAGTTTTTCCCCTTAAATATAAAGTAAATATTACTTTCTACAAAATAGATTTTTATTAATTGACGGTTTTTGGAGTCATCTGTAACTCTTTTGATCGTTTGCAAGTGTTGTTGGTAAAATAAGTAATTAAATTGCTTTGGAGTGTTAATTCTCAGTCCAACATTGGGGTAAAAGGCTAGGCTGGCAAGTATCTCAGATACGATTAGGAACTTCTCCACGCCTTCCAGACTCATTGGTCCTCATTCCTGTGCTTCAAGAAGTCATCCAAACACCAGCTGCCCTTCTCATATCTTGCCTGAGAAATCCTCATTTGGAAGGATAATTATTCTGGTGACTGTCTTAAGATTATCTTAGGCTACATAATGGGTACTTTGCAATATTTTTCCAATTCTCTCAAAATGACAGATAATTTCTATATAAAGGTATTAACTCAGCAGAATTAACTGTAGTAATTGTCCATTTATTTCTTAGTGTACACTTTAATTCCTGATTTGTGGTAGTTTGGCATGGATCTGAAAGCATGCAGGTGAATTACAGCACCTGACCTATTTGGTTTTCTTCTGTCAACATTTTGGTAAGTGTTTTGGAACCTGAACAAAACAGATAACTAAAATGCAATGTTTCTATTTATCTCTGGTAGTTACCACTGTTCCAGAAGTTCAACATAAAGACATTGACAGTCTCACGAACTTCAGAAATCTTTCTTAATCCTTAGGTTCAATTCTTGTTTAAAAATCTAATATTGTAAATGTAACTGGAGAAAGGCCCGACCTATGGTTATTGCCAATATACCAAAGTCTAGAAGAGGTTCTAGTATCTCTTATGCACTCAAACGTGTGTTGAGTAAATGACTAAATGACTGAGTGAATAGTGGTTTCCTCTAAATGTCAGCCTTCAAATCTGCTCAGTATTCAGCATCGAATGCCCACCAAACATGGTGAGTACCTGTTACAGCTTCTCTAAGGTCCAGCAACAATCTTAATCCTTTAGAGAATTTCCCTGAACACAGGACACATGATCTTTTAACTCGTGTGGTAATTACACACATGCTGCCTGGCAATGCCAATATGGATGCTTCTCTCTTGTGTCCTGCCTTATATTGAAAGTCCTTTGAAGTCAGATACTGACTTTATGTGTTATTATTTAATGTCTACACCTATATATAATAATGTTTTCAATCTATTATCACCTCTACGATGATCAGTGAAATGCATCCATTATGTGCATTATATCTAATCAATGAATAATTATCTACAAAGGAACAAACTGATTTTTTTCTCAGCACATTGTTTTAGAATCTATTCACAGCTCCTCCACTGTAAGCAAATCTAGTCTGACAATTGCATTCTGGGCCCCTGTCTTTTTCACTCTCGTTCACAATCCTACCACCTCCTGGAATGGCATGGAGGTGGACCAGTTAGTGACCATCTATTGAATGTTACCTGCAAGAGATGAGAAAAGTTCCTCATGCGATGAGATGAGAAAGATTACTTAAACCTGCAATGCAGTTCATCTTTTATGCGCTGACACTCAATAGTTTATTCATCAATGTATTTATTCAACAAATCTGTTTGGACCATGTGCCAGGCAGTGTGCAGCTGCTAGGTTGTGAGATGAATTCGATATTCCCTTTGCTCTTGAAGTGTTTAACGCTCTGTCGTGGAGAAGCACCGTAAACAAATAATCATGTTGCTAAAATCCGAAACTTCTACTTGCTGATTGTGTGACCTTGGGCAATTCACGTGTTCTCTCCAGGCCTTTCCTTCTTCAATGGGTAAAATAAGAATAATTATATTGAGGCCATGCCCTTTTGAGAAAGTTATTATTTTATAATGCCTGTTAGATAGGAGACACACAACAAATAGTGGCTACATACGAATACACAAAGCACCAAGGGACAAGAGAAGACAGAGAAACTAAATGAAAATATGGGTCAAATGCATTTTAGAGAGTTAATATTGAAGAAGCAATGGTGAATTTGTAAGACACGGCTAGTGTTGTGTGCCTGAGTCTACGGTGATACACGGCGATCCAATAAGACAGAGTCAACTGCCCAATAGGGTCTTCTAGGTTGTAATCTATACAAGAGCAAATTAGTAGATCTTTTCTTTCATAGAGCCACTAACTAACTGCGAACACTTTGGTTAAGAGTCAAGAAGATGCCAGCAGTCGAAGTTTATACACCAAGAGATAAGAGAAGTCACATCAAATGATACAATCAGTGGATGGAACTATCGAATGACTCTGAGTGTCTCTTGATCTTTTGTTTTCATCCAATTATTCCTTAATAATTCTTACCAACTGGAAATTGTGGGGTTTCTTGTTTTCCTTCTTAACTAAAACCCCTGTATTTGTCCTGGTTCACTTTATTTTATCTTAAAGCATTGATTTAATGTATCTAATGAACTTTACATTTAATTTTAAAATCTGGAGTAAGGCAGCCACCACCAGATTTCAGTGATATATGCAAACTATTTACACATATATATATATATTCTACATATATATCAAGAAATGAATTCACATCCAAGAAATGACTCAATTATTTCCAGTTGGGCTTTATTTGTCTGTGTATGTCAGTAGAAACATCTAAATGACACCACAAATTGAACAAAAGTGAAGAAGTGAGGCAAAAATCTAGATATCTTGAATTTTTGAGATGCTTAAAAAGCAGTGGATAAAAATCCAATTAAAATAATATTAAATAAAAACCAAATTTTCCATAAACATTTATGTACATATTTAATGTAAGGTTGATATAATACTCATAGATAAATAAAAGTTCCCCTATTCATTACCACTATTACTCTGTACGACACTCTTAAAACTTATGTGGATAAAGGTAATCAGTATTCACAGCTTTTTCTCCCTATAGAGGGTTACTAATTTGGAAACCATTTTTATTGCCTTGAAAAATATGAGATCCTGAGATCTACAAATCTCAAGGTCTACAAATGTTCTGATATCAATTATTCTCTTGACAAAACCCAGCTGTGTTGCTGGAGCTCTACCAAAGTGAAAGTGCTTAACACCCAAAGTCAATTGTCAGCCAGTTCAAGTTCTGTTGGTCTACTTTGTCTTCGTCTTCCTAGGTTTACAGTTGCTTTGCTTTACATTTATGCTCCTCTATACATACATGACACTATCGAATGGATACGGGGACAATTTAGAATCATCTAAAGCCTTGAACACAATTATATCCAGTTTGATCCATGTAGAATAGTTAGCATGATCTGAGGAAAATGTATGGGAATCTACCTTTTTATAGTTAGGTTTATGTATTTATGAACAAGCAGGTGAATTTCAGTTCAGTTTATAAAACAATTTAAATTAATTCTAAGACAACTACATATTTGCCTAGATCAATATAATGAATCAGAGCTATCTGTATCTTGCTTTCTACAATTTCCAATGAGATGACAATGTTCCTGTTGTTAGATGCATTGAGTCACTTCTGACTCATCGCAAATCTACGTACAAGAGAACGGTCCTGTGTCATTCTCACAATTATTGTTATGTTTGAGGCCCTTGCTGCAGACACTGTCTCAATCTTGGTGGGTCTTCCTCTTTCTCACTTACCTTCCCCTTTAACAAGCATGATGTCCTTTTCCAGGGACTGATCTCTCGTGATAAAGTACCCAAAATATGTGAGATAAAGTCTCCCCATCTTTGCTTCCAAGGTGAATTCTGGCTAGACTTTTTCCAAGACAGATTAGGTTGTCCTGTTACTAGTCCATGAAACTCTCAAGAGTCCTTGGCTGCACCATAATTCAAAGGCAATGATTGTTTTCTGGTCTTATTTATTTGTGGATTTTAAAATCTCTCTTGAATTATCATGCTGTCAGTGATGGGATACTATCTGTAGGTATATAAGAAAATGAAATTAATACAACTGGATTAATTTAATTTAAGTTCATTCACATTTACAAACAACCACTAAAGCTAGTAGTGAAGAAATTGAAGATTATATCCACTTCTTCAATCTGAAATTGATCAAACATGCAATCAGATGCATTAATAATTACTGGAAATTGAAATGCACAGTTGGGGGTGGTGAAGAGGAAGGAACAGTAGCTGGAAAATGTGGCTTTGCCGATATAAATAAAGATCTAATTTATTAATTAGCTTTATTAATTTTAAAAAGAAATGGAGATCACATGGTAGAATTTTGCAGAACCAATAATTACTTCTTCACAAATACCCTTTTACAACAATGCAAATGGTGACTATGTATGTGAACTTCTCCAAAGGGAACAAATGGAAATCAAATCGACTACATCTGTGAGAAGAGATAAAGGAGAAGTTCAATATCAGAAGCTATAATGAGGACAACAGACCATCACTTGCTCATATGTAAGTTCAAGTGGACGTTTAAGACAATTAAAACAGCTCACAAGAGCCAACATATGACTTTAAGCACATCACACCTGGATTTCGAGAACGTCTCACACACAGATTTCGGCATTGAACCCGAATGAGAGAAGACTTGTTGAGTTGTGGGACAGCATCAAGAACATCAGTTGGGAACAAAGAAAAGGGTCATTAAAAAAGCCAGAAGAGGAAGAAAAGATAAAGGAGGATGACAGAAGAGATTCTGAAACTTGTTCTTGGAAAGAGAGACGCTAAAGCAAATGGAAGAAATGACGTCAGTGAGCTGAACACAGACTTTCAAAGGGTGGCTTGAGGAGAGAAAGTATTACACAGAAATGTGCAGAAGACCTGGACTTGGAAACCCAAAAGGGGAGAACATGTTGAGCATGTCTTCAGCTGAAAGGACTGAAGAAAAATTCAAGCTTCAACTTTCAATAATAAAAGATTCTTTGGGCAAAAGCATCAAGAGAAGATGGAAGCAATACTCAGTCACGATGCCAACAAGGACTCTCGTCGGTATTCAACCAATTCAATCGGCAGCACATGCGCAAGAGCTGAGGGCAGCAAAGGAGGGTGCCGGTGAAAAGCGAGGCTATGGGAACTGACAGAATGCCAATTGAAATATTGCAACAAGCTAACAGAGCACTCTCCTGTGCCAAGAAACTTGGAAGAAAACTACCCGATCAACCTCATTTCTACTCATTCCAATGAAAGATGGCGCCACAAAATGTAGAAATTCTAGAAGCATATCATTACTATCGCACATAAATGAAATCTCACTGAAGATCATCCAACAATGGTTGCAGCAGTACATTGCCAGGGAGCTGCCAGGAATTCCAGCTGGCTTCAGAAGACATGGCATAGGGCGATCACTGGTGACATCAGATGGACCTTGGCTGAAAGCAGAGCATGCCAGAAAAATGTTTATTTGTGTCTTATTGACCCTGCAAAGACATTCACATGGGTGTGGCGAACTATAAATAACCCTGAGAAGATTGGGAACTTGAAAGCTTTTCATGCAGGCACAAACTGTCCATGGACCAAGAGGCAGCAGTCATTGGAATAGAACAAGGGAAAGCTGCCTGGTTTTAAATCAAGAAAGGTGAATCTCCCGCTTGTATCCCTTCACCACAGTTCTTCAATCTGTGCACTGAGCAAATCATCAGAGGGGCGTGGAGATGAAAAGGGGCGTCGGGATTGGAGGAAGACTTCATAACAACCTGCAGATAGCGCAACCTTGCTGCTGAAAGTGATGAGGATGTGGTGTTGCGCTTGATGATGAAGATCGAGGATTACAGGCTTCAATATGGATTGCAACTCAATGTCAAAGAGAAAAAAGTAACTTCACAATTGGAAACAGTTGAAGTTGTCAAGGATTTCGTGTGCTTGGATTCACAGTCAGTGTGCATGGAAGAAGCAGTCAAGAATTCAAATAAGCGATGCATGGAGTAAATCTGCTGCCCAAGACTCTTTACGGCATTGAAGAGGCAGGCCGTCACTTTGAGGACTAAGATGCACCTGATCCAGGTCATGATATTTATTCATGAGATGACCATACACGCATAAAAATGAATCAATCCATGGCAACCCTCGAAACAAACCTAAACTGCGGGGTTGGGTTTAGCGTTATCAGATTAGAAAGTCTGATGAAATCCTGGATAACAGAGAGTGGGTGGGATAGATTTTAGCATAATAAATCACAACTCAAAAAAAAGAAAAAAGATGAAATCAAGGTGAGAATTATTTCCTTAAAATACATGGAGAGATGGAATCAATGACTGACATTGGAAGACCACCTTCAGAAGAGTTGGGCTGGTTATCGCCTCTTCTTCTCTTCTATATGTTGAGCTAATGGGGAGTTATGACATCCAATGCTACTCATACACTAAAATGAAAAATCCCTGATGAATGATGACCACCCTTGACAGAGTCTGCAGGCGGGTCCCTAGCATTAGCACCTTTAGGAAAAATGGTCTTTTCAGCCTTAAAGGACACCCGTGTCAATTTTTGTGTTAATAGTAAAGTCCATTTTGGACAAAAAATACTTTAATTAGGCACGGGTTCCCAAACATTTGAGGGCAATCACGTTTAAGAAACAGAAAGACAAAGGTGCATAACAAAGAAACGCTGACCCCAGAAGAAACTGATGACGGAAGGAACAAAAGACAATGTTGACCGTTTTCTCAGTGTTGCCATAGATTCGAGATGTTTGAAAAAGAAATTTAGTGAGGACATTGCATGGGGCCATCACTGACTTCCTCAGCTTCCCCAGGGGAAGGAGAACCCAACTCTACTTCAGTCCATGGCTGCTTTTCATGAGGCGAGGGTCAAACATATCTCCACCCTGCAACCTCCTTTAGTCAGACACAAGCATCCCTGCTACAGCACTCTGCTGCTCTAGTGGACTCGGTGGTCCATTGCATTAGCCAGCTGGAACTCACAGACTATAATCACAATTAAGGGGGTTATTAGGGAGGCTAAGTGGTTACAAAAATGGTAAGGGTTTCACTATTTTGTCCACAATGCCTCGTATCCATCATGCCAGCAGGCATGTCTCTCTCTGTTTCCCTGACTCTTAACCATGTGGCCTCATGGATTCTACTCCGCTTGGGCAAGTGTTATAAACTCCTTTAGCAATGTCATTCATCAAAGAAGCTTTACTTGCTCCATGGACCAAGAAAACCTACTCACTGTCTCATAGTCTCTGTTTGCACCACTATTCCTCCATGGTCTCTGCCCCTACTATTTCTTTGCACAAGGGGTCTCAGATGTGTTTTAATATTGGCTCTTAGTTCTTTCTTCTGAGATGGCTCACTTTATCCCCAATGGGGCAATGGAAAAACTGACAATTCCCCGCATCAGAGTCTGTTATAGAAGTCATTTTGTGGGCGTTAGAAAGGTGAGAGATAAAAAAAAAAAGCCACACCAAGTGATTTTACTTCTCCAGAAAGAGGCTGCTATGAGTTTTTGGAAATTAAAATAAATAATCCACATATTAAACTGTGGTCTGAACAATACCACAGACAGAGTGAAGACTGTAATTTAATTTGTAGATTGAAGTTAATAAAGCTCCTGTTGATGGGAAGGAAAATGTGAAAGGAATGCTAAATAATGCAAAACAAGCTATTAAAATTCAGTCTGTTTACTAATAGAATAAGCTTTGTCACTATATTTAGACCTATTGAACTACAATCTATATTTTAATAAGAACCTCAGGTGATATGTATGTATGAAAATTTGAAAAGCACAAATACAGGGCTAGAAATCCCTATACAAAATATATTATGTCCTTCGAAATGACACTTTAGAAGGAGACAATATAAATAAAGGAGATGAAATCATAAAGGATATAACAAAAGAAAATAGATAAAATGTTTATGTACTAGAAAAATAATCCAACGATTCATTTGATTCAAGAGGGAAACATTTGCACTAAAATTTCTAGAATTTCAGAATAGCAAGAGTGAGGGAAAAAGCCTTTCAAGACTTTCAGAAGTAAAAAAACGAAGTGTTACTCTAGAATAAATGGTCATCACATTGCCACCAATGTCTTCTCAATAACAGGATACTAAAAGACCATAGGGCAGTAAGCTAAAATTTCAGATCTGTATCAAGTGCAAGTGTAAATAAATCATAAGTGAAAAATAAGGACATTTAAAAAATATTTTATTAGGGGCTTATACAACTCTTATCACAATCCATGCATATACATACATCAATTGTATAAAGCACATCTGTACATTCCTTTCCCTAATCATTTTCTTTTTTTTCTTTTCTTTTTTTACATTTATTAGGGGCTCATACAACTCTTATCACAATCCACACATATACATACATCAATTGTATAAAGCACATGGAGACCCAAGGCCCAAGTGTCGACCACTGGAGATCCCCTCATAGAGGGGTTTAGGAGAGGAGATGGGTCAGTCAGAGTGCGATGTAGTACCGATGAAGAACACAGCTTTCCCCCAGATCCTGGATGCTTCCTCCCCCCAACTACCATGATCCGAATTCTACCTTGCAGGGCTGGATAGGGCAGAGGTTGTACACTGGTACATATGAGGGCTGGAGGTACAGGGAATCCAGGGTGGATGATACTTTCAGGACCATTGGTATGAGGGGCGATGCTGGGAGAGTGTAGGGTGAGTGGGTTGGAAATGGGGAACTGATTACTAGGACCCACATGTGACCTCCTCCCTGGGAGAGGGACGGCAGAGAAGGGGGGAAGGGAGACTCCGGATAGGGCAAGATATGACAAAATAACAATGTATAAATTACCAAGGGCACATGAGGGAGGGGGGAACAGGGAGGGAGGGAGAAAAAAGAGGACCTGATACAAAGGGCTTAAGTGGAGAGCAAATGCTTTGAGAGTGATTAGGGCAAAGAATAAGGACATTTTTAAGCATGAAAAATTCATAAAATTCACTTTTCACCCACCTTTACACGCACAAAACTATGACGAGCATGTATCCCAGCCCTGTGAAAAAGCTAAAACTAACAGCCCCGAAGGCAGATAAGAAATGAAAGAATGGTTTAGTGTGAGCCGGAAATACGTGGGAGAACCCAGGCTGACAGCACACCAAGAGACAGTGGTTACAAATCTAAAAGAGACCGGCGGACTCCATAAAATAAATTTACAGTCATTGGTGGTAGGTGACAGATGAAAGTATTCATGGGGGAAGAGCTGTAAGGAAAAGTCATGGTCAATATGCAGCAAACTAAAGTGGGAGATTAAATTGAGGAATTGTTGAAATACATATCTTAATCCTTTTGACTGGTATCTGCAAGACTCTGGGATTACACTGCTTTCACTCTGCACCTGATCATGCCACATGGTTCTAACAGAGAGTGATATTAATGTAACGAAACGATAATGTTTAACTATGGCTTATGAAATTTTAATATTCTTCGACCAAGCTCTTCATGAAATACTTATTTAGAGGTGTAGAGTTGAGATGCAAATGGTACAAATATGATCGCATTGTTAGGTGCCATTCAGTTGGTTCAGACTTTCGTACAGCATAATTAAGCACAGCCTGATTTTGTCCCATCGTCACAATTGTTTTGAGACTGGAGCCTGTCATTGGAGCCCATGTGTCAAGCCATGTCCTTGAAGGGAGGGGTTTTTCCTCTTTTAAGCTGACCTTTGTTCTTACATTATGATGGTACGTCCTCCGATGCGGAGTTGTTCATTCTTCTGGAAGTTCATGGTCAACTTAACGGTCCTCACCAATGCCATCATTCAATGACACCGCTTCTTCAGTTTTCATATTCATTGATCAGTTTTTGCAGGCACAGGAGGAAATTTAAAACGCCTCAGTCTTTAAAGTGACATCTTTACTCTTTTGGGTTTTTACAGCACTTCAACGAGATCTTTGCCACAGATGAGCCCAAGGCAATGTGTCGTTGATTTCTGGAGTGTTACTTCCATGGGCATTGACTGAGGTTCCCAGAAAAATGAAATCCTTGCAACTTCAATATTTTCTCCATTTATCATGATGTTGCCTGTTGATCCGTTCTCAGGATTCTGAAGCAGCATTCTTCGATCATCATCAGTAAGTGCTTCAAATCCTCCTGATTTTTTAGTAGGAAAAGTGTGGCATCTGCATATAACAGGTTGTTAATGAAGCTTCCTCTTACCCTGCTGTTATGTTCCCTTTCCTATAATCCAGTTTTTTAGATTATTTACTCAGCATGCAGATTAAGTATGGTGACAGCATATAACTACAACAGACAACTTCCCGGATGCTTGTTCCATTCAAACTGCCTTTTGATCTATGTATAGGTTTTACATGATCTGGAATGACCATTTTCACACTTTTATCCATAATATACTATCATTCAAGCAGTTAAATGTCTTTTATAGTCAATAATACCCCTGTGAGCATCTTTCGAATATTCTCTCCTTCCAGCAGAGATTCATCTCAAGGCAGCAGTGTTAACCCCCTTCCACACCTTCTTGTAAACCCTGCTTGAATTTCTGGAGCTCTTTGTCAATTCACTTCTGCAACTCATTTTGAGTTATCTTCAGTAAAATTTTAAAAGCATAATTTATTAATGATATTGTTCAATAATTTCCACAGTTGGTTGGATTGCTTTCTTTGGAATGGGCACACTTATGGGTCTCTTCCAGTCAGTTAGCCAGACAGCTGTCTTTTAAATGTCTTGGCGTAGATGAGCGAGGGTCTCTAGCACTGCTTCTAGAGATTGAAACACTTCAATTAGCATCCCATCAGTTCTGAAGCCTTGTTTTAACCAACGCTTATAGCCCAACCTGGATGCCTTTTCTCAATACTATTGCTTCTGCTTCATATGCCATCTCCTGTAATGGCTGAATGTCAACTAAATGTATTAATACCAACCTGCAAATTCCCGAAATAATAATAAAGAGCTGCAATTGCTGTAAACTCTAAAAAATGTAAAATGTAATGGTACAACTCACAGAAGTCAGCAGGAAGGGACCATGTGTAAGTTCCTCATTTCACCTGGTAGAGGGAGAATACAGCCGTTTTATAGAAGATGATGGAGAAGCATAAGCTAAATAGCACATTAAGTACTAAAGATAATGGCTAGAAAAATGAACAGAATGTAACACAAAAAACATGCAACTGACAAAAATCAAAACTTAGACAATAATAGGGGAGAAGGAGGAAAGTATCCGTGTGTGAAAATTCTCATTTTTCATCTGGAATCAATCAACACTTCCTATAGTTTCAAGAAAGTCAAGAATACAATATAAGTATAGTATTTAGAGATATGATGGGAAATACCAGGGTAGTTAGAAGAGCAGCAGTTAAAAGCCATTCCCTTTGGAAATCTATGAAAATCAGGAGGGGGCCGTCAGAAATCAATTTTACTCCTCATTCTGCCTTTTATACAAATTGGAATGTTTTCACCATTACATACAACACTTTAAAAATAAAAGCTTAAAGTTTTGGACCTATAACGAGGCCAGGAGCTCTGGAGGCACAATGGTTCCACACTGAGCAGCAAACGACAAGGCCAGGCTGGCAGTTCAAACCCACCAGCTGTTTTGCAGAAGAAAAAATGAGACTTTCTACTCTTATGAAGATTTAAAATTATAGAAACTCAAAGGGACACTTCCATCCTGTCCTACAGGGTAGCTGTCAGTCAGAATAAACTTGATGGTCATGAGTTTGGTTTTGGTTTTATATACTACAGACAGTTAATTTCCTCATATGTGAGCAATGCAAAGTAAATTTAGAATATTTACTAATAAGTACCTCTTGGCCTTCAGCATAATTTCTGAACATCTACTACGCATGTGCTCCTGTGATAAGCACTCTGTGTACAACACGGAGCCAGGGAGACACGGCCCCAATGAAAATGGAGCTTAGTGTCAACTAATAAAGAGGGCCATTAAGCAAAGTGCACATTTGTTTTTAACAAATTACACAAATAAATTCCTCAGTGATATTTTTCCTGACCACCATTTCTCTGTCAATTTGTCATAGTACGGTAGCTTAGTGTGGCTGTGATGCTGGCGGCTATAACACCAGTACTGTAGTTATCTGTCCTGCCACATAGGGTGGACAGAGTGCAGAGGCTTGTTGAGAATTAGACAGATGAGGAAGAAAGGCCTGGCAACCAATGTAAGAAAACCACACACCGAATGTTCACACAGAACATTACACAGCCCAGTGCTAGAAGATGAGACTCCACGACTGAAGACACTGCAAATCCACAGTGAGCACAACAATGGAGTCAGTCATGCCAATGACCATAAGGTGGTGCAGGAGCACGCGCTGGTCTGTTCAATTGCTCATAGGATCTCCCTGAGGCAAGCTAACCCTACCTATGGCAATTAACAACAAATGTGGTGTATCATGGAAAATATATCAGGGGACACCAAGCCTTGGAGATCAGGTTGCATTGTGATAAACTAGATAATATGCACCTTTAACAAACGTTGACTTGTTGTAAAAACATGTAACAGGCGATGACGCAAACCAAGAACCAACCACTCGGTAAATAAAAGTTGTTTAAAGACATCTAAACTATTTCCCATGTAAGCAAAGTTCTGTCCCTTATTCTGTAAAACCCAAGTTAGAGATTAAAGCATTAGCAGGTGGGGTTTTGTGTATGTGGTTTTCTGAAGTTGATAATGCTACTCTCCAAAAGCACAAAGTGACTAGTTTTTTTCCAAAAAATAATATATCTAAAGCTGATAATTTGGCAATCTGCTGTGAGCCTGGGTAAAGATCAAGCCTCCTGAACATTTGAGAAAAACCTCGTATTTTCAGAGCTGTCGAGGACTTCAAGTTATAAGAGGAAATAATTTGATCTCATGCACTTAAAAACTATTTACTTACCCGGTTCCCTCAGCATTCACTCACATAAACTAAGTGTGAGGACCAAAAAGCATATTTTATTCAATTTATGTCCAACTGGGTTATGGGCTAGAGGTGGGTGAGAAGAATGAGTCTTCTTCTGACATGGCCAGAGGGTCTATCAGCCAGGGAAGTCTGATCTACGTCGAAGAAGCAGTGGGAAGAACGTAGAAGAATACAATGAAGAATCAGGACTGTATGATATATGTTAATAAAAATAGCATATCTGGCTCTTACAACATCCCAAGTCTCCATGTATGTGCCATGTCTGAACTGACATGGGAAGTCCAGCCATAGATTACAATGACCCGTACATAGTCCATCTCAGACACAATAACCTAAGTTCTCCCTAACATTTGCCGACTCTTAGAATCTCATTGTCTCGGACTCGCCCTTTCTAGCAGAATCCTTCCAAGTTTGTATCATCTCCATGCTTATTGGCTTGTTTGAGACCATTTAGCGGTCACTGGAGTCGGTCAAGCGCTATATGGAACAATGTTTTGTTGTGATCCATAATGTTTCCTTGGCTAATGTTTGGCAGTAGATCTCCAGGTCTTTGTTCCTCACATATCCTAGTATGCACGTTCCAGGGAAACCTGCCCATGATGGGTGACCCCGACGATATTTGAAATACCACTGGCGTAGCTTCCAGAACCATAGCAACACCCAGACCACCCCCATTTAATAAACAAACATGTGGGTGAGGGCAGGGTTCAGATTCCTACTTCTGTACTGTTTGCACACACAAACCCCAGCTTTCACACCCTTTTTAGTTGCCTCTGATTTTGCAATCAGTTAAACGCAAACACAACAATTTGACCAGGTATCAGTTAATGTCCATTCTGAGTTGAAATTCTCACACAGACATACTAGATAAAATACCTAGTTTGATTGGCTTCTTATGACAACCAACCGAAGTCAACTAAGCAAGAAGTTTTCATTCCTACAAATGAAATAAAACAAAAATCACTGCCACTGAGTTAATTCCAACTCTCGCCCTTACAGGAGGGAGTAGAACTGTTCCCGTGGGGTTCCAAGGCTGTACATCTTTCCAAGAGTAGAGAGCCTCATCTTTCGCCCACGGGGTGGCTGATGGGCAGCAGCCCAGTATGTAATCAACTACATGTCACTAGGACGCCTTCCCACAAATAAGGAAGTTATATTTCAAACTGTGGTTTGTTGTGCATGATATCACTGTGGGACAGCAGCTACCAACAACTACTAATCTTAAGGAACAAATGGAAAAATAGTGGGTCAAAGCCTTTAAGAGAAAATTCAACAGGTACTAGATCGTTGATTGTCTGTACGTGCTTGCCAATATTACACATTCATCAGAGCCCCTGAAACACAAAAGTGATGGCAGGAGTTTGCTAGCAGAGGGAGTTTTAGATGGACTTCCTTGGAAAACCAATGAGATGTGCTGCTTTCTCAACATTGGCTTTGTGTTTTAGAACACAGAGTATTTCCTTTTGGTGAAAGCATTTCCATGCTCACGGCCATGCTAATGGTCCCTGCTGCTTCGGGAACTTTTCCCAGAACAATCTCATTAACACATTCAAATCATATATGTTCATGTAATCTTTATGCAACCGTCTTATTGTTGTTAAGCACCATTGAGTCTATTCCATGTCATAGCAACTTCATGTGACAAAGTAGAACTATGCCACGGGTTTCCTACTTTCCGAGTGGGAATGAACTGGACAGCACACAAGAGAAAAGCTATCTTTAGGGAGGAGATTGACAAGGCCTTCGCCCATGGAGTGACTGGGTAGGTTCAAGCCACTAACCTTTCAATCGGCAAGTTAGTACTGAATGTTTGCACCATCGGGGTGCCTTCCCAGAATCATAGGAGATCAGTATACAGAGAAGTTGTCAAACTTTCCCAAAATAGCAGAGTGTTAAACAAGTAGCAGAGCTGTTACTAAACCCAAGAAGTCTGCCCCCTGGAGTTCCTAATAGGAAAAAAAACTGCTTTGTAAATAAATACCATATCTTCACTTTGACCTTCTTTATTGTTTTCCTTGAACTCAATGGTCATCAGATGTCAGTGATTCCCCCACCACCTTCCTGTCCTCGCCCTTCCTCTGGGCTCATCCTACCTGTGTTTCCAGTCTGCCTGTCAATAGTTAATGATCTGCACACAGACACTTACACGAACTAGTGGAGCTCAGCCTCTGAAAAATCCCAGGGGAGTCCTTTAAAGACACTTATACAATATGAATAATCACTCCCTAATTTATTCATCTGTGAGATTTCATTTTCATATCATAGAATTTCTTCCACCAAGGCCAACCTGCATTGCATTTTTGTTTGGGTTTGTTTGCTTCTGCTTGCTCGTTAGCTTTTTACAGAGGCACCAGTTCGCTTTGCCATTTTGTGGCCCAAGGAACCTGATGGTTGTACCCTTGGCAACAACTCCTCTCCTTTTGGGGTTGAAAAATGCAAACTACTGATGTGTTGGGTAGAGTGGTCTAGAGGAACAAAGCCAGTAACACTCACATATGGATATAAGGGAGTTTCATAGCAAGAAGTAACTTTCTATCAGGAAGGCAGCCCAGCCCAGTCTCACTCAAGTCCAAAGGTCTAATTCTAGCTGAGCCCTCTTCACACTCATGTAATTTCAAGCTGATGATATCACAGACCAGTGGATGCAGATTCTTGTGGATCCAAGGTCATGGCGAGGTGCAGGTAGGTTAGTGGGCCAGATGGAGCTGCGACTAGAGACACACAGAGTCCCAGCCATGAGGAAGACAAGGGCAAGAGGAAAGGGAAGTTATCTCTGTCCAAGGAGGCATCATCAGGCTACCACCTGAATGGTAGCTTGAATGCCACCTCTATGCTTTCACACAAGTTCAGGTTGACATAAAATAGAACAACCAAAATATGTAGAAAAAAACTCTTTGTTAGGAACTATTTGTCATGAAATTGAATTGTCAGCCCTTCTCACTTATTTGAAATGTGTATCTGTACTGAAACTGGGCAATGTAAATGAAATCTAACCATTTTCACTTTGCAAGGTGAAATCCACATCAAAATTAAACTTCTACGCCAAAAGATTTCCTGTTCTATGTCCTGAGATGTGCAAGTAAATCTCCAATCAATTGCTACACCTCTTTGACTAATCCACTAGCTTGTGGAATCCCAGGTTCTGACCCCTTTTGTTTTCTGATGCCAGTAGGTAACTGGGAAGAGACTCCTTAAGAGCAGACATCTCCTTGTGGCCAACCAGTCACTTATCAAGAATGTGTGGCTTCATATTAGGAGTCTACAATGGCTTCACTGGCCTGACTGAAACCCAGTTTGTTCCCAAAGCCTCACTTCGTGGTGGAAGCTCAAACTGAGCTCTTTTGGGTATGATGCTCCACCACTTGCTGTTGAGTTGCCTCTGGCCCATGGTAGCCTCCTGTGTGTCAGAGGAGAGTTGTGTTTTATAGCCTGGTTTTGTGGAAGTAGATCACCAGGTCTTTCTTCCGAGGAGCCTCTGGGTGGACTTGGACTTCCAACCCGTCTGTGAACAGCTGAGCATGTTCACCATGGGCACCGCCCACAGAGACCCCAATGATGTTCTCCATTCATGGCCAGCAAAGGAGGTAAACACGCAGAGGCTTATTCTAGTCACTTTCCCTCAAGGACTTGGAGACACATTTCCTAATTCCCTCGGTCCGCTTGATCTAGATCACGATATGGATTTGTTGCCTTTGCCAGACAAAGAATCAGATGGAGACATCATGCTTCTTTCCGTGACAACAGTGTCTGATGTTGCAGATGCACAACCAGCCAGGGCAATAGTTGCCGGATGGAAGTTGGAGCGGGCAGTTGTCGTTCTCAAAGCAGTTCAGAAGGAGGAGGAGGCCGGCTTAAAACAAACCAAATGAATAAGAAGCACAAAAATAATTGCCTCAAATTTAATGACATTTTCTCAGAGATGACATCCAATCTAAGAGTCTTTGAATTTCCTTCCCCAGTAAAAGTCCAAGCATTTTTGAGGCGCTGGCAGTTTATCTAAATTATTGTTTTTCCTCCATCAGTCTTTAGGCCTAATCTCATTTGTTTTTATGGATATGGTAACCCTTTTGAATAGCTTTTAACCTCTTAAAAGTAGCCTTGACCTGAAGGGCCTACAAAAAAATTTTTAACATACAATATTGAATAATAACAATTGAACAATTGAGCGCTTTTCTTACCAGAGGTCTGCAGGTAGTACGCTGGGTCCTAGAGCAGTGTTTCTGTCTAAATGATAATAAAAAAATTAAAATACCTGTGTATCACTTCCTTCAAGCAGAACCATTCAGCTCTGACCCCTGTTTCTTTGGCTCCATTGTTCCTGGTGCCATCATAATACATTGGCTTTCTCGTTTTCCCAAGAGCGAGTGTGCTTTCTCCTGCAGCAGTTAGCTTCAAAGGGCTCTTACTTCAAGGGTCCAGCTCATCGTTCTGGGAAATTTAAGAAATCCTCAGCTTAAGATTGTCTCTTTCAATCACACATAATGTAGATAACTTCATGACTCAATGTTATAAGCCTCGCTTTGTGTGGATGTGCTTTGCTTTGTTTGTTTTTTTTCTCTCACCATATTCTCTGGGGGTAATTCTATTTTGTGTTTAGTAAGATGCAAGACAGGGAAGATGATTCACGAATCCAACTCACCATTTATGAAAAGATAAAGAAATGTCAGTGTTATGGAATTTAATTACATAATCAAGAGAGGAAAGCAAGTTGGTATTCCTGCCAGCCTGGGAGACGGGGTGAGGCCCTCCAGCCAAATACTAGGCCCAGTGGACCCCTGATGAGAACTCAGAGAGAGGAGAACTTCCCCAAGAAGAGCTGCCATCGAACCAGCTGGGCTCCCCGCTCCAGCATCAGAAGCTGAGGAAGACCGATTGTTGGGAATGTCACTCAGCTGACATTTTGCCTCCTGCCCTCTCTATCTGAGAGGGGATCTGCATTTTCTGAGCCAGTTGGCAGCATGCACCACAAACAGCAACGCACTGCAGGCCCGCGGTGTAGACTGTCTCCCTGTGATAAGTGAGGCAGCTCAGCGGTGCAGAGGGTTTCAGATACCCTCCCTTGGGCTATCGTTCCAGGAGGCAGCGCCTCCTCCCCCTCCTCCTCCCCTCTGCCTTGCACACACCGAGCATCGGGCTCCCCCAAGCTCCCTTCCCTACATCGTTACCATAACCCATCCCGGCCAGTGATGCTTAAAATTGAACCATGGTTCAGGGGAGAAGTCGACTCTCCCTGCAAGCACCCTAATGTGTTAAACAGCCATGCCAGGTAGCTCTCTCCCGGCTCGGAATCAACTACTTATAGAGACCATCTGTCAAGGGGAGCTCGTTTCTTATGCATGTCCTCTAACTCAGCATTTGAAGGATAAACAAACTTGTACTTATTTAATTCTCTTTAAAAGCAATGTCTCCCGAAATGTCAGCTCTCACTGCCCAGCCTCAACTGAGGGCCTAGACATGGGAAAGGAATGCAGTGTGCGGGGGCTCAGGCGGGGGCTGGGCACGTTCCTCCAGCGAGATCGCGTCTGTACAGCTGAGGTGAGACATGCACAGCAATTTCTACGGTTGGAATTATTTCATTTGGCACCGTGATCACCTCCAATGATACATATTTTCAGAGAGAGAGAGAGAGAAACACTGCAAAAGTAAACGCAAATCAATAGGGACATTTATTCTCCAGGTTTAAAATTAATTTCCTGTATTCCTCTGGCTTCTTTTGGAAAAAGAAAAAAATCCTATTGGCGCTGCAGCCCTATGAGAAGGAAAATCAGAACCTATTTCCTTTACGCTGAGCCCAGGATCAGATGAAATATAAATGTGAGGATTTCCCTAAGTGTGAACCGACTGGACCGCTCCAGCTGAGAAGGGAGAGCCGCAGGCTGGTTTAGGTTAAGTCTCCTGCTCCATTCCATGTTAGGTAATCAGATGTCATTTAGGTAAAATAAATGGGAAGTACTCAAGGAATCAGACGAGGTGAAAGATCAGAATCTGGTTTGGATAAAAGTTGAATTCTTCAGATCCAAGAGGCATGGCCCTTCGAAGATGCTGAGCAAAGTCAGACAGCAGTGGCCGAGTAATGAAGACGGATGCATCTTGTTATCAGCAGGCCGTTTCTGAGGGTGGAGTCACCTTAAACATGGCCGATAGCGCCGTGGCACCAGCCACTAAACCCCTAATGAATGACTAGCAGGCCCCAAATCAACCAAGTGCATTTACAGATGAATTCTGGCCACTCAATACGAGATGCTCAAATACCAAGCCGCCTTCTTCCTGCAGGCTGCCCTGGACACTGTGTCAGGGAGGCGGGCCGGGCCTTCTTGGTCTTCCTCCTCCTCAGCAGAGAGATCTCCGCCTGGACTCAGAGCGGTGACACCTGCGACCATTCACAAGGGATCAGCGGAAATCCCGTCGTAGAGAGAGAGAGAGAGAGAGAGAGAGAGAGAGAGAGAGAGAGAGAGAGAGAGAGAGAGAGAGAGAGAGAGAGAGAGAGGAGAGGAGAGGAGAGAGAGAGAGAGAGAGAGAGAGAGAGAGAGAGAGAGAGAGAGAGAGAGAGAGAGAGAGAGAGAGAAAGGGAAGGTGGGGAAAAAAAGTTCAAATCCCAACAAAATGGGCCAAGCCTGCCAGGAGCCTTCGGGAGCGCAGCCCCGCTCTGCACGCTCGTGGGCGGGCTGGAATGCGCTCCGGGGCGGAGGGTTTAGACAACGTGTAGATTTGTTTGGCGAAAGCTTAATTCATAAACAATTAAGGGCTTGTGGTGAGGGAGCAGAGTCTGGCTGCAGCAGGCTAGAGGCCCCTCCACCCCGAGGCGGAGGCCCAGCCTGAAAGCTGAGGGCGAGAGCCAGAAGCCAACCCCAAAATGTTGTCTGCAGCCAAAGGGAGCCAGGCGGATTGTCTTGCGTGGCTCAGGGGGTTTTCCTCTCTATTTCCAGGAATGGAAGTAGGAGCTACAGGCCTGGTGAGCGGGATACACACCCTGTGTGGGAAGGTGTATACATGGCTATGAAAGCATAGTATTACCTTCCATTCTCACCAAAGTAAAATAAAGAAAGAAGTCAGGTATGAGTAAGAAATTGGAACGTAAATTAAGTGGAAAAGACACATTTTTCAAATGTTAGTGAGAGGCAGCGGTGAAAGAGGTGCTTGCAGCGCTCTGGTGAGGGATAGAAGTGCGTTTCAGGAGAGAGAATGTTCCCGGCATGCTTCGGCTAAAATCTAGGAGCATGCCTCTGTTCAGAGCCAGATTGAGGGTAGGCTAGACTACACCGGTGGTTGTCCCAGGTGCTGGGCTTACTGGTACACAAAATTAGATTTTTTTTTCAATAGACTGATCTATTCTCAAAAGAAACCAAATATCAAACAAACCAAAAACCCCACACACTGCCATGGTGTTGGTTGGGCTCATAGCAACCTTAGAGGGCAGGGGCAAACCGTCCCCTTGTGTCTCCCAAACCGAGCCTCGTCTATCTCCCATAGAGCCGATGGTTTCCAACTGCTAACCTTGGGATTAGTAGTCCAGCGCATCAAAATTACCCATTCCCACGACCATATATTCTGATTGGCAGCCTCGTGTGTTCAAGAATCATTCAAAGAGTTTTCTTAACTATGATCAAGGTTAGACTGCCGGGCCTGCCTTCGACGATGCCTTGTTCTCATTCCGCATCATCTGGGTGGGTTCAAATCTCCAACCTTCAGGTTCGGAGACAAGTACAAACGGTTTGTGATGCCCAGAGACACCAATAAAAATGAGATATTCACAAATTACCTGCCTTGGTCCAGTGGTACTAATAGGGTACTTAAAAACAGGTTCATATTTAAGAAATTAATTGCTGTCTATTTCTTTCTTATTAAATATATTCTTATCCAAGATTTTCCTGCAATTGTCCATTGTTTTATTTGAAAGAAAGTTAAAAAAATAAGTAAAACCTTTATCCCTCTTGTACCACTATATTCAGGGGTACCAACAACCTCCTCCACCTCAGGAACAGGATGACCCTCTCCAGGTTGTGAGAGGTTTGTGACTGGTCACTCAGGCAGCGGCAACCCCACAAAAGCTCAGCTGCTTCCCTCCCAAGGGCACAAGCCAGAGGCAGTGCCAAGATCCATGTGTGGTCAAAAGCAAAGGCATCCCCTGGTTTCTATGGATCATTCCCACAATAGGCTTGTCCAGCTGGATTTGGGTACATGGTCCCATGGCGGCAGTATGAAGAAAAACAAGTTGGCCAAAGGAAGGGAAAACCCTCAGTTTTAAAATGCCAAAGGGATTTGTGTCAGGATGCGTTTGGGAGGGAAGGGAGTACTGTGTTCTTGATGTTTGCCATCTAAATACTCCTGAGTAATTAATGGGCAGGAATTGACGTGAGGGGGCGGGGGGGAACAGGTGCTGCCCCTTTCCCAAGGGCAGTTCTCATTTATTATATATCTATTCCAAAGTTTCCTTTTGAGCAGACCTTATCGCATACAGATAGAGAGAGGCAGTGTGAAAAAGCACCCTAAGCAATCATCTTAAGAGCTGCCCTCATTGCACATTGTGTGACTGACTACAAACCCTTTATTCTTCCCAGTTTGATGGTGAGCTGAGGATTTAACCTCTGCTTGCCATCATTATCAGTTCAGCGAGTTTCAGAGTAGGAACCACAAAGCCGCTGCAAATGCAAGTTACAGAACAGTTGCCCTCTCTCCATTCCCTCCACGGCCAAAGCAATCCCAACGTAGGCTTACTGGGAGAAGAGAAGATCAATAGGAAACGGTTTCTTGGTATGACATAACCCTGGATTGTTCAGGACTCCACCATGAGAGCTCTAGTCCCAGTGATTATCCAATTAGGGGCAGGGAGGAGGGAGAGTGAATTTCAGCTAATGAGAAAAGGACAAACGCAAATGACAGTATTTTCTTCTGCCTCCATTATAAGGTAGAAACGCTTATAAAACAATGCCACACCTGCTCATCATACGACTGCCTTGCTCTTCAGAGCATGTATATTTAAGTCACATTTCCTAAAATTACAAAAAGCCTGGTGGCTCCATCAAAATGTAAATTCCAAGAAAGCAACAAATGTCCCTTACTACCTCATAATCCTCTGACTAAAGGAAATCCCTAGGGTTTCTACATTGTACCCAAGCACTGACAGTGTCCTCAGCTCTTGGCATTTTATAATTTTCTGTTATTTGTGATCCCCACAATGATGCTCCAAGGCACAAATTGGCATCGTTCCTCAAGCCAGAGAGTTCTAGCCTGGCACAACCTCTTTTGAGAGACTGACCTTGGTCTACAGATGATGTCTTCGACCTATATAAAAGCAACCTGTTTTTCCTCAGTCTGACATATTACCAAAGAATGTAAAGACTAGTTATTTATTGTTGGAAGAACTTTCTTCTTGGGGGACAAATCATGAACCCCAATACAATAATAATACTTCTGTATTCCCCCAACTCCCACAAAATTATAACTGCCTAGAGTAACATGCCTTGGTGTTCCCAGATGGGCTGACTGTACAGTGGGGTCCTCCCTTGAAGGTCCTGTAATATACCTGATTTGCTGAAATCGTGTTACCATGCACATGATACTATATTGGCTTGGATGTTGGTCTTATTTCTAACGCCCGTGCTTTCGCACAAGTACCTCTTGTCCTACTTTTGGAACAACAGCGACAACAATAGTATAGTAGCAAAAACACAACAGAGCTTATTTCTAGTGATGATTGGCAACCTGCGTACAAATACGCTTGATGCAATTGATGCATGGAATGTTATAAGAGCTGTAAGATCCCCCAATGAAATGATTTTTTTTTAATATTAAGAAAACAAACAAAAAAGAAGTTTACTTCTCACTCAAAAAAAGCTAAAAAGAAGATGATCTTTCAAGTAGTGGTCACACCCTACCTTGATAGGGTCTTATTAATATGCAAACAGAACTTGATTCCACAATTGGAGAAATGAACTTTCAGTTTTAGGCATTAGGATTTCTGCTCAGATTCTGGTAAACACAATTCAATCCATAACACTGACAAAATACACTTTAAGGCCAAAGTTATTCCTAGAGATCAGAAAGGGAATTTTTTGGTGATAAATGTATCAGCTCATCAAAAAGTTATAACTGCTATAAACATATGCAACTAACAACAGAAACCAAAAATTAAAAAATAATATGAAGCAAGGACTGAGAATTAAAGGAAGAAAATGGGGAATTTTCACAGTAATTGTTGGTCATGTCACTACCTCATTTTTTATAATGCATACAGTAAATAACCAGAATATGAATAAGATATTATAAGTACAGTAACAGACATGCACAGCACTATAAACTGAGTAGACTTAATAGACTTTCATAAAACATGAGGATATTCATTTTTCAGATACACTTGGAACAATCTCTCGCATTGCCCATATCGGGCCATAATGTAAGCTTCAATGATTGTAAAAGGACAAAAATCATGAGAAAGATTTTCTTCAGAAGAAAATTATCAGTCATTAATAGAAAAAAACTTGGAGAAATGCATAAGTGTGTAGAAATAAAACAATACATTCCTAAATAATAAATAGGTCATAAAATAAATTGAAAGGGAATTTAGGATGGAAATAAATTATACAGGGAAATACAAACAATAAAGATAATCAAAGAAATAGTTATTTTTTAATGTAAGTCAACTAATTGAAAAACCTTAGACTAAATGGAAAAGAGATAAACTCAAATTATTAAAATCAGGAATAAAAGAAGAGTCATTAGTAATCATCTCAGAAAAATAGCAAATAATTTTAAGGAAATATGAGCCAATAAATGCCAACAAATTAGACAATTAAGATTACATGGATAAATGCCTAGAACTCAAACTCAAAACAAACAGCCATTGAGATCATTCTGACTCAGAGGAACCCAAAGACAGTGTGGAACTGCGCCCCTGGGTTTCTAAGTCTGTTAATCTTTACAGGAGCAGAATCCTCACCTCTCTCCAGGAGCAGCTGGTAGGTTTTAATTGCTAGCCTAGTGGCTACCAGGAAGAAGCATGAGCCACCAGATGTACACCACCAGGGCGCCTTACTTCCTAGAGAGACACACTTCTAGCCAGTAGTTTTAGTAGAAAGTAACTACTGAAACTGAGAAGAGAAGAACTAGAAAATATGCATAGTCATATAATAAACAAAAAGACTGAAATGGTCATTTTAAAGCTTCCAACAAAGAAGACCCCCAAACAAAGTTAATTTACTGAGGAATTATTCCATATAGTTAAGTAATATTTAACACCAACCCTTCATAAAGTCTTAAACACATCATTCTCTAAATTCAGTGTGATTCTTCACACTCCTATAGGACAAAGTAGAACTGCTTCCTAGGCTTTCAAAGACTATGAATCTGCAGGAGTGAACAGCTTTATCCTCTCCTGCAGAGCAGCTAGTGTACAGGCATTGTTTACCTAGCCCAACGCGTAACCCACTAAATCCCCAGTGCTCTGTATATGCATGCTATTAGATTATGTCAAATAACATGTTTTCAGTCAGGTGCACCTTATTCCTCTAAGTTTTATCTTCGCTTTTTAACACTTTAAAGATGTCTTTTGCAGCAGATTTTTCCATTGCAATGGCATTCCATTTCTTGCCTGCTATTCCCATGGGCATTGATTGTGGATCCAAGTAAAATGAAATCCTTGACAACTTCAACTTTTTCTCCATGCATCACTATGTTGCTATTGGCCCAGTTGTGTGATTTGTTTGTTTTCTTTATACTTAAGACTGTATCCTTTGATCCTCATCAAAAAGTGCTTCAAGTCCTTTTTACCATCAGCAAGCTAGGTTGTAGCATCTGCATATCACAGGATGTTAGTGATCCTTTCTTAAGTGCCGATGCCACATTCTTCTTCATGTAGTTCAGCTTCTCGACGTTTTTGCTCAGCATACAGGTTGAATAAACACGGTCAAATGTAAAATGCCGATAGACACCTTTCCTGATTTTAAACCACATATTGTCCCTTTGTTCATTTTGTGTGACTGCTAGTCTCTTGGTCTATGTCTCTACATGACCAGAATTAAGTGTTTTGGAATTCTTTTCAAGATTATCGATGATTTGTTATGATTTACACAGCTGAATACCTTTATATAGTCAATTGCACAGAGATAAAGATTGTTCTGAAATCTCTGTTTACAGCCAAGATCCAACTGCTCTCAGCAATGATATTCCTTCCCTTGTTCACATCCTCTTCTGAATCTGGCTTCCGACAGCTCCCTGTCCATGTAGGAGTCCCAGCCCTGCTGTCAGGCAAACCTTAGACAGACAAGTGCCGGGTCGGCAGTTTAAGCCCACAAGTTGCTTCAAGGAAGAAAGAAGAGGTGATCTGCTCCTGTTAAGAATTACCACCGTGGAAGGCCCACATAGGGCCATTATGAGTCAGATCTGACTCAAGGACAGTTGCTTTGATTTTTTGGTTTTACCCCACTGGGGTACCAACTACAACTGTTCTTTTAGTCATCTTGAACAAAATTTTATGTGTGTCATATTCGTTATATTGTTTGATAACTTCCACATTCCATTGGATAGCCTCTCTTTAGAAAGGATGCACATAGTGATCACTTCCATTTAGTCGTTCAACATAGACATGCTCTCTCAATTCCTTGGCATATGCTAGTGAGCACTTGCAGTGTTGCACACACTGATGGGGACATTGCAACTGGGGTTGTGCTTCTTCCTTCAATACTGCTGATTGCTCATCATACTGAAATGGTTGAATGCTGACCAGTGATTTTGATACTGTTTCTTATGTTGGCAGAATACAGGTCCTTCCTGTCACAGACACTGAATGCTGAAGCACTCCGAATAACAACCACCCACTCTCTGCACCACAGAGCAGTTTGTTTAGGCAAGGCCCACGGGAGAGCACTTCTAGGCTCTCTTTTAAGAGGCTTATTTAATTCGGTCAGGCCCATCCAGGGTACATATATTTTTTATTATTCACTATAAATCAACTGATATTAAGGACCTTAATATCATTTGTAAAATTATTCACATTTGTCACATAACAAAAAAAGACAATGACTATCACATTGTATTCACAAATATAGACCATACTCAAGGAAAATAGAGTGTTCACAGCATGTATGACTGAAGTCATCATGGAATTCGGGCCACCACTAGCTGTTCCATGTATGCAATGAAATAAGGGCCTCGCTGAGCTATGAGTATAAACAAGCATAATCTCTGGATAAGCTTTGCGAAAACTTGTACAAACCATGTACATCAGAGCTCGCTTATGTTTAGACATCAGACTTAATAGTAGTTCCCATGCCTGCTGACCTAATGGGGAATTTCTGCATTCCACGCCCACAATTTCATTATATATGGTACAGCTCTCTGTGCTCTAGCACTCCCTACACACGCGCACACGCACACACACACACATGCACACACACTCACACACACACACACACAAGTTTGTGTCTTTAAGGAGCTCCACGTATAATCCAGATAGGCAGCAAGCTTGAGAATTGCTGTCTTAATATTTTACCAGCAAGTTAGTTAAGAAAGCCAAGACAGCACTACCAGTAAATGATATACCAACTTTCTAGATAGTCATATTTATGCATGTATCTAACAGTCCCCAGTTGGCACGAATAGTTTGCACCTGAGCGCTCGCCCAAGGGCTGGTGCTTCAACCAGCACAGTTCTGCGAAAGAAAGTCCTGGTGCTCCGCTTCCGTAAAGAGCGCCGTCAGAACACTAAGTGGAGCAGTTCTGCTCTGTCACACATGATTCCCGCGAATCACCATCCACTCGACAGCAACGAAAAGCAACAGCAGCCATACAAGTCAGAAAGACTCACGTCAACCATTTTCTCCTCAGCGTTTATTCATAGGGGAAAATGCGGCGCCAGAGTAAAGGAAACCCGTAGTTTAAACGTCAGCCATCCTTGAAGGCGAGCCTCCACTCCATTCCGAACTCACTGACCTTCTTCCAGAGCGTTCGGACCATGTCAGGCTCCTGACAGTTCCTCACCTGTGCAGGAAGGATGACGGTGACCTGCTTGGCCCACCTTCCAGAATGCTCGTGTGGCCACAGGGGACCGACACATCTTCTAACCTCACGGGGCTAGCAGAGCTGCTTGGTGTTTGTTTAGCAGTCTCCTCGAGTTTACCGCAGAGACCCCTTCGGGTTACCTTAGGAGGGTCCGGGCTGGGCTGCCCACCCCCTCCACTTGTATATCTTGGGGACAGGAAGTAGAGATTGCAGGGAAAGGATTGGTAGGAAGCCTGTCCCCTCTCCCTCTGGCTGCCATCCATTCCCGCTCTTCAGCCTCCCTTGTGTGTTATGTGCTTGACAGGGGGAAAGCCATATGTCTGTGCACATGAAAGGTTGTCTGTGGGTGGAAGGGAAAAAATGTTCTTGGGAAATTTTAATATCCTATAATGCCCCTCCTCCATGCTGCATGACACAGAAATGATGCCTCAGGGCCAGTCACAACACAAAATACCACTCCCACCCCCTCCCGGACCATGCTTCCTTAGTGCTCACGCATGGGAGCCTGGCACTTGCTCAGCCCCTCTGTTCCAGATTACACTACTGTGGCCAGAGGATCGGATCTAGGAAAGGTAGTGTTGTGGTCTGAGGTGCAATGGAAAGAGAGCAGTCCCGAATTCTGCATACGATTATTAACAGGAGAGTAGTCATTTTCTCAAGATAAAGATAATAATATCTGTTTTATCTAACACAAATAATTGCTCAGAATTGGAAGGGAGATCGTAGATACCAAAAGCAGTTTGTAATTTGTAGGGCATTTGGTTATTACATAGTATAAGAGGACTATTCTAAAGTGGGCCACGCACAATGGAAGGCGATCACTTTCGTTCTCTTAAACCTTTCCCCATGCCCTATTATTATTCATTGTGCATGTGTAAATCCCCCTTACCATGCCATAATCGCTTCCGAGCAGGCATTGTTTGGTTTGTTCAGAATTTTAAGTTTGACTATGGAAGAAGTCATGATCTGAGATCCAGGAGGGTAGACGCCATACGTTATTCATATGTGGGTCTCTGACAGGTAACCTAGGCCCACCGTATATCACAGGCACCCAAACCTCATGAGTGCAGGGAAGTTGTCTGGTTTGCTGCTATATCCCAGAACTGTAGAACACTATCTGGCATATAGAAGCACTCAATAAGTATTTGTTGAATAAATGAACAGGCAAATATTTGAAAGCTTGAGTTCAAATGAACTAAAATTTGATTTGATAAAGTGCAATGGGAGCTGTCGAGTCTCTAGCAGCAGGCCAGCTGAAGGCCAAGTACAGAGCCTTTGGATGTTCGTTTGCGGTGCCCTTCATTTCGTCCTTGAGGATGGCTCTCTCACCCTCCCTGACACTCTTCTTTTCCCTTATTTTCCTCAACCCAGCAATCAAACATTGTTCTATGTCTGCTCAAAAGTCTTTCCTCTCAAGTTAGCCTCCCCGTTCAGCTCTTCTCTTTTATGACCACCCCGCCCCCCCCACCCCCATCCAGGCTTCCTGTGTCTGCTAGGTCACAGCAGAATGAAGAGCCAGCACTCATACCTTGTATGGAGCGTGTGCATGTTTCTGTGTGTTTGTTCCCTTTGCCGTGACCACTGCACACCCACTTCCACCAAACCACCACCACTCTATACTTATCAAGTGCATCTTCCGTATGGTTTGCACTCATCCGTTCTTCTTATTGGGGACTATACATGCATCACCTTAGCCCCCTGCTAACTTCAAGACTAAGTTTTCTGAGGCATCTACTTTCCTTCTGTCCTCTAGTTTTCCTTCCAAAACCCAAACCAACAAATAGCAGGATCAACACCCCTATGGGGTCAGTTCTACTCGGATAGACATTGGATCACCATGAGCTAGGATTGACCTGATTACAACGGTTGGTTTTCTTCTTGTTGTTTTGAGAAACAGAAGGTGGCAGCCTCAAAGCAACAACTGTGAAAGGGGTGAGTTTGACCACTCCCAAATGCCGCCTTAGCTCATCTCCTAAGCCTAAGAACCCAGAATTGGCTTGAGGCAGGATGGAAGCCTCTCTATATATGACTCATGGTCAGACTGCTAGAGCACACACACACCCTTTCTGTTTACTTCCCAACCATCTCTAGAAACATTGATTCTTTTTCTTGGTGTGACTTACCATGAATGTCTAATGGCCAGGCAGCCCAAATCATCATGCTGCACATCATTAGCTATGTGCCATATAAGTATCATTGTAAGTTTTATTTAATACTAATTACTGTAGTCAACTACCATTTGTCAGTTTGTTGTGTGTTGTGATACTGAAAGTGATGTCACTCGTATTTCAAATACCAGCAGGGTCACCCAAAGTGAACAGGTTTCAGCAGAGCTTCCAGACTAAGAACAGACTACGAAGAAGCAATAGATGGCCCACTTCCGCGGAATTAGTTACTGACGACCCTATGGAGAGCAGGGAAGTATTGCAGTTACTTAAAACCTAGTGACTAGAAACAGAATATTGCCAGACACCGCACTTGAAGATGAGCCCCTCGGTTTGGAAGAGTAAGGAAAGCCGCCTTCTCGAAGTTGAGTTGACCATAATTACTCCGTGGAATAAAGTCAGAGGGAATAAAAAAGTCTTTGGGACCTGCATGTGCTGATGGTGCATAACACAA
This sequence comes from Tenrec ecaudatus, assembly GCF_050624435.1. Taxonomy (NCBI): domain Eukaryota; kingdom Metazoa; phylum Chordata; class Mammalia; order Afrosoricida; family Tenrecidae; genus Tenrec; species Tenrec ecaudatus. The sequence continues at coordinate 119,141,326 of NC_134530.1, read as the reverse complement.
GATGAGAAGAAACAGCTGCAAATATCTATGAACAGTTGCAACGAGGAAAGTACAAAATATGAATCCAGGAAATTAGAAGCAGTTCAAAATTAAATAGAATTGATTGATTGATATCCTAAGCATTAGGGAGCTGAAATGACCTGATAATAGTAATTTTGAATCAGAAAATCATAGGGTTTACCATTTCCCTAATGGAAAAATCAAGAAGAATGGTGTTGCAGTTATCATAAAAAGAACAGTATTTTATTAATAGTAAAAATGACATTTTTCAAGATCTAGTTTGAAGTACAATGTTGTCTGTGATCGGATAATAACGATCCCTATACAAGGATATATCATCAATGAAACAATCTTTCAAATTCATGAACCAACCACTAGAGCTAGTGATGACGAAATTGAACAATTCTACCAAAGTCTTCCATCTGAAATTGATCAAGCATACAGTCAAGTGCATTGATAATGATTTGCAAGTAGAATGCAATAATTGGAAACAAAGAGGAACAGCAGTTGGAAAATATGGTATTGGTGATAAAAATTATGCTGGAGATCACATGACAGAATTTTGTAAGACCAACAACTTCCTCATGTCAAATACCATTTTCAACAACAAAACAGGTACAACAATACACATGGACTCTTCCAGAAGAGTTTATAGAAATAAAATTGATTGCATCTACGAGACGAGATGATGCAGAGACTCAATATCAGCAGCTAAAATCAGTCTGAAGGAGACTGTGGAACAGACCCTCAGGAGCTCATTTCAGTTTAAGATGAAGTTGAATAACATGTGAATAAGTCCACAAGAACCAAAAACAGCCTTGAGTACATCCCACCTGAATTTGTCGAGAACATCAAGAACATCAGACATTAAGAAAGAAAAATGTAATAAGAAATACAGGAAGGAAAGGAAAGATCAAGGTTGATTTCAGAAGAGACTGAAATTTGCTAAGGCAAATGGTAGAAATGATGAAGTCAAACAGCTGACCAGAAAATTTCAAAGGGCAGAAGGCAACGTAACATAATATAATTAAATGTGTAAAGTACAAGAGTTAGAAAATCAAAAAGGAAGAATTTATTCAGGAAATCTTAAACTGAAAGAACTCAAGAAAATATTCAAGCCTCAAGTTGAAATACAAAAAGGTATATGGGCAAAAGGTTGAATGATGAAAGACACATCAAAAAAAGATGGAAAGAATGCGTAGTCATTGTACCAAAAAGAACCGGTCAGCATGCTACCATTTCAGGAAGTTACATGTGAGCAAGAACCAATCATACTGAAGGAAGAACTTCAAGCCTCACGGAAAGCATTAATCAAATACAAGGCTCCAGGACTTGACAGAATCCCCAATGAAGTGTTTCCAAAAGTTGATGAAACACTTCCCTAGACCAAGAAATGTTGAAGTCAGCTACCTGGAAGCTACTGGAAGCGATCCTTATTTGTATTCATGTCAAAGAAAAGTGACACAACAGAATGCACATATTATAGAACAATACCATTAATATCACATGCAAGTAAACTTTTGCTGAATGTCATCTAACAATGGTTTCAGAAGTACATTGACAGGGAGCTGTCAGTCTCTGATCTCTGAATCCAGGGTTTTAGATTGGATTTAGAAGAGGAAGTAGATTAAAGGGTACCGTTGCTGACATCAGATGGCTCTTGGCTGAAAGCAGAGACTACCAGAAAGATGTTTACTGTGTCTCATTGACTACGCAAAGGTATTTGACACTCTATGAATCAGAACAAGCTATAGATAACATTGAGAAGAATGGGAATTCCAGAACACTTCATTGTTCTTATGTACAGCGGATGGATGGATCAAGTTGTGTGGTTTAAATCAGCAAAGGTGTGTGTCATGGTTCCATCCTCTCACAAGCAATCAGAAAAGCTGGATTATATGAAAAAGAATGTGGCATCAAGATGGAGGAAAGTTTATTAACAACCTATGATCGGCAGCTGACACAGCCTTGCTGGCTAAAAGTGAGGAGGACTTGAAGCAGTTACCGGTGAAGATCAAGGACTGCATTCTTCGGTTGTGTGGATGACAACTCAATGTAAAGAAAACCAAAATCCTCCCACCTGGACCAGTGGGTAGGTGCCATGCATGATGACACAGAGAGGGAAAAAATGATGCTGTCCTGGATCTCCCCTTGCCTGAATCCACAATCAACGCTATGGAAGCAGCAGGGCAGATTGCATTAGGTAAATCTACTGCGCAAGACCTCGTTAAAGGGTGGAAAGCAGGAAGGTTGCTTTGTGGACTGAGGTGCGCCTGATCCGAGCCATAGTATTTTCAATGGCCTCACAGGCATGTGAAAGTTGGACATAAAACAAGGAAGCCTGAAGACAGAAATATGCACTTGAATTATGGTGCTTGCCAAGAGCAACGAAAGCACCATGGAACACCAAAGGAACAAACAGATCCATTTTGGAAAAAGGACAGTCAGAATGTTCCTTACAGGCAAGGCTAGCGACATGTTGTCATGAGAGGTCAGTCCCTGGAGAAGGACAGCAAGATTGGTGAAGTGGAAGGGCAGCAAAAAAGAGGAAGGCCCTCCAGGTACTGGATTGACAGTGGCTGTGACAATGGACCCAAACAAAAGGATAATCGTGAGGTCGTTGCAGAATTGGCCAGTGTTTTGTTCTTTTGTTCACAGAGTCACAATGAGTCAGAATGAACTAGAAGGCACCTAATAGCAACAACTGTGGTGAAGTCAGAATACTAGTTTTTATTAATTTCTTCTTTCTTTTTCATGGAGGTTTTTCTCTGTTTTATTTTATTATTGTTGTTGGAGTGTGTGTGTGTGTGTGTGTGTGTGTGTTTCCTCATATGAAATTTAGGGTCGGTAAATCTATAGAGACAGTAACTACACTCACAGTTTACTAGGGATTATGGCAGGAGATTTGGGGGAGAACTGCAGAACTAGTAATAATGAATACAAGAAAGAGGAAACGGTTCTCAAATGGGTCATGCTGATAATTGCATATCTTTTTAATATGTTTAAGCCATTGGAGTGTATGACACATAAATTATGTGTTAGTAAAACTTAACATCTTAAAAACAGAATAACTTTCTTATTTACGAAAGAATACATGGGACGAATGATCAGAGTACTGGCTCCAACAATACCTGCAGCATGAAAATGGACCAAGCGCCTCCATGCACTAAGCCTCCTTAGCCCCCTCTCCCCGTTGCTGAACCTAAATGCAATTAAGACTGATCGTACTCACGGAAATAAATACTCTGTAAACCAAAGGGTGCTATTCAAACATTGTGTAGCATTACCTCACTTTCAGTAGTCACAAGTTGTTATTTATACAAACCTCCACTATGGCTTAAAAATAAATAAATAAATAAAAGCTTTCAGAAAGCTTCTGAGAGATAGGATCCTCGAAACTCTACTCTAAGCCTCCAGGAATCAAATTGAAAAAGAAGAAAAGAACTGTGTTCAGACTTTGGAAGAGGTAGAAATCAAAGAGCGGAAATGACTGTCTAATATCTGCAACTCGTAAGAACTGGATTATCCTTAGAAGAGGCATTGCGTTTGCCATAGCAGGACGAAGACATTGTACTTGAAGAAAGGTCTTCATTTATCATAAGAATGATACTGGGTATCATGCAGACCAGCTGCAAGGCTCTCTGAGGCTGAGAGAAACAGGACAAATTGTGTCCAAGTGTAAGGGAGAGAGGGTCACCAGTGCAGCTGTGGAGTCTACATGGCAACCCCGACTCAAATGCCCAAGAAGCAAGGGAGGGGTCACGTCAGAAAGGAAAATTCATATTGCTGCTTTATAATAGTTTTTCTCTTGTACTCAACAAGCTGTGGTGAATTATGAAAGACATTTATCAGACATCAGAAAAATTCCAATGTTGGAAAAAACTTACCATCATTTATCAGAAGCTTGCAGCTACAATGTAGTTTTCACTATGTGATATGGAAACACACGTGCAGTAAGTGAGTAGGTTTCTGGTTCTACACCAAAGGCACCCAATCCAATTAGTAACTGGATCCAGAGGAATACAAGACCGTGAGCTCGAGATCATAAGGCATCATAAAGCTAGAAACCAAAATCATTCCCCCTGGTTCTGAAACCAAGCCACGACAAAGAAAACTCTGCTAACACATACTAAACAATATCATTTAACCTGTGGTATCACACTGTCTGAGGACAAAAGGCCTGAAGGTGAACAAGTCATATGTACTTAATGTTTCATGGTAAGCATGCTAAAGCCAACTGCCATGGAATTGACCCCAAATGATGGTGACCACATGTATCCGAGCAGAACTGTGCTGCTTAGGGTTTCCCAGGGCGGGCTTTCTGAAAGCAAGTGGCCAAAGTGTTCTTCCAGAGGTACTCCCAGGACAACTCAAGCCACTGACCTTCAGTCAGCAGCCAGTGGCGTCAACAATTTGCACACCTAGGGACTCCTCCATACACACGAGTGACTCCATTTCTGCTCCTTCTCTCCATTGAAACTCCCTGACATTTCACTCTTAATCACATTTGCTTCTCTTCGCTCCCATCAGTCCTTAATTGTATCTAATTGATCTCAATCTTTGCCCTTGAATTGGTAAAGCAATATCTAATTTAGCAATGCATCTTACACACGACACACTAGTATCTTCTTTGAGTCTCCCAAGAGTCTTGTGTAAGTCATAGGATGTGGTTGGACATATGTTTGTATTTTTTCTCTTACAGATTAGTAAAGTGCAGCAGCAACAAAAATCTAAGTCGAAGAATGGCTCTCCCAAGATCTAACTGCGACCAAGAACTGCGCTGAGAGAAGAGCCAGGTCCATGACTCCCTAGTCTAGTCTTTAAACATGGGAAAGAACTTGGTGCTTAAAGCGGTGAGACTCCCACGGTGTGCCCCTTTGGGACATCTCGTAATTTCCTCTTCGAGAGTTCCTTCAGAATAGCATAAAGCCATGCCCAGCTGGAATCATTTACACAGACTGTACAGCCTGGAGGCCGGGAATGGACTTAATGACCCCAGGCTAATCAATTCCTGCTTCCTAACACAAGGAGTGATTGCAGAGTAATGACCCACCAGCCACAGACAAACATCACAGTTATCCATTAAATGAAGTTTCTGATTCCCCATTCCATGATAAATGTATGGTTAATCCTGATTCCTGATCCATCATAAATTGCTCTTCTCTTCAGGGTCACTAAGTGACATTTGACTGTGAGTTGGAGAGGAAGTTGAGCCGGAGCGCTTCAGCTGGAGTGGGCGCAATATTGTAGGCATTGTAAGTGTTCGCATTCATCTGCTGCCATCTGTCTTTATTTTGCTAACCCACTCAATCGGACACCATAAATGTTAACAGACATAAAAATGCTTTTCTTCAACACGAGGCACACATTTCTTCTTAGTTCACCTCCTGAATCTCAGACAGATTACCCTTGATTACCACAGGCAATGCCGCAATGATCCCTGAGCTCCCTGAAGTGGCTCTGGATAGTCATGCCACAGAAGGCAGTGTTCCAAATCTACAATGAGCTTTTGGATTCCATTTCAAGGCACCAATGTTTCTGTCCTTGGCAGCAGATTTCACCTCCTCGTCCCCAGGAAGATCCAGAATGTCGTCTTCAGTTTGTTCTCTAAAGCTGTGGAAACCGAGCTGGGGTGGTGAAGGTTAAGCTAAGCACTTTTATTCTTCCAAGCAGATGGTGACAGAGGCAGCTAATCTCTTAGCCCTGTCCTCCACTGAGCTCCAGACCATAAACTAGAACAGCCTCTGCGCTCTTCCCATTAGCTATTTTATGGAAAAGTCATTCATTTGATGACTTGAATAAAAAGTTTCAGACAGGAGAATAGCCTTATCATTTCTACGAAATCTGCCATCTCTCTGATCCATTGCGGGCACTCTTTGAAGTCTTTATCGCCCTGAAGTTTATTTTGGCAACTTTCGAAAGGATCAAGCAATCTTAACGTGTTATAGGCGACGTTTGCTTTTATCTGCACTGTGGTGGATGCTGTAGTGCGCTGACCAAATCTGCCCCTGGAGCTGACATCTATGGATTCCGCTACTGAAAAGATTGACCACTTACAGCTCCCCGTTGAGTCTCTCTCTAAGTTTTTCTCTCAGTGGAGTGTCACCTCTCCCAGGGGTCACACCCCATCTCTCAGCGGCCACCAACATCCTGTGATTGGACAATGCCAGCATATAATGAATGCTTCCTCTTCCCACTCCATTTCAAGATAACTCTGCAAGATTACCCCAGCTTCGAAGACCAACCACCCCCCCACCCCACCCCAACGGACTCCGTGATCCACTGAGGCAATGGATGGGACTAGATCACAATTTGACTTCTCTCTCTACTCCGCTACTCCTCCCAACCCCTCAAAGGCCAGGTCCTGCCCGGTGGACTTCCTGAATTCAAGTCACTCTCACAGAGTCTGCCTCCTGAGCAGCCTGACTTAAAGAGTGGATGTTTGAAAGAGACTGGGTTTATGAACCCACATTAAGAACTCGGGAGTTTGTTTTTAAGTTTCCTCTCAATATGAATAATAATTTTGAACTTTGGGTTAGAGGGAGGCTTCATTTTAGAACACCGTTTTCACAGGTGACAACCTGTAACAAGGGAACTACGTTGAGCCAGGTGAAACATGCCTCTTTAAGCACCGCTCATTTTATAGTATGAAATGCTCTGATCAGTCCATGCCGGCTGCCAATTTTGGATCTGTTTAAATGTCTGACTCGGGGGTGGGGAGTAAATACCTAGCGACCAACGAGAATGTCCATCCTTCGTCTCTACCTGAGTGTCTTACTGTCCCTGAAGGGGAGTAGAGAGGGTGCCCCTCTCCCACTCTTCTTTGGGGATCATTTTCACTAAGAGTCTAGTCTTACTGCGTCTCAGAACAGTGATAATCCAGGACTTTTATCTTAAAAGCAAGAGGGGAGGAAGTGTGTTTGTTTGGAAAGCCCAAGAAGGAGCTCCTTGTCCCCTGGCCTTCTGACTCACAGTCATGGCTCAGCCCCGGCCTGCTTCAGGTGCGTGCTAGAGCTGAGCACCCGTAGTATCCTCCGCGTGTCCTCTATCCTGCCCCACCCTGCATGCCTGTACACTGCTAATTTGGGGGCATGGTTTTATAACACACAACATTGTCTCCTTTCGCCTCGTGGGTCTTCTAAAAAAAAGTAAAGTGGTTGAAATTGGATTTTAATTAACTGCAAAACATATATTCCTGTTCCTGTCCTGGTAAGGAAGGAAAAGCAATATGGTATATGTAAACAGCCCTAAGTTTCACAACTCCAAAACTCTTGGGAGTCATTTTACTAGTCTGGCCTATAGTTATTCTTGGGTGTTTATCTGGTTCTGTTCAGGTGTCCAGGGGGAAAACAGCCAGGCTGAAGGTCAGTTCCAGAGATGGCCAATTTTGGAATCACTCATGGTGCTGCCTCTTTTCAAGATAAAATGGCAAGTACCCGCATAGGATTGTCACCAAGATACTGAAGGGATCTCTTTGGTGACAATGCTATCCTACTTCAATTCTTATAAATGGTTGCTTAGTTATGAGACAGTAATTTCAATATCCACCCACAATCGCCAGGTAAAGCACATAATCTGACAGCATTGTTGTTGCAAAAGGTAGGAATGTGGTGACAAGGAGGGAAGGAAATCACACAAGGGCTTGATGTTTTGTCCTGTCCAGTGGCTGCTATGAAAGCATCCTCTCGAACGTGCTGCGGCACAATTGCATAGCGACAGAGCCCTTGAAGCACCTTTGTTTTGACAATCCAAACATACAAACTTCCACGGAGGGGAGGAGTTGATAGAAAGCAGTGTCCTTCAAACGTCTTCTGCTCAAATGCTAACTGCTATTGCAACAAAATGAGCAGGGCATTCCCCAAATTAGGATGGGCAACGTGTTGGCAAGGAAAGAGTTAAATAAAGGGACCCAGATTCCAGCTAGCCGGGACTGAGTAACCAATAAGAATTTCTTTAGATGATGTAATGTTTGAATCCTGATATCCTTTTGAATAGAGCTTGTGGTTAGAGTTTCTGTAAACCAGACTAAACTGGAATTTCTTCCTTTTCCAAGAGTCTCCTTCTCTGCTTCCTGCCCCGCCCTCTTAGGTAGTGCCTGATCTTTTCTAATGTCTACCCAAACTCATATGTGTGTACGTGTAATTTGCATTTGAATTATGTCAATGAAACTAGTCGCTGTCCTTCCCAGGTCCCTTTAATGCTTGGTAATGATGCAAGACTAAGTGCTTAATAGAAAACCCAGAAAGACATCTTCTCCGCTCAGTCGTCGTACCAACTAAACACGGCTCTTCCCATTGATGTCCTTTCACCGGATCTCCAGGGCAGGGAGGCTGGTGACAAATGAAGACAGAGAACAACCCTTTCCGCTGCACAAGGAGATGGGAAGCTGCTGAAAACGTGTGGCAGCTCTAGTTGCGTTTGCCTCTTTTCCATTAGCACATTGTTGACATCAATTAAGTGGGACAGTTTCAGATGACAGGAAGTCTGGTAAACTCAGCAAACCTCCTCAAAGAAACTTTGGAAAGCGCTCCTTCCCTTTGTAAAAGCCTTCACAACCGTGGGACACGGCTCCGACGATGGATGGCAGGCATGATGAGCTCAGGGCAGTGTGTTCTGCGTTTTAAGGCTTGGGTTTAATCTAACTCCGGAGTCAGCCGGGCAGTTGGGTTCATTCAATGCGAGGAAACTTGATGAAGACTCAGAGTGTGGCAGTAACTGGCACAGCCTAAACTTGGATAAGAAGTACATCTTCCATACCAAGTGATTTTAGATTTAAAGAATTTTTTTTCCTGAAAGAATGAATTCATCCCGTACCACCCACCGAAGCAAAGCTTTGAAATCTAATACAAACTCATTGCCTTACTCATAGCATCCCTGTAGGACAGGATAGAACGTCCCCAAGGGGTTTCAATGAATGTAATTCTTCATGGGAATAGAAAGCCTTGTCATTCTCCCTCAGAGCAGTTAGTGGTTTTAAACTGCTGACCTGCTGACCTCACTACATGGCAGTCCAATGTGTAGTCACTACCTCTAATCTCTTCAGATGTGTTTCATTGGAGATCGGATAGGAATTAAGTGCCCAGCTACCATTGCTAAATATTTCAATCAAAGTTGCCATAGAAGAATCCTGTTCAAAAGGGGGTGAGGGGGAATATGCAGGACAAAATTTCAACATATCATAGACTCTAGACTTTCTGGAGCTATGGAGGGTGTATGAACCATGGTAAATATTGCCTAAGATAATTTTTAAACCTTAAACTCATTAAAACAACCTTTAAACCTTAAAATAGCTCCTATAGTTCTCTTAAACTCAAGAATCGTTAGCTTACCTAGTAAAAGGACCTGCCTTGGGCATGATGCTCTTCTAAGGATGGAACCGACGACACCTGACAGCAAAGACAAGAAGAATGGAAAGGGTTGCATCACTGGAAGAGTGAATTCAATGTCATCCTATTGCACATGGAGACACTGTTGACTTGATGTCTTTTTGCTGAGTATTTTCTCAACAACAATATTAATAAAATCTGGAAAATAAAAATAGCCCTTCATTTCCATGTAAGTAAATGTACGTGAGAGTTTCACCAAGTTCGTGGGAAAGAGAGAAGTGAAAGAGAATGGAAGGTTTCTGTGAACTTCCTAGCCAATGTCATGAAATGGAATGAACTAGTGTCCGCGGTCACTTGTTTTGAAACATGAAACTGGAAATAGAAATGATGCTGTCATTAAGATCCCTTGATCTTCTTCTAGTCATTATCCATCTGTAATATAGCCTTTAAAAGAGCAAAAATCATGATTTTTATTTTGAGGTTTTTTGAACATTATTAAATTCCTATCCCCACACATAGAACATAAGAATACATCGTATATACTTGACAAACCCACTGCTATGGAGAACATAAAATCTCATCTTTCTCCCAAGAGGTAGATGGTGGGTTTGAACCAATGACCTCTGGCCAATAAGCAACTCATGGCTTATCCCAAGGCACTACCAGAGGTTGATAAGCATCTGACAGATGCACTAAATTGAAGTTTGATTTGAATCTATTATTAAATACATCTGAAGCTTGTGTGCAATGGCAAAAGGAAGTAGAAGAATGTATGTCTCTTTGAGGGAAAGGCTCAGTTTGATTCTTTTCCAAGAGTTCTGTTACCCCAGATAGTGGGGAGGTTTACTGTTACAAATGCCTTCTGAGTCAGTCAGGTTACATTAAGTGAAATTAGGCTACTCATTTTAAGTCAATATAGTATTATGGAGTAAGATAAAGAGTGCAATGCTTAATTAAAATTATAATTATTCAACTAAATATTTTGTATGCAGTGTACTTAAAAAAAGGTTTAAAAACATTAGCAGATTCTACTCAATCTGGCTGGCCATTTGAGACCTCTGAGTTTTAGCACAAGGCTTTGCTCAATCATGGTTTGTCAAATACACAAAGACAAATTTATCTCTTACCCCCATCCCAGTGAGTTTCGGGAAATAACACAATATTTGTATTCAGAAAGTTATTGGTCTTTACAATAACTACAATTTAAGCTTAATTATCCCTCTCTTACTACCTCAACTGCTCCATCAATAATGTGGGTAGTTCAAATAATTAATCCACAGAGCTGCTAACAGAAAGAGTGACAGTTTGCCACCACGCTAAGACACATCGAAAGAAAGATCTAGCAATGGACCTCCAAAAAGCCAACCCTTAGAAAGCTGTGGAGCACACAATCCAGCCCTGACTCACACAGGGTTACCATGAGTCAGAGTGATAGCTAAACAAACAAAACAATCGAACAAAAACAGTTCCCTACCTCCTAGTACAGTCAAAAATCCCTGGTGGTCCTGCAAGTTCAGCAGTTCAAAACCACCAGCCACTCTGCTGGAGAGACAGGGATTTCTACTCCCATAAAGAGTTACAGTCTCAGGAAGTCACGGGATCAGTTCCACCCTGTCCTACAGGGCTGCTGTGAGTGAGCATTGACTGGATGGCCGTGAGTTTTGAGTTTAAATAAAGGAACAGGGGAAGAGAGGAAGGCCTTCAGTGAGCCGGGTTGACACAGTAGCTGCAACAGCAGGTTCGAGCGTAACAATTGTGAGACTCCTGGGAGTTCTCCGTTTCATATAGGGGCTTGTAGTCTGAATCAACAGTGTCCAACAACAACAACAACCCCCTAGGTTTATAAAGACCAAGCACATGTGCCATTGAATCGATTCTGAATCATGGTGACCCTACGTATGGCAGAGTAGAAGGGTAATTCAGAGGACTTTGAAGGTGACTTTTCAGAAGCTGGTCACGAGGTCCTTCTCTGAGGCACCTCTGGATGGACTGGAACCTCCAGCTTTGGGGTTAGTCGTCTAGTCCTTAACCATTCGTACAACTCAAGGGTTCCCCTTGAAGATAATATAAAATAATAATTGTAAAGATTATATAAAACAATACCTGTGAAGATTGTTTTCCACAATGGTTGTCTCATTTGCCTTATTAACTATTGTATATTATATAGGCTAAAAGTCCATCTACTATCATCTAGGAGATCCTGACTCCTAGAGACACTATATAGGATTTCTGAGAGAATGTGGATCTGTATGGGCGCAGGCCTCATCTTGCTCCATTCAGGTCACTGGTGGATTTGAACCACCCACTTTGCAGTCAGCAGCCCAATGCCTAACTCACAGAACCACCAGGGTTCCTTAGAGATTAATAAGAATTAGTGAGCATTCTTAGGAAAGCTAGGAAAAGAAAAACATTTTTGTTACTGACCTAATGTTTTTTTTTATTTGGTGACAATGATTTTCTTATCATCGGAACTATAAACACATCAAGATGGAGTTATAATGATATGTTTAAATAGCCAATCTAATGACAGTATTGACCTGCTGAAAATCCTTTAAGGGCTCCCTGTGGTTTTAATAATCCCCAAATTCTACTGCGAGGTCTATTTTCACGTGTTCAGACGTGTAGCGGTCACTGTGGCTTCCCTGTCACTCATTCTGCATTTCCCAGCAGCCCCTACGTTCTGTTAGGGAAACTCTATAATTCCAGAGAAGATGACTCCACCCTTGACCCCAAGGATAGCACAGCCAAGCTTGGTAGGCTATCTGCGTCCTCAGCACCAAGTTTGTGCAGGCGAGGGTGCAGAACCTCCACTCCACTCAGACCTCTTACTAGGAATATTAGAACAAGTGTCTCACTCTTCTGGATGATGTGGAAGAGAGATGTGAGGCTGGAGCTGCTTCAGTAATTCCACTGCCATGGGAAACCCAAGTCAACATGCCAGGGACATTAAAGCCATAGGAAAAATAGAACTCAGACCAACTTATGACCGAAGTTGTTCTACCTCTGGATTTTTCTATTATTGAGTCAATAAATTCCCTTGATTGTTGCAACCCCAGAGTCTTAACTGCTTAGAAGCCTTGTTTTGTTCTCCATGCAGAGCAAAGTTTATTATTAGTTACCCTGAGTGGGAAAGAGAAAGGAAAAAGGGTTTTAATGATAGAAGTAACACAATGATAAAGGGTGAGGTTGTAAGCCTGTTTTAGTAATCCTTATTAATCAGTTGTACACCTGTCAATTTGAACAACAAATTGAATTGACAAAATTGTGATGGATATATTTACAACAGCAACAACTGTAGCTGCTGGAGTGGCTGATATGCAAATAAACACCTCATGGGATTTGGTTTCTGGGTTTATAGGTTTAGCATCATGGTTTCAGGGGGCATCCAGCCAGTCTGCCTAGTAGCATGGTTACTACTTCTAGTCTACCTCCTAGTTCACTGTGTAGAGCCTGGTGTCTTAAAAGGTTGCCAGTGGCCATCCAAGGCACAAGAGCTGTTCTCTATTCACCTACATCAACAAAGGAAGGAAAATCAGGAATAGGAGAAATAGAAATACATGGTTGACTGTGCCCATGAACACTGTCTTATTCGCCACCCTCAGACCAGAATTGAGTAGTGCCAAGTTATCAATACTACACATTTTGATCAAAGATTCTATAAAAGAATCCTAAACAAAGTGGGGACATGCAGAACAAAATTTCAAATTCTCCTGGATTCCAGACTTCTTGGAGACACGTAGGATGGATAAAACCCTAAAACAATGGCCCTGAGATATTTTTTAACCTTAAACCAGAAATATCCCCAAAGTTTCCTTAAAACCAAAGTTTCTGAAAAACAAACTCACTGCCATCAAGTCCATTGCGACTCACAGTGACTCTCTGGGGCTGTGGTTTCTGAGGCTGCGACTTTTTACGGGAGTGAAAAGCCTCATCTTTCTCCCATGGAGTGACTGGTGGCTTCACTGCTGACCCTGAGGTTAGCAGTCCAAGGCGTAACCATTACACCACCTGGGCTGCAGTGAGTTCGGTTTAGCTAGTAAAAGTCATCTGACTTGAGTAGCATTTATTTAGAAGGGTAAAGTAAAAAGTATTGGTGTTCCAGTTCACACATGCATGCTTTTGTTCCAAGAAAATGTATTAAAGCACAAGTCTGAAATCACTGGGCAACTGCAGACAAGTTCTCTCAGTAATAGACTTGTCTTAATGTCATTAGGTTGCCTTCAAACAAGCAGACACACTGGCTTCCAAGAGGATCTGCTGGATGACTTATATTCAAGGCAGAGTGGTCAGCTCAGAAGGTGAGGCAATTGTTTGATGGGATTCCCAAGGGAAATCCCCATAGATTTTTCTCAATGGGCACAGAATAATCACGGGGGCTTTGGAAGAAAAATAGAAAAGTGCATTAATAAGAAAATTGTCAGCAAAATTGTGGTAAAGAATTTTTTTCCCGGTTATGCCAATGTACCTGCTCACCTGTGAGGGGAGCAAAGGCTATCCCAAAGAATTTCACCGGGAATCTTTGCCCCTCCGCCCTTCAGCTCTGATCTTTCTCTTCAGACTTCTCGATGTTCCCCAAACTCAAAGAACAGTTCAAAGGAACACGATGTTATCCCTCGAAAATGCCCAAATTGCTCCCTTGAAATGGTGTCAATCAAAGAAGGCGAAATTCTGAGTGGAAAGCTAGAGAGATTCAAACACTGTCTTGAGAAGTGTATAGACTGAGTTGGAGGATATACTGAGAAATTATCACTTCACATTTTGATATTGCTGTTCATACAGGTTTCTATGATTTGGGGAGCAATACTTTACTGTACCTTGTATATGGGATCAAATTGACAAGAACTTTTCCAAGGAATCGTAGAGAGCAATGTATTCCTTTGGTGGGAGGATGAACTCGTAAAGGAGGATGAGAATGGTGGGGCAGCTCAGAGTGTCATCAGTGCTACCGAATGGTTACATATGAACACTGGTGAGTTGATGTATGCTCTTCTGGGACATTCTCAATAACAACAAGAAAAGTCTCATCTTGACATAATCCTCCTTCCCTTATTCTCAAATTCCCCCCACATTGATCTGACTGAGTGCTCTTACTCATGCATTCCCTGTCCCTGGATGCTTCTTGTTCATCCCTCCGACTACTTCTGCACTCCCCTTGCTCCGGTCAATTCCTACGCAACCTTAATGATGCGGCTCAAACTTCGTTTCTTCAAGAAAACCTTCGCATCAATTCCAAATCACAGCGATCCGAGGGGTAGAATTATCCTTTGAGACTTTAAACCTTTACAGGAACAGACAGCCCCATTTTTCTCCTTTGGAGCAACTGGGGGTTTCAAACAGCTGACTTTGTGGTTAACAGCCCAACATGTAGCTCACGATGCCACCAGATCTCTTTTAAGAGACCCTTCGCAGATCATTCATTTTGATCAAATTTTAATATGTACTTTCAAAACATGTTTTCTCTCCTTCATAAAACTTATCATCATGATAACTAAATAATCTCCTGCCTAAACAAAGGAGGGCTCACAGCTTAGGGGACACTGGACTTCAGTTAAGGGTAATGAGAAAAATTGGGAAAACATAATGGTAGCAATTGAACAACATGAACATAAGTCAATGTCACTGAACTGTACATATCATGGATGTTGAAATGGCAAATGTTTTATTGCACATACACTTCCATCAATACAAAATAATAAATCCATAAAGGCAGAACATTGATTAGGCAGGACCAGGGCCTAAAAGAGTGAGACTGTGGGTAGCCAGTGTTTAAACAGTGCAGTTTCTGTTTAGGGTGATGACAATTTTTGGAAATAGATAATGATGGAGGTTACAGAACACTCCGGATATAGTAAATGCCATTGCATGGCACACTCAACATTGGTTGGGGCAGGTGGGACTACAGAGGTTTTAGTTCTGTATTTTAAGTGTGGTGGTAGTTATACAAGTCTAGACAGGGGCTACAGCTCATAAAACTGTGTGGTCTGGAGAAAACATCCATTTTTCTGTATTTAAATCGAATAAGAATGAGTAGACAGAGATCATTAATGATTGTCTAGTTAGTTGACTGAAGTATGTTTCCCATCCTTGCTTCTCTTGCTGCTGTTGTCCCCGTGAGTAACACAGAGCTGTGTCCACTGCAGTAACACTCAACAAGTGTTTGCTGAATGACTAGCTGTTCACCCCAAAGCTAATGGTTAAGGCTCTAGTATGACCCATCCAGCGAATTCAGAACCACCATATAAATGAATGAACCGTTGGACAGTGGTTCCAATGAGAATACGTTCGTGGTCTTTGACGGTGCATGAATAGCACCCTCAGCAAATAGGTTTTGTGCATCCTCTCTGCCCAAGGCCGATGTTAAGACACAAAAGACACCAACCCGGGATACTAGGAACCCAGAGAATACTGCCAAGTTACATCTACGATGTCTTGCTTTGGTGCTTAGTTTGAGCAAAGTTAAACCAACATGTAGTCTTCTAAAATTTCGGACTTTGCCCGTGTCCCTTAAAAGAGCAGGAGAAATGTATAACCTTCAGATATTTCTCCTTTGCATCTGCTTTTAAGCACTAATGGTTGGAGACAAAGAGAAGAATGTTGCTGGCCTTCATGCAGATCTTCTCTAGTGTGCAAAAGGGTTTTGTAAGTCTCAGTCCACTCACCATGTTCATCTTCTACCATAGCAACTTCCATATGACGGAGGAACGTTCGGGACAGAAGGCAGGATCATCCAGGAGTCAGAGTCCATTTTAGTTTCAAACTACACAGAACAGGGATGACTTTAGTGTCTGAGAGTGGAGCCGGCATTGAGTTGCAAGTCCCTCTTCCTGTGTGAGTCCTGCTGCTTACTAGCTTTGTAACATGGTGCCTGTTATTTTTGCTCTTCGTGTTGAGCCTCAGCTTCCTCGTTTGTATGGCAGAGATAGCAGTGGCCTGCCTCCCAGGATACAATGAGACGAAGTACATAAAGCCCATTGCACAAACTCTGCCACACAGAAAGCCCCTTGTAAACTGATCTCATATTAATGTCGAGTCCACTGGACGGAAAATTAGCGAGAGGGTTTTCTTCCCCGGGGTTTGGTTTTGAGCTCAAGCGGCCTTACGCAGTGATGACCTGTAATGACTTCATATCCAGATGCTTCCTTGGAGAGGTTAGCTATATTTTCCCCCTGGGTCCACTTGGTCCTGAAACAGTAGCATTGAAGGTGAGACAGTTTAATGTCGCTGCTTTACCTCCCGATAACAGCGCTGTTGACATGTCAGCCCGCCATGTCAAAATATTATGACAACCATAATAAGGAAAATAAATTTAAAACATTTATTGATTTCAAGTGTTATCATTTGCCTCTAATATCAGTGACATACAATGTCAAATGTGATGTATTTGAAGTATATTTTAAGCAAGATGATTAATGAATTGGATTTAGGAGTTAAGCATTTAGCATATTTTATGATGCAGTTTGATGTGGGAAAAACTCCCCGTAGGGAGAGACATATCAATAGAAGCTCCTGCCCAGGAGGCTTATACACGATCCAGTGACATCCATCAACTCCCCATGTCCACCCAAAAGGGATGAGAGAAGAGAGAAACGCGTGCTGTGGAAATCACTCACCGCGTGCGGGTAGACATCAGGGAAAATCGCGGGGAAATCGGGCTCATTACTTTTCAAATGATCCCAATACGACCATGACGGCCTGTCTTTCACACAAGGGATGTTTTCTTTGGGGCGCAGGAAGAGACCAGGCCGGTGCTCAGCCACTGCCCTCTAGGCTCCACAGGGGGCAACATCTCGTCTTCATGAGCAATAACTTCAACAGGACAAAAGCCATGGTCCCGAAGATGGAGTCCGTGAGAGGGACAAGTGACGGATGAGCTCAGCTGCTCTGTGAAAAGAGGAAGCTTCAAGCACAGCCAGAAGGAACACGGACAAGAGCCCTGGGCCACTGCTGGTGAGCATCCACCGCGGGAAGCCCCGCGGAGCGCCGTGCTCCTCTGACACTCACGTGAGGTCACCGTGGGGCACCCCCACAAGGTGGACATTATTGTTTGTTTGTTCGTTTGTTTTAACAGACGGTGAAAGACCACCAGACATCCTTCTTCCCTGGAGAGCCGCCGCCAGGGAAACCACCCTGGAAAAGGAGAAAGGGGAAGGAGGGCTGATGAGTCCCAGTCGGTCACAATTAGAAATTTCCTGACAGGGCCTGTGCTAAATGAGTTATAGCGGCTATTACCCTAAAAATGTTGAAGCGGCCATTTGCTCAGTCACCTAGCCCGACCTGACACCCAGGCAGAGATCGGCATCAGCAAGGAATTTAGAGCACTGGACTGCCAGTTGAGCATAAATGACCTCAGGGAACAGATGTAAATTGCTTGCGTTTTTTTTAAAGTGTACAACAACACCACCACCAACAAAATGAGTTTATGCAAAGTCAATGCCAAGCGCAGAGCGAGGGGCCTCTAAGTCTTGATCTCCACAGACATGGCGCTTGTTCGAAGCCTGTTTGTTGCCTCTCTCTGGTTGAAGACGCGCAGTATTCACACATAATAACTGTATCTCACTCCATTACAGGCAGTTCAAGGCCGCTCCGCGTAAATGATACGCATGGCTTTGTGTCTCCATCTTTAAAGCCACCAAATACCTCGGTCGCAGACACATGTTAGGTTTAATGCATCTCCTGCCATAAAAGTGTTGCTTGCGACTAATGAGCAAACGAATGTTTGTTTAAAGCTCTTTGTGAAAATCAAACAAGCTTTCAACAGCTATTCATGTATTTATTGTCAGATGTGAACCATCACTTAGCTGCCCTGCTCTGAAGATTACTAGCTCACGCACATCGTTTCGCGGCACTAATTCACTTGCGGTGGGTTGTGTTTCTGTCTTTCTTCATGTTTCTTTCTTTCTTTTCTTTTTTCCAGTTTCCCCCTTTCTGTCAGCACCCTCTCCAGACAACGTGGGGATGAAATGGCCTCACCAGGTGAGCGGACACCACCTGCACCTGTAAGAGCCTAGCGTGATCCTGTCCTCAAAGGGTCCCTGGTTCCCAGACGAGCCAGCCATGTGCAGCCAATACATGCCACACAGCCAACCCAGGTGTCTGTCCCATGCATCCGCCCGCCCGCCGGGACCCTGGGAAGCAAGCAAGCACAAGCCAGGCGCTCGCCCTGCCCCTGCCCCCGCCCCTCCTCGCAAAGTAGCTGTTTTTGTCAGACTCAGCAGCACCTGAAAAGCTCCCACAAGATTTGCCCATTATATTAAATAACAGGTTTTAGAAGCAGGGAACTGTTGTTCTAGTGTGCCTGGGTGTCATTAAGGTTGCACGTCTATGCTTGTTTAATTTTTCTTTTGCCATTAAGCAAGCTAAACGCTCCGAGGTTTTTTTCTGGCTCAGTGGGGCCCACCCAGAATAGAAAAGTGAATAAGAATGCCAGGGGGGTGTACTGGGGTGGGTTTTTTTGTCGTTGCTTTCATTATGAGGGAGGAATTAAAAATCCCTCCTAGTCAGTACTTAAAATATCAAAGTCATTGTTTAATGCCTTTGAGTCACTGTACAACTAATTCAGCTGCGCAGTGTAGCGCCGTTTCACGGTGTGTGAAACACAGATAGTACAGAGAAGTGATTGCAAAGGAGAATACACACCAAATTAGTTTTAAAAATCTGCAACTTCCCGGCGGAGCCTTTCTAACTGAACCACCGTATT
The DNA here is from genome assembly GCF_050624435.1 of Tenrec ecaudatus. Lineage (NCBI taxonomy): Eukaryota > Metazoa > Chordata > Mammalia > Afrosoricida > Tenrecidae > Tenrec > Tenrec ecaudatus. The sequence continues at coordinate 119,122,303 of NC_134530.1, read as the reverse complement.
GTCTGGCTAAGTCAATGGTCGCCAAAAGGTGACATCATCTTCCACTTGGGGTCCCGAGAGAAGAGGGTGTCCGGACTCTGCTGTATCAGAAGGCGACGGCTGTCCTATGGGGGGTGCGAGTACTGACTGCCTGCCACAAGTGGCCTCTGCCTGCCTGTCACTCACAGAGCCCTTGCAGCATGGACTGGACTGGGCAGTTAGGACGCAGATAAGAGACCACTAAGCCTAAGGAGGGACGTGAGAAGGATTTCGCCAGCAGCTCAGATGGACATGAAATACTGGGACTTGAGATTCAGAAAACCAGCTCGGACGTTACTGATTTCCTGGGCCTAAGATCATGGACAAGTCACTTGGCATTTCTGAACCAACGTCTTCTTCCCTGTGCCCATTGGATCAGTAACAACTATTGGCCAGCACTGGTGTAGGAGGCAGGCACTGTCTAAGTGCTGAGTTTCTGGGGACATGCTAGCAGACAAAATGAAGTCTGTGCCTTCAGCGACGCTCAGTGTCTATTCTAACATGAAAACAGAGTAGTCAATCATAACAACCGCTACATCAGTCATTTCACTAGGAAGGAGAGATGCCCCTGTCCACCCACCACCGTGTCCACTCTCAATCACGCACTCACGCCACCAACAAACGACTTTGAGGACTAGCATGCCAAGGAGCCCTAGCCGTGCAGTGGTTTCCTCCTTGGCTGCCAACAGAAAAGTTGGTGGTTCCAATCCACCCTGTGCCTTCACAAGAGAAATCCCGAACAATCTTGACATATGAGCCTAGATGATTACCCAGAGAGCCCTCTGGGACAAGTCAGCCCTGAGAGCATGTCCCAAAGGATCGATGGGGGTGGAAATCATGACGACATCATGGCCCTAGACTTTGGGGAGACAACAGATGAAAGCATTATGTCTCTGGCATCCAAGGATCCCTTTCGGTGAGAGAAACTGCCAGTCTCACATCCCCTTCAAGTCTGTGCTCAAATCACTTTCTCGACAAGGTGACTTTACCACCTTGTCTAAAATGTTTGCCCCAATCCGTGCCCAACACTCCTTTGGACTACCACTTTCTAATGGATGGTCTCACTATTATACTTTGGGGGGTTTATTATCTAGTTCCACCATCAGATGAGGAATTCCAGATGGAGCTTGCTGATGGATGGATCTCATGCCTCACACCTAGCAGGAATTCATACATCTTTGGTGAAAGAAGAAACAGGAGCCCTGGAGGCAAATGGTTAAATGCTTAGGTAATAGCCGAAAGGCTGGCAGTTCAAACCCACACAGCAGCTCTGTGGAGAAAGGTGTGGTGATCTGGGGCAATAAAGATCAAAGCCAAGAACCCCTATGGGGCAGTTCTACCCGCGGGAATGTGATCACGGGTGGATCTCAAGTCAGGCATTTGGAAGACATGAGTAAATATAACATACCAACTGGAGCTCAATGCAGAGACATAAACTATAGCCTGCGAAAGGAGAGAAGCCGTGTGTTTTTCTAGAAGGAGGTCAGACCTTCATGAGACAAGGGTCATTATTACTGCTGACCATGCTGTCCACCTTCTGAGCTGTGGCCCTGCCTGCCTTTCCTCTTTTCTTTTCAGTAAATTGTGTACTCACATGGAATTGTAAGAATTTATAAAAAGAAGAGGTCTCAGGTAACCTTGGCCTAGTGTCCCCAAGTAGAAACATTTTGAAAAAGATAGGACAAAATTACAACCAGCTTATTGACAGTATATAAACTGTTGATCTTATATTTCCACAGTTTTACTTTCAGTTGGCTGTGTGCACGTGCACACGCATGCTTAAGGCCGTGCAGTTGTATCACACGTGTAGGTTCATGTATCCAACATCACATGCATCCAACACATGACTCCAACATCATCATCAAGATTCCAAACAACCCCATCACTACAAGGATCCCTGGTGCTACCTTTTATAATCATGTTTGCCTCCGTCCCCCAGACCCTGCCCCTAATCTCCCAAACCACTAATCTGCTCTTCAGCTCCATATTCTTGTTCAAATTGCTACACTTTACAGACGGGTCTGGGGGAGCAGAATAATGATAATGGCAGACCGCAGGCATCTGCGTCTTGTCCACATTATTAGGAACCCCCAGGATCACAAAGAGTGAAGCAACCAACTGCCAAAAGCAAGGTTGAAAGTTCAACCTGCGCCCCGCCTCCCCATTCCACCCCAGTAGCGCAGTGGAAGAAAGTCCTAATAAGTTGCTACCAAAAGGTCATGGTAGAAACGTGTAGTTCTACTGTGCAAGCCACCGGCTTGCCAGGAGTCCAAGCCAACTCAAAGTCACTGCTTCGCTGCTTGGCGTGGTTTCTTTCCAAATGCAAAACCACCTCTGGAGCACAATACTTGCAAGTTCACGTTTTACGAATGTCAGAACTGAGACACAAGGCACCAAGCTACCTGCCTACAGAGTACAACTTTCAGAGCCAAGAATCATACCGAGGCCTGTCTGGTTCCAGAACTTGCATTTTTTAACTCCTGCATATCACGTATATGAATAATTGTAACAACTAAGTAATAAATAATGATAAGCATGCTGAGTCTCCACGGATGTGAGAGAATCCATCACTGAAGGAGGATGTCTTTCAGAATCAAAATCCCTTGGGGTTTCCTGAAAAGAAAAATAAGTCCAGGGTAGAACAGTCCCAGTGCAAACAGGTCTAACTTCACGTCCTGCCTTCTCAAAAGGTGTGCTTCCTTCAAGTAGACCCCACCCACACTGAGCCATTGCACAACGGGATAAAGCACCGCCCAGTGGGCCACCGTCCCCAAGATTGACTATGAGCCAAAATGTTTTCATGGGCTACATTTGCCTATATACTTCTAGTGTAGTGAGTTATCCACATATGTATGGTGTCAAGGGTTAAATGCTCGGCTACTGACTACAAGGTTGGCAGTTCAAACTCAGGACAAAGATGAGGCTTTCTGTTCCCGTAAAGCTTGACAGCCTCAGAAAGCCCCCGAAGCAGTTCTATTTTGTCCTAGATGGGCTCCATGAGCCAGAATTGACTCAATAGCAGTAAGTTTAATGTTGAGTTTTAAAATAAATATGGCATTAAGAAAATCTCACATATTTCAGTGTGTCTGTGAGAAAACATAATCAAGAAAGCACATGAGACTTAATTAAAATACTAAAGCCAAAATGCCTTCATGTTAGCTGTTGTTAGGTGCCATGAGTCGGTTCTGATCCATAGCAATCCTATACACAACTGAACAACACGCTGCCCCGACTTGCGCCGTCCTCACAATGCCACTCCAGCTCACGCAGGGCCTTCTTCCGGATCCCTGCCGCTCCACTTTATTAAGCATGATGTCCTTCTCCAAGGACTGGTCTCTCCTTACAATGTGTTCAAAATATGTAAGACAAAATCTCTCCGTCCTTGTCTCTCAGCGGCACTCTGACCATCGTTTTTTTCCAAAGGAGATTGGTTCGTCCTTTCAGCAGTCCACTGTACCTTCAGGATTCTCCAGCACCACCACTGTCAGCCTGCCGTGCCGTGGTGACTTGTGTGCTGCTAGGAGCTGTGTCACTGGTATTTCAAAGGCCAGCAGGGCCCCCCAAAGAGAAGCGATTCCAATGGAGCTTCCCGACTAGGAGGAGACTGCAAAAAGGGAATCAGCTGCCCACTTCCAGAGGAAGTAGCCACTGGAAATCCTATGAATGGCTTCAAAACACTGTCATATTCTGAAAGCCCAAAGAATGGACGATCCCTTCATATTGTCCTAAAATTTCTCAGTTCTAAACTTCTAGATGTATTGAGACTTGGCTCTAAACCCACTGACAAAGTTGAGGAGACAGCGTCCTATAGGAGGATAAGGTCATTGCCCAGGGCAGATCAGCTGCCGCAGAGTAAGGGGATGAGGGGTGAAAGAGCGGTAGTCCAGCAGATGGGGCAACATGGGCCAAAGGTCAGTGGGCAAACAGTAGTCTGAAAGGTGTGGCTCTGCCAATGAAGTCGCCTGGTCCCAAGCAAAGTCTTCAAGTTCGAGTGTCCTCTTCTCTAAGAAATGGATAAAATTACTTAGCATGCACAGATGTGTGTGGACATTGAAGGAGTTAAGGAACCCTTTGGTGAGTTATAAAGCCTTATCAAGATAAAGCATTCTTTAGTTTGAGAGATTGGAGAAAAGGGCACATTTAACATGAGAGAGAAGAGAGGACTGGAAGAAAGGCAGCCTCCCAGGACTTCCTACCCGAGGCTGCACACTGAGCTCAAGTTGGGAAGGGGCTTTCAGAGGAGCTCAGTACTCTGCCTGGATGACTAAATCCTGGAAAATCCCTTCATCCCTTGTTCTAAGCAGTAGGACGTTGACTCCGTGCTATCATCAGATGCCCACGTTACTGCTTTTCTTCTGTTTTCACACCACAAAAATTATAGGCAGTGGACAAAAGATGGGCCATTGTGGTAGTTACATAATCTGTTGTCAATTTAAGAAGATTAAGGGTGAAGGGGTGAAGTTTAGCTTGCCAATCAGGTTGCAGCTTGATGACCTCAATCGGAGGTGCTAAGGAGATTAAGAGGTTGCTGGAGGCTGGACACAGGCTGACTCCCTGGGAGACATCCCAGCTGAGAAGACACATGAAGCTACACTAGAGACTGGGAGCTGAGGGAGCCACATGGATGGAGACCCCTGCCAGCATTGAGATGGATCTACTGCCACTGGATCCACAAGACTTCCACCTACTGGCCTGTGATCGTCCTGCATTCGGCATCACTGCATGTGTTTCATGAGTCTGAAGAGGAATTTATGGTTTGGTATCAGACATATGGGCTACTACCAGACTTACAGACTTGATCTGGACTGAGCTGGGATATTTTCTCAATATTTAGTTGCTCTTGTATATAAAGCTCTTTCTTATACACATATGAGTGTCTCTGGATTTGTTTCTCTAGTCTACCTGGACTAACACAGTCCTTCTCACTCCAAGTAAATCTCCATTCAAATAACACCTTCTTCAGAGGCTTTTGCGTACTTTAAATTGATGATAACATTTAAAATAGCCCTCTCTGCTACAGTCTTCTCATATACTCTTTTTCCTGTCTGCAGGACTTTAATCTCTCCCTGTAGTTGATCTATTGATCATCTTTTCCTTCTCCAAAATGTAAGGTCCTTGGCGGCAGAGACATGTCTGTTTTGTTCACCAATGTATAACTATTGCCTGAGAACTTGTGGCACATGGTAGATTCTCAATAAGAAGTGAACGAACCTTATTCTATTGGCTCTCTCCCATCTTAGCCACCCTGGACTCCTCTGCATAGTCTTCGTCTACATTACGCACTGCTCGGTTGGTCTTCATCACTTGGGTCTTTTCCTTACATGGTTTGGGTGTTGCCAAAGGTAGAACCTGAGAAAAACTTGAGTGCCCGTGGTCTATTGGTAGAACATGGATCACAAAGTCAATGGTATACATTCCCTTGAATGAATAGTCCCTGGGATCTTACAAGCTGGGGAGCAACCACCTAAGGTACAAACATTGGCTTCTCCACATATGGAGAAAAGAAAAGTGAGACGCATATGGGAGCAAATTATCCAGGGGACTAATGAGCCATGCGAACATCAATCTCCACAACTCAGAGAACAGAAGAACTACGTAGTACACGGGCACCACCACCAACTACTCTGAGACGCATTGCATTAGAAGATACTAGACATGCTGTTGTTGGCGTTAGGTGCCATCAAACCAATTCTGACCCACAGCAACCCCATGCACAACAGAATGAAGCACTGCCCTGCCCTGCCCCATCCTCATTGCCCCCAGGCCTGAACCCATTGCTGTAGCCACAGTGCCGATCCAACTCCTTGAGGGCCACTCTCTCTGTCCCTGGCCCTCTACTTTACCAATGACATCCTTCGCCGGCGACTAGTCTCTCCTGGCAACCTCGTCTTCTATCCTTTGAACCTTCATACATTGTCAAGTACTAGGTATAGTGAGAGACAATGCAGAACAAAACTCAAAATCACGGGAGATCTGGCTTAGTGGTCAGGAAGGAACTGGTGAGAACCTGGAGCCTTGGACTCCGAACCACCCTTCAGGCCTGAAGCAGAACCCACTTGTGTTAGAATAAGAAAGGATCTCATATCAAAAGGGAAGAATTTGTCCCAGGACAAAGTTCAGAAGGTTAGGCAAGGATGAGGAAGGGAACCAGGAAACACAGGAGGAGGTGGAATACATGAAGGCCATATTGATAGGATGAGTTGGAACAAACCATGTATGAATTTTTGAATGTCAAACTGATGATCTTCATTGTAAAACTTCACCTAATTTATGGCAGTTAAAAAAGAAGACAACTTGAGGGTTGAAAATTTGTGTGCAAGGGGATACCAGGAAGTCAGAGTGTCCAGAAGAAGGAAGAGCCAGTATAAGGGAGCCTGACTGATATGGAAAGGAGCCCTGGAGGCGTAGGGATTATGCTTTGGGCAGCGATCCAGGTCAGTAGTTCGAAACCACCAGCTGCTCCTCTGAAGAAAGATGGGGTTTTCTCCTCCTGTAAACAGTTACACTCTCAAAACTCACAAGGGCAGTTCTACCCTGCCCTGTGGGTTGGCTGGACTTGGCATCGACCTGAGGGCAGTGAGTTTGGTTTGATTTTGATTTGCTGGTGTGGGCGGCAGGCATTTGCTTCTACCTGAATTTCCAGAGGTATGCAAAACAAACAAACAAACTAAAAACTTCCCCAAACATGGAGGCTGGAATCGTATAATCCCCATTTTTCATGGAGACCTTACCTATACTGTAACCTTACCTGGGCTACCTTCTAGCAGAGTAAACTTAGAAGAGGGCCTTTGAGGCAGAAAGCTGAAGCACGTGTGGCTAGTACGCAGGAGGCATTTCAGTCTCCGTGAAGGTGCTTTTGAACTTGGAGAACTCTCTGAGTAAGCCAAGCTGACGTGACCCCAAGCTCCAGAGGTTGCTGCCAAGTAACATCTCCAATTAAATGCCACTTATTCCCGAGCCTCTTCCTGCAACAATTAAAGCAACGCAGAATCCAGTCGAGGCTCCTGTGCCTGTTATGGATTGAATCGGAGTCCCTGAAAAGATGTGCTGAAACTCTAGCCCCTGGCATCTGTGAACAGGATCTTGTTTGAAAATAGGGCCTTTGAAGAGGTGATACTGAAGTAAGGTGGAGCTTAATCCCTTCGGAGTGGTGCGCCATAAAAGAGCAGACAAGACACACAGAGGCGACAGGGTAGAGAAGCCGCAGGCCTGGGCACCTGCAAGCCGAGGAATGCCCTGGAGCTAGCAGAAGCTAGGAGAGAGACAAACAAAGGCTCCGAAGAAATCCAGTGTTGACACCTTGATCTTGGACTTTCAGCCTCCAGAAGAGTGAACCACCGTTCCCTCCACTTTTGAAAGGCCCCCTCCTTGTGGCACTTTGTCATGGCATCTCTAGGAAGCTAATGTATTCCAGCGACAGGAGCCGGGCCAAGAATGTCTTCTCTAGTCCACTCATTTTTGTCATCCATTCACTTACTCACCAAGCTTGCCTGAAATACCAGCTGTGTGCTTTTCAGCTGGAAAGTTTGAAAGTAAGCAAATAGATTTTAAAAAATTTAATGTAGTCCTTGTTTTGAAAACATGTCACATAAAGTGAAAACCAGATAGGCAAAAATGCAGATCATCTATTTTGAGGGCTAGTGAGAATTAAATTTTCTTGAGTGCCAAACTTAAGGTAGACCTTGTGCTAGGCACTTTGTATACATTGTCATGAAGTTAAAATCCTAAGAAACTCTATAAAGCAAAAGTCATTAAGTGTAAAGCGATCATTTCTTGGCATGTCACTTCTCAGCATATCTAGGTCTTTACTCCTGAAAGCAATGTTTCCATCTCTTGAACGCTTCCCCCAAGAAGGTGGGCTCTCTGATATGTACCACATCAAAACATCGGTGTGGGCATCCTCCAGCGACCCAAATTGTGTTGCGCTTAGAAAGTCTTTGACTTGGGGCAAGACCAGGGCTGTAGGATGGCTAGCAGAAGCGCTTCCAGTCACTCTTTCCTGTGCGCCTGCCCCGCTCCCGTTCACAGCCTTGCAGCCCTCCAAGAAAGAGCAGGTACGCTGCCAAGAGGGAAAAACCTTCCTCCGCACAACTTTCCTGGTCTTTTTCCAGGAACAAATGCAGTTTCCCATTTCTTAAAACATATACATTATAAGCCCCTGTGACGTCTTATAAAGATTACATATATGGAATCCCCAAGCACAGTCACCAAAACCTTGGGAATTCACCTCTCCATTTTTAACTCACGTTTTAGGTCTTCTCAATCTTTCACCCTCTCACTCCATCTAAAACCTGTTGTTCCATGGACGGCAGCAGTCCAATCAAATTCAGGTGTTGTTGAAGATGTCCACTTGAGTTTTGTTAAAAATTCTATATTAACCCTGACCTCAAAGCCATTGTGTACAATCGTACAAAACATGTCCTTATTTCTGAGGCTCTCTAATGAGACTCAGACGAGTGTGTTGATGAGAGGACTTATTTTTTTTCAACAATAGAAAAATATTTAAATAAATCTTGTTTAGAATAAAGCATGCATTCTCACACCAATTTCCACCAATCCAGTAAGCATTTTTACCTCTGTTTGAGATGACAAAGGTGAGACTTAGAGAAAAGAAATCATTTCCCATGAGAGCATACCACCCGTAAAGAGAAGGTCATTCTAACTCTATAGCTTTCCTTGTAGAGAAACAATCGTAGAACAATACAAGGCAATATAAATATGAGTGAGTGACTATCAGATAGGAACATGAAGAGCTGTAAGCATTCGGGGAAGGAAAAGATTGCTTTGGGCTAGAGTTCATTTTAACAACAAGGTTTCATTAATAAGGTGAATCTTTACTCAGCCAGTTGACAAACTGAAGTCCTGACACACTGCTACAAGGCAGAGAGAGCTTACAGACAGCGTGCTGAGTGAAATAAGTACATCGTGAAAGGACAGCTACTGTACGACTTCACATATATTTTTTTAAAAAAGAAAAAAATGAAGCTGATTAGTGGTTACCAGGAGCAGGAAGGAGGGAGCATAGAGGGGGTTAAGTGGAATGAAAAACTATATTGACTAAGGGTGGGGCTTCACAGTCAGTTATTATAATTGCTATCAATAAGTTGTGCATTTATGAAAATTTGTGAATTGGCAGTTGTGTGCCAAATATATTGACTGCAGTAACAAAATGGCTTCTGGAGCTACTTATGTACAACCCAACACCTTATACAATTGGCTCACTGGTATGAAGATTGGGAGTGATGGTTTCATCAGACACCCAGATAATTACCCTATGAATGTGTCCGGTGCTTCAGTCCCACCTTAGTTTGCTACATCGGGCCTGGGGTTGAGCAAGCCGCCATCCGATGCTCAACTAGTTTCTCTTTACTGAAGCAGCAGGGCAAGAGGGTATGTGTGGAGCAGGAGAAGGACAAGAAGTCTGTGGCTCCTTGGGGGCTCCGTGAACAACTGTCTCTTTTGCCATGAGGCCAGAAGAACCAGATGGTGCCTGGCTATTATTCCTGAACATTCTGATTAAAGAGTCTATAGAAGAATTCTGATAAAAGTGAGAAGTAATATATAGAACAGAATTTAAAATCCTCATGGACTCCAGACTTTCTGGAGCCATAGAGGGAGGATAACCCCTGAGATAATCTTTAATTCTTCTTTTTATCATTTTATTGTGAGCTCGTACAATTCTTATCACAATCCATCCATCCATCCATTGAGTCAAGCACATTTGAACATGTGTTGCCATCATCATTCTCCAACATTTTCTTTCTACTTGAACCCTTGGTATCAGCTCCTCATTTTTTCCTCTCCCTCCCCCACCCTCCCTCATGAACCCTTGATAATTTATCTTTTTTTTTTTCATGTCTTACACTGACCGATGTCTCCCTTCACCTACTTTTCTGTTGTCTGTCCCCATGGGAAGGGATTATATGTAGATCATTGTGATCAGTTCCCCTTACCCTCCTGGTATCACTACTCTCATTTTTGGTCCTCAGGGGTTTATTTGTCCTGGATGTCCCTGTGTTTCTAACTCTTATGTACACCTGTGTACATGCTCTGGGCTAGCCGGATCTGTGAGGTAGAATTGGGGTCAGGATAGTTGGCAGGGAGTGTGGGGAGCATTAAAGAACTAGAGAAATGTTTTATCAGTGCTGCACTATGCTCTGACTGGCTTAACATCAAACAATAGTCTAGCTGAACTAGTTTCTTTTTCTTCTGTTTACTTGTTTTTTTAAAAAAAGGTCTATCTTGAGTATTGTGCTATTTTAAGAACTATCTATACGGGATCAAATTGACACCAGCAATTCCTAAAAATTAGATAGCAACCTTGGGAGCAGTCAACTTATGCAAATGAGGGAAGAACACCTCGGAATAGCTGCTCGGAATGCTCACACAACTCAAAGAACATACTCAATTCCTGCAGAGCCCGTTAAATCGGTGTACCTTTTGCTGTGTGTATTCTTGGCAAACCAAAAAATGAATCAAATCTTGGGGGCAAAGTGGATTTTGGTTACTTTTTAAAACATATTTAAGAATCCAAGAAGGAATTCGGGGAGCCGGGGAGAATGATAAGGCTCGAGTCTAGAGCAAGAGAAAAACTGGTAGAAAGGCATGAAAATGGGTAATTTTTATATCTAAGACTTCCCACATGTTATATTTCATAGATCCATGGAATGTGCCATGGGATTATGGGATATGAAAAATGAGCACTTAAAGTGTGATCTAGGGCAAAGGCAAGCAAACAAACAAACAAATAAGCACAAAATCCAGATTTCAGTAATGGTTCTGAACTCCTAGGACCTTGGACACTCTTACTTTTTAAAAGCACATTTCGGAAGACATGCCGCATTCATGCAGCCTGGCAGCAGTGGAACGCTAATAGTACTTACTCTCCTTGACGTTTGGCCTTATCTGCTGTGCTGCTAGAGGGGCGCTGTCAGGCAAAAGAGGCCGGATTGTGTGGGGAACATGAGCACTGAGACATTCTAAACTACCTGGTGATTTTTAGGACACCACCCACAACAGTATTTAGGCTCTTTTCTTTTGCATTATTTGTTTTTCTTTATTATGCCACAGCTGGTTAGTATAGGTATCAAAAGCAACCTACTCTAAATTTAAAAAGAAAAGAAACACTGAAATTGGGCGGAGACGCCAAAGTATCTCTGACACCCATCTCCATTGCAATTGCTCTAAATGTTCTTCCATTTTCAATAATAAAAAAAATTAGATTGGAATATTGCCTTGGGTCTACTAAATCATTAGCAAATTAAGAACCTGTTTTTAATAACATTTAACTTGTAAATAATGCATTAATTGACTAGTTTGAATGTAGCTCGAGCATTCAAATCTCTGCTACTAAATTTGTAATGAAAGAAATGCGCCGTAACAGGAGGCTACATGGTGACTGTAACAGATTAGATATGACAGTTGATATTTGGGAAAATGGGGTTATTATTAGAGGACACCTGCAGCTGTTTTCCAACCCAAACAACAGAAATTAAAGATGCATAAGGGGTGTGTGTGTGTGTGTGTGTGTTTGATACCCTGTTGGTTCATTTCTTTTGTTCTCCTTGAGTCTTGTGTTATTTTTTCCCCATGTTTTTCTCCCAGGTCATTTGTCTAAGTGGGCAACAAGTGGCTGTTTGCTGAATACACTGTATTGGATCTGTAAGTGCTTTATCCTATGATATATCCTGGAGAGGAAGGGAAAGGGGCGTGAATCTTTTTTCCTTAGAGTTAGTAGTTACTAAAAACAAAAAAAAGACAAAACATGAATAATGGCCCAGCATATTTATAATGGCCAAGAATTAGATGTAATTATGTGAGAAGGAACTAGCAGGTACCTCAGGCATACCTGCCTTGCCCCCCAATTATCCAGTAGGTTTTCTATGATGGAAATAGAAAGAATATGATTCCTGCTAGCTACCCATTATTTTTAAATATATAGGGCATGGAAGTTCCTGATGAGTGGAAACTAATTTTTTAATTAAAAACAACAATTCTGAGCAATAATGAATAACTAATAGAGAGCTATGATTTCTATAAGAAGAGTCTGAGTGGTAGGAGCAGATCATTTGTTCAGCTACTAACCTAAAAATTGGAGGTTCTAGTCTACCCATAGGCACCATTAAACAAACACTTGGTGATCTACTTTGGAAAAATCAGCTACTGAAACCCCTATGGAGCTTAGATCTTCTCTGATACAAATAAGTCAGAGTGGATTCAATAGCACTTTTAAAAATAATTGTATTCATTTATTCCTACAAACATGTATAAGTCCCTGTTAGTACCTACATTAAGTCAGACCCTGGGGTACAGAGCTGAATACGGCTCTGGTCCTGTGCCCTCAAGGCTAACAATCCGAGTGAGAGGACAGAGAAAATGGAAGCAAAGGGAGTGACACAATTTTAAGAAGCAAACCTTGGTCCATCCTGTTTAACATGATAGGAAAGGCAGGTCAGAGGAAGACAGAGAAGAAACCACTGAATTTGTCCAAGGTCATCAGTGACTTTGGCAAAAACAGACTGAGTGGAATGTTAGTGACAGAGCACAGATTGTGGTGTGTTACAAAATAGAGGGACAACGTGGAGAAAGTGCTCTTTTCAGAAGTCTGACCATAATAGGTAGGGGGAGCGGGGCGGGGGGCAGACAAAGAGCACGAGAGAAGAGTACGAGGTAAAGGTTTTGCAAAGACCTGAATGAATCAAGTGTGCTGTGTAGTGGTCACGGTTGCTGCACACAGAGAATTTGGGCATATTAGCACCTGTGTGAAACTCAGTTACACCGCTTTTCTTTTGGCTATCAGAAGCTGAAATGCTCTTCCATGTGAAAACTCCTGTGTGATATGTGAGCACTTCTTTATTTTATAAATAATTGTATTAAACCTTGGATGCACACTTAACTCTATTTCATCTTTTCAATTAATTTTCATTATGGTCAATAACTTGCATTTTTATACGCAAGCATTTTCCCAATTTACTACACCTTTCTCTTGGTAAGTTTAATATACATGAAATTCCCACCCTTATGGGTCAGCTTCATATTGGCAATTTCAGAAAGTTTAACTTACTAATAGACAGATGCTAGAGAGATCATAACATTTCAATATAATTTTGAATGAGATATAAAATGGGAGAATAAACAAGAAAGCTGGCACAAAATGTAATGAGGGTTTTCTTGTTCGTTTTTGGGGGGTTGTTGTTGTCGTCGTCGTCGTTTTAATAGTAATCTCTTTTGGTCTGGGTTAAGTGAAAGTTCCCAAGGGAAATAATTTTTGAGCGTGTAGTTTGATAGTCATAATAACACTTGTCGGATTCTCCCTGGCTCAGGGGATCAATTGAGACTTAAGGAGTGGGGTTTTAACCTGCAATCTGTCTAATTTAGTCAAGATAACTTGCCATTTTACACAATTAAGCACCTTACAGGCCTGAGACCAAAAGACCAGAGAAAAACACTCTAGTGGCTGATGGGTAGGAAACTCTTGGTAAATCTCTCATCCTCATTGTATCACAATTTCTGTAACTTTAAGAAGAAGTCATGGATTATCTACTCTTAAAGTTCTGGATTCTAAATCAGAGTTCAGACAATCCTGTGGCAGTCAGCAAAAGAAAATAAATTTTCCAAACTGCCTGCTCTAAAAATAAGCCCAGGGTAATCTCAGGGGACCGCTACCCAGTCCTCTTCATGGACACTGAATTCACTGTGGTGGGAGCCGGAGATGAACTGGGGGAAAAATCCTTCAAGAAAGAAAAATACCCTAATGAGGGCACCCGTGGTGAGTTGATGGGAACTGAGCTTCCATGGGGAAGGCATTACCTGAATGTTTTCTCCAGAGCAGGGTCATTGGACAAGTCTATGAGGAGAAATTCCCACGGTGCTGCCCATTTTGGGCTCTGGCGAAGTTCTTGGAATGTCCTTTGTCAGCTGTCAGAATAGCAGGTTCACAAGCAAAGAAGAAAGGTCTCACTAAAATGAAAGTAAAGGAGCAGCACCAGCTCTTGGTTCTCTGTGTTGACAGGGCAAATATGGAAACATTTAGACCAACATACCAAACATCTATGTCAGCTGTGATACTTTCATTGCTGGTCTCAAGTTTCTTGTCTCATTGAGGACATTCCCAGTCAATTACTCAAGCCAGCTCCCCGATCTGTTCAGGGCACCATACTCAGTCTGAGAAATCTCACGGACTAGGGTTTGGAGAAATACCCCCAGTCTTTCTCAAACTATACATTTCCTCTTGCTAGCCATGGACTAGAGATGGAACACTCCCATATCTGGATTTTTATTTTACTGAGTTGCCAGCTGAACTCTTTCCCCCATTATATTATATTTTTGTTTTTATAAAACAGGTCTTGAGTATATGAAACTAAAAAGGTCCCCAAGGACAGGTCTGTGAAGGGGCTCTTTCTCTGAGTATATAAGATACATTTTGTGAAACTTGGCATGGCTGCTTTTAATATAATACCTATAATGTATGTGATGAAATACATAACCTGCGTCCCTGAGGGCAAGATATTTTCTAAATTCTAAATCAAAATAATTTAATCCACAGGGCCAGACATAAAATTACACCCAGAAATTCATACTAAGTGTCAAATCACCCTGAGCTTACTCCAGGGGGCTAAATGTCAACTGTGTTTGGGGAAGAAGTAATTTGTGCTATTGTGTTGTTTGAAGATGATTTCTCCTGCCACACATGGAAAAGTTTGTGATTGATGAAATTATATTATTATTCCAAATTATATTATTATTATATCATGCTATTACGACATTTTTGTTCCAAATTACTTGTTCTCTTTCCCCACCCCATTGGCATGAAGCTTAGTTTGGACTTGCTTTGGACAATGAGCAAAAGTGACAGTTTCACTTTCATGCAGAAGCCCTGAGAGCATTACAAAGTTTCAACATTGTGTGTGCTTCTCCATTCCACAAAGAAGGGAATTCGACAAAGAAATTCCAGGTAAATATTTGCAATCTAGAAGTTGCGGCATATGATCAAGTGGTCCACCACTCACCTCCCAGTTTGTTGGTCTCTGGTGGCTTGAGTAGCTGTGGTGCTAGAAATTCAGCCACCAGTAGTTTAAATGCCAGCGTGGTGGAGAGGATTCCGAGGAGATTCCAGACTGAGAGCAGACTGAGACGCAGGAAGGAATGAGGCGCTGAAAGTCTTATGAATAGCAGCAGCATCTTGTCAGACAGAGTATTGGCACATGAACCCCTCAGGTTGGAAGGTGCACAAAATACAACGGGGGAAGAGCAGCCTCAGTAGAAACATGAACTTTAATGGCACAGATAAAGTAGCATTTGGGAGACCTTCATTTGCTGATAGAGCAAATCTCAAAATGAGAAGAAACAACTGCAAACATCCATCATAATCAGAACATGTGATGCACAAAGTGTGAAACTACTAAAATTGGAAGTCATCTAAGATGAAATGGAACACAAAATGATCAATATTGTAAAAAAAGAAAAGAGGAGAAAAAAAAGAAAATGATTAGGGCAAAGAATGTACAGATGTGCTTTATACAATTGATGTATGTATACATATGGACTGTGATAAGAGTTGTATGACCCCCTAATAAATTGTTTTAAAAAAATAGATGGTAGAAAAACAAAACAAAAAAATTAAAATAAAATTAATGATCAATATGTGAAATGGACTGACATGGACTGTAATTGGCCATTTTGAATGAGACGATCAGATGGTTCAAGATGCCACGAATGACAAGTTCAAGAGGAATGGCATCACACTCATCACCAAAAAGAACATGTCAAGGTCTGTCTTCAAGTATAATGATCTCTGTGTAGGACAATAACTAAGCCTGCCAAAGGAAGCCCGGCGAATACAACTATTTTTCAAATTTATGCACCTACCACTAAAGCTAGTGATGAATAAATTGAAGATTTCTACCAACTTCTTACGTCTAAAATTGATTAAGCATGCAACCAAGATGCACTGTCAACTATTATTGATTGGAATGAGGAAGTTGTAAACAAAGAAAGGAACAGCAGCAGTTGGGGAAGATGGTCTTGGTGACAGAAATGAACCTGGATATCCCAGGACAGAATTTTGCAAGATCAACAACTTCTTCACTGAAAATTCATTTTTTCAACAACATAAATGGCAACTACCAGCATGAACTTTACCGGATGAAGTACAATGGGATTAAAATGACAACATCTGTGAGAAGAGACAGCAGAGAACCCAAGATGAGCAACCAAAGCAAGGTCAGGGGCAAACTGGGGAACAGACCACCCACCAATAGCTTATGTGCATGATCAGATTGAAGTTGAAGAAAACTAAAATACATCCACAAGAGCCCAAATGCAACTCTGAATAAATCCTGCGTGAATTCGCAGAATACTTCAAGAATAGATTTGATGCAAGAACTGCACTAATGAGTGAAAACCTGACAAGCTGGGCTGACATCAAGGAGGTCACACATAAGCCAAGCAAAGGCAAAAGAAGGATCAAAATGAATGTCAGAATAGACCTCGGAACTCGCTCTTGAGTGTCCAGTAGCTAAAGCAAAGGGAAGAAGTAAAAGAAATGAGCAGAAAATTTCTCAGAGCAGCTCAAGGAGACAAAGTGGTATCACAAAACACGCAAGGACTTCTGTTCAAAGGAGAGAAAGAAAAACGTGCTCGGCATCTCTCAAGCTGAAAGAACTGATGAAAACGTTAAGCCTTGAGTTGGACCACTGAAGGATTTTATAGGTAAAATACGAACCAATGCATGAAGCATCAAAAACAGATAGAAAAAAATGACACAGCATCAATGTACTCAAAAGAGTGGTCAGTGTTCAACCATTTCAGAAGGTAGCACATGACCTAACATTAATGGTATGGAAGCAAGAAGACTCAGCTCACCTGAAATCATTATCCAAAAACAAGGCTCCAGGACTTAATGAGACACCAAATGAAATGGTTCAACAAGCTGATGAAACACTGGAAGCACTCACTAGTCTATGCCGAAGAAACTGGAAAAGAGCTACATGGCCACAGGCCTGGAAGAGTTCCATATTTGTGCCCATTCCAAAGAAAGATGACACTACAGAATGCAGAGATCAGTGAAGAACATCACTAATATCACATGCAAATAAATCTTGCTGAAGATCATTTAACAAGAGTTGCAGCTATCCCGCCAGGAGCTGCCAGAAATTCCATTCGGATGCTGAAGAGATCATGGAATGAAGGGTATCGATGCTGACATCAGAGAGATATGGGAGGAAAGTAGAGAATGCGGGAAAGCTATTGCTTGTGTTGTATGAACTATGCAAAGGACTACGGATAACATTTCGAAGGTTAGAAATTTGAGAAATGTCCACTGCCCTCTTACAGACCAAGACCTCTTACATAGACCAAGAGGCAGTCATCGAAACAAAACAATTTTTCAAAAGGAAAAGTGTTCATCAGAGTTTCATCCTTGCACCATCCTTATTCCACCTGCATTCTGGGAAAATAATCTTAGAAGCTGGACAAAGGATTTGGCATCATGATGAGTGGAAAGCTTATTAACCACCTTGGATCTTCAGGTAACACAACTTTGCTGACTGACAATGGGGAGGCCTTGGAGTATATAACGGTGAAAGTCAGCAGCTTCAGCCTTAGTATGGACTGCAGCTGTGTTCAATGAAGCTCTAAATCCTCACCATGAGGCCAATAGACAGCATCAAGACAGAAAATATTGAAGTTGTCAAGGATTTCATTTCACTTGGATCCACAATCAATGCTCATATTCTTTGAAGTGAACAATTTTCGTTCCAGTTGAAACCTTGTGTGTCTGCATCCATAAGCAAAATAAAATCTGGACCTAGACATCCATCAAGCCGGTAAGCAATGCACACGCAATCAGAGGATCAAACACCTTCCTCACCACTGGTAGGGTTCTGGTCAACTCAGCCCTTAGCCGTTCCAAACTAGGTCAGTGGGTGTCGTAGCAGTTAAAGAGTTTCCCATACGACTCCCCCACTTCAGACGATCGGCTTCTAACATATTTTCACCAATCTAAGCCCTTTTGGACTAAGAAATGCCAAAGGCTCATATTCCCTACAACTCTTTAAACTTCAGAGAAGCCAGCCGATTCTCTTCTCTCCTCTAGTCCCTATCAAGCAGGTCCATGGGCATCAGTAACCAAACGCAACCCATAGCTCCATTCCTTCATTTCCCTCCCTTCTGCTCAGAAATGAAGCCACGTGTCCACCTAGCAAAGACTTCAGGTTGCCTGAGGTCTCCCTTTAACTTTCAGTCCTAAGCAAGAGTACTGATGGGCACAGATTTTTCCAGCGGAGGCACATCCACAGGAAACCCCCTTGTTCAAAATTCCAGAAGCCAAAGCCATCTTTTTCTCTTCAGTCAGCTGCCCAGCAGTTCTGGTTGCATGTCTTTTCAAGTGCAAATATCCTGACATTCAAGGCACTGATGAGCTTACCTTTTCTAACTTGCATTCCAACAAAACGCCATTTCATCCAGGTATTTCCTAAAGGCGCCTTTCAGTAAATCTCATCTTAAAGGAAGAAGAGAGGAGAGCTTATGCGCTCTAGCCAATCACAATTTCCAATATCCGTTTCTATCGTATGTAAGTCTATATAGAATATAGGTGAAATCAATATAATCCTAGCACAGCAAAACCTAAACACAATTCTTTTAAAATACTCAAATTCAAAGTTCTTTGAGATGATCCTATCAGATATGCATATGGCCTTAGGCCTCTGGAGAATAGTCCAGCAGCCCTGGCCTTTAGTCAACCATTCTGTCTAAGCGGCATAGCTTTTGCCTCAGGGTAGTCCAAAAGATGCTTTTGTTTTCTGAACTGCAATTTAACATCCACTACATTCCTTTGCACCATTTCAGGTGGGAATAATCAAAGACAGGTCCTAAGAATCAAAAGCTTTACTTCTTTTACCCTTTCCAGATACCAAGCAAGTAGACGTCATCTGGATACCTAAAGAAGGAATACTCAATGCCAGCAAATGCCACACAGCATAGGTCAGACATGGCCCCACTCTCCATATTTATGATTTGTTTCTCTAGAACTCCACTCCCAAGTACCAAATTGTGTTAGGTTAAATAGTCCAGCGAAAGAAAACCAGTGATGATCATATGTGTAAGAAGGAACTTGATATCCAAAACAATTTTATATCAAGCAGATGTCCTTGATCAATCAAACTCAAGTCACTGGGATGGATGCTGTTGAGGGACCTCTTTATACTCACTTAATTGCACACCAATAATAGAAAGGTGAAGTGGGGAGCAGGGAGATCACAGGCCAGGGCGTGCAGAGCCATGCGGATCCACAGTCGGTGGGACAAGGCAGGACACCTGGCAGCTCCAGGATGGTCCGAGGGTCAGCCACCCCAAGGGGACCATCCTTGTAGACAGACATAGAGTCTGCAGGAGGAGACAGCAATGAGACCAGAGGAAGAAGTTCTCAGTCTCTTTTACAAAACGACCGCACCGCAAGAAGGAATCAGCAGGCTACCACCTGATTCACAAATGGGACTCCATCCTTACCCTTTCACACCGGTGCAAGCTACAGCAAATCTCGCGATCACAGGTGGCATCTAGTTGGGTCCAACTTATATCGACCTCACGTACAACAGAATAAAACATCGCCTGGTTCTACAAGATCCTCACACTTGTTATGTTTGCCTCATTGTTGCAGACACTGAGTCTGTCCATCTCCTCGGAGGTTTGACTGCCCTGTTATTTACTAAGCATGATGGTTTTCTCCAGAGACTATTCTCTCCTGAAAACATGCCCAAAGTACGTGAAAGTAAGTCTTGCCATCATTGGTTCTTAGGAGAATTCTGGCTGCATTTCTTGCGAGACGGATGTGATGTTTCTTTTGGTGGTCCATGGTACTTTCAATATCCTTAGCCAGCATCATAAGTGAGACGCAGGAATTCTACTCCGATCATCCTTATTCAATGCCCAATGTTCACATGCAGATGAGATGACTGAAAATATCATGGTTTGAGTCGTGGACCCCTTAATCCTCAAGGTGACATCGTTGTTCCTCAATACTTTAAAGAGGATTTCAGCAGCAAATTTACCCAACACAAGATGCCTTTTGCTTTCTTGACTGCTGCTTTCGTGAGCATTTATTGTGGATCTAAGCAAAATCAATTCCTTGACAACTTCCAACTTTTCTGTGTTTATCGTATTTGTACCTGTTGGTTCAGTTGAGAGGACTTTTGTTTCCTTATCACTGAGTCGTATCCATACGGAAGGCTGCAATCTGTGGTCTTCTTCTGCAACTGCTGCAACTTCTCCTCAACTTCCAGTGAGTACGGTTGGGGGGTCTGCATATGTCAGGTTGTTAATAAGCCCTACTTTATTCTTGATGCTGAATTCTTCTTCCTATAAACCAGGTTTTCGGATTATTTGCTCAGCATGCTGATTGAATAAGTATGGCGAGAAGAGGCAATCCTGAAGTACTGCTTTCCTGATTTCAAACCTTACAGTATTCCCTCATTGTTTATGAAAGATTTCCCCTTGAGGTTATGCATGAGCATAGTGAAGCGTCCTGGTATACCCATTTTCTCAATGATAGCCATAGTTTTTTTTTTTATGATACACACAATCAACTGCCTTTGAATAGTCAATAAAACACAAGTAAACATCGCTCTGTTCTTCTCTGCTTTCAGCTTATTCCACGTCGTCTTCTGAATCTGGTTTGAATTTCTGGCAGCTCCCTGTCAATGTACTGCTGCGACTGTTCTTGAAGATCTTCTGCAAAATTTTACTTGGATGCGATAGTAATGATATTGTTTGATGATTTTCGTATTCTGTTGGGCCACCTTTCTTTGGAATGAGTACAAATATAAATCTCTTCCAGTGTGCAGGCCAGGTAGCATTCTTCCAAATTTCTTGGCATTTGTGGGTACTTCCGGTACTTCATTAGCTGGCTGAAATGAGATTTGCAGTAATTCCTGGAGTCTTGTTTGTTGCTAATGCTTTAAGTGCAGCTTTTTAAAATATACTTTGTTGCTTACTCTCCCACTTTCCTCGACAACACTTTCATACCTACTCCACCATCCTCAAGCCTCCAAAAAGCACTGTTATCATTTCTGTGAACGGGTGGTTTTGCTGTCGGTGGCTGTGAGATAAGAAGAGCAATCAAAAGAAGACTTGACGCAACTTTCACCACTAAATTGGCCTTATTAGCTGCATCTCTGCCCATTTACTGAATCTTCTTCCCTGAGACTCTTAATGATCTGCCCATCCCCCTAGCCAAGGAGCTACTTCCCACTCCATCCTTTCCACACTCACTCACTAAAGAGCCCTGCTCCATCAGTGTTTCCATTCTTTGGATCATCAATGGTAGGTTTTTTATTTTGCTCTTTCAATTTAATAATTCTCTTCATATTCAAAACTAGCATTTTCATATAGATAGACAGGTAGATAGATAGATAGATAGATAGATAGATAGATAGATAGATAGATAGATAGATAGATAGATAGATAGACAGATAGGTAGGTGGATAGATAGGTAGATAGATAGACAGATGGATAGATAGACAGATAGATTCTTTATTCCATTTCTTCTGAAGCTATTTCCCTTTCTCATATTTTAAAATTCTTTGAAAAAGCATCTCCACACACAATCCATAATTTCTCTATTCCTTTCTTTCTCAAACCCATTTACACCATTCTAAAGACACTGCACCTATCAAGACTACAAAGATGTCTCCATGCCTAAAACTAGTGGCCATTTCTCAGTCTCTAGCTTGCTTAAGCAGTCAGTAGTGATAGTTGAATATATCATTCAGTCCTCTCAGAAACCCTTTCTTCCAGTAGGCTTCCAACATTCTCTGTCTGTTTGGTTGCTTCTTACTGCTGTAGTCATCTCTGCTGTTTTTCCTGATCTCTTCAGGGGAGTCCTCAGAGCTCAGCCCTTGGACCTTTTCTTTATTTTATCGATGCTTACTCTGTTGGAAAACTCTAACAATCTCATAATCTAATGTATTTATGTTTATAGCCTAGTTCTTACTCCCTAAAAATCCATGCCCATGCATCCATGACACATGATATCTGCATGAATGGGTATCTATTATGACCTAACAGTTGACATGCTGGAAACTGAATTCCTAATGACCCCACCATCTCAAAATTATGCTTCCATATTAGCAGCTAGCAATTCTTAGTTCAAAACATACTGGAATTCCCTTGACCTCTCTTTTTACATCCTGCATATCATAACCCTCCAGCAAATATTGTTGGTTCTACTTTCAAAATAAATCCAGAATTTCATTTTTCGTTGCTTCCACTGTTACCAGTCTATTCCTTGTCATCGCTGTCGCTGCCATTATCATCCTCTGAGCATCGTCATCATCTCTTGGCTGACTTTCTAATTATTCTTAATGCTCTGCCTTTGCTCTTCTTTAATCTATCCTCAAAATAACAACCAAAGATCTTTCATTAAAAGAGACCATACGGCACTCTTCCAAACATCTTACTTCTGATTTCCACTCCTAATACTTTCTTCTGCATTTACCTCCTTTAAGCTCCCCAATTTCTTTGTTATTCCTTGAACATGTCAGGCAGGCTTTCATCTTTGAATTTTTGGAGCTGCTGTTCCCTCAGCCTGGCATGCCTTCTGATTGCTTTAATTTTGTCAATGACAAGAAGTCATCACAATTCATTCTCTTACTTCCTTCAGATATTTTTACTTGGTGTTGTTTTCTTTAAGCCACCCTATCTGGTGTTGTAACATGTTCTATCCACTCCACCACTTATTGCTTCTGATCAGCACTTACAATTTTCTAACATATACTATACTTACTTAAATTGTTTATTAAGGATCACTGATGATACAATGTTTAAGTGCTTGGCTGTTAAACAAAATATCACTGGTTCAAACCAGCCAGCAGCTCTGCAGAGAAAAGTCTTAATAATCTGCTGCTGAAAGATTGCCACCTAGAAAATTTGTATCAGCAGAACTCCTATACAGTTGCAATTTATGTTTGGGAAAAATGTATTTGCAATGAAGAAAGCATTGATCTTTCTAAATTATGTCATGGTATCCAGTTTCATTGTATCACCAAGCTACATTAGCCACCTTCCCATTTGCCTTCATTTCCAATTTTCACAATCCCATCCCTAGTAATTATCAATGCATCTTAATTTCATGTTTAATTAATTTCAGATAGAAGAAATTGGCAGAATTACTCAAGTTCTTCATAACTGTTTTTAGAGGTTCTTGAATAAATAGAATAATTTTTTAAAGAAAACCTTAGGTAAAGAATATTTCTACTGTGTCCCACATGGTTTTTATGTCAGAATTAACAAGAAAGCATACAACAACAATATTCCCAACCTAATATATGGGTTCTATGAGGGCAGGATTTTTATTAACTGCAGCATCGTAGATACCTAGAATAAGATCTGCCGCATACTAGGTTCAACAAACCCTTTTTGAAATAATGAAGTTTTTTATAATTGCATTATTGGTGCCTTAGGCTTTATCTTATGTTTTATCTTGTTTTATCAGCTAGTTTGTTTTTCACCTCTATGGTTAGGTATCTATAATAATTTTGTAAGTCAAAATTGCAGACACAAGTTATCCTTTTTTCCACTTTCTAAGTCGGTTCTCTAGTCTGTGTCTTCATTTCCTTGACTTAGAACTGGACTCGCTAATGTAGCATTTCACACCTGTTCAGGAATGTTGAGGGTTGTAAATTCACCTAGTTTCATCTTCCCATTTGACACGAAAGAAAACTTTGTCCTGTAGAAGTGATACATTTTAAAAGGTTGCACATGTACTCTTCTTAAGTAAAACCAGCTTCTGCTAATTCCTCTGCTTCTCTTACTCCCTCTCCCTTTAGTATATCATTTTGATATCTTTATAAATCTGTTTTTATCTGAGTTTGCAAGACTGTTCGTATAAAATAAAAGGGAAAGATTTCCATAGAATTTAAACAAAGCCCCTACAGACTCTACTAAAGCTTTCATTAGTCTCTTTTAAGATGTATTATGTATAAATATGCAAAGGATGTGTGAGAATTTAAACTCCAGAACAAAAATGAGTCAGAAAACATGATGAAGATATTACTAATGGTGTCTACTTCTAAGTGGTGTTGCAAAGATTAGATGAAAACACATGCATTGCCTGGCACGTGCACACACACACACACAAAGATATAATAAACCTATGTTGTAGCATGAACTCGTGTGTCTGAAATGTGAGTGTTGAATGTATACTAGGAGTCCTAGATGGTCCTTTTGTTCCCACATAAAGCAGAGACCCAATTTTCTCAGTAAATAAAAAAAAATGTGGTGAATTTGTAATGGTCTGATTAGTTATGGTAATTTATTATTTTACTTCCTAAAGCATTTTAGAAAGTTCTTTTGAATACTTATTTTTTAACAGGCATAACATTCCCCTGAGCTAGTAGATGTCAACAATTATTATCATCTCCATTTTAGGTATGATAGGAACTAAAAGCCCAAAGTTACTTACCTCAGCTCAATCACAGCCAAGCAAAAGGGAAAATAGAAGTAGAACCTCAAAGAGTCCAATTTAAAACCCAGAGTCAGTTCCCTCAGTCAGAAAGGCCTATATGTTATTAGGAATTGAAAGGAAGAAATAAAAAATCATATTTTGTATTATAAATTTCTTGGACACCCATTCCATAAAGAGAGTTTTTATCTTGTTCACTTGAAGCTTGAATTGTTGTAGAAATTGTAACTATTTGTCAACAGAATAAAAAATAAGTGAATAAAGACCATTTCAAAGCCTAAAAAGAACCTGAACATTTGCACATTTTTTGTTTTATGACACCCTCCATAGAAATGCTTGGTTACTGAATAAGAAGCTATCAAATAAGAACTGCTATACTAGAAAGGCCAGTCAGTAGTCCAGCTGAGCTCCACTTTCTAAATCTCAATGGTGGCAGATCCAAAAGTGGAACCCTCTTTGATCCTCCAGAGAAATCCTTCTACCTACTGGAGACCGCAGAATACCCTCCATCAATTCTACAGAGCCAAAGATTGCCAAGCTGAGTCAAGCCTAAACTCCTAAGCAATATAATCAGGAATCATAATGAAATATTTGCTATTTTAGCCACTAAGTTTGGGATAGCTTACGCAGCAATGAGTACATAGAATATGATACCTGCAAGTGATGTGCTGCCAAAATGAAAACCTGAAACATGTGAGAACATCATAGGAAGGACACTATTATCTAAAGCTTTGGTGAGCACTTTGAAGACATTACAGTAATTGCTGTCCCAAAATTTTGGCATTACACTTGGAAATACAGTTGCCTATGGTAATGTAAGCAAAAGAAAAATACCTAATAAACTGATAGATCTAGTTGAAATTTCTAGAGTACTTTATGATAAGATATAGATAAAAGTAAGTTTTTAAAAATGCAAATTCATCTGTCAATTTGCCATCCTAGGGTGGCCTGCATATTGCTGTGATCCTGGATGCTATTTCAAATAGCAGGATCACCCAAGGTAGACAGATTTAAATAGGCCATCTAGACCAGTGGTTCTCAACTTTCCTAATGCCGTGACCCTTTAATGCAGTTCCTCATGTTGTGAACCCCCCAACCATAAAATTATTATTGTTGCTACTTCATAACTGTAATTTGGTTACTGTTATAAATCAGGCGACCCCTGTGAAAGGTCCATTTGACCCCTAAATAGGTTACAACTCACAGCTTGAGAACCACTGGTCTAGACAAAGACACCCTAAGAAGAAGGAAGATACTGACCCCTTGTACTGCTAAGTCACAGGAAGAGCATCATAAAGATATGTAGTTACAGATCCACTAGGTTTTGAGGAACTGGGGGCTTTCAGCTTACCAAGTGGAGGGCGGTTAGGGTTTGACATTAGCCCCACCACTATCTTGGCTGGAGCTGGGATCACTTGGAGCTGACACAGGGACTTTATCTCAACACAGCCACAGCTTGCCACCACCTTGGGGCAGGAATTAAATCCCTTCAACCCCATGGTCAGAGATGGGGGCTCAGCTTTATTGTTCCCTTTGTCTCCCTCTCTTCACGCTAGTCTGCTACAGTCTCAGTGGGCTTTTTCAGTTTTTTTTCTTTTAGTTTTCCATTTTCTCTCACATGCCACTGCCAACCTTCAGACCACTCCCCTTAGCTTAGGGCATTTACACCTGCCCCCCACCCAGCTCGAAGAGATCCACCCTCTGCAGCATAACCCTAGTCTGGGAAAGCCTACCCACCCTACATTAGGGGATATCCCACCCACCTTCTTCCCTGGGAAACTCTAGTGCCCACCCTCTTCAGTCCTTAACATGTGACTGGAGAAATCCCACACAGCTATTTTGGAGGATATCTTGACTGCATGGCTGGGAGAGCTCCTATATGTCCTCTGTGGTCCCGTGTGACTGGGGGAACTTCCTTAAACCCAGTGTAGTGCCTCACCTGGCCTAAGGCAGCTTGGCCAACACTCGCCAATGTTCCATGCTGCTGAAGGAACCTCTGCCCAAGCTCTGCAGTGAAATACCTGACCAGGAAAATCATGCCCACAATTCACGGTGTTCTACTCCAAATCGGGCAACCCACCAGCCTTCTGTGGCACTCCCATTGCAGTGGGCACCCCCGCACACCCTATGCAGTGCCCCGAGCTTCCACGGGCCACACCATCAAGACTTCTTGTGAAATCACCCAGTACAGCACTATCCTCTTGGGTCCACAACAACCCAACCAGCTTCCCCTGAGAGGACCATCCAACTTGCCTTACAAATGACAGAATGCTGGTTGACCACGGAAAGAATGAAGCCACAGGAGGCTAAAGTGGTATGCCAATTCCATAGTGAAATGGGCTGAAGGCAGTTTGAAGAAGCATTCCTACGAGTCTCCCAGAGAGAGCCAGTGCTGTTCGGTGTCCTGAAAAATGGCACCTGGCTCCTCTAAAACAACACAACACAAAACAGCTATCAGCTCCAACAAAAAACAAACAAAAAAACAGGAGAAACAATAGGCAATGGCAGAAGATATCCTGAACCTAACAATGTTCATAGAATAAGAAGACACTGATCTGCCACAGAAAACATTTTGCAGAATGCTACTTGGAGTCATAGAGGATATGATGGAAACAATACAGAAAAAGGATGAAATGATAGAGGAGCTAAAGTCCATATACGAAAGGGAAATACAAGAGCTTAGGGATGAGACACAGACTTTGTCAATCGACTGGAGGAGGCAGAGAACTGCACCAGGGACTTAGAAGACAGTCAAGCATACTTTAACAAACACGAACAAAAATCTAATGAGATCATCAGAGAAGTTAAAGAAAACCTAAGAACTATATCTAATGCTATGAAGAGGAACAATATCAGAATAATTGGATTAACAGAGAAAGACACAACAAAGAAGACATCTGCAAAAAATAGAGAATTCTTGGACGAAAACTTTCCCAGGTTAATGAATGAAACTAGACAACCATTCAGGAGGCTAAAAGAACACTAGCTAGACTAAATCCCAAGAAGAGGTCAGTGGGGTACATGATAGTTATACTATCTAACTTGAGGAAAAGGAGACAATCATGAGAGCAGCTAGGGAAAAACAAGCAATCACATATAAAGATTCCCAAATAAGAAGATGCTTAGACCTATCAGTTGGCACTACGAAGGAGAGGAGAGAGGGGAGTAACATGTTCCAAAAATTGAAGGACAATATCACAAGCCCAAGAATACTCTACCCAGCCAAATTATCTATCAATTTAGATGGAGAAGTAAGAGTCTTCCCAGACAAGGAAAAATTCAAATAATATGTTAGAAAAAACCCAACCCTTCAAAATATCATTGCCAACCCAGTATGGGCAGAAGAACAACACTCACCTAGCATAAATAAGAGATCGCCACATAGAACAACCACACCCAGAGGTCAGCAAAGAGAAAAGAGTCCCCAAGATAGCATTAGCTTAAGGGTGGAAAGAAGTCAAGAAGGAAACACACATACACACACACACGTGCACACAACACACTGATAAGAAAAGGACGTGGGAAAATACCCAACACAAAAGGTATAAGATGAGATCAGAATCCACAGATGGAGATAATAACGCTGAATATCAATGGACTGAACTCAACATTAAAAGACTGAGGCTAGCAGACTGTCTAAGAAAACACAACCCATCAATCTGCTGCCTACAGGAGACACATCTTAAGACTACAGACATAAAAAGGGTGAGAGTCAAAGGCTGGATAAAAGAATACCAAGTAAATAACAATTTAAAAAAATCAAGGTTTGCAATTCTAATCTCTGGTAAAATTGACCTCAAAGTGGAAACCATCAAAATAGACAAGGAAGGACACTATATAATGCTCAAGGGAAGGATAGACAAAGAACCACTAAGCATTTTAAACATATATTTCCCAAACGAGATACTCACTGAATAAATTAACCAAACACTCAAAAAGATGGGGGGAAAAATCACAGCCTCAACAATTATACTTCATTACACCACTCTCTGAAAAAGATAGATCACAGGGAAAGAAACTCAATAAGGAGGCTGGAAATCAAAACACGATTAGACAATTTGACCTGATAGATATTTGCAGAGCTTTTCATTCAAATACAAAAAAATCACATTCTTTTCAAGTTCACATGGAACATTTTCAAAAATAGATGACGTGCTGGGACATAAGAAGAATCTGCATAAAATTAAGCACATTGATAGCATATAGTCCTCTCTCTCTCTGACCACTGTGCCATAAGGCTATAAATCAACAAAAGGAAGATGGAGAAAATAAGAGCAAACAATTGGAGGATGAATAACTCTCTATTGCATAAGGAGTGTGTACCAACCCAGATAAGAGATAAAATTAGGAAATTTCTAGAAACCAATGAAAATCAGAACATGACATACCAAAACTTATAGGACACATCAAAGGCAGTTAACAAGGAAGTTTCATAGCAATACATGCACACAAGGAAGAGAGACCTATGTTTGATATGCTGGCACAAAATTTACAGCAACTAGAGCAGTCAACAGGACAGTCCTACTAATAGAAAATGAAAAAAATCATAAAAATCAGGGTTGAGTTTCAGGAGAAAGAAAAAAGAAAACTATGGAAAAAATTAATGCTGCTAAAATTTGGTTCTTTGAAAGGATAAACAGAAACCTCAGACCGCTGGCAAACCTAACCAAAGAAAGGAGGGAACAAATTTCAATATCAAGGATGAGGGATGAAAGAGGGGACATTACAACAGACCCTAATGAAATCAAAAGGATAATTATACAATACTATGAAAAACTGTACTCCAGTGAATTCAACAACTTGGAAGACATGGACAAATTCTTGGTGGGAAAAAAATCCCTCCCTAGACTATCCCTGATGGATGTCAAGAACCTCACTATATCCAAAGCAATAGAAGAAAGAGACAAGGTTATCAAGGGATTACCAACAAAAAATTCCCCTGCACCAGATGGTTTCACAGGAGAATTCTACCATGCATTCAGGGAGGAACTGACACCAATCCTAATCAAACTCTTCCAGAACATAGAAAAAGACAGAAAACTCCTGAACTCCTGCTATGAAGCTAGTAAAATCTAATACTGAAACCAAGCAGGGATCCCACAAGAATCGAGAACTACAGACCAATATCCTTAATGAACATTGATGCAAAAATCCTTAACAAAATACTCACCAATAGAATAAAAACATATATTTTAAAAATCACCACGACCAACTGGGATTCATACCAGGGATGCAGGGATGGGTCAACATATGAAAGATCATTTGTACCATTCTCCGTATCGACATGAAAACCTAAAAACCACAAGACAATATTGATAGATGCAGAAAAAGCATTTAATAACATCCAACACTAATTTCTGTTTAAGACACTCGGGAGATAGGAATGGAAGGAAAATTCCTCAAGATAATGCTATATATATTATACCAATAGCTACCAATATATAGTTACCAATAGCTAACATGGGAGCCAATGAACAAAAGACAAAAATAATACCACTCTAAAAGGGAACCAGACGAGGATGCCCCTTGTCTCCACTCTTGTTTAGCATCATACTAGTTGTTTTATCTAGCAGCTTTGGCAAAGAAAATACATCAAGCATATTCACCTGGGGAAGGAAGAGGTGAAACCATCATTATTTGCAGATGATATTATTTTATGTATGGAAAATCCTAGAAGCTCCATGAGGGAAATACTGGAAGCAATACAGTTTTGCAGAGTGACAGGATACAAGATCAACAAACAGAAGTCCATCAGACTGTTATACACATCGGATAAGACCACAGAGGAGGAGATGAAAAAGGTGGTACCCTTCACAATAGCCAAGCACAAATTGAAATATCTAGGGATATACCTGACTACAAGAAAAAAAGATTTATATGAGGAAAACTACAGAACACTATTACAAGAAACCAAGAGTGACCTCAACAAATGGAAGACTATCCCATGCTAATGGATTGGAAGACTCAATATAGTAAAGATATCAGTTGTGCCCAAGGCCCTATATAAGCTTAATGCAATTACACTCATCTTTCTTCAAAGAAATGGAAAAACAGACTGTCAATTTCTTATGGCGAGGGAAGAAGCCCCAAATTAGCAGCGAAGTTCTCAAAAAAGAAGGACAATGTGGGAGGGATTGCTCTACGTGACTTTAGCACATATTAGAAGGCCCCAGTGTTCAAAACAGAGTTGTACTGGTATAATGACAGATATTCAGACCAATGGAAAAGAGTTGAAGACCCATAAATAAAAACATCAGCACACAGAAAACGGATTTTTGATAAAGGGCTGGGAAGAAAAAGCGAAGCTGATGCCCTCTTCAATAAGTGGTGCTGGAAATAACGGTTATCTACCTGCAGAAAAATGAAGCAAACTCTTACCTCACTCCATGCACAAGAATAAAGTCAAGGTGGATCACAGCCCTTGAGGTAAAACCCCAAACAATTAAGGCCATTAATGAGGGAATTGAGACAAACCTGAGAACCTTGGCACAGGGAATACATAGGCTATCAGAAATAGGGAAGGATACAAATACAAATGAGTCACAAATTGACAAGTGGGATATAATGAAGATAAAGCAACTGTGTAAATAGAAAAAAATTCACCAAGAGAGTAATAAGATTGCCCACAGACTGGGAAAACATCTTTTGCAATGACACATCAGACAATAGCCTTATTACTAAAACCTAAAATACTTTGCAAACTTACAATAAGAAAAAAACTAACTGCCCACTGGGGAGGTGGGCAAAGGACCTGTATTAGTCTGGGTACATTAAAGAAACAAATCCACCAAAACTCATATACACAAAAAAGAATTTCATATAAAGGGTAAGTGAACATTAAGAAAGCATCCCAGCCCAGTCCAGCACTAGCCCATATGTCCAACACCAATCTATAGAGTCCTCCTCAATCTCACAAAACACACACAATGATTCTGACTGCAGGAGGAAAGCCGAGTCAGTGAATGTGTAAGCATCTCAGCACTGGCAGGGGTCTCCACACGGATGCTCCAGCACCCAGGGCTGCATCAGGGTAGATCCATGTGACTTCTACTCAGAGATGTCTTGCAGGAAGTGAGCCTTGCCAGGTGAAGCAGGGAACTGGCTAAGACAGTTACACCCTGGTCTGACCATCAGAAAGCAATAGATCTGAGAACTAGAAAGGCAAGGCTCACCAAGCCATTTATGTCTCCACCCTTCAATTAATCCCCCATATTGTATCGGCCACGTTGGCACCATAAACTTTATCTCAGGACCTGAACAGAAGTTGCACAGGGGCATAAATCTAAATGGCCAATAAACATATGAGAAAATGTTCCCAATCATTAGCCATAAGAGAAATGCAAATTAAAACAACTATGAGATACCACCTAGCACACTCAAAGATAGCACAATTGAAAAAGTCAGAAATTAACAAATGTTGGAGGGGCTGTGGGAAGATAGGAAATCTCATCTACTGCTGGTGGACCTTCAGGTATATACAGCCATTATGGAGATCAATTTGGCAATATCTAAAACAGATGGAGATTAATCTATCACAAGACCCAGCAATCCCACTACTGGGCATATACCCAGAAGAGGCAAGAAACAGACCACGGCCAGACATCTGTGCTCCAATATTCATTGAGGCACAGTTCACAATTGCAAGGAGTTGGAAACAACCCAAATTTCCATTAATTTATGAGTGGATTAAAAAATATGGTACATACATAAAATGGAATACTACACATCCTTAAAATGCAGTGAAGAACACATGAAGCATGGGAAGAACTGGAGGAAATGCTACATGGGAAGAACTGGAGGAAATTATGCTAAATGAAGTAAACCAAGGACAAAGGGACAAGTACAACATGAGTCCACTGAAGTAAGCTTTAAAAAAAACCCAAAAAACGGGGGAAAGCTACTATATACATACATTCCTGGGGTGAGGTCCAACAACTATGCCATTGGCCAAACCCAACCTAGGGATACATATGCCAGTCAATTAAATAAGAGGAGGAAAGAAAGAGAGAAAGGAAAAAAGGACCTGAGTCTGGGGGGAGCAAGGCACTAATCCACTCTAGGGGAGCATATGGTTTATATATCCACAGTAGGAGAGACCAGGCTTCAACCTGATGCACCAAGACATGAATAAAACATACCGTCTGGTACCAGGGAACCAATAGAGAGGCCTGTGGGGCCTGCCCCAATACTAACTGTGTGGACACTCCTCTGCCCCCTCCTCAGAAGAATGTACTTCAGAGGACAGCATTGGGGCCAAAGCTTGGGGGAGAGGGCCGCGTAGAATTAGAGCACACAGGAGAGATGCAAAGGGATGAAGAGGGAGGAGAGGATATTCTGGCCCACCAAGCCCCAAGGATGATGCTCCTGCTCAGAGCAGACAACACACGAGGATGACTGTAGGACAGGCCCCACCACAGGACACAGTGTCCCTCACTGAACCATGGTGCTGCAGGGACAGCACTGGAGACACAGTGCAGTGCAGAAATAGTGCAATCTGAGCTCATCACGCTGGGGCGAGGCACTGAGGGCATGCAGCAGGGGAATCAGAGTGATGAAACCCCAGGGAATACCAAAAATAAACTTTGGATATAAAGTATGGCACCACATCAGACTTGACTAAAAACACTCATAAAAGCCAACAAACAGACCTTGAACTATTTTTAGTGTTTTTCCATTTTTGTCACTGGCTTTCTTTTTGCTATTGTTATTTTGTTCTTGCTTTCTGCTGTTATTGTTTTATTGGTTTTGACTTCCTTTCTTGTTGTACTTGGCATTGCCTGGTTTTTGCCCTTATTAATGTATCTGCACGTCTATCTAGATAACATAGGTGGGATAAATAATTTGGAGATTAAAAGAATGGGACCAATGGTTCTTGGGGGATACGGGAGAAAGGGAGATGGGAGAAAGGAAGAGGGGGATGAAGGAACCAACCCAGGAATAAGGGAATAACAAGTGAACTAAAATCAATGGAAGGAAGGTCATAGGATGTCTAGTGGAGCTCAATCAAGGGCAATGTAGCAGAGAGGAATTTCTAAACCAAATGAAGGAAGAACGTGATGGTTTAAAAAGGAGCAAACAAGGAGAGTAGAGTTACCAGGAGGGTCAGGGGAGGGTGGGGGGAAAGGGGCAATTGATCACAAGGATCATTGTAGAAATGCCTCCCAGGAAGACAAATAATGGAAAAGTGGGTAAAGACAATGTAAGATATATAAAAAATAACCTATAACTTATTAAGGATTCATGAGTGAGTGCGGGAGGGGAAGTGAGGGAGAAGAAATGGGGAGCTGATATCAGGGAATCAAGTGGGAAGAGAATGCTTTGAAAATGATGGCGGCATAGGTACAAAAGTGCTTCACTTATAAGAGGAATGTGTGGATTGTGATGAGAGATGTAAGAGCCCCAATAAAAGTATTTTTAAAAATACTATGCTACATACAATGGAGTACTATACATCACTACCAAGAAGTGATGGATTCATGAAGCACATCACCACATGGGAAAAACTGGAGGAAATTATACTAAGCGAAGTAAGCCAAGAACAAAAGGACAAGTACAACATGAGTCCACTGAGGTAAGCTTAAAAAATGCAAAAGGGGCATAGGGAAAAATCTACTGTGTACAAACATTCCTGTGGTGAGGTCCAGGTAGTATGACAGGGGCCAGACCAAATCCAGGGATACATATGGTAGCCAACTAAAAAGGAGACGGGGAGGGGGGAACCAAAAGAAATGGGTAGCAGGGTAACAGCGCACTAACCCACCAAAAGGGAGGGTATTGTTTATATCTCCACAGGGAAAGAGGGAAAAGACTTCAACCCAGTACTCCAAGATGTGAATGCAACATACCAGCATGAAGCAGAGAACCAGTAGAGAGGTCTGAGGAGCTGACCCCAATCCTCAGGGTGAGGGACATGTCTGATCAGAGCATACAGAAGCAAAAGAAGGGGGAGGAAGAGAGATTGGAGCACATTCTGGCCCACCAAGCCTTGAGGATGATAATCCTGTTCAGAGCACCCAATGCACAGAAAGGACCATTTGGCCTCCCCCACTATGAGACATGACATCCCTCACTGGCCCATAGCCCCACAGGGGAGAACACTGGAAACACAGTGTGGGAATTGTGCCTGATCTCACCCCATCACACAGAGGCAAAACACTAAGAATGTGCAACAGAACAGCAAGGGGAGCAGAGCAAGGAATTCCTGAGGGAATACCAAAAATAGACTTTGGGACCAGAACATGGTACCCCATTAAACTTAACCAGAAAACACTTCTAAAGATAAACAAACAGACCTTGCACTATTTACAGGCTATTCTTTTTGTCGTTTTTTTGTTTTTGTTGTTTTTGTTGCTTTCTTTTGTTGCTTTGTTTGCTCTGTCTTTTTTTGTGCATATTATTATCTCTGCAGGTCTATGTAGATAAGATAGGCGGGGTAGTAAACAATCTGGAGGAGAAAATAACAGGACCAACAGTTCCTCGGGGGACATGGGAGAGAGGGAGGGAGGGAAAGAAAATGGTGCTAAAAAACCCAGGGACATGGGTACAACAGCGATCTAAAATCAATGACAAGGAGGGTATAGGAAGCCTGGTAGGGCTTAATCAAGGGCAATGTAACTGAGAGGAATTACTGAAACACAGATGAAGGCGGAACATGATAGTGGGACAAGAGGAAAGTAAAAGGAAATAGAGGAAAGAACTAGAGGGCAAAGGACATTAATAAAGTTCTAAATACAGGAATGTACATATGTAAATATATTTATATATGATGATGGGGAAATAGATGTACGTGCATATATTTATAAGCTTAGTATTTAGGTAGCAGGAGATGGACATTGGGCCTCTAATCATGTACTCCCTCAATTCAAGAGCTCTTTGTTCTATAAATTGGCATTCCATGATTCACCTTCCCAACACAATCACTGAAGACAAAGTGGGTGCACAAGTAAATGTGAAGAAAGTTGATGGTGACTGGCTATCAAAAGATATAGCATCTGGGGTATTAAAGGCTTGAAGATAAACAAGCAGCTATCTAGCTCAGAAGCAAGAAAGCCACATGGAAGAAGCACACCAGCCTGTGTGATCACGAGGTGTCAATGGGATCAGGCATAAGGTATCAAAGAACAAAAAATCATATCATTGTGAATGAGGGAGAGTGAGGAGTGGGGACCCAAAGCCCATCTGCAGGCAACTGGACATCCCCTTACAGAAGGGTTGTGGGGAGGATATGAGCCAGTCAGGTTGTGGGGAGGATATGAGCCAGTCAGGATATGTGCAGTGTACCAACAATGAAACATACAACCTTCCTCTAGTTCTTAAATGCTTCCTTAACCCCACTATCATGGTCCCAATTCTACCTTACAAATCTGGCTACACCAGAGAACATACTCTGGTACAATAGGAATTGGAAACACGGGGAATCCAGGACAGATGAACCCCTCAGGACAAGTGGTGAGAGTGGCGATATCAGGAGGGTGGAGGGAAGGTGGGTTAGAAAGGAGGAACTGATTAAATGGATCTACATATAACCCCCTTCCTGGGAGATAGACAACATAAAAGTGAGTGAAGGGAGACATCAGAGAGTGTAAGACATGACAAAATAATAATTTTTAAATTATCAAGGTTTCATGAGGGAGCGGGGAGTGGGGAGGGAGGGGAAAAATGAGGAGCTGATACCCATGGCTCAAGTAGAAAGAAAATATTTTCAGAATGATGATGGCAACAAATGTACAGATGTGCTTGACACAATGCATGGATGTATGGATTGCTGTAAGAGATGTATAAGCTCCCAATAAAATAATTTTAAAAGAAATCAGCCACTGAAAACTTTATTGCCTTCATTTTGTGTTACTTGTAACCACAATAAACACTATGGACCTAGTAGTCAAGAAATCCAATGCCCCTCTTCTCACCCACCCACTTATCAATCCTCCTAATAGCCTGCCCTGCATCCCTTTTGATTTCTCTCTTCCCTCTTGCAGAACATTATTTTCCCATTTACCAAAGTTAGCACCTATCGACCGTCTAACCCGGGGCCGCAGCTTGCCTTTCTTCTCCCCCTTCCCCTGCCACCCTACCTGGAACCACCAAAACGTGTTTCTTTTGGCATGAAGAATTTAATGTTGGCCTTTCCCTTATTACAGTGGTCTCATACAATAGTGCCCCTTTTGTGATTGATTTTACTCAACATAATGTTCTCTAGTCAGTCCATGCCAGGAGGTGCTTCGCAGGTTCATCATCACTCTTTAGTGATGCATAGTATTCCATTGTGGGTATATATCAAAGTTTATTTACCCATTCCTCCACTGATGGACATTAGATTGTTCCTATCATCTTGCTGTTTGAAAGACCGCCGTGATGAAAATGGGTGTGCACATATCTGTTCATCCTTTCAGCTCTTATTTGATTTATACCCAGCAAAGAGGGTCATATAGAATATCTATTCCCAGTTGTTCGAGGAAGTATAATGTTTTCCACAACACTTGCACATTTGTACAGTCGCATCAGCAGTATATGACGGTTCCGTTCACTCCACACCTTGTTTACATATTTTTCAAAATTACTTTGCTAGTGAAGCTTACATTGATCTCATCATTGCTTTGCTCGGCATCAAGCAAGTGAGTAGTGATCTTGATCATTTCTTCATATTGGTTGCCTGGATCTCTTCTTTGGTGAACTGTCTATTCATATCCTCTGCCTATCTTCAAAAATTGATTTATTTGACTTTTTCTTATTGAAATTCTTCAATATTCTATCAATTTTAGATATTAGTCTCTTGTCTGGTGTGTCTCTACCAAAACTTTGCCCCTGTCAGTTGATTTTCCTTTTACTCTTTTAATTAAGTCTTTTGATACACATCAATGTGCTAAACTTAAGACCCCAGCTATCTATTTTGTCTTTTGTTTTTTTATATATATTTGGTAGTATATTTATGTCTTACTTTAGACCTTTAAATTTGTCAGAATATGTTAACTTTCTCAAGTGAGAAATGCCTCAGTCCTTGGCTGTGCACGAGAAAGAATTCACCACACTGAAATCTGGTTTATGATCCAGGTGGGTTTTTTTTTTTTTTATAAGGGATAGGAGTTTCAGGCTTCACACAGGGAACCTCAAGGCACTTCACACCCACCTGTGAGGCCAGAGAAACCCTCAGCTGGCTGAGGAGCAGCTAGAAAAAAATGAGCGCCATGGGCTTCCTGCTGGCAAAGGGGGCGCCAAATCGGACTTTGGGTCCATGCCCTTCCTACTCTGTTGGAAGGGGTTGTCCACTCAGGCCTCACGATGGATGAAGTTGGGGTGGTCCAGGAGCTGGTGGCCCTGGAGCTGACACACTGGGTTCAGAGACAATGATAACCTGAGAACTCCTGGAATAAACAAAACATTGATTTGACTCGTTGATTATTTTTATATTTCTAGTATTTGCAGTTAGGCCTTTAATCCATCTTCAGTTCATCTTTGTATATGAAGTGAACTTTGGGTCTGTTTCATTCTTCAGCAAATGGAAATACAATTTTTCCAACAGCATTTGTTGAAGAGACTACCTCTTCTATAATTCATATATTTTGTCAAAGATCAGTTGTCTGTAGATGGATGGATTTATTTCTGGGTTCTCTATTCAGTTCCATAAGTCTACATATCTATCATTTTACCAGTACATGCCCTTCTGTGGCTGAGAAATAGATTTGAGGTTGGGATGGGAGAGGTTCCTTTGTTCTTATTAAGTAGTGCTTTGATTACCTCATATCTGTCCTCTTGGGAAAAGGAGGTAATTAGTTTATTCATTTTTAAAAGTATGTTGCTGTGATCTGGATCAGATTGTATTATATTTATAGATGGATTTGGTTGGTATTGACATTTTATCACGTTGAGCTTCCTATCCATGAGTATGGGACATCCTTTCATTTACATAGATATCTTTGGGTTTCTTATAGAGCTTTGTAGGACTGTTTTGTTTTTCTTGGAGCCCTGGTGGCACATTGGGGCATATGTTGAATTGATAAGCATGAGGTTAGCAGTTTGAAACCAACAGCCACTCTGTAGGAGAAAGAGGAGTCTTTCTACTCCCTTAAAGAATTGCAGTCTCAGAAAACCACAGAGGCAGTTCTGCTCTGTCTTGTATGGTCACTGTGAGTTAAAATTGATTTGATGGCAATGAATTTAGTTTCGGTTTGGTTTGTTTCTCCGATTAAGTTTGTACATATGCTTTTAATCTGTTGTCTGGATATTTTAAATGGCCTTAGTCCTTGATTTACTTTTCATAGCTCTCTTTCTTAGTATACAGGATTACAATTGATTTTTATGTTGATCTTGTACCCTGCCACACCGCCAAGCTTATCATCTGCAAAGAGTTTTACTTCTCCTTTGCCAATTTCAATGCCTTTAATTTCTTTTTGTTGTTTAATAGTTCTGACTAGAACTTCTGGCACAATATTTAATAAGAGTGGTGATAAGAAAAGTCAACTCAGATATAAAAATGGCTAAAGAAAAACAAACTTGCAATACTGAAAATATGAAATCAGATAATTATAAAGTAAATATAGGGAATAGAATAGTTACAGAACTTTCAAATACAGAAGACATCAAGCAGACTTCAAGAGAAAAGAGACTATTTAAACCTGGGAAGGTGTTAATAAATTACTGGGTAGCCATAAAGAAAATGAAGAAAATTCATCAAGATATAAAAGAAAAATATTGTGAAGATTTAGTAAACACTAATGAATACAAAAATGACAAGAAAATGCATGAGCAAAAATAACTTAGCACAGAAAATTATGTGGAGTAAAGAAATTAGTAAATCACACCCAAAAAATGATAGCAAAAATTCATACTTGTCAATTATTATAAGGAACAAAAATGGATTAAATGCACCAATCAAGAGACAAAGAGTAGCAAAATATACAAGTAAACAGTCATCAATATGTTTTTTACTAGAGACATCATAGACACAAACACAAAAATAGTCTTAAAACTCAAAGATGGAATATATTTAACAAGCTAATGACAAGCAAAAAGAGCAAGAGTCACAATATTAATTGCTGATATAAAAGCCTTTAAAGTAAGATCTAGTAGAAGAGACACAGAAACAAATTATATAATGATTAAAGAGTGAATGAATAGGACACAACCATAATAAATATATATGTTCCCAATGAAACAGCCTCCAAATACATTAATCAAACTCTTACATCATTGAATAGAGTAATAGTCAACTCTAAAATAACAGTAGTAGATTTTAATAAAGTTCTTTCAAGGGAAGATTAGAACAGCTAGGAAGAAACTCAATAAAGACACAGAAGGACTAAACAATGCAATTACCCAACTTGTTTCCATACACATATACAAAGAATTCCCCTAATGACAATACAATACACCTCATTGTCCAGTGGACCTGGAATTTTTCCCAGAATAAACTACAGATTAGCCTACAAAGCAAGCTTCAATTGAGTTTTGAAAATTATGATATTATAAAGAATATTTTCAGATCACAATGCTATAAAATTAAAAATCAGAAATACAAATATCAAGGGAAAATGCATTGAAATTGGATAATACCCTGATCTTAAATTAGTAGGGAATAGAATAAATGAAAAATCAGATGAGAATGCAAATACAACATACCCAAACCTTTGAGATACATCAAAAGTTATGCTAAGAAGACAATTTATGCAATGAATACACACACATTAAAAGAAGGGAAAAATAAAAATCCACACCTTAACCCAATATCTCTAACAATTATAAAAAGAGCATCAAAATAAACCGAGTCATCATAAAGATAGAAATAATAAAGATTAAAGAAGAAATAAATTAAACAGAAAAGCAATAGAAGGAATCAACAAGGCAAGAAGTTGGTACTTGGAAACAATACACAAAATCAACAAACCATTGAAAAATCTAACATGTAATAAAAAGAGAAATATCTAAATACCATGAAAAATATTTTAAAGGTGATGTCCCAATAGAACTAACAGAAAAAATAATAATAATAACAGAATACTATGAAGAAATTTTTCCAAGCAAATTTGAAAATCTAGAAGAAATGGACAATTGTTCTAGAAATTCACTACATGAATTAACATTCACTGAAGTAGAAAACCTGATCAGACACATAATACACACACACAAATTGATTGGTTCATTAAAAAACTCCAAATAAAAATGTAAAGGCCTAGATGGCTTCATTAATGAATCCTACCAAACGTTTGGAGGAGAGTTGACACCAATTCTACTCAAATTATTCTAGAACACAGAAAAGATTTTATATCAACTTGAATTTATATAAAAGTGTAGAGGTAGAATCCAATTTGTCAATCAGGTCACAGCCTGATGATGCCTCCGTGGGGTGTGGCCTTCTTATAAGGAAGACACTGGGAACCCATCCCTCTCTCTGCCCCCTTCAACTTCCTGCTTGCTGTGACTCTGCCTGCCTCCAAGAGCCACCCCATGTGGGCTGCCCCACCCTGAGAGCAGTCAACCTCTGCCATGTTTCCACAGACCTCGGACCTGCATCATTCTGTACAACCTGGCCTGTGATTTTCCTGATCTCATTTCACTTTTCTGTGTCGTCAGCCTCCAGCTCGGTGATTCTGAGGAAGGATCCAGTTGGCATCAGACTAATTGACAAGTTGGTGCATTCTAGGATGCTTTCCTGATATGAAATAACTTCTTGACATAAAGCTCTTCCTTAGCCATGGGTGAGTGACACTGGATTTGCTTCTCTAGAAAACCCACCTAATACAGATGAAGAACTCCTTTTATGGAGCAAATATAACCTTGATACCAAATCCAGGCAGAGATTTCAGTAAAAACCAACCCACCAAACAAACAAACAAACAAAACCCATATACCAATATTCCTTATGAACATAGGTGCAAAAGCTCTTTTAACAAAAACTTAGCTAATACATTAATATATTTATATGAACAAGTGAGATTTATACCAAGTATGCAAAAAATGGTTCAACATCAGAAAAGCAAACGGCATAATCATCTATAAAATACATATAAGAACCACAGTAGCATATCGATTGGCACAGGAAAAGCATTTGACAAAGATCTAAAATAATAATCAAAGAACACAACAAAATAAAAATAGAGGGGAAATAATTCAACTTAATAAAAAAACATACATACAAACAATAGTCACCATTATTCTCAATATAAAGAAACTGAAATCATTCCTCTTGTGAACTTAAACCAGATATGAAGACCTCATGTCACCATTCTTCTTCAGTATTGTACAATAAGTCTTCACACAGTAAGGCAAATGTAAATTAACAGCATTCAAATTGGCATCGAAGTAAAATTCTCCCTACTTACAGATATGATCTCATATATAGAAAATCCCTAAGACATTGCAAGAAAGAATGGAGGGAAGACGTGTTAATGGGCTAGTTCGACAGGTAATAATTTGGGTGAGTGGAAGACAATATGCAATAAGAGGGAGCTTAGGGAAAAAAATAACTGAGGCAGGAAAACTCTGATAGGTTTGTGTTAAAGGTGACTAACGCAAATCCTGTTGTATACCCAGTCCTCCAATAGTGGTGTTCTATATGTAGATCCTTGGGTAGACAGCAAGCTGGACAGATGTGGGAGGGAGTGCAGGAATCAATCCATCCACAGACATGTTAACAAAGGTCATTTGTATAGATGTATTTACCCTTGCAGTAAACACATCCCTGAATGTGGCAAAGCACTCCGAGGGCACAGTTATAAAAATGTAAGCAGATCCAAACACCCTGAAGGAATGAATCACTGAGCTGCAGGCTAACTACCAAAGCTTCAGTGTATATTCTATTGCGGTGAGTAGCAAGGGGGTCTTAAAAGCTTAGAAGGAGACATCGAAAGCGCAACTGTTGTTCTCTCCCCATTTGGAAGAAAGAATGAGACATGTTGAATCAATGAGTCCAATAAGCATCAGTGTTCACAACTCTGAACGCAGAAGAAGCAGATGGTGCCCAGGTACCAGGACCAACTGCTCTGCAAAGGATCAACGAGAAGGTCCTAGAGAGAGTGGGAGAAATGTGGAATAGAAGGATCCCATGAGATCCTACAAACTATCCAGGGAATAAATAGCTTCGGGAAATCTTAAAAGCACCATTTTATAGCATCCTGCTTCCATTCCAAAGTAGAGAAGGACCTACAAGTATTTTAAGAAAATGTGACTTTGGTTTGGTTTTATTTCTAATGGAGTGAAGTGCAATTTGATATACAAGAAATCTACACAGTGTTTAATGTAATTATCCCAGTTTGATTGAAAAGTAGTACAAAGCAGATACAAAAACAGAATCAAATTAAAGGTGGTATTTGAACCCACAAACTTCTCCATGTAGGAATTGGCTTGAGAAGGTAACTTGGTTGCAAATATGAAGGTAAATAAATATTTATTAAACAATATTGCTAAAATATGAAGTTATTTGCCTCAACATATCCTCCAACACCTCTGTAGTTGGTGTTTCCTTCTCTGTAATTCCCCTCAAAGAATTCTGCACTCTTCAACTGATACTATATCAAAACAGTAGTTTTAACAAACTTGAGAGACTCCAATTCCTGGCCTTTTCTTATCAATGTAGCTTTTGATTGTATTAAATCTTCCCCACAATAAGGTCCTATGATCCTTCTGTGTCCTGTGAGAAAAATCTATCAATATTCCATTTGGAATCCCAAAACAGAGTTTCCATAACCTTCTCAGCATATCTGAAACTAAAAGAACTCAAGACAAAAATCAAGCTTTGAAATGAAATTTTGAAAAAGAGGCAAAATAATGAACGATGCAGGAAACATCAAGAGAAGGAGGAAAGAACACACAGAGTCACTGTTCCAGAAAGAACACATTGACAATCCACCATCTCAGGAGGTAGCTTGTGAGCAGGAACTAATGATGCTCAAGGAAGAAGTTCAAGCTACACTGAATACATGAGCCAATATTAAGGCTCCAAGAACTGACGGAATACCCATATCAATGTTTCAGAAGACTGAAGATGCACTGGAAGCACTCAGTCATCTATGCCAGGAAACTGGGAAGATAGCTATCTAGTCAACTGAGTGAAAGAGATCCAGAATTGTGCCCATTCCAAATAAAGGTGGCCCAACAGAATGCTCAAACTGTGGAATGATTCATTGATACTGCACACAAGTAAAATTTTAAAATCTTTATCGGGGGTTCATACAAGTCTTACCACAATCCATACATACATCAATTGTGGAAGGCACATTTGTACATTCATTGCCTTCATCATTCTCAAAACATTTGCTCCCATAAGTGAAATTTTACTTAAGATTACCCAACAAAGTTTGCAGGACTGCATTGACAGGGAACTGCCAGAAGTTCAGGCTGGATTCAGAAGAGAATGTGGAACAAGGACTATCATTGCTGATGCCCGATGGAGACTGGCTCAAAGCAGAGGACACCAGGAAGATGTGTACTCATGCTTCATCGTGCAAAAGCATCCTATGGATGACCTTGAGCAGAACGGGGATTTCGGAACTCTTCCTGTGCTCATTCAGAACTTGTGCGTGGACCAAGAGGCAGTTGTTTGAACACCACAAGGGAATGAATGCTGCATTGTTTGAAATCAGGAAAGTTGTGTCCAGATTGTAACTTCTCACCATACTTGTTCAATCCTTCTTTTTTTTTTTTTTTTACAATTTTTTTAAATTAGGGGCTCATACAACTCTTATCACAATCCATTCATATACATACATCAATTGTATAAAGCACATCCGTACATTCTTTGCCCTAATCATTCTCAAAGCACTTGCTCTCCACTTAAGCCCCTTGCATCAGGTCCTCTTTTTTTTCCCCTCCCTCCCCGCTCCCCCCTCCCTCATGTGCCCTTGGTAATTTATACATTGTTATTTTGTCATATCTTGCCCTATCCGGAGTCTCCCTTCCCCCTCTTCTCTGCCGTCCCTCTCCCAGGGAGGAGGTCACATGTGGATCCTTGTAATCAGTTCCCCCTTTCCAACCCACTAGCCCTCCACTCTCCCAGCATCGCCCCTCACACCCCTGGTCCTGAAGGTATCATCCACCCTAGATTCCCTGTGCCTCCAGCCCCCATATGTACCAGTGTACAACCTCTGCTCTATCCAGTCCTGCAAGGTAGAATTCGGATCATGGTAGTTGGGGGGAGGAAGCATCCAGGATCTGGGGGAAAGCTGTGTTCTTCATTGGTACTACATCGCACCCTGACTGACCCATGTCCTCTCCTAAACCCCTCTGAGAGAGGATCTCCAGTGGCCGACAAATGGGCCTTGGGTCTCAACTCTGCACTTCCCCCTTCATTCACTATGGTTGGTATATATATATTCTTTTTTTTTTTGAATGATGCCTTATACCTGGTCCCTTTGGCACCTCGTGATCGCACAGGCTGGTGTGCTTCTTCCATGTGGGCTTTATTGCTTCTGAGCTAGATAGCTGCTTGTTCACCTTCAAGCCTTTAAGACCCCAGCCACTATCTCTTTCCATAGCCGAGCAC
This sequence comes from Tenrec ecaudatus, assembly GCF_050624435.1. Classification (NCBI taxonomy): domain Eukaryota; kingdom Metazoa; phylum Chordata; class Mammalia; order Afrosoricida; family Tenrecidae; genus Tenrec; species Tenrec ecaudatus. The sequence goes on along the minus strand of NC_134530.1, from coordinate 119,077,355 downwards.
CATCAGCTTTCTTCGCCACATTTGCTTATACACCTGTTTGTCTTCGGCGATTGTATCATGGAGGTGTGCAGTCAATGATTTTTTTTTGTTCTTTGATGCCTGATAACTGATCCCTTCAGGACCATGCGATCACACAGGCTGGTGTGTTCTTCCATGTGGGCTTTATTGATTCTGAGCTAGATGGCCGCTTGTTTATCTTCAATCCTTCAAGACCCCAGACACTATCTCTTTTGATAGCCGGGCACCATCAGCTTTCTTCACCACATTTACTTGTTCATCCGCTTTGGCTTCAGCAGTTGTGTCAGGAGGGTGACCATCGTCGAGTGCCAATTTAATAAAAGAAAGTATTCATGCATTGAAGGAGTGCTTGAGTAGAGGCCCAAAGTCCTTCCGCCACCTTATTACTAAACCTATAAATATTGACACATAGATCTATTTCCCCATCCTCATATATGTATTTGCATGTACATGTGTTTGTCTAGACTTCCATAAATGCCCCTTTACTCCCAGCTCTTTCCTCCATCTCCCTTGACTTTTCTCCTGCCCCACTACCATGCTCCGTCCCCCCCCCCCTCCCGGGGCTACAGCTATACCTCTTCTCTACGCAGCCTTACCCTTGATCGTTCCCCACCAGGCCTGCCACTCCCCCTCACTACCATTTTGGGTCCCATGTTATTCCCTTGTCCCTGTGTTTGTTAACACCACTTCCAATCCTTTTTTAAAAAACTTGTTCAATCTTTAAGCTAAGCAAATCATCAGAGAAGCTTGGTTATATGAAGTAGAATGCTGTGTCAGGTTGGGAGGCTTATTAACGAACTGCAGCATAGGGTATGACACAGCCATGCTTGCTGAAAGTGAGGAGGAATTGAACCACTTGCTGATGAAGACACGGGATTGTAGTTTTCAGTATGACTTACAACTCCCTATAAGGAAGACCAAAAGCCTTACAACTGCATGAGTAGGTGACATCCAACATGGTAAATGGAGAAAGGGTTAAAGTTGTCAAGGATTTTGTCTTACTTGGATCCACAATCACTGCTCATGGAAACAGCAGTCAAGAGAGCAAAAGATGTATTACAGCAGGTAAATCTGCTGCACTTGAGAGCATTGTTAAAGCAAGGATGTTATTACGTTGAAGACTAAGATGAACCTTACCCAAGTCATGGTATTCTCTATTGTATCATATGCATGTGAAAGTTGGATGTTGAATAAGGAGACTAAAGAAGAATAGATGCATTTGAATTGTGGCACTGAAGAATATTCAAAGTACCATAAGGCAGTGCTATCCAGTTCTATAGTGTCACTATGAGTCGGAATGAACTCAATAGAAGTCAGTAGTCACAATTGTATGTTGGTTATGTTATGGGCAGCTAACTTGTTTCTTTTGTTCACAGGTCTTCAAATTGAGAAGAACCACACTGAGAACTACATCCATAATTTATGTGGCAGGGTCATAGATGTTGAATCTGAGTCTAATGTTGCATCTGAGTCTAATGTTGCCTAGAGACTAATGCTGTCATGAAATGTGAATTTTGAGGGGCTCCCTAGTGGTGTAGTGGATTATGAGTTGGGTTGCTAATCTCAAGGTCAGTTGTTTGAACCCATTAGCCACTTCTAGTTGAGAAATATGAGGTTGTCTGATCATATAAAGATTTACATTTTGGAAACCCAAAGGGGCAGTTCAACATGAAGGGTTGCTCAGTAGGGTTGGTCTGAGTCACAACCACCATGACGACAGTGAATTTTCTTATCACTTGTTTGCTTTTTGGAGATGGTGAATGCAATTTGCATGAGGGAGGAGTATAAATACTTAATGACCTGGGTGAGGGTAATAAAGTAATAAAATAATTAATAGCCAAAAATTCTTTGATATGCCTTTCATTTAGAGTTTGGATCAATAAATCCTCCCCTAGAATTTGAGTAACTCTGATATTTGCTTTGATCTAGTCAGAATCTGATCAGAATGTGACAGAAGCCCTGTTGGGCAGGTTATTGGGCCCAGTTCTTATGACCGTGACAGCCTCTACTTAAGTCTTGTTGGAACACTGACTCTGGAAATGCTGAGAGGGTGCTGAAGGGACTACACGTAGGTGCTCGCATTGACAGTTCCAAGCCCAGCCTTTTAGCCATCCCCATCAAGTCACTGGTTTTGGGAATGAAGCCATCTTGGAACTTAGCTAGGAGCTCACCTGCTGAATAATCTCCGATGGTACAGCAGAAGAATCACCCAGTGCAGCCCTATTCACCGGATTGTCTAAAGAAAAAGAGTGGAATATAATAAAACTATGCTTTTAAAACCACAAAGTTTTAGAGTGACTTGTTATGCAGCGAAAGATAAGCAAGAAATGGGTTGCCCGTGTTGTTAGCTACCGCTGAGCATGCTCAAAGGAATAAATAACTGCCTGGTCCTGTGGTTTTCCTTTGACTGTTTGCAGTGCTCCATAGTGATCTCATAGGCTGGTTTTCAAAGGCAAATGACGAGCACTTTCCTCCTACTCCCTCTTAGTCTGGAAGCTCCACTGACATCTATTCAGCATGACAGCAAAACACAAGTACATGAGACTCTGTTCTTGAGACACACTGGCCAGGAAAGCATATCAGTATATATGTAATCTAAGGAAATACAGGGAAGCTTACTTTTCCCAATGGAATGTGCCCTCACAATGTTGGTGAGTCGACTTTTTATAAAGGTAATTACATCTCAAATGTGTGAGGGATGCGTTCTATTTTTCTTGTCCATAAAGATTGTAGATAATAGACACTACCCCACTTATTCACAGGCATGTTGAGAGGAGCAGATGAGATAATGTATGTGAAAGGCAGCCACAAAGCCGTTTCCACTATGCAAATGCAAGACATTATTATTATTTTGAAGACATATTTCAGCAAAGTGAAAGTTTCTTTTGCAATTCAAATTGTCACCCAGCTTTTATCAATTTTGTAAGTTCAGCTCATCACATATTGATTCTTCTATACACCTAGGTATTAATAGGCATGCAAAATTTCTATCCTATAAATATAGTCTTTATTCACTATTGGATTAAAGCAATGCCTGCTAATAAAACTGGAAAGATACATTTGAGCACAATGCTGACATGTAAGGAATATATTTCAACTCAAGTAAGCACAACTGGTATTACTTAACTCAATCTTGCACAGACTGTGGGAGCAATGTGGGAGGATGCTGGGAGCAGCTACCTTGAGATAGCAGTCTCCCCTGGGCTGTGGTTCTGCTTTATCTTGGTACTAAGTGAGGAGTACAGTGTTCATACAGGAGGGAAATAAAGAGGTGTCAAAATATTTTCTTCCGTTACAAAGAGCAAAGTTTTGTAAAGGCTCAGCTGTAGATGTGTGCGTTGATTCCGTTACGAACACTGAGACTGTGGAAAACTTGTCAAACTTCAGGCTCTTGAGCTCAAATACAGCAAGCGATGTTTCAAGTTGCAAATGACAATTCCTCCCCCTCAGAAAGCTAGCCTACATAAAGACAGCTCAGAGCATAAGCACATACCCCTCTAAGTAGCACGAGCACTGTGTGCTTTTACAGCCTAACTTGTTTCGTCTGAATGGCACATGCCTCAGTCAGCCTGCTCCCGGGTTGTCTCGGTGTTGCCTTCCACCACCAGTGCCTCAGCTGAGCGGGGCTCTACTCTGCAGCTCAGTCAGAACTTCACCAAATGGAGGGGCACTCTGCAAGCATGTTCACCAAGCTGATCACGAGCTGGAAGGAGAGATGCTGCTCAGACACTGACCCAACTTTCCCTGGAGCCATAGGAACCATGCACTTTGGCTACTAACCACAACGTCAGCCGTGGGAAATGACCAGCTGCTCCAAGGGAGAAGTAGGAGGCTTTCTACTCCATAAAGAGTTCTCATCTCAGGGGGATGATTGATGATTTACTTTGCTGTTCTGCGGGGGTGCTTTGCTTCCCTGCCTTTAGTTTGCTTGTTTTTGTTTGTTTGGTTGGTTGTCTCTTGTTGTCTGCTAGTGGGTTTGTTGCTGTTAGTGGAGTAGTTGGTCTTACAAGGTTTTTAATTTGTCATAGTACGACCACCAAAGTAAACCTGAGTTGTGCACATCCCAGGGACAAGCAGATGGAGTCTGGGCCCTCATTGAAGTCTAGCCCCGATCCAAGAAGAGCTAGTTCTGATAACATGGTCCTGTTCGGAACTCACCTTCATTAAATGATGACTGTGTCAGTTACATGATCTCCTGTCAACTTGTGAAGGGGTGGATCAGGTCAAAGCCTGTCAATCAGGGCTCAGATTGATGACCTCATTTGGAGGCGCAAAGGAGATAAATAGCTCACCGGAGACAAGATATACTTTCTGCTTTGTCTTCTTCATGAAAAATCATACGGAGCTTCATTGATGGAGCCAGAGCCCTGGAGCTAGAGGAGCCACGTGGAGACCCACACCAGCACCGAGATGCTTCCACTGTCACTTACTTATCCACAAGACTTTCCTCCCACTGGCCTGTGATCTTCCTGCATTCAGCATGATTGCATGTGTTGCATGAGTCTAAAGAGTTGTTTATAAACTGTTATCAGACGTGTGTGCTGTGTTATTGCAGGTTGATTACAGAAACAAATTCAGAGAGAGTCATATGTGTATAAGAAAGAGCTTTATATTAAAGAGCAATTGTATAATAAGAAAACATCCCAGCCCAGTCTAGATCAAGTCTATAAGTCTAATATTAGCCCATATGTCCAATAACAATCTATAAATTCCTCTTCAGACTCATGCAAAACATGCAATGATTCCAAATGCAGGAAGATCACATGCCAGTGGGTGGAAAGTCTTGTGGATCCAGTGGCAGTGGAAGCTGGCAGGGGTCTCCACGTGGCTCCTCCAGCTACAGGGCTCTAGTGTAGTTCCATGTGTCTTGTCAGCAGGAGGACGAAGCAGAGAGAATCTGTATATATCTGGCCTCCAGTGAGCTATTTATCTCCATAGCACCTCCAAGTGTGATCATCGAGCTGCAACCTGATTGACAGGCTAGACTCCACTCCTTCTCAAGTTGACACCAGATTATGTAACTACCACATGGGCTAGTAATGGATTAATGGACTATATCTGGACTGGGCTGGGATGTTTTCTCAATGTACAGTTACTCTTTGATATAAAATTCTTTCCTATACATATGTGTCTCCCTGGATTTGTTTCTCTACTCTGCCCAGACTGACACAATTACTGAAGATAAGAGTGCTACAGAAAAATGGGATGAAGAAGGAAGATGGTCCCCGGCTATCAATTGGAAGAGGGCATGAGTCCTTAAAGACTTGTATCCAAACAAGCAGCCATCGAAGCAAGGAGTCAACTAAGTACACACGGAAGAAGCACACCAGTGTGTATGATCCAAAGATGACAATAGCAAAATTCAAATAGGAGAAAGGGAAAAGCATCCAAAATTAAATTGCAAGCACCCAATTTACAGAAGGCTGTGGAGGACAGTGGGAACCCAAAGCCCACCTGCAGAATACCTAGCCTGGTTAAGACACTGCCAGAACACTCCCACAAGAGATTCTCCTAGGTGCTAGTAGTTGTTGCTTGCTCCATGGCTTACATTTCTTCCCTGGCCTTTGAAATACATTCACAGTGGTATTTTCTTTCTTGCCCACTGTTTGCCTTTATCTCTGTTTTATTATTATTCTATCCTTACCACTTTATTTTTTTGTTTTTGTTTTTACCATTTCTGTTGGGTTTTTCAGTTTGCTTCTAAGCACAAAAAGAGCAGAGGCATAGAGATTCGAAGTGGTGGGTGTTGGACAGGATTCTCTAGAGAGACAAACCAGATGGCTAGTAATTATATAGAAATATATTTGTAAATATAGATATATAATACAAGAAATGAACCATTAAATTATATACAGATAGACAATACAAGAAAGTAACAGTTAAATTATAACACAGTGAGACACTAGCAGTCCTTTAAGGTTTGAGAGCCGCCAGTTGCCAGTCCCCTTCTGTAGAGAGAGCTGGGCTATATATACCCAGGCAGCAAACAGCAAGGCAGGTCCCCAACTGTCATCAACTGTCAGTCTCCAGCTCCAGAGATGAACATTCCAATCATGTGGGCTTAAAGGGACCTCAACTGACAGCGACACAGTCCACAGGCTAGGCATCCCACAGGTAGTGTACCCCTTTAAACTGAGGCACAGAACAAACAAGGTGAGGCTCACCGAGCCATTTATCCCTCTGCCCCTCAGTTAATCCTACTTGTGTTTATCGGCCAGGCTGGCACAATAAACAATCGCATGGTGCAAGAGTTTTTAGTGGAGGTAGGGGTACGGCGTGGGAGATAGGAAGAGTGAGGCAGTGGAGGGAGCACACATGCATGTGGAAGTGGGGAGGGAGCATTCTAGAACTGACGATACTGATGATGATTACACAACTCATTTTTAAATTATTTAACCATGGGGGGGATGTTCTAAAATCGATTGTAGTAATGATTGTACAATTTTTCTTGTTATGATTGAATGATTGAATTGTGTGGCATGTGGATTAAATGTCAATAAAACTGTTTTGTTTTTTAGAGTTAAACTCTAGGAAAAGTCTTACTCTGTCCTATAAGGTCACTCTGAGTCAGGAGGGACTTGACAGCAGCAAGTTCCTTTAACATGTGGAGCTTCAGAGTTTGCAGTTTTGTAGCAGAATGTATCTCCTAGAGGCCCAGTCAGCAAGGGGGAACCTCGAAGCTGTAACCAACCTTTGCCTTCATTGCCATTCAACAAACACCTTTATTGAAATAGTACCTTAGCTTCAGGGAAAGTGCTAAAAATCTCTTTTTTAAAGCTTCCTGAACAGGACTATGCATTCATCTCATTTCACATGCTAGCCCAAGTGTGTACAAAGCATAAAAATACTAGCAGCTGCAGCAGAAACAATAATAAAACAAGCTAAAAAATAAAACACGCTAAAAGTCTTGAGGCCTTATTAGGTATCCTCACAACAATGCTATCAACAAGATTTCAGCAACGAAATGCAGACATTCAGGAGGTTGTCCGGGGGTCACATAGCTGGAAGGAAAGGAGCCGGATTAAAGCTTGAGTCTGGTTCTGGAGGTAAATGCTTGGCCATTGCGTTTTGCTGGCTGCTCATGGGTGAGGATGAGGGCAGGTGATAACTGTCATTTATTGAAAGATATTAGAGCAGCCACTAAGCCTTGGGCTTTCAAGACAAACAGGACTCCAATCTCAGCCACGAGATAATTTTGCGACCCCAGGCAGGTTGCTGAGCATCTGAGTCTCAGATTCCCACCTGTGAGAGGGAATCATTACAATGTCCACTTCCAGGGAAGAAATTGGTTTTAATATTTGTCAGGGGCCTTTATTCAATAAGCATTCAGCAAGTGAGAGGTGGATTAGTATTTGTTACTGTGTGCCAGGCAGCGAGCGCCAGAGGCCCAGTGGTCACACACTGGCTGCTGACCTCAAAGGCACCAACTGGGAACCACCGGGGGCTTCCCGGAAGCGGGATGGGGGCTTTCTACTCCTAGAAAGAGGTAAAGTCCCAGGAAGATACAGGGGCAGTTCTCTACCCTATAGGTTCACTGTGAGTTGGTATTGACTCAATGGCAGTGAGTATGCTTTTTTGATTTGGTATGGGCCAGGCATCATATATGTACTACTTTATTTAACCCACCAACAGCCAAGAAAAGTGTAACAACCATGCATAAACTTACACTTAGATTTTCCAAAAGCGATACAGCTGAATCAACATTCAGCCATAGGCCTATAAAACTCCAAAATAGTGCTAGCGCCACTGTGTTCCGCAATCTCTCTCAGTGCACTAGTCTGTACTCATATCAGCCCGTCCTCCATCTCTCTCAGTGCACTAGTCTGTACTCATGTCAGCCCGTCCTCCATCTCTCTCAGTGCACTAGCCTGTACTCATGTCAGCCCGTCCTCCATCTCTCTCAGTGCACTAGTCTGTACTCGTAGCCCATCCTCCATCTCTCAGTGTACTAGTCTGTACTCATATCAGCCCATCCTCCATCTCTCAGTGCACTAGTATGTACTCATGTCAGCCCGTCCTCAATCTCTCTCAGTGTACTAGTCTGTACTCATGTCAGCCCGTCCTCCATCTCTCTCAGTGCACTAGTCTGTACTCATGTCAGCCCGTCCTCCATCTCTCTCAGTACACTAGTCTGTACTCATAGCCCGTCCTCCATCTCTCTCAGTGTACTAGTCTGTACTTATGTCAGCCCGTCCTCCATCTCTCTCAGTGTACTAGTCTGTACTCATGTCAGCCCGTCCTCCATCTCTCTCAGTGCACTAGTCTGTACTCATATCAGCCCGTCCTCCATCTCTCTCAGTGTACTAGTCTGTACTCATGTCAGCCCGTCCTCCATCTCTCTCAGTGCACTAGTCTGTACTCATATCAGCCCGTCCTCCATCTCTCAGTACACTAGACGGTACTCATATGAGCCTGCAGCACGGATAATCTTTGGAGGACCATTTAACATTCCTCAGCAATGATACTATGGAGCTGTGATTCGTTGCTCCTCACACTCTCTTTTATACTCTAAATCCCAAGTGTATAATGCCCTTTTAAAAATGCTATTGCAAATTTCTAGGGGACACATATCTTACTTGTAAATGCTAGCATTTTATGAAGATGCTTTAATGCACTATAATTTAGTAATCACGAGTTCAGCCCCCAATAAGCAGTTAGCTCTGGTTGTGTTTATCTTGGTTTTGCACTCACTTGTTGTGTACCTGCCAGGAACTTGAAATTCTAGCCTATAAAATGAGAGACGAGATGGGCACTTTCTTCTAGTTCCAATGTGCTAATGTTGGTTTTGTTGTTGTTAGTTGTTGAATTGGTTCTGCCTCATAGAGACCCTATGTGCAACAGGACAAAACACTCTCTGGTCGTGCACTATCCTCACAATTAGGTTTATGATTTAGCCTATGGAAGCTGCCATGTATCAACCAATATCATTGAGGGCCTTCCTCTTTTTTGATGCTCATCTTCTTTACCAAGCATGACATCCTTCTCCAGGGACTGGTCTCTCCTGACAACATGTCCAACGTAAGTGAGACAAAATCTCAGCATCATTGCTTTTCAAAGGAGCATTCTGGCTGTATTTCTTCTAAGATAGGTTTGTTTGGGGTTCTTTTGGCAGTCCACGGTATTTTCAATATTTTTTCCAGAAACCATAATTCAAATGCATCAATTCAATCATCAATGTCCAACTTTTACACACTGTAGAAGTTACATAACTTGAGTGAAGAGGTGGGTTCTAGCCTGTCAATCAGGTCACAACTTGATGACCTCATTTGGAGACAGGGAGATACATAGCTCACTGGAGGCCAGACCCACTCTCTCTGCCTTCCCTTTCCTGCTCTTGACACATCCAGAAAACTGGAGGAGACACGTGGAGACCTGCACCAGCGTTGAGATGCTTCAACTGCCACTGGATCCACAAGAGTTCCTACCCGCTCACCTGTGGGTAGATCTTCCTGCATTTGGCATCATTGCATGTGCTGCGTGAGTCTAAGGAGGAATATATGACATATGGGCTAATCTAGGATTTATGACCTTGCTCTTGACTGGCTTTGGATGGTTTTTCAATATATAATTAATCTTTGATATAAAGCTTTTTCTTATACATATATGGGTGTCTATGAATTTGTTTCCCTAGCCCACCCAGATACACACACATACATGCAATGGAAAATACCATGGTGTGGATTAGGCACAGTTTAGGTCTCAAAGTTAACATCCTTGCTTTTCATTACTTTAAAGCAGTCTTGTGTAGCACTTTTACCCAGAGCAATGCATCGTGTGATTTCTTGACTACTGCTTCCATGAACATTGTTTGTGAATTCAAGCAAGATAAAATCCTTAGGAACGTCAATCTTTTCTCCATTTATTGTGATGTTTCCTATTGGTCCTGTTGTGAGAATTTGGGATTTCTTTACATTGCATTGCAATCAATACTGAGGATTGCAATCCTTTGACCTTCATTACCAAGTGCTTTAAGTCCTCCTCACTCTCAGCAAGCAATGTGCTACTGCTATTTAGTACCTAATATACATATTTCAACTTGATTACTTTAGACACAAAGCCAGAAAGACCATTCCAAAGGACAACCAAGAGTGGACTCCAAATATACCAATACTCATGAAGCTGGCAAAGGATCAGGCAACATTTCATTCTACTACACAAAAGGTTGCTTGCTATGCATCAGAGTTGACTTGGGGGCAACTAAAAACAACAATAACACACACACGTACATACACATGTATAACACTCAAGAGCCTTTACACCAATGACCCCACCTACCAGGAACCCAGCAATATTGTTAGTGCTGAGACAGCCTGCTTCAAAATGCAGATGCAGAGACCCTCAAGATTCTGATGCAGCTGATCTGACTGAAGCTTAAAAATTCGTGTTTTGTGAACATTTTCAGATTCCAGATGAACAGTCTAATTTGGGAAGCCAGCCAACTTGGCATGGCGAGCAAAATCTCCAGGCATTAAAAGGATCATCATCTGAAAGCACAGAGACCCCAGGATTCACTCCCACTTCTGGAAACTGAGCTATAGACATCTTGGTCGGTGTCACATCACTTTTTTTTTTTACCTCTTTGGGATATAGTTGATAAAGCCTTCCAAGCTGAGTTTGGAAATCCTTGATGTTGGGAGAAAAAGCAGTTGGCCTGCTTCCCCATACCTGGGCTGATGTTCCCCAAACTTACAATTTAGACTCTGTGCATTGAAACCCCTGCCCAAAGGGAGCAAATGAATTATTAAGCCAAAAGTGAAATGGACCAAATTTGACACTCTCGGTTACATGACATAACATGCTGATAATCAAGGGGGAATGTCCACAAATTACTTATGCAAAATAAATGTTGCTAACATGATGACATCAACTTTAAAAATAAGCATAGTTCTAGAAAGCATTAGAATTGGCCTACCTATTAAAGGCTTCACATTTCAATTGAAAATAACCTAAGTGCAAGAAAGAAAAAGTTTGGTCAATAAACCCCAGAATTACGAGTAGCACATAAGTATGAAGCTGCTCTCAGTTCCTACATTTGCTAAACGGGGTCATGATGTGATTCCGAACAGTTAAAAAAGGTGAATACAAAGGGTCAACATGGACCAAGGAAATTGTAAAAGCAACTGCAAATGACACCCTTTGCTGACCATTGCCCAGCTCCGCTTGTCAGGTCGGAAAGGTTGTAAGCAGCCAGAGAAGAATGAGTCCTTTCTTCAGCATAAATACCACGCACACCATGAAAGTAAACACAAATACTTGCCAAAAAACCAATGATGTTATTTGTAAAAGGCTGCAGATCAAGGAACTTTATGTCCACTGTCATTATTTGTCCTGCGCAAACTCATGTAAGCCAGTAGGCAAAGGCAATAGCTAATTTGCCAGTGTAAAGCACTATGTTGTGTGTGATGTTGAGTAATTCTTTTTTGAGAGTTAACTACAAATAGGAGCCCTTATGGATTATGCATTGGGCTGCTAACTGCAAGGTCAGAACTTCAAAACCATCAGCCATTCAACTCAAGAAAGATGAAGTTTTCCATTCTTGTACAAAGTTACAGCCTCAGAAATGCACAGGGGCAGGTCTGCTTGGGGTTGCTATGAGTCAGAAGCAACTCAGTGGAAGAGAGTTTTTCAGTTTGATCTGAAAAGAGTGGCTAATAATACTCACTGAAGAATAGTTGACAATTGTTTCATTATAATCTGCACAGATATTCTAGTCTTCATGTTACATATACATGCAGTGTTTATTACATCCTGTACAGAAGTGGCAGGCTGTGGTAAACTGTTAACATACTTTGTTACTAACTGAAACCCTAACCGTTTCTGTCCACCCAGAAAGACCGGGTGATGGGTTTTGGAGAAAATCAGCCATTGGAAGCCCTATGGGACACAGTTCGATTTTGTCCCATGTGAAATCACTAGCAGTTGGAATGCACTTGATGGCCAGAGTTGCAGTTTCAGACTTTGATAAGGGAAAAGGGCTTCTGTGATACACTGTGTGACCTGCATGATCCTGTGACCATGGTCAGTGACCAGTACATAGCAGGTGACCAGTGGCCTCACCACGCTGCTCAGATTGCCACATAAAAGCACAGAGATTCCAGGAGTTCTTGGTCAGCATCACATTACTCTTCTTACCTCTTTGGGGTATATTTGATAAAACCTACAGGGCTGAGTTTGGAAATGCTTGATGTTGGGGGAAAAAAAACAGTTGGCCTGCTTCCCCACCCCAGAACTTTCCTGGGCTGATGCTCTAAAAAGTTACACTTTAGAAGCTATGAAAATTTACCAGCATCTTCATGTCATTCAGGAAACACTAAAGTGAGACTCTGTTTGGGTTAGAACCTAGTTAATATCTCCCATGTTTTCTAATTTTATTTGGTGGCTGGATGTTCTCTCTTGATGAACCAGTCGGTTTTAGATGTCAAATATTTCACCAGATGGCTGCTTCCCCAAACTCAATAAAGTGAGGAAAATCTAAGATACAGGAGAAACCAGACAACCCCAAAAAGTGCAATCAAAACCTTCTTTTAAGGCTAATAATCACGTTAGAACTTCTCTTCACAGCCTACAATCTCACTCAAAGGTGACAAGGAGAGGCAGGGGTATTTGATATTTGATATTTCTTTACAAGTATGGATATGTGATATTGTATTTGACATTTCTTTACAAGTACAAGCTGTTAATCATCTCCTTGTCTAAATCATACACTCCTCTCCTCCCGAGTTCCTCTGTTCTCCAAGCCTCAGACCTGTCTACTCTACCCACTTTGCTCCCTGCCCCAGCTTTTCTCACTGTCTCAACTCTAACTAGTGAAGTGTAGTAGATAGTAGAACAAGGAGCAAGAGGTCTGATATCCAGCCCTATTCATGCTTTAGCTGGTACTTCTGTAAAGAGTTCCAGTCTCAGACGCTCACAGAAGCAGTTCTCCCCTGTTCTATGCAGTTGCTATGAGTCGGCATCAACTTGAGAGAAATGTGTTTGGTTTGGAATATGGAGCCCCAAATAAGTCCCTTAAACTTTCTGAGGCTGTATCACTCCCATCCCATCATTATACTCATCATATTGTGGTAGTTGCATAATCTCTTGTCAATTTGAGGATGAAGAGTGAAGGGGCGAAGTTTAGCCTGTCAATCAGGTGGCAGCTTGATGACCTCATTAGGAGTCGCTAAGGAGATAAATAGCTTGCTTGAGGTCGGACACAGGCTCACATTCTGCTAAACATCCCTGTTGAGAAGACACATGGAGAGAGACTGATGGCAGTCAGAGCCTCGGAGCATAAGGAACCATGTGGAGACCCCTGCGAGCACCGAGTTGCTTACAATGCCACTGGATCCACAAGACTTCCCACCCACTGGCCTGTGATCTTCCTGCATTCGGCATCATTGCATGTGTTTCATGATTCTGAAGAGGACTTTATAGATTGGTATCAGACATCTGGGCTAATACCGGACTTATGAACTTGATCTGGACTGGGCTGGGATATTTTCTCAATGTTCAATTACTCTTGTATATAAATCTCTTTCTTATACACTGCATTAGTTTATTGTGCCAACCTGGCCGATAAACACATGTGCGGTTAATTGAAGGGTAGAGGGATAAATGGCTCGGTGAGTCTTGCCTTTCTAGTTCTCTGGTCTCTTGCTTTCTGATGGTTGGACAGGGTGCAGCTGCCTTAGCCAGTCCCTGCTTTAGCTAACAAGGCTCACTTCCTGCAAGACATCCCTAAGGAGAAGCCAGATGGACCTACCCTGATGCAGCCCTGGGTGCTGGAACAGACACATGGAGACCCCTGCCAGCGCTGAGATGCTTACACGCTCACTGATTCAGCTTTCTTCCTGCTGTCGGCATCATTGCATGTGTTTTGTGAGATGGAGGAGGACTTTGTGGATTGGTGTTGGACACATGGGTTAATGTTGGACTTGTGGGCTTGGGCAGCACTAGGTTGGGAGGTTTTCTTGATGCACACTTAACCTTTATCTAAAACTCTCTTTTATACATAAGTTTTTGTGGATTTGTTTCTCTAAAGTACCCAGACTAACACATACACATGTGAGTCTCCCTGGATTTGGTTCTCTAGTCCACATGGACTAACATAATAATATATTTGAATTAGATGATATTAAAGATCTAAAACTCTACAATAGTTTCTACAATTTTAGCAGTTTTGGCTACCAGTTTAGGTCAAGCAAAAGTATTAGAATTCTCATGATTAATGAAGACAGAATTATTTTTTATAAACCTGGAAAATAAAAAATGAATAATGTGTGCTAATTTCCTCATTTGACAAAATGAAAGAGCAATAGGTTGCAGCCCATTCTTGGCATGAGTATAGAAATACAGGATCATCACTTCTCATTTTGGCTAAGATCAAGTGTAGTGTCTGTTCTTCTTGGTATAATATCTGACAACATGCTGTAGGACAATATGCTAAACGTATGTTTGCAAGTAGGAGTTGGACTAGGAGCTTGCTCCATCCACTCCACGCATCCACCTGGCATGGCAATACTTCCAGGCATGGTGCAGCCCCTTAGGTGGGGTCCTTTAAAAAAATACAGGATTATATGTTTTCGTTAGAATTTCAGGACAACCCAGTCAAGCTTTCCAATCATAAGGAAAAAAGAGCAAAGAATATCTAATGTATATATCAAAAAAGAAGGGAAATGGCCACTGCAGGAAGCATAAAACAAGATAAAAACAATCTAAACCAGTGGTTCTCAACTGTAAAGCTTTAATACAGTTCCTCATGTTTTGGTGACCCCCCACCATAAAATTATTTTCATTGCTACTTCATCACTGTCATTTTGCTAGTTATGAAACATAATGTAAATATCTTATATGCAGGATGCATTTTCATTGTTACAGATTGAACATAATTAAAGCATAGTGATTAATCACAAAATAATATGGAATTACATATTGTGAAATATTTATTTCTAATTACAAATAAATGTCATTTTGTCTTGAAGCATGGTGTAATGTGGGTAACAGTTATCACGCCAGGTACTCATGTGGGGTGTATCTGCATGTGGGAAGACCCTCCCGCAGACAGATAGAGGAGTGCTGTCTAGGTTCCTAAGACCATCGGAAATATGTGTTTTCTGATGGTCTTAGGTAACCCCTGTGAGAACCCCTGATCTAAGCAGAAATATTCATTGTAAAATAAACATATATGTAGATTATAGCTCTTTACTAAAAATTAAGTGGCTTTCAAATTTTATTAGACAACAAAACTCAGCTACATGTTGTCTATGATGAAAAGTTAAAAGAAATTAAAATAAATAAAAAGATTGGCAAAATTTACCCCCAAAATATTAATAGCACAAAAAGTAGGCATGGTAGTTACATAATCTCATGTCAACTTGAGGGTATAAGATCCAGGAACCCAAGTGGAAGGTGAATTATGAGAATGACGAGTGCAACGAATGTATAAGGGTGCTTTGCTCAATTGATGTATGTACAGATTGTGATAAGAGCCTTATGAGCCCCAATAAAAAGATTAAAAAAAAAAAAGAGTGAAGGGGTGGAGGTTAGCCTGTCAATCGGGTCACAGTCTGATGGTACCACTTTGTGGGTATAGCCTTATCATAAGGAGGGTCCTGAGAGCCTTCCCTTGCTCTCTCTGCCTCATCTTCCTGCCAGTGAGCCACTGGCAGACCTGCCAGAAACCTAGAGTTCATCCACCACCATTGGATGCACAATACCTTGCACCCACCAGCCTGTAGCTTGCACCCACCATTCTGCATGCATGGCATGTGGCTGCCTGATTTATGGACTAGTATCAGGCTTATAGAGTAAGACTTAGGAACTTGATATGAACTTGATATGGACTGGGCTGGAATGTTTGCTAGATATGTGACTACTTCTTGATATAAAGCTCTCTCTTACATATATATGAGTGACCCTGGATTTGTTTCCCTAGTAAACCCAGTCTAATACAGTAAACAAGGGGCTCTAGACAAGACAAAGTCATTTTAATGTGATTTTAATAAAAGTGGTTTAAGAAAAAAACCCAAAACAGGCATGAACTATTACATGGCACAGCATTAAACTATACTCATATAAAATACCAACTGTTGAGTACATGGAGACAAATAGGCAAACCAAATTAAGACCTTGAATAGCATTTTTATTCATTGATAAGTAGTTCCAAAATAAAACTGATGTAAATAGTAATTTTTAATTCATATAATTGATATAACTTGAAACTTACATTGTTGTTGTGTACTACTGAGTCAATTCTGACTCACAGTGACCAACCTCTACGTACAACAGAACAAAACACTGCCAGGCACTGAGCAGCCTGATAATCATTGCATGTTGGAGCCCATTTTTGCAGCTGCTATGCGTCAATGGCCAGTGTGACCAGCCCTCCTCCCTCGGAGGTACTGGAAAATCCATTTCGAGCAGTTTGTCCCTGCAACGAAGGGAGCCTTGTACATGAAACAACAAGGTGAGGCAACACAATACGACAGGACAGGAGGAGTAGCAAAGATTTAATAAGCACCGTTCACTTCAATCGCTAAGCAAGTCCCCTTTCACTTGGAGAAAGACCCCAGTCTAGGGGCATTACATCAGGTTTTCTAGGGAGCGGGGGACAGGATCCTGTTGGCTCACCTCAGTTTTTATCTGGCTCTCCCACCAGCCCCTATTCTTGCATCCTAATGGGTCCTTCTTAGAGGGCGATGAGCAGTCTCATAATCCGCGATGTGTGTACCTCCTTATCATGCGAGGCAGTGTTAGGATGTGTCATCTGGACCTCCTGTGGAACAAAGGATCAGGTGAGGCACTTTGGGGTGCATCACCCAGCCTCTACCTAACACTCCAGAAACCACGTGTCAATGCACCTCCTTGATGGTCTTCCTCTCTTTTGAGGACCTTCTCTAACCAAGCACATCTCCTGATTTCTTCTGACAAGATGCCAAAAGGATGTAAGATAGTCTGTACATCCTCGTTTCCAAGAAGCATTCTGGCTAGGGACAGGTACTTTTGCTCTTCTGATAATCCTAGGTAGTTTCAGTATTCTTCGCCCGTGCCACAAACCAAATGCATCGATTCTTCTTAAGCCTTCCTTATTCCTTGTCCAAATTTCACGTTCATATGAAGTGACTGAAAATTCCATGGCGTGAGTCAAGCACAGCTTAAGCTTCTGAGTGACATCTTTGGACTTCAACACTTTAAAAAGTTCTTGTATTTCACCCAATGCAATGTGCTTCAAGTCTATGCTCTTAAAGAAACTTAAAGCTTATATTCTTTCTGAATACATTTACTTTTCAACTATCTGTGGATGTTTTTAGAATTTAATTCTGTAAAAGGAAATAAAACTTAGATATATATTTATTTTAAGATATGTCATGAAATGAAGAAAATACTAAGAATTTAAATAAAGGAAACTGTTTGCAAAATCAAAAATATGTACAAATGTAACCCTTGGGTTGAAGAAATCAAAATGGAGATTACCAATTATTTTAAAAAATAATAATGATTAGAATATTACATAGTAAATTTTGCAAGATGGAATCAAAACTGTCAAGAACAAAAAGTTTTATATGCTTTCTTTATTAAAGAAATATGACAAATAAAAGAATTGAGCTTGATTATATTTAAAAAGATACAAAATAAACCAGAAAAATCTTTTGAAAGGAAATGAAAAGACAACAATAAAAGCAAAAAGAGATGAAAGTAAATACTAAAATATAACACTGTGACAAGTCCAGAACAAATCGATGTTAAGCTTAGTAAATGAGAAACAGGATGTAAGAATAGATGAAAATGATATTCTTAACATTATAACACATTATTAGATTTCGCAAATTTTTTAAACTTCAGTGATTTTAGAAAATAAAAACCAAGGAGATTGACTCAATATGAAGAACTATGTCAATAGGAAAAAAAAACAAAAACATTTAATTTCAATAAAGCTTCTAAGCCAAAAATATTTCACTCCAAGCGTTTGCAAGTTTTAAAGGAATAGGGAATTAGCACATCATATATACAGTTTAAATACAAAAACAGATATAAAACTTTCAAATTCTTTTCACGGATAGCATAGTCATAACAATTCAACAAAGATGGCATGTGGAAAAATGATAAACAATGCTCTTTGGAAGGATAGATATGACAAGTGAAATTCTAGAAAATCAAACTTCTAAAACAAACAATAATAGATCATGGTATGAATTGATGAAGGGTCTAAAGTTTTTCACCTTACTTACAAGTTAACAAATTAGCCTGCTGCAGCTGGTATGTGGCAGACGACACCAGACTTTTAGGTCAGAGAGTGAATTTTATTACTCATAACACAAGGAGCAACATGAGCATCAGCATGTGTATCAGTTCCCTTTGCCCGTCATGTCTCAGGGGAGTGATGCGCTATGAGCCCAGGTAGATGTTTGTACACTGAGTGGGTTGCATTGTGGGAGAGAAACCTTGAGCTCAGGAAACTAGGATCTTTAATAATGGACATAAGCATCTGCCCATTGCTCCGGAGGGAGACATTGTCTTTATTATACTGGACAGTAAACACGTCTGCTATTTGCTCCACAGGGAGACTCTTGAACTTCCAAGACTGTAAGCAAACCTGCCCTTTGTTCCAGAGGGAGACACCGTCTCTAACCTTGCAAAGCTACTCCGAACAAAGAGCAGGTAGTGCCCCTGTTCGCAAGACATGCTGAAGCGTGAGAGACCCGTGGATCACTGACTCCTAGTACATCTCTGGTAGGTATTATTCCAAAAGCACGAGGAAGATTTAAAGTCTGAAAATAATAAAAGTAGCATCAACAAGAGAAACAACGTAAGCGAATTCAACATCTAGTCTTGGCTGCTAAATGAAAACTTTTTAAACTAGAAACATGGTTTCTTTTAATGTCTATCTAATTCAAATCTCGATCCTAAACCAACAAGCTACATCGTGTTCTGCAGAAACCTTGCAGGCATTCCCATTAAAATCAGAAACAAAATAAGGATGTCCACTGTAACTGCTATTATTTAACATTATTCCGAATGTTCCAGCCAATGAAATAAAAATGAAACATACATAAGAGCTGTGAGAGACAAAACTCATCATTGCTTTTAAATGGCATAGTTTTCCGTAGACAATTCAAAAGGATCAAAGAAAACTTTAAAATTAATGAGATCAATAAATACACAAAATAACTTTTCATGTACTAGTGAAGGCCAATCATTTTAAATAATATTAAACCATAATAACGATTTGTATAAGATTTTATTCCCACTAGGCTTTAAAAATATAGAATAATAAAAAGTAAAATGCTGAACAAGAAAGAGTACATCTATATGAAGTTACATTTAGCACCCTACTGAAAATTCAGCTCTTACTCAAGAGGAAATATGAAACAGTCGGTTGCCTACGCCTTCCTGAAAGCAAGCCAGGACCCCGGAAGACCGACTGGATTTGCCGTTGACTCCCATGACTCTGCTGGACAAGGGAGAACTTCCCCATAACGTGTTTCAGGCCGCAATCTTGTTTCTTTTGAATTGATTATTTATTTTTATTAGTTGGGATTTAACGTAGACATCATCTCATTCCATAGTTCAATCACATTAAGAAGAATGTATAATGGTTGTAATCTTTATGAGACCAAAACGCCAGGTCTTTTCTCCCAGAAGCCACTGGGTCCCTTCAAAGAGGTGACCTTTGGGTTTGCAAGCACCTAGACATTGCGTCCCCGCCCCTTAGCTCTGTTAAAAGGGTCTACAGGGCCCCCCACAAGTCCTCCGTCAGGGTGGCCGTTCCCCTGCTGTGGGTTAAAACTAGCACACTCTGATCTGGAAATGGGACCTCAATATATGCCACCTTCCAAAAGTACACAAAGGATTTTTCTTTTCTCTTTCTTTTGAATGGATGTCATTGCGTTACCGCTGATTGCATGTGTGTCAGAGTAGCGATGTATTCCATGGAGTTCTCAATGCCTGATCCGGAGAAACAGAGGTTTAGGCCTTTCTTCTGCGGCAAGCCTGGTGGGGCTAGAACCTCCAACCTCCCAGTTAGCAGCAAAGCACATTAACCATTTTCACAACGCAGAAACTTCACAGGAAGGATATAGACTTCATCAATTTGGACAAAGTAATTTTCCTGGAATGGACTATCCAAGACATCTATTCACTAAGAGAAACATCATAAGGCATTTTTTTCTTATTAAAGAAACCTCAGCAACTCAGAATGGCTCTCTTCTACTTAATAATTTCCAGATGGTAAAAGTCAGACACTTAAAAAAAAAAAGACATAGGAATCTAGAGTAAAATCTAGGTGAAAATCTACTGCGTGGGCAAAGACAGTCTAAGCACAAAAGCCAAGATGCAACAAGCCGTTAAAAGAAAACAAGGGTAGATGTAACTGCATGAAAAATAAAGCTCCTATACCTCCCGCCAAAAGAAAAGTCACAATAAATAGTGTTAACAGGCATATAATAACTACAATAACATTTATAAAAATAATAATGGACATTTTATAAATATTATATGCTCAAACTACAGACAATTTATGTACCAAAAACCTCATAGTGTTATTTATGAGCCATCCAGAAAACAACAGAGCAAAGTAGTGAGGAGCACGGTGCATAATCCAGCTACCCTATTCGTGCGGGGTGTCCTCAAGCCTCGCTCTTAGCCCCTGAAGATGGGAGGAATGAGACCAGCATCTCACAGAGCTGTTGGGAGAGCACGTGAGACAGTAGGAAATCGTTCTTAAGGAGAGTACTAGTCCGAGTGACAGCAACAGTGACACGTTCTGCTGCTACCCCAAAGGTGAGTGGATCGGATCTACCCAGGGAGCAAGGCCTGGCAATGTGATCTCCTACTCAGGCACACGGGGAACTAGCTGGCACGAGCAACAATCGGAACGAGATCCCAAACCAACACCACCCTCCCTCTGCCGCTGAGTCAGCGGAGTGACGCTGGAAGACCAAGTAGGAGGGCTCCGGGCTTGCAAAGCTGTAAATCACTACAGGAAGCAGACAGGTACATTCTGCCCCAGAGGCCTCTAACTACTGGGACATCCGGCTCCTCGACAACAGTCGGGCCCAAGATGAATCAGACTTCTTTCCCTCCACTGATTCTCTCCGCACTTGTCAGGAGTCAGCTGAGAGATCGACGCAGGAGTCTAACTGATGGCACGTCATCTCCATAGTGGGTCCAGCGAGACGAGCGAAGGAGCTAAGCCATGGTCACAAGTCTGCTTTCTCTTCAGAATGACCCAGCCTCCCTCCTCTTGCAGGCCCGCCCTCTGCAGCAGCAAGCCGGGAGTCCTGAACCACAAAGAGCCTGGCTCTATCCTGGCGACCTGCAGCTCCCAGGAAAGAAGGGGCTCCATCGGAAGGGGCTCAAAAGAGCGCCACAGGACGATCCTGTGCAACAGGAAGCCAATTCCTTGCCCCAGCTCACCAGCCAGAGGACCAACTCTGAGTTAGGAAAAAGGGAGGCTCCAGAGAGGCCGACCATTGCCATGCAGCCTCGGAGTGCTAAATGAGCAAGATAAGCGCGGGCTGACTTGTGCTTCCGTCCTTATCTGAAGTGAACAATTTCACAGTTTCCACCACATCCTCCAATGCCATGGCACCGTCCTTCAGAATCAAAGGTCACTTTTCAAATTTATAAGGACAAGTACCCAGGAAGCGAGATAAGCACTCTTGCTTGTGCTTGGTGACGAATCTGTAGTGAACAATTCCACCGCATCTATGGGAAAGCCATGTGTGGCTACTACAGATGAATAAGTAAACACAAGTAAGCCTGTGCTTACCTTGTATACTGGGTAAATCTGTCCGGGTACAGATCTCTGTCTAGTATGATGGAGAAGCCCCCACCCATACCCCACAGCTAAAGTTCCTGCAACTCACTGCCAACCAGTCCATGCTGACTCCCCGCAAGCCGGCAACCCTGCTGGGCAGGATAGTGCGACCCCTGAGGTTTCTAGATGGTAACGCGATGCAGAAACAGAAAGCCCCATCATTCTCCTCGGAACTTGGTGATGGTTTCGAACTGCTGACCTTGTAGTTAGCAGCCCATCACGTAACCTCGACACCACCAGGGCTCCTGAAGTTCCTAGAGGAACTGCTTCTGCATTTCCTACCTTCCCGCTTTGTGTTATTGGAAAATAACCTTGGGGTCCAACGGTTAAAATGGAACCGCTTTTCAGAGCTGGGTTTTGACATTCAAAAGTGGTCTTTCTAGACCGTTTAAGGGAGGCAGATATTTTGCATCCGCAGTATGTGTGAAAGAAAATTCTGGAAGAAATACACTAAAATGTTAAAAAATTTGTTAGCTCTTGATAGTACCTGCTTATATAGTTTTATTTTCTGTATTTATTTGACTATTTTCAAATATCCCTATGACTTTTTTAATTGCTTTTGTATTTAGAAATAAAAGAGAAAGACAGCTGGCGACTGATGTCCTGGGATAATTTCAGTCCCTCAGAATAACAGAGCTCATTGGAAGCCCAGAAAGCACCTGGTTAACTTCTGAGCACTGGAATTGCACAAGTGCATCAGGAACGAAGGACGTTGTCCTTTTCTTCATGCTTGTCTCAATCTACACTTTTTTTAACAAGCATGCATTACTTTTGAAATTAAAATAAAAGTTATTAAATTTGCATTTTTAAAAGTATTTAAATATAGCCTTCATGAGAAAGGAAAAATAAAGAAAATTCTAGTTTTGTATATATTTTAAGTTCATGGTTGGGCTTGAGTATACTTCAGTCCACCTGGAAGCCCTATGTCTGTCAGGGCTCTATTCCTGTGAAGTTCAAGGGCACCGAAAAGGGTATAATAAATATTAATAAAAACTTCAAAAGGTAAGCCACATTTTTATGGAGTTAGGAGCATAAACTGAAAGAATTAATTTGAGAAGGAAAACGTAGTGCTTTTCTATGCTTGTTTTATTTTGCTTTTGCTGAGAAATCCACTAGCTCCAAACCTGTCAAAAGTAGAACTGTGTAGTTTGTTGTTTTGAAAATGGGTGATGCTTGATTCTATATCAGGCCATACACACACATGCAGAGGTCCAAGTAGATTGTTTTCAGAATAGAATTTATAACTAACTGTCCAGCTATGATCAAGCCCCCAAGTGCTTCTAGAAGTTGGGTCAACTATTAAGTGGCACATATATGTTTGTATGTATGCTTTCTAAAAACTGACCTTCTATTAAAAGACTATAAAGGGCAAAAATATAACTCGAGAACTAGCTTCTGGGAAATAAAAATGAAATCTAACCAGCAGAGTGAATGGGTGACTGGATGTGAATTTTCAGGGCAATGCTTTGGGCAGACAATCCAGCTTACCTACAGAGAAACTGGACTACACTGTCTTTGTAGGTCAGAGAGCTGCTGCGTTAAAGCTTATTCAGACTCAAAGTGTGTTCTATTTACATAATGCTTTTCATCCCAAGAATTCAAAGGGTTTCATAGATATTATCGCATTTATCTTCACATCACTCTGTGAAAAGTATGTCAGAGGGAGTATCATCTTCCTATTATAACTTAGAACAGGTATTCTGTGTCACCTGGTGAGGCAGAAAGTTAGAGACTAGAAGGTTGAATGCTATCGCTTGCAAGGAACTAGCACACATTCAAGGTTGAACTTTGCCTTCCAATTCAAGAAGAATCCTGATGGTGACTATCACAGTCGGTGAGTCAGGTAGGTAAATGCCTAGATGTTTAAAAGACCTCAACATAAAGAAAATAAAATTCCTCACAACTGAATTTATAGGCAATCTCATGATAAATGGAAAAAATATTGACATTGTCAAGGATTTCATTTCGCTTGAATCAACATCCAGTGAAGCAGACATCACGAATCAAAGGACCTGTTTTACTGGGCAAATCTGCTATAAAAGACTGTTCTGACATGAGAAGAGCAAAGATCACTGAGAGGGAGTCAATTTTGACTCAGATTGAACCTGTGGGACAAGGGAGAAATGTCCACCATGAACCTTAGCAGGAGTAGCCCATCCGTCTTTCTCTTTCTAAGGAGCTGGTGGATTTGAACCATCAACCTTGTAGTTAGCAGTTCATTGACCACCAGAGTTCCTTTCCAAAGTGACAAAACTCAAAAATGCCACGTTGAGGACTTAGGTTGTCTGTCCCAAACCATGATATTTTGAATCACCTCATATGCATATAAAACCTAGACAGTGACTACGAAAGGCCAAAAAGGAATTAATGTATTTGAATTATGATATTGTCAAAGAATGTTGACCATATCATGGGCTATGGGGAAATTTAAAACAATCTGTCTTGGAGGAAAACCAACGAGACTTATATGTGTATAAGAAAGAGCTTTATATACAAGAGCAATTGAATATTGAGAAAACATCCCAGCCCAGTCCAGATCAAGTCTATAAGTCCAATATTAGCCCTTATATCTGATACCAATCTATAAACTCCTCTCCAGACTTATAATACACATGCAATGATACCGAATGCAGGAAGATCACAGGCCAGTGGGTAAAATGTCTTGTGGATCCAGTGGCGTTGTAAGCATCTCAGCACTGGCAGGGATGTCTACGTGGTTCCTCCAACTCAGGGAATTGGCATAGCTCCATGTGTCTTGTCAACAGCAATGGCTCCCAGGGGGTGAGGTTATGTCCCACCTCCAGCAAGCTATTTATTTCATTAGTTCCTCCAAATGAGGTCATCAAGCTGGGACCTGATTGACAGGCTAAACTCTACCCCTTCCCTCTTAAGTCTCAAATTGACAACAGATTATGTAACTGCCACAGCCCTCAATGAGTTTGGGCTAAAGCAGTGGCTGAAACCATGAGATCAAACAAGCATAGGATGGTGCTCGACTGGGGAGTGTTGCATTCTTGCATAGATGGAGTCTCTGAGCTCAGAATGACACAGTTACACCAAAAACCAACATGAAATAAGGAGTTTAGCAAGCGTCCCATTGCAGTTCACAGTGGGGGTCTTCTTGACCTGTCAGGTTAATTGTAACCCATAGTAATTCCATGTGACAAAGGAAAACAGTCCCATTGGGTTTTCTAGGCTTTTATAGAAGCAGATCACCAGGTCTTACTGCTAGAGACACTGGAGAGATTCCAAACAGCTAACCTTTTGGTTTGCAGCCCAGGACTCAATCATCGCACCCCCAGGACCCCTTGGCCACTGTGGCTGTGTGTAGTCAAGTGGATTCCAATGCAGAGCAACCCTCGGGTGACAGAATAGAACGACCCCATCGGGTTTTCTAAGCTGCAATCGTGATGGGTGCAAAGCACCGGTATTGGTCCCACAAAGTGGCATGATGGGCACCAACTGCCCAATCTTTGGATTAGCAGGGAAGTGCTTAACTGTTGCACTACCAAAGGTCTTTCCCTTTAAGCCAAGACATTGGAATTTCAAAAGCCCCTTACAAAAGGGGAAATACCCCTAGAGGCACTTAGCCTCTTCATTTAGCCATTTTCAGATAATAGCATTGTAATACTAATTTATTTATTAAATCTGTCTCTAATTATTTTGTGAGCTGAATTTGAGTCTCTGTGGAATGAGATGCAGAACAAATATACTTTGATAGGAGGTGAGCATAAGGTTATGTTCTAAAGTTTCAAGTTCCTTTTAAAAAGAAGCTCTGCATTAATTAATTAGCTAGAAAAATAAGCCCGAACCCTTTCTGGTGTAAGCAGAATAATAATGATCTGACTATGGGATTTAGAATCCGACAAGCCTCATTTATGGCCCGCCCAGCCATTCCCCGGCTCCGTGTCCGCAGGTAGGTCGGCCTCACTAAGCGTCCCTCGCTGTCCTGCTATGGGAACCCTTGTGACGTGGGGGTTACACATTTTCCTGCTAACCACGGTGTCAGCAGGTTTCCCCGGGAGAAAGGGGAGGCTTTCCGCTCCTCTGAAGCTGCACAGCCCCAGAGACCCAAAGAGACAGGTCCACTCTGTCTCATGGGATCCACATGAGTCAGAATTGACTCCTTCGCAGTGAGCTTGGCTTGTTGGCTTGTTTGTTTTTAGTTTGGTAAGTGAGACAATAATGTTATATCTTGGTTTGCATTCCCCCATGGGCAAACACTGAGATCAGGAATTGAAGCAGTGAAGAATGGAACCAGATATGCCGGAACCGAAGGTGGATGGTAATCTGAATATCCACAGAGAGGGAACAGGGAGCTGAAGAGGTGAACAGAGGAAAGCAATTAAAGTTACTTTAATGAGGAGAGAGGGGAACCATTGTTCGAACAGAACAAGGGCATACCGCATGTTAAAATCAGGAAAGGGGTGTATCTTTTCACCATCCGCATTCAATAGGACGCTGAGCAAATAATGCAAAAAGCTGGACTACATGAAAAGGGATGAAGCATCAGGACTGAAGAAAAGGCTCATTAACAACTTCCAATACGAAAATAGCCCAGCCTGATGTGCTGAAAGTGAAGTAGCCTTGAAGCAATTATTTATGAAGATCAAAGAATACAGCCTTCAGTACAGATTATATCTCAATGGAAAGAAAACAAAAATACTCGCAACTGGACCAATAGTTGGGAACAGCATGAACAATGGAGAAAATATAGAGGCTGTCAAGGATTTCATTTCCTTGGATCAACTATCAAACTGCCTTGCTTTGAACAGGTTATTAGGAAGGACCACCCCGTGGAGAAGAGCATTGTGTTTGGTACAGCAGAGGATCCGTGGATAAAAGAAAGACCCTCAACAAGCTTAATGGGCACAATGTGTAGCAAAGGCTTCAAATATAGCAACGAGTGTGAGATGGTTTACTACCAAGAAACATTTGGTTCCATTATGCCTAAGGTTTATATGATTCCGAACCAAGTCAACAGCACCTGACAACAACAACAACAATCTCGGTAGGCAACTGCTTCTGATTCCTTTGGAGGTCTAATTTCTCACGAGGCTCCAGGGAACCATCAAAGGGAGAAAGTGGTGGAAATTCCACTCAGGAATGATCATCACTTGTCTTTTGAGGGGCACGTCAGGGACATGAACTCCTTAACGCTTCCAACCTAGCCTGTGGTTGGGCTAAGCATCTGTCGTAGGTATCTGGTCCTGCTGTAATGGGAACACCACAACTGAGTGGCTTTAACAAGCAGGAACTTAATCTCTCACAGCCACTTAATCTTTAGGAGGTTAGAAGTTCAAATCCAGGACACTATCTTCAGGAAAGGCTTTCTATCATTGTCGTCTCAGAATTTAGGAGAAAGGCCCTTATCTCCTTTCAGTACCTGTGAGTCCAGTGTTCTCTGGAGATCTCCATGACCCTTGGCATCAAATCGTCCTCTGGGTCTAGGAAGTTCCCAGTGCCAGGACCCTGAGCCCAAAGGATATGCTCTGATCCCATCTCTTCTTTATCGGTGGGAGCAGGTCTTCCTCCTGCTGATGTGCTTAACCTCTTTTAACCTCTTAACCTCAAAAGCGATTGACTCAAGATATTAATGACTCCTTTAGGTTGTATCCTACCTCATTATAGAGCTGCCCCTAATCTTGCTTCATTCATATCAAAGAGGTGAGGCCTTATAACACATCGCACTAAGAATCAGGTCCATGTCGATTGACACGTATTCTAGACTACACAGTTCAATCCATAACAGTATTTTCCCAAGGACACCCGAGAGCACCCTCAGGCAGAAGTGGCTGTCAGATGTCACTGCGTAGTTTCTGACTCATAGTGGCCCTGTGAACAACACTGCCCGGTCCTGTGCCAGGTCCGCCATCGTTCTCATGTTTGAGTCCATTTGGTTGCCACCACGATGTCCATCAATCTTGTTGATGGTCTTCCTCTTTTCTGCTGCCCAACCACTTTACCGAACATGATGTCCTTCATGTCCAAATACGTGAGAGGGATTCTCTGCACCCTTGTCGCTGGGGAGCATTCTGGCTGTACTTTTCCCAAGATAGACTTGGCGGTCCTCTTGGCAGTCCGTGGCAAAGGCGCGTGCCCAGTTATCTGCAGAAAACTTCCCAGAGGATAGAGATGAGTTCCAACCAGGTATGGAAAACATACAATCACTCCATATGGTTATTGAAGAAAGTGATGCAGGATAACAGGAATAAAAAGGTTTAGCCTAGCGTCAGGCTAAGAACGATCAATGGTAATCACTGTGATTGGTAGTATTGCTTTTGTTACTTTTTAAAAATTATTATTAAAGTGGACCTAGGTTTGGTCTTATAATGGGGGACTCATGGTGTCAGAGGCAAGTGTCCAGAAGCCCCTGGCTGTCAGGGTAGCCCTACGAGCTGTGAGGAAAGAAAATAGCTTGCGTGTAAGCGTGCACAAGCCAAACAGCAGGTCATCCCTCATCTGATCTATGGTTGGTCCTGTGAGCTGTTGGGGAGGCAGCTTTGCCAGAGCTCTAAAGAGAGCCACAGAGAAGGAAGAGAAGGGGGCCGGCCTTACGCCCAGCCTGCCAGGATACAGACTCTGGGAGTGGAAAATCCCAGCCCTGCTCTGGGACATGAACTATCTGACGAAAAGAGAAGCTGCAATAAACACTTCTGGTTTAACCTGCTCTTCATGACAGTGTCTCTGAAGTTTTGCCTGGATGTTAGGCCCGATTCAGTCAGCTTGAAACCCCACAAATTAACTCCCAGGGAAAACGGGGCTGTTTGAGAAGAACACGGACACCTTTGGGCACGCAGTTCAGTCTATCAATTCGGCAGTCGCACGAAGGCTCCCTTTGGGCTGTGCTGGAATATAAAGGAGCGAGGTGAGCTCCCGTCTGCAGGCACAGCGCTCCTGCCAGCTGAGTACATCACAATTCCCTTTGTGCGGCATTGTGCTTTTACCACCCTGGTAGCTGGACCACAGTTCACGAAAGGAAACGGGATTTGGGGGCAGATGGGAAATCATTGCAATTGTGCTATTTTTCTGTTTACTCAAATAAATATAAAGATGCTTTTATTTTCCACAAAGAATTGTTATCACTCTTTGAATCTCTGTTGCTTCGAAAACAAACAGCTTGCTTTTAGGATCAGAAGCAGAGCATTCTGTTCCTCAAAGAGGTGATATCGTTTAGGAGACGGGTGGGGAACCTGCAGAATATTGAAAGGCTAAGTGAAATTCCAGATAAACCACAGGGAGACATTATTTGCTAAACGCGAATCACTTTGATAGGTTCCCACCATCTGGCTCCTCCCGATGACTGGAACACACCGGATTGGCCGAGGGTAATCTAGCCAGTTGCTATCAGCTTGTTTCTATCCCATGGCACCCCCACATGTGTCAGGGTAGAACTGTGTTCTCTGGGCTTTTCAATGGCTGAATGTTCTGGAAGTAGACTACCAGGTTTTTAAAATGTTGTTTTTGTTTTTCCCAAGATATCTCTCAGTGAGCTTGAACCTCTAACCCCCTGGGTTAGTAGTGGAACATGACACTAGTTGGCCCCATCCAGAGAATCTCAGGGTGATCCAGTCCTTCCGCAAACAGTCCATTGACCTTCCCAGGACTACTCTCAGAGATGTCTCCCTGCCGACTTTGAGCTTCATCTTCTCCTATTTGACCGCATGCTCACACCCTAGCTGGAGAGGAAACCTCATCCTCTGTCTGAAGCCTGGATGCGATCAAGCCTCACACAGAACTTTCTGGACTCCCTTCTGGTTTCCATCTATCCCCCCACCATTCGAGTCCCAACTCCCACCAGGAGCCCCTACCCGCTGGCTGTGTGATCGCCTGGCCAAATATCTCTCGGGTTCCTTCCCATCTGGATTTGATTGCACCCTTCCCTTCCAAAATTCACTTCAGAGAGCCATGGAAATAGAGATCCTTTGATTCTGATTCGCTTGTTTCTCTGTAGTCTTTTGTGCCACCAGTATCCTCAAAACAAGGGACATTTGATAAACGCATGCTTGTATTGTCCTGTATCGTTCTCAAAACCTGATGAGCAGGATCATGTAATACTTATCTTACCAAGTCGGAATCAAGCTTAAAATACTCGAAACCAGTAGGAGCAGCTCTGGCATATGAACCGCAGTTGTGTTCTGACTGCACCTGGTGCGTCTAGTTGCCCATCTGCTCCTCCAGGGGGCTCCTGAGGGCGACCATCGAGCCTGTGACCAGGGGCAGCTCCCTTCCTTCAGGTGATGCTCAGGATACCTTACGTGTGTGGCGCTCTCTGCACTTCTGCAGCCTCTTCAGCATGCATGCTCTTGTTGAATTCAAATGGCAGCAATCAGTGATCAGTCAGGCAAAACTGTGCGTTCTCTGTTGAAAAAAGAAAAACTTGAAATTCAACATTCCCCATACACATGAACCACCAATAAACGACATCTATTTCGCTTTCTTCTAGCCCCCTCCCCCAACCCCCGGCCCAACTCCCGTAAGAGTGCATTGTGTCCACCTTTTCTCTAGAAGCTGTGGGGGCTTTTGTTTTGTTTTCCCTCTAAGAAAAGCCTCCCCCTGTTGGGGATGACACGCATGTATCAATGGAAGAATAAATGTCCCACAGTGGAAACCTAGTTATAACCTCCTCATCTGCAGAATTTATAACTCAGCAGTAGGAATTTTCTCTTTGCAGAAAACTAGGGCATAATCAAGGCTTTCAATGGAGGGCAGAAAGGGAAATCACAGAAAATCAATTCCGTATTTTTTTAGGTGTGGGATGGAGATAAAGGAAATGTTCTCAACTACTTTGTGGGCAGAGAGATATGATAATTTCCCCCCTTCTTTCAGACCAGCATTTTCCCTGAGTTCATAGTGTGCCTTCGCTATATGGTTCCGTGGTCTGATCCTGTTTTCCCCCTGAGTAACTGTAAGAAGAGACGCACACTGGGGTCTGGGTGGGCACTGAAGGACTCAGCTCACGGTCACAATGACCTAAAACAAGTTCTTGAAGGAAGTTTCTAATTCTCTTGTTGCCTCTGCAAAATGGGGTTAAAAAGAAGACTGTTGTGACGTTAAATAAAAATGCAAACCACTTGAAGTGCTCAATAAAAAGTCTCCAGTAAATGAGAGCTATTTATACTATTCTTTTTTTTAAATAATTTTTAACTCTGAAGTTAAGCTTACTAGATTGACACAAGAGATTTAAGTGTCTTGCACCTTAATGGCAATAAACATCGATTCAGGTGGTAAGTAAGTTGGTGTTTGCTGGCCTTGGGTCAGCTCCCACTCATGGGAACCCTGCATAAGAGAATGAGACTGTGCCTCGCCCTGCACAATCGCTACAATTCTGCTTCGTCTCAAGTCCATTGTTGCAGTCACTGTGTCCTTTAAGTGCCTTCCAAACTAGGGGCATGGGGGGGTCACCTTCAAATTCTATATCAGACGATATTCTGCTGTGACCCTCAAGGTTTTCACAAGTAGACCACCAAGCCTTTTTTCCTAGTCTTTCTTAGCCGAGAAGATCCGCCATCTGTGACCTTGACAGTATTTGCAGAGTAGGAAGTCTCATGTTTCCCCTCAGAAGGGGGCTGGTGCTTTCCAACTGCTGACCTTGCAGTCAGCAGCCCATTCATCACCCCTGCACCCCCAGGGCTCCTGACCTTGCTACTAGTTGAAATGCCAGTGGCGTAGTTTTCCACATCTTAACAACGCACGCTGGCAAACAGGTGGCGGTGCTGATGGTAGTCAGGAGAACCAGAGTGTGCACCGTGCTCTCATGGAAGAATCTCAACTCTGGTTTATCACGCAGAGCCCAACAAGGGAGTTCCTGGTCAGAAACACTCCTCTTCCCCAAGGGGTGACTCGGGATCCAGTGTCCTCCTGGGGAAAGGTTTCTTTCTTGGGGCTTGCATTTGTTGGCTTCCAAACACTCAGTAAAAGGGGGAGACAGAGCAGAAGTCCAGGTGAAGTGTTTGAGGCCATGCGGCACTCAATCACCTAGCCCCAACTAGACACGGGGGGCAGGGAAATGCTGCTTAGCGAGCTTTAGGCACTAGAAAAACAGAACCAGCTATTAATACCGTATTACAGAGAAATGGGCCAGAGAATCATTTCACTTTAATTTTGGTACACATAGGACTATTTTCTTGGAGATCATAGCCAAAGAGATCTTAGTTGTCACTTGCATATTAAAAGTTATCTAACCCTTTTTAAATCTGAAGTAAAAATTGAGATGTTGATGTTCCTCTCATGTTTCTCTCTGTGTTCCTCCTTCTGGATCAATGTGTTTTTCTCTTAGAGCGTCCCGGACCCCCAACAGAGGGCCTTGAGCAGTCTGTCCCCCCTAGAACAACTTCATATTTCAGACACTGATGTCCATTAAAATATGCCTTATTTCCTCAGAGCCATATTGTCTGAGAGGTGGCAGCTAATTAATCTGATAGAGTAATTCATGCAGCCAGAATAATGGTTATCTTGGGAAAGGTGCTTCGGCCCAGGTAGCCTGTGGTTCAAGTAGGTGTTTTTCTAGAGAGTATGCCTTACCTCAATTATATCGTTTTCATGGTCGGAGTTGGTCAGGTGGGGAGCATTTCTATCATCCCAGCCAGCTCCAAGAGGGCTTGTGCACAGCAGAAAAAGCTCTGATAGAAATAGGAAACACTTTGTCTTTGTTCTCTTAGCATTTGCTTTCAATGGCGTGGTGAATTCCATATCTGCATATAGATAAAGGTATAGACATAGAGAGGAATTATATGATCAGAATAAAAAGGCACCGAATATTGAGGAAAGAGGTGTCTGTAGCTACACAAGATTCCTGATATTATTTGCTTGCCCTCCTAAATATGGAAATCTAGTGCACTCAAAGAGCAATAAAATGCAATGACTCCATAGGGGTCATAGTAATCATGTTAATTGTGTTCATGAATTAAAATCCTTCATTGACTATTGATTAGGGAGAATCACATTAGGTCCACTTCTGAATCAAGAATGTTTTTCTTCCCCCCCCCCTTTTTTAAAATATGTGCAAAACCAATGATTTTTGTACTCAATGTCAAAGAGGTAAATTAGATCCCTTTGCCATCCATTGCTGTCTCATGAGTATGTTCATAACAAGCATTTTCTGGCCGCTGAGTCCTGAATAGACGGAAATGAGCCACTCTTTCTAATATCAGAAGTGGGAATAGACCTTTGAGGGCTAATCCACCTTGGAGAAGACTCACTACCATTCCTTTAGGAAATCAGAAACCAGGAAGAGAAGGAAATCTGTCCTTTTTCCTTGTATGTTCTCCAATCCCACAGACCTTTCCTGGCTTGGGATTGTACGTGTCGTGCCCTCTGCCGCTATACGAGCGT
Organism: Tenrec ecaudatus; assembly: GCF_050624435.1. Taxonomy (NCBI): domain Eukaryota; kingdom Metazoa; phylum Chordata; class Mammalia; order Afrosoricida; family Tenrecidae; genus Tenrec; species Tenrec ecaudatus. The sequence goes on along the minus strand of NC_134530.1, from coordinate 119,044,204 downwards.
GTTGTGTGGAGCGGCAGGGGTTCAGTAATCGAATCCTCACCCTCCGCGAGGAGAACTAGATTTGCTTCCTGGCCAGTTTACCTAACGCACAGCTTGCTCATTGCCTGTCAGCGAAGGCTCGCTGCGACAGTGAAGGGTGTGAGTGGACCTTGCAGACTGAAGATAGACTAGAAAGAAAGACCTGTGGCTCATTTTTCTAATAAGCCAAAGAAAAGGCTTATAAATCACAACAATTTGATCTCCTAGTGATCACTGGGAATGGTGCGGGTCTGGGCAGTGTTGCGTCCCATTGTGTCTAGAGTGCTATCTGTCAGGGATCAACTTGGTGACATTTTGTTATTTGAGACCAAAAGACATGTTGCATTAGGGAGCCCTGCTGCACAAGACCACTGTAAAGCATTGAAGCACAAAGCTGTTCTTATGAGGAGTAAGGGAGCAACAAGCCGGGCCATTCTTCATTGCTGCATATACATGGGCGAGTTGGAAATTGAATGAGGACGGCCAAAGGAGAATCGGCGCATTTGAATTGCAGTGCTGGAGAAGAATATTGACAGTGCACGGACTGCTATGAGAACAAACAAATCTATCACAGAAGTAATGCCAGAGTGCTCCTGAGAGGCAAGGACGGCACGACCTCATCTTACATGCATTGGACATAGAGTCAGGAGAGAGCGGCACCTGGAAAAGACATCATGCTTGGTACAATGGAGGGGCAGTGGAAACGAGGAAGGCCTTCAACAGCTGCATGGACACAGTGGCTGCGACTGTCAGAGCTCAAGACTGTGAGGTCTGCTGTACCACGGGTCGGACCTACGTCGATGGGACCTAACAACAAAGTCAAGAATAACGACCCTCATTTTATAGACTGAGAAGCTGGGCAGAGAGAAGTAAACAACTTTTCTGACATCATACATGTAATCGCTACTCACCTGAACCTAGCCCTCCATCTCTCCCCAGACCTCTCTTTCCCTCCCCGTACCCGGATTTGACTTGCTCTTAGCAGACAGCAAAGGGAAAGCTCTTTCCCATAGCAATGGCAATGAAGACAGCATGGACATTGCAGACAGATGTGGCTCTGACCCTATCCTAGTCGTTCGAGCCTGCAGTCCTTCTGGTCTCTGAACTGTGTGCCTGCCCCTTAGAACGGGGACCACAGGAACTGCATATAGAGTGTCATTGTGAGGATCCAGTGACCTGCCAAATGTGAAATGCCCTGCACCTGGAAAGCCTCAGAACAGGAAACCACTAATAACTTGTGATATCATTTTCTAATTTTATTGGAACATTCTCAGATCAATGTCTGGAGTTAAAGGATGTACTTTAAAAAATAAAATTCAAAAGATACTTTCTACTCTTGAAGGGCTTAAAAATCTTGTTGGAAAGATGCATGATATGAAAGAGCAGGATTATGCATATATTTTCAGTGCTGAATAAACTATAACATAAATCCAGTCATCAATTAGAAGAGAGAGTAACCACCCCCACCCCTGAAAGTTGCCTTTGAGTTGATTCTACCTCATGACGATCTCATGTGCTTCAGAGTTGAACTGTGTGCCGTGAGAGTTTTTAATGATTGACGTTTTGCAACTAGCTTACCAGGCCTCTCTTAACCAACAACCTTTCAGTTAGTAACTGATCACCTTAAGCATCCATGCCACCTCGAGGATCCCTTAAACGAGAAGGAGCAGTAACAAGTAAGAGGCACTGGGCTAATGGAACTGGTCCTGGTGGACAATCTAGGACAGGGACCAGAAAGGAGAATGGAAAGGCATCACTTGCAAGTGAATGTGGTCTGAGCAGCAACATGGAGGCAGGCATCTTTAACAAGAAAGTCTAAAGGAGCCCAGATGATTTTGATGGTGGATTTCAGCCTCAACTGACAAGCCCTTCCGGCTGTATTTTGAGATCATTTTCCTGGTACCATTGCAAATAATATTTTGCAAAAACCTAGGTCACATCCATAAGTCTAACCCTGCCAATGCAAACCCAATTCATGTCTCACAAAGCCTTTTTTATATAATAAATCATTTTACTGGGGGCGCATCCAGCTCTTATCACAATCCATACATACAGCCATTGTGTCAAGCACATTGTACATTTGTTGCCATCAGTATTTAAAAAAATTTTCTTTCTACTTGAGCCCTTGGTATCAGCTCCTCATTTTCCCCCTCCCTTCCTTCCCTACCCTCCCTCCTTCATGAATAATTTATAAATTATTATTATTTTTTCATGTCTTGAACTGACTGATGTCTCCCTTTACCCACTTATCTGTTGTCCATGCGCCTGGAAGGGGGTGATACGTAGGTCATTGTGATCAATTCCCCTTTTCTTCCCCACCACCTTCCCCTTTACCCTCCTGGTATGACTACTCTCAATATTGGTTCCGAGGAGTTTATCTGTCCTGTATTCCCTGTGTTTCTAGCTCTTATCTGTACCCATGTACATGCTCCAGTCTAGGCAGATTTGTAAGATTTAGGGTTGGGATAGTGGTTGGGGGTAGGAAGCATTACAGAACCAGAGGAAAGCTGTATGTTTTAACGATGCTGTACTGCAAGGTGACTGGCACGTCTCCTCCCCGCGACCTTTCTGTAAGGGTATGTCCAATTGCCTGGAGATTGGCTTTGGATTTCCACTCTGCACCCACCCCACCCCCACATTCATACTGACATGATTTTTGTTCTGTGTCTTTGATGACTGATACCTAATCCCATCGACACCTCATGATCACACAGGCTAGTTTGCTTCTTCCATGTGCGCTTTTTTGCTTCTCAACTAGATGGCTGCTTGTTTATCTTCAAGCATTTAAGGCCCCAGATGCTATATCTTTTGATAGCTGGCCACCATCAGCTTTCTTCACCATATTTGCTTATGCACCCATTTGTCTTCAGATATCATGTCAGGAAGGTGGGCATCTCAGAATGCCAGATTATTAGAACAAAGTGTTCTTGTGTTGAGGGAGTACTTGAGTAGAGGCCCCATGTCCATCTGCTTGAATCTTTTGGGGACAGGTGGTCTGAGAAGCCACACGACAGCATGGTCCAGGTAAAGTTCACCTGTGGTAAGTACTCACAGCCTGAAAGTAACATCTCCTTTTTAATAGGCACTGGCTTGGCAAGTTAGAACTCCCTATAGCAGGAGCCTGCATCCTCTTCTTCTGAGAGATGTGATCAATCAGTGTAACACTTCAGTAGTGATCATGAGTGGGGACATTTGCCTCTTTGTGTGCATCCACATAAGTGCACAAATTTGGGCAGACGTCATATTTCAAGCAGTGTTCCTTCTGTTTTAAGGAGCATTAGACTCCCCGGGGAATCTTGTTAAAATACAGATTCTGGTTTAGTCAATCTGAGAGAGGCCTGAAAGTCTTCAATTCTAGCAGGCTCCTCAGGGATGCTGAGGTTGCTGGTCCACAGACCACTTAGAGCGTGTAATTTGATAACTTCCAAGTGGTTTCAGCGCAGTGCCCTTGAGGAGTGGTTGGGAATCTGCTGTCCAACGACCAGGAGCTCCCCCTGCCTCAGCAGATGAAGTCCTGCTCAGCCACCCTGGTGGGAAAGCACGCTACTCCAGTCCCAAGTGTGGCTCGCCAGCAGGCAGCTGCTGGAGATCTGTTAAAAGCTCACAACCAGAACATGAGAAACCAAGTGGACACCTTCTCCCGGACCACGTAGCACGAAGCCGTGGAAACCTCTGCAGCGTCCACACTGGTGCGTAAACGACGAGGAATGAGCCCGTTCGGTACAGTTTTAAGGCAGTGGCAGCTCTCTCCGTGGAATCTTGGTGCCGGCAGTTTGAGGCGTCTGAGGAAAAGTGAGAGTCGGCAAGAGCAAGCCAGCAGGAGCTCAGAATTCCCTCCCCTGCCTTTAAGTGGTGCTTTGAGTGCTACGGGGAGCAGGAGTGGGCTTGCTGTTTGAGAGTGTGGGGAGGCAGATAATCTTATGGCCCTAGTGTAGCAAGATCAGAGCGAGAAAAGTGAATGTTCCCATGGCTTGAAAGGCTCTGGCTTCTTCCAGAGACATGGAGGCACACTGGGCTCCGCCAGCTGCCTGCTGCCCACTGTTGGCATCGGTCACCATCACTGAGGGCCCTGGGGTAGCGCTGCTTTTGTCCAGGACCCCCCTCCTATGCCCATAACTCTGAAACTACATGATATCTTAACCTTTATAAGAATTTCTTCAAGACAGCATTTAAAAGCACCCAAATCTTTCTTGACCTTTACATTTTAGCCGAGTTTTCTTTTTTTTTCTTTTTCTTCTTTATTCTTAAATTGATGTTACAATAATTTTTTTTTAAGCGGTGGCATTTTTAAAGCTACTTCAAGAGGAACTTCACTTCTCCTTCACCCATCCTATTTGAGGCCAATCATTAATCATGAAGGGAAGGCACCAAGGCCTCAAACCCAGCTTTAAGATGTTTTCTTGTTGTGACATTTTCTTTCTCTCAGTCGGTGGGGAGTTCCTACCCTGTTGTTCGTTTATTATCTACAGGTTTTAGAATTCGTTTTCCAGGTTCCAGCCCTCTTCCGTCACCTCCCCTTCTGCACCCTCCTCTGTTCTACTCCAGGCTCCAGGGAGCGCCTTTAGCGCGGCTTGTGGAGATCATCTCTAACGTGGGCCTTGTCTTGGGCAAAAACAGAACAAAGCTGGGGCTGTCAAGACATTTAGCCTGTCCAGTTCCAATCTTCCATTTGCCCTAGGGCAACTTTTAGAGGAAATTCTAGGTGGTTATCCGTGATTTCATAGGGACTTAGGTGAGAAGTCAGAAAGTACTGTGGACTCACAGTTCTTCCCTACTAGCACTGGACTGAGCTAAATTGCAGCTGCATCTTTTAGACCAGGGATTCTTAATCTGGAGTTCATGAATGGAGTGAGTTACACTGAGTTTGCGTTTCTAGAGCAGCAAAACCAATAATGCTCTCATTCTCATGTGTGTAGAAAGTGATTTGTGTCAAGAAATGGCTCACACATGGTAGAAATGGTAAGTCCTATCCACTTCAAGTCGGTGGGTTAGATGTAAACTGAAGGCGTCTCCTGACTCCTTTAGCTGCCGGCGCTGGAAGACCACAGGCAGATAGATGCTAAACTGATTGCATCCAAGATCAGCTCCATGAATCCAAGGTTGGCAGGCCGCTCATGGCCCCTCCGATGGGCAGACACTGTAACAGGAGACACATGAACCAGACGCAGGATACAAATTCAGCCATAGAAGTCAACCAGCATCTACACACTGTCAGTCTGTCCTAAGAGGAGGCTACACCCCAGATGAAACCTCCCTCTGTTGTTTCAAGGCTGTGGCCGGAATGACTGGTTAGCTCTTCCCAAGAGATCCCATCGTGGAGTTGACCACAATAGGGTAGATCCTTTCATGGAAGGATCTTGGCGCACTCCTGTTGACCTAAAACATCACTATCAAAAGAGAGTGTGGATAGAATTCAGACAGTCATAAACGTGAATGGTAAAAAAAGAATGTATTTTTGACTTTTACTAATCCAGCTGAAATGTAACTTTTTAAGAAAAATAATAATATAGGCCACAAACTAGGGTGGTGGCAGCACTGCCTTTAACGGGGCTACCGAAAAAAGTCACAGGTATTGTCACATCACGTTGCAGGTGTTTCAGCTATCATGGAAATTGCTTAAATTCACTGCTATTTCAAAATATGGTAGTCATTAGTCCAGCCGCTGGATCTTGTTCTTTAATATGTTCATAAAGATGTACATACATGGCTACATCACACATATGTTTGCTTCTTTTCTACTTTGATCATTACATTTCAGTCCTATGTATTTTACAGCATTGTTTTGAGACGGATCCATCCAGTTGCTCTGGTGCCACAGGATCACAGCACAAACATAGGGGCACTGACCCCACGTTAGACACCCCAATTGCAGAGTAGCTACATCATGTGGTGTTGCAACATCTCTCGGACCAGGAAGATGCTGAATTGGAGTCCTTCAATGACACGGCCTTTTCTTCGCATCTATGTGTGCTCTTATCACAGATGTTGGCAGAGTGAGCCCTTCATTTTATCATTCCTTCATGTAAAGCACCTCTAAGGACTTTCATGAGGTTGGCTGCCAAAGGTTATGAAACCCTCCCAAAGGAATGGGAGACAGTCCTTACCACAAAGACCTTGGACTCTGATCAGAAGTCCATCGTTCCTGTGATGTCTTCATTAAATTGTAAACACTCTGTGTGAGTACCGCCACCACGAACAAACTCCACGGCCGGACAGTAAAGAACCCTTTCTCCAGCCCTGGCGGGATGATGTCACGGAATGGACATTTGGTTTCTTTTTCATCTCCTTTCAAAAATGGAGTAGCCATTCATCTAGCAGTCCTTTGCTTCTCACCAATGGGACAGGGGTCTAAGACATCAGAGAACTCTAGATGACATGCAAATTTCTGTCTTCAGTCCCCGGATGGAGAAAATAGACTTCTCACCCAGAAACAAAATACATCTCAGGGAGATGGTGAAATCAAGTAGGAGGAAGGAGAAAATAATTGAATTTTGAATGTGATGATCTTTGGTGTGTGTGATGATAGTGTGTATATGGATATGGAGCTTAGAAAGGGTTAAAAATATCATAAACTCACTGCCATGCTCTCACTGCTGACTCATAGTGACCCCCTGTGGGTTTCTGAGATTGTAACTGTTTGTGGGAGTAGAAAGCCTCGTTTCTCATCTGCAGAGCTGCCGGTGGTGGTTTTGAACTGTAGACCATGCAGTTCAGTGCAGTGCTGCCCAACACAGTCTACATTGTACATCACTATACAACCAGGTCTCCTTAGAAGGAGTTGGGGGATAAAAAAGTTTTATACAGGAGCTAACAATTGTCATGGAGAGATCATTGTGTTAGCACACTATTATGCATTCTTTGACCACATTCTGGTAGCTGAGGCTGCTGTGTAGCAAGTGACTTCTCACTTCTCCTCACCTTAAAGTAATATAAAGTAACTTCAGGACTATGGATTTTCTATGCACTCTCACATGGCTTAAAGAGAATACCAAAAGTTCTATTAAAAAAAAACTGTGGGCGCAAAGAGAAAAATAATCAAATTCCACACCCTCCTGGTCTTCCTTGCCCTGCCACAAAGCTTGGCTGCAAGATTAGGGGGGCTTAGAAAACCTGCCCAGAAGACAGAGACTCAGGCAAGAAGGACTTAGGAAAAGTTGGTGGAACACCAGAAAGATTAACTTCACCCTAAATTTGACAGATCAGCACAAGACTTTAGGGAGGAGACTTCAAAGTCCACATCAGTTAAGGGGCAAGCAGCTACTTAAAGAGCCAAACACATAATTTACAGGGACAGACAGCGTTAATGTGTGGTTAGTCTTCTAAACACACAGCTTTGAAAGACCAAAGAGGAAGAATAAGGGAAAGGATCCTTTAGCAATTGGGGGGAGAGGGGGGGAGGTAGGGGTGGTGGCACAAAAATGAAACCATAAAAATGTAAGACTACTATCACCAGAACAAAATCTGCTAAAATACTTAGATTTTTCTAGACTAACTGAAAAGATGCTATTAATAAGTATCATCAATATCACAACAATAAATAGCCAGTAGGTAAAATCCAAAAATAACTACTGTAGAACAAGTTTTCCCAAAAATCAACTTAGGAATCCCCCTCCCTCACTCCTCACAAAAGCATGAAGCAGGCAAAAAATTTAAATCTACATTCCAAGCTAAATTAAATATACTGTAGTCTAAGAAGCATTTGAGAAAACAAGCAAACTATCTTGAATAAGACATTTTAACACTAAGAAACAAAATGCACAAATAGCAGGGAGGAAAAAATTAAGTTGATCAAACTCATGAAAGAAAATTTTAGAAAGACAAAATCATTATAGAAATAAAGGAGAAATTACAAGGTATCTAAAGGAAAATAAATTGAAATAAAGATGTGATAAAGGGCATCAAAGAAAGTCAAGAAAGCAACTAAAAGAATAAAAATGACTTAAAAGAGGATATAAAGTGTGTTAGACAGAAAATTTTTTTAAAAGACAAAGAAGAAGAAAGAAATAGGAGTAATATTCGCATGACTAGAGTCCCTGAAGAAGACAAAGAAATGTAACACAACTACTCTTTAAAACTGTAAGGCCAAAAATAAAAAACCTCGCAGAGATGGAAAAAGACAAGGGACCTTGACAAGGCTTCCTGAATAACTGGGAACACTAACCCAGAGTGGGCAACACGGAGACATCTCTAATAACACTACTCCATGGCCGTTGAGTCGATTCCTGTTCTTAACAACCTTACATGTGTTTTCTTATGTTATAAAACTTTACAAGAGCAGGCAGCCTTATCCTGCAGAGCAACTTGTGGATTTGAACCTAGTGATTCAGTTAGCAGTCTGATGTTTATCCAACAGCACCACAAGAGCTCCTTGTGAAACATCTCAGAAACCAAACCAAAGTCCCTGCCTGTGCCCTGACTCATAGTGATATATCCACATGTCAAAAATAAAAACAATTTCTTCACACTCTCCAGTCAAAAAAACCCCAAACCAAATAACTTATAAGGACCAAGAAATAAATTGCCATTAGACTTTAAAAAATAGATAAGAAAGCAATATTGGAACAATGTTTTTAAAATATCAATAGAAATCAATTGTGAATCTAGACTTTTATATCCTGCCAAACTGTCCTTAACTATCATATATTAATTTTAAATCTATAATAATTTGTGAAATTCTGCACCATATGCCCTTCTTAAATAATCAGTTATAGGATACGCAACACTCAACCAAACAATAACTGGAAATGTTTCGACAAAAGGACTGATACAAAAGTAATAAGTCTTTGACAGTTTTTGAAAGTTTGAGGAGAGAGAAAAGAATATAGGGCAATAAGAATACCTCATTTTATGCAGATATAAGATGGATGTCAAATATCCTAAATTCCTAATTTTAGGGGAAAATAATAAAATACATGATCAAGAAAAAAGCACAAATATTCAAAATGAAAATTGATAAATAGTAAGTAGCCATTGAAACAGAAGAAACGTTCTAAAATCAGAAGACACTAATTCATAAATGAATTTGGAAACGTAGAGACTCAGTAATTCTCTAAGACATGGTAGAACTGCCTCCTAGGGCTTCCAAGGCGGAATCTCTTGAGGGAAGCCAAGTCCCACATCTTTCTCCTGTAAACTAACTAGTGGGGTTGAACCACCAACCTTTGTATTAGAAGAGCTCTTGCCCACTGAACCACTAGCCCCTTAGATGAAATGAATAATTTCATTTCATCTAGAGAAATAGTTCAAGTTAAAGCAAACTTTAGGTCAGAGGAGAACTGCCCTTGTGGGTTTCTGAGACTCTTTATGGAGTAGAATGCTTTGTCTTTCTCCCACTGGTGTTTTTGAACTGCTGATCTTGTGCTTGGCAGCCCACAGTGTACACCCACTATGTCACCAGGACATCTACATAAATAAAGGATACCAAAATTGACTTCATTAGCATAGGAAATCTTACGCAGGCCAATAATGATAGAAAAGACAGAGGAAGTTACTTGAGGACATCTTCAAAAATAATAATTTCAAAGTCACGAAGACAAGGAAGGACTACAAAACTAATATGGACAGGAGGTGATTAACAATCCTGGCTAGGATTCTGAAATATTTTTTTAAGAGAGAGAGAAAATTGACATTTGCAGGAAAATGGATTTCAGGTGAAATTTGGAGTTTAGTTAATAATAATGTCATGCCAGTGCTCATTTCTGATTCCTGGTCATTATATTAGTGTGATAACCTGTGATCTTAACACAAGGCAAAGCAAGGCGAGGGACCTAGTGAGCTCCTGACTATTTTCATAACTTTTCCATAAGTCCAAAATTAATTCAAAATTAGTCTTAAGACTAAAGAATCAATTTGAATACAACCCATACCTTGTATTAAACATTTTCCCAAACCTCCATCTTTCTACACTTCTCCTATAAAAGTTTCAGAAATTTTCTAAAACTGCTTATGACTATTCCTAAACTGACAAGGATTTGAAGGGCAACCCACCCCCACCCCACCACCCCAGGTTGCCAAATGACTGCAGAGAGGAGCTGGCTAGAAAGGGCACCAGGAGCAGCAGAATCTGAAGCTGAGATTTTTAACTGACCTCTTTTGTGTTGCTAAATTTATTCATAACCTAGAATAGGACACAACTATCACAAGGACACAAAAGCTATCGGGTAATTTCAAGGATTTTCAAAAATGCCTCCAACCACCTCCTGTCCAACACATTCAGGCTTAACCTTTCTCCTGCAAATGCAATCTGCTCCTCACAGCCTGCCCAGATCTCAGAGTCGGAGACCTAGATTGTCAAGGGAGCAGAACCAGCACCTTGTCCTGATTCAACAGTTCTTGTTACACAATCAGCTGGAGATCCTGGGGGTAAGAGGCGGTGTGCCGATTCCTTGCTGGGAGACTTCATCCATAGTGGATGTCCTTCCGGGAACTTTGTCCTTCCCAGGTGTCTTTGGAATCCACTCTCAGTATGTTTTCCCAACAACCATAGGAGGAAGTGACTGTTGATTCTTCATATTAGAAATAAAAAGGATTAACTGAGGTGCTTCAGCAAAGAGAGCAATAGCTTGAACAGCAGCTGTTCTCAACTTGTGGGTCGAGATCCCTTTGGGGGTCGAACGACCCTTTCACAGGGGTCTCCCAGTTCATGAAAATCATTTTATGGTTGGGGGCTCCTCACAACCTAAGGAAGTGTGTTTAAGGGTCGCAGCATTAGGAAGGCTGGCAGGTTCTCCTCTCCAGTGTCCGTGCTTTCATTGAGCCACCCAGTCACTGCAGTTCCTTTCACCTGGAGTCACTGTAGCCATTATATAACAGAGCGCAGCACTTTGCCTTGTTGGACTCCTTTTACTTTTCAAAGTTCTCCCCAAATACGGTGCTTCATTTGATCCTAGAAACTACATGGAAAGGTGTGGAGCATATACATTTCATAATGATAACATCATCAAATCCAAATCCTCATCAACATCCAGTTGATTCCAACTCACGGGGACCCTATATCGGGTTTCAGAAGCTGTAGATCTTTATGGGGACCGATAGCCTCAGCATTCTCCTACGGAGCAGATGGCAGGCTTGAACAGAAGACCTTCCAGTTAGCAAGACAAGGCTTATCCAGCGCACCCTGCAATAAAGCTTTAAGTGTAGAAAGTGTGTGCATTGCATTACTTCATTTCCCGTGCATAAATCTCACTCAACTGAGTGCTGGTGGCCCTAGAGGCCAGGAAGCTCATCACTTTAATCTCCGCAAACACGTCAGGGGAGAAAGAGGAGGCTGTCTGCTCCCATCAAGATGCATCATCTCAGAAGCGTTCTGAGTCACAATCAACTCAATGACAGTGGGTTTGGTTTGGCTTTAAAAGATAAAGTATAAGATGGGGTGGGTGGGGGTGTAAAGAGTTCGTAGAAAATTTAAATTGGGGAGATAATGGAATTTTCCCATGAACCCGTTGAAACCCCCTCACGGTATTGTTCCCATTGTCTAGATCACTGAGGGTCAGGCTTGATTCAGTCACCCAGAAAGTGAATGTAAAAGCAAATCTTATGAGTCCCAATTGAGTAATTATCCCCCGGATTCCAAACCCTTGGAGGAGCCTTGGTGACAGAGTGGGTTACCTGTTGGGCTGCTAACCACAAGGTAGGCAGTTCAAACCCACCAATTGCTCTCAGGAGAAAAATGAAGCTTTCTGCACCCAAAGATTTACACAAGGGTCATCGTACTCTCTTCTATAGAATCATGATGCATCTAAATGCATTTGATGGTAATGAGTTTGGTTTTGAGATTCCATACTTCATAAGCAATACTTTAAGGATAAACTGCGAGTTCAAACTCTTTCACTCCAAAAATATGTCTGCACAAGACTTCATAATAGAAGAGAGTCTAACTGGGTCACTCTCCTTAACTGCTTGGCCACCTCTGCTATCTCAATGAGCTGCCTAGAAATCAAATATGGACATAGGCCTGCAGGTAACCACAGTGCCTGATCAAGCATCAGTAGATGGTTCCAGAAGTTTTCTGTATTGATATCTCTAGTGACTTAGGAACCAGTCCAAGAAAATGAGACCAGTCAGATAGGATATATGCTAGAAGAAAACACTGGGTATTTGTGGGAGGTTGGGCACAGGCTGGCTCCAATTGGATGAGACCCACCCAAATGAAGTAGGGTCAGCCTCCTTAGGGCCAACTGGTTGTAAATGCAGTCTCTTTGTAAGGGTAGTCCCACTTCCACAGCAACATCTGGGTTCATGTCTGAACAAACAACTGGGCATCGTGGTAGCCTGACCAAGTTGACACACAAATTACCCACAGCGCTTAGCCATCAGGCAACTGTTGCTCCCGAAGCAGTGTGTTGTGTACTCGGATTAATCTACCTTCAGAGCCATAACCCAGGGCGTCACCCAGGCACTGTGAACGAGGGTGCAGGCAGAACTTGGCCTTGGGGGCTCCTGCAGTGGGAACCCTCGAAGGGCCCTTCCTGGAGGGCTGCGGGCACTGGTGTGTGTTCACGTGGTGGTGGTGTGGAGGGCATCTTCCACGTGTGCGAAGGAGCAGTCTGGTAACTAGCCGACTGCGGCGCAGCAGAGCAGCGTCCTGGGGCTGAAGGTCACAGAGAGAGCCCCAAACCGGTGCACGCCGGGATGTTGGGGCCCGATCTTGTAAATCCAAACCATCACACCGTTATGAAATGCAAAGTTTGTGTGTGGGGGGGGGAGGGGAACAAAAGCTTTGGTTATTACTGTGTTACTACATTCATAAAATATATTTCATTGCGGGGGTAGGGGGGAAGTTTACACAGGGGGTAATGAGATTTTTGCTTTATACATTATTTATAACCGCTTAATCCAGGTACTGTGGGTGATTTTTTTTATTCCTTCGTTTTCACAGCTACAAAACACTTCAGTATTTCTAATTTATTTCTGCTTACAATACAGATGTTCTCAATTGTGTTTCTAACTACATTTCAACCGTTATGATCGCGTTTATTTGTCTGTGTCAGCAAGCACACGAGCGGGGGTTGCATGTGCACCACACCAAAAGTGAGGCGTCGCGGTGCCCGGGCGAAGCCTCGGGGCTCTCGGGATCAACCACTGAAAGCAGGCGCTGGGGCTGATCGCGGTCCTTCGGGTTTCCATCTTCAGATGAGCCCTTGTTGGAGGCAGGCAGAAGGCTACCCTCCTGGAAGAGCCCTGGGGAAGTGGACCAGTTGGCGACCATTTGGGTTAGGTCCTCTAACTGAATGTCCAAGCTGTCGCGAACGGAAGGAAGGAAATGCAGTCTGCCCGGCACAGAGAGAGCAAAAGTGGAAGAGCCGTGATGGTCATGTGTAAATATTGACACCTTCATGTTCGTTTTCGTATCAGACTGGAGCCCCGCGCTGCTTCTCTCGCCATCAAAGCCCCTCCCCACCTTTGCACGACTGCCCCGCGCATCGCCAGGCTGCAATCGGCTCCGAGCAGCCTCTGCTAACAAGGCTGAGTTTTGTTTGTGCAAAATCTGAGTCAGAGGGGCGTTCCTCCCCTCTCCTCTCCACCATGGACTGACGCACCTGATTAGATAACAGAAATGTGTGGGCTGAATGTTCATGTAGTGACATGAAAGCCAAGTGGGAAAACAGTCAGGAAAAACAGCCTCCCGCTCACTTACAGTCAAGTCAGGTGCTCAGAACCCATGTTCTTTGGGGAACCGATAACTGGCTCACTTGGCCAGAACCCCCTATTGTGTATTCTCTGCAGCCTCGCTGCACCAGTGAGAGGAGGAAATGTCAGCTTGTCCCAGGGCTCGTCACACCTCTCACAGGCCAGCACGCCCCCTGCAAAGCTTATTTTAATGAGGACCGAGTTCTGAAGGGGACATGGAAATGGCAGCCCGGTCTCCTCCCTGTCCGCGATGGTTGGGGCTCACTGCACACTTACCAGCTTCCCCAAGACACTTAGGGGTTGACCTACAGTGGCATTCCTTTTCTGTGCCCAAACAGAGAGTCTGGCTGATGTAGAACAGCTTGGCAAATTGGTAACATGCCAGAGTCTCCTGGCTGCCTACAGTGAGGCCCCCTAGAACCATTTCCCTCCTGGGACATGCTTGATTGAAATGCAGGTCCAGCAAAAATGACATGCCAGTGAGTTAGACCTGAAGGAACTGGGGCCACCTCAAATGGTCTTTGGCCTTTTAGGGTGTTTTGTTTTTCTAAGTGAAAAGAAGAAAATTGAATATGGGCACACAATGATCTTTTAATGCTTCATAACTCAAGCTGTATGACTTATTTCATCAAGAGGGGAAGCAGTATAAAACCCTGACCCGATTTTCTGCCCTCTGCATTTCAGTCTTGAAAGGAGCTCCTCAAACATTCATGATTGTGTCTCTTTGCCCAAATAAATCATGATTTATAACCAGAATTTATGCCCGGCAGCCATGCTGATCATCCTTCCCTACTCCAGCCTCGAAGTCTTGGCTGGCTCAACAGCTACAATAGCGTAGCAGATTGAAGCAGCTCTCTGAGACAGAGATTGGTTTGGTTTGCAGGTAGTAAAAAGTAGGTAGAGTCCACTCCATTCAAAACTCCCAAGGTGGAAAAACGTGAGTCACATCTCTTCTCTGTCCTTGCTCGTTCCCACCTGTGAGCCTCCCTTTCTTCCTCGCAGGTGCAATCCAGCATGCTCCGCTGGAAAACGAAGCCGAGAACTTTAGATCAGTGGGCTTCACGAGTCGGTTTTTGTGCTCTGTACAAAGCAAAAGGATTTCCATTTTAAGACAGGAGAAGCAAGGTAGCAGGATGAATTCCTGAGATGGGATGGGAGACACCCACCACGCCAGGATAAAATATAATTTGAAGCAAGGGAGTGTGTTCTTCTCATGGTTCAGGTTGACAAACTGGTCGAGTTAGTATGGATAGGCAAACTTGCTCACTTTCTCCACAGGTCAACCTCTCCCACCCCTCCCCCCACACACCCCTCCTTACTGTGATGTTTCAGGCATCAGAGTCCCTAGGAGGTGCTATGATCAAGTGAAATGCATCTGGCTACTAACCAAAATGCAGGCGGTTTGAGCCCATTCAAAGGCATCTTGAGAGAAAGGCCCTGACATCCACTTCTGAAAAGTTATCCATTAAAAATCATACTCTACAGATAGTCACCTGAAACTAAGTTTAACAGGGTCTAGTTGTTACGGTTATGGAGCGCTTGTGGTGTAGTGGAGTACTTACTGAGTAGCTAACTTCAAGGTCAGGGGTTCTAATGCACCAGTTGTTCTGAAGGAGAAAGATGAGACTGACTGCTTCCTTAAAGATTTAAAGTCTGGGAAACCCAAAGGAACAGTTCTATTCTGTCTTTTGGGTTTCTATGAGTCAAAACTGACTTGATGGCAGTGAGGGTTTTTTGTTTGTTTGTTTGTTTTGAGTTGTTATGTTATTCTCACGACCCTATTATTGTTCACACCTTCAACAAAAGAGAATTTTTGGAAACTCCAAAAATTAATAAAGAGAACATTAGAGTTACCTTGGAATGTCTAAATTAACATGGCAAAGTTTTTCAGTTAAGAGTTTGATTACTCCAGTGCACCCAGCTTCATTTCAAGCAAAAGCCTCTGATCCTTGTCTCCTCTGGTTGCTCTTTCTTGAACCTACTGAGGGACGAAGAGAGATAGAGAAGTCTTGTTTTATTTGAGCTGGTGAGAATGATGGCTCTTTATCAAGCTCAGTGTCATACGTTTTCTTCCACAAGAGGAACAAGTTTCTAGTGTGTGATAGGTCTTTGTTATATATAAATGGCTTCTAAATCTAATCAGATAGAGCCTTTGAGAAAGCAAGGTGTTCACCCAAGTCACAAAGAATGATGTGATGGCCAATGTGATTGACTGCTGTAGTTTTGACATGTGGCTTCACACTGTGATCCTGAAATATGGGAGACGAAGAGCGAATGTTGACCAGGATGGGAGGGGGACACAAACACCCTAAGGGACTGTCAGGATAACTGTCATTTTCAAAATTATTATTGATTATATTAAGTTAATAAGAATAAGAAATGTAAGCTATGTTTACTAGGTTGCCAAATATCCCCCCAAGCTGTTCAAAATTAGTTTGAAATTTGTGTCTAGCCTCATTCCAAAGATGTGGAGGAAAAATATATTCATTTTTATTTTCATCGGGATTAATGCATCTCAGTCGATTTGTACATCAGAAACATCTGGGGAGGTTTGTGTTTTGTTTGTTTACTTTTTTGCTCATTTTCAAACTATATGGTAGTACCATGCCATGAGTTTATGCTGAAACAGAATTTATAATCTATGTCAAATAAATGTGTTTTGAAAAATTCCCAAAATGAATTCTGAGATTAAAGCTTAATCCATAGGCATTACTGTAGACCTTTTGACTCTACTTTGAATATTTTGATGACAAATTTTCATTCAACACCTTGAAACCAACACCTTCTTGACTTGATTCATACCCCCCAAAAATTCAAATTCACTGCCATCGAGTTGATTCTGACTCATGGTTACCCCATGGGACAGGGTAAAAGTACCCCTGTGGGTTTCCAAGACTGTAACATAAAATTTATGACAGTAGAAAGCCTCATCTTCCTCCCTAGGAGCGGCTTATGGTTTCGAACTGCTGACCTTTCAGTTAGCAGCCGAAATTAACCACGATACCACTGGCACTCCATGGCTTGATTCATAGAGGCAAAGAAAGGAGAGAGAATTTAAATACTAAAAGTGACTAACCAAAGCAAACTCAAAATTAAGGAATTCAGGGGGGCTCAAAACAAGGAAGGACAGAACTCTTATTTTCTTTAACTCTGCTCACCCTTCATTCTCTTTTCAGTGTCATCTCAGGTTCTTCTTCCTATTCCTACCCAGAAAATGTTCTTAACCCATGGCCCTCTTACACCCTCACCTTTCATATCTGGCCTCATCTATCTTCTTGGCTTCAACTTCATATACAATTTGACACCCAAATCTATGACTCCAGCTTTACATGACAATTGGCTCAATCTATGAAGAAGACGATCTCACATGGAAAAGGAACAAGGAATTTGTGTTGCTTCAGAGACCAATACAAAGGCCAACAAGTAAGGTAAAAAAGACAGGAATGTTCAGGCCAGCATAAAAGAAGAATCATGTGAGAAGGGGAGAGGTCTACTTATTAGTGGGGTACATTTCCTGATAGGATGAAGGGCCCAAGCAGAGGCCGGGCCAGTCATCAGGGAACTCTAGCATGCACCCCCAAGATCCCGAGGTTATTTGATAACTTTACTTGAGGAAGGTGAGTTCGCAGATATGAAATCATTCTGATCAAAACGTCTCACTATATAATCTGAAAAGCACATGCACAGTGGGGTCTATAAGTATAGGATAGTTAGATATAAGAAACATACATTTTGGACTCCCAGCTTCTTATTCTCCCTGTAGCAATACAGTAACATGGAGGATAAGAAGAGAGCTGTGAGTTACTTCAAAATGCAGAAGCCTGGGGTGAAAGTGTGAAGGAAATGAGGCTCTACAACAACTCGAGGTCCCTTTCAGTATTTAGACTCCCTCCTCTTTCTTTGCCCCAATGAGCCAAGCCAAGGAAACACTGGGTGTAAAGGTTACATGTTGGATGGCTAACCTCAGAATAGACTCGATAGCATGGAGTTTGTTTTGTTTATTATGAATCAAGTCAAGAAGATGTTGGTTTCAAATCTGAAAATTGCCATCAAAATATTCAAAATAGAGTCACGAGGTCTACAGTAAGGACTCCGGATTAAGCTTTGCTCTCAGAACTCACTTGAGGAATTTTTCCAAACACCTATTTATTTGACACAGATGAGGAATTCTATTTCAGAATAAATTCATGGTCTGGGACCACCGTATATTTTGAAAATGAGCAAACAAAAGGTCCACCAGTGTTTCTGATATCTCTTTCCTCGGAGATCATCCTTCCCCAAGTAGATGCCCACGGCCACTTAAATAGAGGCGGTTCCACCGGACTCACAAAGGCAGATCCAAGAAGTGTGACATCAATAAATTGTGACATCAATAAATAAGAATCCTACAACTCTGAGCATAAAAGTCCCCCAGGAGCCCATCTGATGGAACGTGTCGAGATCAGAGTCCTTTTCGACTGCAGACCCCACTCTTCATTTATTAGGTACTCGATACAGGGTAAGTCATTATCTTCTCTCGATGCAGGGTAAGTCATTGTCAACCTCAATGTTCTCATCTGTAAAATAGGAAAATTAATACCTGTCATGACAGCACATTGTAGAACTCAATAAGATAATCTGATTTAATCGTGACTTTACCATGCATTTTACTGTGTGACTTAAGTGACTTTAACTTTGAATTGTAGAGCATTCTTCAAATATCAGTCATTAGTACTATTGTAGATATATTTTATCTTCTTGCCCAAGAAAACCAACAAGACCGTGTGTCTCAAGTACAAATGACCTCCTACTACACTGGATGTTCTTGATGGCATATGAAGAAGATGAACACTCCTAATCACAATGTGATTGTGAGGAGAGAAAAGGAAATCTACACAAAAGGCTGGAAGAATGTGAATAAGGGAGAAATCATGGAAGGTGAGGTTGTCTTGAGAAATCATGGAAGGTGAGGTTGTCTTGAGAAATCATGGAAGGTGAGATTGTCTTGAGAAATCATGGAAGGTGAGGTTGTCTTGAGAAATCATGGAAGGTGAGATTGTCTTGAGAAATCGCTTTTCATAGTGGTGGTTCTACACTCTTACAACCTGTTAGTTCTGATAAATGGAGAAAAGATCCTGTCAACATTTGGTCTTGCTTGGCTCCTCAATCCATGCTCATAGAATCAGCAGTCAAGAAATCTAAAGACCCCTTGCATTGGGTAAATCTGCTGTCCAAGACCTCTTTAGAACTTTGAGAAGCAAGGATGCTACTTTAAGGACCAAGGTGTGCCTAACCCAAGCCATGATATTTCCAGTGGCCTCATCTGTAAGTTAAAGTTGCACATTGAATAAGGGACACTGAAGAAGAATCCATACTTTGGATATTGCTGGAGAAGAATATTGAAGGTACCATGGACTGCTAAAGGACAAACAAATATGTCTTGGAAGAAGGACAGTCAAAGTGATGCTCCTTAGAGGTAGGGATGATGAGACCTCATCTTACATACTTTGGACATGTTGTCAGGAGAGACCAGTCCCTGGAAAAGGACATTTTGCTTGGTAAATTGGAGGGCCAGAAAATGAGAGGAGGGCCTTCAATGAGATGGATTAGCCCATTGGCTGCAACAATGGGCTGAAACACAGGAACAATTGTGAAGGTGGCACAGGGCCAGGCAGGATTTGTTCTGTTGTGTGTAGGGTCGCTATGGGCCAGAACCAACTTGATGGCACCTGACAACAAAAACAATTCTCTTTGAGGCGCTTCCTAAAGCTCAGATTCTGATATTCTGATTCAGTAGGACATGATTTTTCCAAGGACATCTTTGAAGGGTGAGTTCTGGCCCTCCGAAGAAGCATCTTGTGCTCAGTGTAACACTAGGGAATTGTATTTAAAAGCCTGGATTCCACAGGCAGTCCATAGGGGGAACTTTATTTTCTTAGCGTCCTTCTCCACATCTCAAGTTTCTTGCCTTCAAAATGTGCCCAAGTAAGCATTCAAGCCAAGTACAAACTTTGTATTTGTTGTGCAAAGCAGCTTCAGAGTTAGACCCCTGTCCCTCCCTTCAGATTGCTACCTAAACTCCCCAATCTAGAAATTTTGGATTTGCCAGCTGCCAAGAAGGAAAAGAGTTCCATGGCATGGTACTGGCCAACGCTCTCGAGCTGAGCTGATTGGAAGCTAGAATACATAGATTGCTCTCGCTTACCAGGAGAGGACTCCTGGCAGATTTGGCTCAGATCGAATGGATAGTCTGACAGGTCTGTGTGGGAAGCCTCAACCAACCCACCCGACTCACCACATGAGAAGCAGTGAGACAGCTGAAAATCAAACTTGGACTGTATCTCCAAAGACCCTGTGGCCGTAAGTAAGAAACATGTGTGGGATCCTTGGAGTTTTTGTGTCTCCTGAAATGCTTGTAATCCCTGGAAGAAGCTGGACTCGCTGTTTTTCTTGTTTTGTTTTGCAGGCCACTATCAGCAGGCCACAAGAATGGTCTGGGCTGGTGTCATAGTGGGTTATGTGTTTGACTACTAACCCAAAGGTCAGTAGTTAGAAGCTCCCAGCTGCTCTGAGGGTGAAATATGAGGTTTTCTACTGTAAAGATTTACCATCTCAGAACCCAAAGGGGCAGTTCCACTCTGTCCTATAGGGTCGCTCTGAGTCAGAATGGACTTGATGGCAGTGACTTTGGTTTGCTTTATCACTAGGCCTGAGCATGTTGGCCTCAGCATCTGCATCTCTAGGTCAATCACAGAGCCAGTGCCATGGGGACTACAGATTCTCCACTGCCTGCCAGGCCATTGAATCAAGGAAAGTGCTTGAGTCAGGCCACCACTGTAATGCAAACATTCGTATTACCACACTAGCTCGGCCTTTGCTAGGAAGTATCCTTGTAATCTGATCAGTAGAGTATATGTGGTGCTTTCTCTCATCGTGTTTTTGTAGGAATCAATATGAAGAAACCAAAATGATGTCAATAGGTTAGATTCCTTATTTGTCATTGAGGCTTTTCATTTCTTCATCGAAGAACTGTTAGTTTACATCATGCCATTTGACTTCGGGTTCAAGTGCTTTCAAAGAAACAGATTTTATGAAATGCTTCCTTGAAAGCATTTTAATAGTTGGGGAAGCTAAGTCAGGAGTGCGTGACCAATGACCAAACCCAGCTGGTGAGACAGGAAGGATGGGCTTATCAAGGACAGTAGTCTTAAGAACACAAATAGAGGTCTGTCAACAAAAGTCAAGCAAGCAAATGAAGCATCCAGTAATTAACAATGAGCAAGCACATTCTGATGTAGGGTTTAAAACATAGCCAAGGGTTTCACTACCTTTCCTACATAAAAGCAAACAGAACGAAAGGAACGCTGCCACATTTCAAATGGTGGCATAGCAGGTTCTGTGATGGGCTGCTAACCCCAAGATCAGCGGATCAAAACCACCAGCTGCTCCAGGTGAGAGAGACAGTAAAGATTCACCGTCTCAGAAACCCACAGGGGCAGTTTTCCTCTGTTCTATAGGGCTATCCAATGGGATATTTTTAGTATTATGTGGAGTGTGTAGGGGGCACAGATGGTTAAGTGCCTGAGTACTAGCTGGTTGGCATTGAGAACCCATCTAGCGGCACTTCCCAAAGGTCACACCTCACAACCCCTTAGTAGCAGTTCTGCTCTGCACACAGTGTCCCCACAGTCAGAATGACGTCAGTGGCCATTGGTGCGGTATATTTATGACTTACTCCTTCCATCAGCATTTATTTCATCCCTCCTCTCTACCTAGCACTAAACTGGACACTAGCGTCACAAATAGAAGGAGGCTAGCTCACGTTTGGGACATCTTCTGAAGAAACCCCTCATCCTGAACAATTTTAAAGAAAGGATAAGTTCTTGCTAATATCAGAATGGGGACGTGGTTTAACAAGCAAATTGTCCCCTCCAAAACAAGCCAACTCACTACCATCAAGTCATTTCTGACTCCGAGTGACCTGACAGGACAGGGTAGAACAGCTCTGAGGGCTTCGGACACTAACTCTGTACTAGAGTAGAAAGTCTTAACTTTCTCCCAGGGAGCAAGCCAGTGAGTGGTTTCACATGGCTAAGCTGTCCAACATGTAACCACTGTGCCCCCAGGTTGGACAATAGATTTATTTTTTTAATCCCTTGCGTCTATTAACTTAAAATGCAATTTTGGATCACCCATGATGTGTCATGAACAACTAAGGGGTACCCTCCATAAAACGATATCAGTTGGTTTTTTTTTTTTAATGTAAGGGGGATAGTGCATTTAAAGTCATTCTAGGTCAGACTGTTAATCAAGCTTTCTATTTAAAATTTCCTAGCAGTGTTCAACAAAAAAGGCTTGATTTGTGGCAGATGGGGACTGGTTATGCCACCATGACAATTCACCTGCTTAAGCAGCCAGTCATCTCCGTGCACCAGTTTGGGGCAAAACACAGCATGCCTCTCTTGCCCACACACCTGATCCACCTCACCTCGCTCCTCACAACTTCTTTTGTGTCTATGAATGAAGATTGACAAGAAAGTACAGCGATTTAACGAGTAGAAGAGGTGAAGGGGAAAAAAATTAGGAAGATGCTGTCAGCCATCCAAACAGATGAATTTGAAAAATGTGTCCAAGAAGGTGATCTCAGGTTTGACAAATATATTAAGTGTAATGGAGAGTATTTTTAAGGTGTTAAGGTTGTTTTGCCATAAAATTTAAATACATAGCTTTGAAAAAAATCCATTAAAAAAAAATAAACCCTCATATGTTAAAAGTTACACAGAGGAATGAAAAAGACCAAGCTTACTAATGAGGTAGAGATTGGTGGACTGCCCAAGAATCTGGCTTTTAGTCACCCTTCAGGTCAAGAAAGAAACTCACCTCCATGCGCCAGTTTTCATCTGAAAAATAGACACATCTATGGAGACAAAAAGACTAGGGAAGCATGTCGATATTAGAGCAATCAACCATTTTCGATCAAAAGAGCAAAGTTCATAAAGGTTAGAAAGGAAGGGAAGGAAATAGGAAACATGGAGGAAATGGGCTAAGTGACAGTACATTGTGGGACTGCAATCAATGATGTAAAACAAACTGTGTCTGAGTTGTTGAAATGGAAACTTATCTGCCATGCAAGCCTTCACACGATTCTCAATAGAAAGTTTAAAATTAAAAATTATATAGTTGTACAAGCTGAATGAAACCATGCCCCTTAGCGCATAGAAGGATTCTGCCAGTAGGGAAGATGTAAAGAACTGGGGAAAATATCAA
Organism: Tenrec ecaudatus; assembly: GCF_050624435.1. NCBI lineage: Eukaryota > Metazoa > Chordata > Mammalia > Afrosoricida > Tenrecidae > Tenrec > Tenrec ecaudatus. The sequence goes on along the minus strand of NC_134530.1, from coordinate 119,021,311 downwards.
GCAGACATTCTACAATCATGGTACCTGCAGAGCTCCAGGTAGATCCTTTCACCTGGTTGCAACTTTGTACCAGTCTCACCCATACCCTCACCATGCTGCTCGTGGTGGGAATGGTCATGTATGTAAAACAAAAAGGGACAGCTGTCATCTTTCAGATACTGTGCTGCCTGTACATAGATTGCTCAAAATCCTGGCTAAGCTACAAAAGGATCTGCTCTGAGTCCTTTAGAAAATGAGTCAGGCTAATTTCACTTGGAGGAAATAACTCCATCAGATTAGTTTTCTTCTTTGGAGGAGAACCTTGAATCTGGTGATTGGACAGCGTGGATCTTGACATGAACAAGGGTTCTAAAAAGGTCTCAAAGACTTCCTGCTGCTCAAGTTGAAAAAGAATTTGTGCCAAGTGAAACAACACTTGGATGAGTCCGGAATGAGTAAACTGTAGTGCTGTAAGTGCTGAGGAGGCTTAAGAAGTTTCTAAAGCCAGTCTGTGGGCCTGTACTACTATCCAAAGAAGGAAAAGAAACCAAACCCCTTGCTGTTAGATCTCTTCTGACTCATGGTGACCCATTTGTTAGAGTAGAAGTTACAGCCTTCACGGAAGCAGATCCTCCGCTCTGCCGGGGGAGCTCCAACTGTCAATGCACAGGTGCTCAGGCAAGCACAGCCATGTGTGCCAACCAGAAAGACATCTTCCCTGCGTTGTATTATCCAACACCTTACCCAACAATTTGGGGGACAGATTGTGCTCTGTTGAAATTCGAATGGATTTTATTTTTAATAATTTAAAAGCATAGTGTGTAACTAAAACTGTCTAATTCAGTGGTTCTCAACCTTCCTAATGCCACGACCCTTTAATCCAGTTCCTCATGTTGTGGTGACCCCCAAACATAACATTATTTTTGTTGCTACTTCACAACTGTAATTTTGCTTGTTATGAATCGGTGGCCCTGTGAAAGGGTTGTTCGACCCCCAAAGGGGTTGTGATCCACAGTTGAGAACCGCTGCTCTAATTCCTGATAAATGTGTGTGTGTGTGTGTGTGTGTGTGTTTTTAAGCTCCAACACAAATGAGTGAATGTATGAATTAGCAAATGGAATCCATAGTTAGAAAGAAAAATTGACAGTGAAAAAAAATCTTACGTAACAGGAATCAATATAAGATCCAACACGAGGATATAGAACTAAAGGCCAAAGTCAAAGTATGAGATCTTATTGAGCAATTTAATGGGAGTAGTCACTCCTCTCCTATAAAAAGTGAGAAAAACAGATAAGAACAGAGTACTCTCATGACACAACCATAGAATTACATAACCATAATGAGGAAGATGATTTGTTGTTCACCTGCGACCGTCAACTCTGACCTTTGGTAGCTCCCTCTGGTAGACGGCGCTATGCTCCGCTGAGCTTCAGCGGAGATTCTTTGGAAGAAGACTGCCAGGCCTTGCTCCCAGAGGAGCTTGGAAGTGGACGCCCATCTTCAGCCTCTCTGTTAGCAGCTGGGCCCCTTAATCCTTTGGAGCACCCAGGTCCCAATCGTTCTTCATTCTGTGTGCTGAACTTAGAGGAAAAATAGAATGGTGAGTAAATAAAGAAACATCTTGTCATGTGAGAAATAATGTATTATGTACCATTATCATCATAATCATAGAAAAAACTAAGTGCCAAGTACTTCACACGCATCGTCTTATTTAATTCTCACGACATTTTGCTGACGAGGCAAGTACTGATGTTATACCCACGTCACAAGTTAAAGTACAGAGGCTGGGGAGGAAATGTACTCAAAGTCGGCGAGGAAGCGGGAGGGGGGTGGCCATTACTCTCAGCGAGGCTTCTTTGTGCCTAGAGGCCACACATTTCAGAAGACAGCCACATGGAAGCAGGATTGTGGTCTTTCACACTGACCCCAAGGAGGAAACAATAGGATCAAAACCAGAAAATTAGTGGCAGAAATTGCTTCACCGTATGAACAATCTTATCGTATCCCTTTCATGTGTCTACCACAGGTCCCCTTCCAAATCTTTCCACACCATTTCCAACCAAATTGGTCATCCCCTTGAATAAGAGCTATTATATTAATGACAAATCATTGTCTGTTTTCCTGTCTGCAAGTGCTCACAGTTCTGGGTTTGGTTTTTTTAAATCATTTTACTGGGGGCTGTACAACATTTATCACAATCTGTCCATCCATCAATTGAGTGAAGCATATTTGAACATTTGTTGCCATCATCATTTTCAAAACATTTTCTTTCTACTTGAGCCCTTAGTATCAGCTCCTCAATTTTCCACTTCCCTCCCCCACCCTCCCTTCCTCACGAACCCTTGATAATTTATAAATTATTATTTTTTCATGTCTTACACTGACCGATTCCTCCCTTCATCCACTTTCTGTTGTCTGTCCACCAGGGAGGGGGGCTATATGTAGATCATTGTGATTGATCCACCCATTGGACCCCAACCTTCCTCTTCCCCTCCTGGCATTGTTACTTTCAATATTTGTCCTGAGAGCTTTATCTGTCCTGGATTCCCTGTGTTTCCAGCTCTGATCTGTACCAGTGTATACCCTCTGGTCTAGCCAGACATGTAAGTTAGAATTGGGGGTCATGATAGTGGGGGAGGAAGCATTAAAGAACTAGAGGGAAGTTGTGTTCCACCAGTGCTATCCTGCACCCTGACTGGCTCATCTGTTCCTTGTGATCCTTCTGTAAGGGATGTCCAGTTGTCTACAGAAGGGCTTTGGGGCCCCATTCCGCACATTGATATGACATTTTTTTATTCTGGGTCTTTGATTCCTGATACCTGATCCTATCGACATCTTGTGATCACACAGGCTGGTGTACTTCTTCCATGTGGACTTTGGTACTTCTCAGCTAGATGGTCGCTTGTTTACCTTCACGCCTTCAAGAACCCAGATGTTATATCCTTTGATAGCCAGGCACCATCAGCCTTTTTCACCACATTTGCTTATGTTCCCATTTTGTCTTTGGCGATCGCGTTGGGCAAACTTCAGGTTTTAAGATGTTGTATTTATGTCAACTACATTTCTATGTATCCCTGATTTCTGTTCCTATTAACAATACCTGGGTCTACGTGTGTACTTTGAACTTGTTGTCAGGAAGGAACAGTCTTAGGAAAAGGACCCCATCCTTGAAGGTCCGTGAAAAAAGGAAAATCCTGCCTGACACAGGGGCCTGACACAATTGCTCCAAACATAGCATTGACTGTGAGGATGGAAGAACCAGTAGTGTTTCTTTCTGTTGTCCATAGGGTGGCTATGAGCCAGAAAAAAACAACAACAGTAATCGGTGTAAGTAATGCAAATATTCCAGATGGTTAACTTTGGTTTTACAAAATTACAAGCAGTTGCAGTCACCCTTATCAGGTCACAATCTACTTGAAATAATCTCCACAATTACATAGAAGTAATTTACTCTATATTTACTTTCTCCTCTGGACTATGAAATATCTCTTTCTCTCACCCCCAGGGGCAGCAGCTGGGATTAAAATCTTTACTACCTGCCTTGTTGGGAGTTTTGTAACTCTTTCATATCCACTTAAGAGTGAGCAAAGTTTGCACCAAATCAGGACACAAGTCCCCTTCTCACCATAAGATATGTGACTGCTATAGTAATTGTATTTATGTTAGATGCAACCTATTTCCAAAATTCTTGTTTATTATTATTTTTAGTACACGGTCTTTTCTTAGCATGGGGCTGACCTACATAAAGCTAAGCAGTTGAAAAGAACAACATTCAATCAAGTAACAAGATGACCTGAGAAATGCCACACAAATGGATTGATGTATTATTTATTACCAAGGTCAGGAACACCTGAAGTGGTACTCAATCTAGAGACTCCAGTCACGTAGGTAGCAACTCACCTTGCCACTGTTCTGATAGGGGCCTCCAACAGAGCAGACTTTCTGTTTCGAATTCCTTGTCCTGGGCCTGGCGCTTCACATCTCAGACCCTCCTTCTGTGCTACCGCTTATCGTTATTGTTGTTAGGTTCCCTTGAGTCACTTCAACTCACAGGAACCACATGCACGCCAGAAACACTGCCAGGTGCCGCACCATCCTTGTAACTGTTGTCATATGCGAGCCCATTGTTGCAGCCACTCTCTCAATTCATCTCTTGGAAGGTCTTCCTTTTTCGCTGCCCTTCTACTTTACTGTGCATGACGTGTTTCCCAGGAACTGGTCTCTCCTGATAACATGTCCCGAGTACATGACAGAAAGTCTCATCATTCTCTATTCTAATTAGACTTGTTCCACGCCAGGTGTGGGAGTACGTTATTTTTGCATCAATGTGAAGATATAAAATTATAGCGGTGGAGTCTAGCCTGTCAGTCAGATCACAGCCTGATGATATCATCTCGTGGGTGTGGCCTTCTCATAAGAAGGGTCCTGAGAACCTCTGCTCTCTCTCTGCTTCCACTTCCTGCTGGTGAGCCTCTCAGTGACCTTCTGGAGACCTGCCACCCCTGGAGATGCATCCACTACCATTGGATCCACAAGACTTTGCTCACACCAGCCTGTGATTCTTCTGCATTCTGCAGCATTGCTTGTGGCTGCATGAGTCTGAAAAGAGATTTATGGACTAGTATCAGATTTATAGACTAGTATTGGATTTAGGAACTTGATATGAACTGGGCTGAGATGTCTGCTTGATATATGACTATTTCTTGATATAAAGCTCTCTCTTACACATATACAAGAGTCACTGAATTTGTTTCACTAGTCAAACCGACCTAATATACCAGATTTATTTCTTGTTCTGATAGTCTGTGGTACTCTCAGTATTCTTGGCCCAATACCGTAAGTCAAATACATCAAATTTTCTTCGGTCTTCCTTAATTGTTGTCTAGCCTTCACAGGCACATAAGGCAATTAAAACTACCATAACTTGAGTCAGTGTACCTTAGTCCTTAGAATGGCGCCTTCACGCTTTAATATTGACATCAGATTTGACCATTACAATATGTCATTTGATTTCTTGACTGCTGTTTCCATGGATGTTGATTGTGGATACAAATGAAATTAAATCCTCAACAACTTCTATCTTTTCTTCAGTTTTCATGATGTCTATTAGACTAGCCATAAGGATTTTTCTTTATGTTAACTTGTAACTAATATGAATATTGTAGTCTTTAATTTTCATCAGTATTTCTTCAAGTCCTTTTGGTATGCAGCAAGCAAGGTTGTGTCATCTATCTATTGCTGGTTGTTCGTAAACCTTCTTCTAGTCCTGATGCTGCCTTCACCATGTAGTCCACATCCTCAGATCATTTTCCCGTGCAGATTGGATACGTGAGAGAATATAATTCTGACATACTTATCCTGATTTTTAAGCCATGCGGTAGCCTCTTGTTTTGTTCAAAAGACTGCCTCTTGTTCTATCTACAGGCTCTACGTGAGAACAATTAATAGTTCAAAAAATCTCATTAAGGAGCCTTGAAGGCATAGTAGCTATTCACTGAGCTGCCATCCCTAAGGTTAGAAATTCAAAACCACCAGCTGCTCTGGGATGAGAGGGCGAGGAAGGGGGTGAGGGGGAGGGGAGAAAGATGGGGCTTTCCACTCCCGTAAAGAGTTACAGTCTCAGAAACTCAGAGGCAGTTCTACCCTGTCCTAAAGGGTTGCTATGAGTTGCCATCTATTTGATGGCAATGAGAGTGAGCTTGAAATTCCCATTCTTCCAATCTTATCCATAGCTTATTAATACCCACTGCCTTGGCACAGACAATAGGTAAATATCTTTCAAGTAAGCTCTGCCTTCAGCTAAAATCCATCTGATGATATACCTTATGCCAGGTCCTCATCTAAATTCAGCTTGAATTTCTGGCAGCTCCCTGTTGATGTACCGATGCAACAGCTTTTTAAATTATCCTCAGCAAAATTTTATGTATGACATTAATGATATTGTTCAATAGTTTCTGAATTCTGTTGGGTCACCTTTCTTTGGAATGCGTATGGTGTTAGACCCGGTTGACTAGAGATATGTGGATCGGAGTGTGTAGGAGTGAACTTTACATCAAATAGCAACTGTATATTGAGCAAACATCCCAGCCAGTCCAGTCCATAAGTCTGATATTAGCCCATATGTCCAATACCAGTCTATATGTTCCTCTTCAGACTTAAACAGCACATGCAATGGCACATAATACAGGAAGATCACAGACCAGTGGGTGGAAAGTTTTGTGGATCCAGTGGTGGTGGAAGCAATGTAGTACTGGCATGGGTCTCCACGTGGCTCCTCCAACTCCAAGGCTCTGGCTCTCATCAGCGTAGCTCCATGTGTCTTGCCAGCAGAATGTCTCGCAGAGAGTGTGTGTCGCACCTCCAGCAAGCTATTTATCTCCGTTGCACCTCCGAATGAAGTCATCAAGCTGCGACCTGATTGACAGGCTTAACTCCACCCCTTCACTCTTAATAGTCTCAAGTTCACACCAAAGTATGTAAGTACCACAGGTACAAATATGTATCTCTTCCTATCAGTTGACCAGTTACTTGGCTTCCAAATTTCTTGACATAGACTAGTCAATACTTTCAGCATTTTATTGATGTGTTGAAATACTGCAATTGAAATTCAGTCCATTCCTGAAGCCTCATTTTTCAGTGATCCCTTTAGTGCAACATGGCTATCTTCCTTCAAACTGTTCGGTAGACAGAAGAGGGACAAAGGGAGTTGTTCCCCATGCCTGCATAGGGCCACAACAAAGGGATTGGGATGAAATCAGATACATTAATCAGAGACCTGTGGAAGATCCAAAGTGCATGCTCAGACACAAGCCCCCTAGGCCCAGGTGAGAGGTCAACCTGGGTGCACAGACTCGGCCTAGGCACATGACATCATCCAGGTACACTTAAACTCAGCCAATGAGGTTAGCCAATACTTTCAACCATGCCTCCCTGGCAGGAGGAGATAAGAACCTGGCCCAGGAAGGCCAAGCCTCTTTGACTCTTCTCTTGTTCAGGTGCACTCTTGAAGGTCAGAGGGTGGGGGCGCACACATGACACTCCCCTGGCCCTGGGCTCAAGCTCCCTTTCAGGTCTCCCTCTCAGGGCACTCTTTTGGGATTTCCTACTCTGGGCCCCTGGGATTTCTTGTGAAAGCCACTTGGATTGCTTCTGCCATGTGAATTCTTTCAGCATCGTGACACAAAAACCGAGGTATCCCACTCCAGAAACCTAGCAAAACCATTGGTTCTTAGTCATATGGTGCCTCTTGAAATGGTTGAATGTCAACCAATACTTTTTGGTCTAGTAATTTTTATATTCCTTCCAGTTTCTCTAATGTTTCCTGCATCATTCAATGTTTAAGCTCTTATGTAGAAAAGGCCTTTTAAAAATAAATCTTGATCCTATGGGCCCCAGAAGCAAAGGCAAACTCAAAGACAAACCCACTGCCATCAAGTCAATTCTGACTTGCAGCAACCCCACAGACTAGTATAGAATGGCTCCACAGAAATCTTTCTGGGAACACACAGCCTCATCTTTCTCTCAGGAAGCAACTGGTGGGTTTGAATCGCAAACTTTGCAATTAGCAGCCCAATGCTTAACTCACTACACCACCAGATCGCCTTGGAACCAGAGATTGTCCTGACTTTTTGATAGACCAGACTAGCTTTTGCTGTTCTTAAATTCTCTGATCTTTAGCTAGCGAAGAAAGTCGTCATTCCCAGCCCTGCTCCTGGTAGGACTCCTAAGGCCTTATCCAACTACGGGGTTAACCACACCTCCTGCTAAAAGCTCTCAACCACACAAGAACCTGGCCAACAGGCAACCTCCCTTATAAACAACAGAAGGGAACAGCCAGAGAGCTGGAGGCAGGCAGACATCGAGCAAGAGTCTGAGGACAGCAAGTTTCAACAGGGCACTTTTGAAAAGACCGTTGACTACATTATCTTATTTAATTACAGCAGGATAATCCTTACATGAGTAAACTATTTATTAAAAGCAAGGCCGAACAGCAATTTCACAAATGTTGTGGTGCTGTTATCACTGAAGTTACCCCCACAAATTGTTCTGCTGGGTATGCTATACTGGGAAGAATCTCTTCCTGGTGCCTGGCCCCTTTTCTGCCCCAGCTTTTAATCACTAATGAATTAAACTTTCCAAAGAGATAAGAACAATGTTTTGCTTGCGTGCAGGCTGCATGACTAACAAGGACGATAAAAATAAAAGCAGTCTGAGTTTTATCTGCGGGTGGAGGCGCAGTGCCCATGTTCAAGTGAAGGTTGGATGGCTCCCACTCACGATTAGGCTGTTATTGCAGAAGCCAAGTCTTGCGCACACTGTTAAAACCACGAGCTAATATGCTTACTGAAAACAGTATTCCTAATTATGCTATTTTTCAGTAGAAGACCCGCTCCCCAAACCTTAAGCCATCCTCATGCAGCAATGCGGACGCTGCGCTGCATAAATAAGCCAAATGGACCCTGTAGGATTCTGAGCTCGCTGCGCTTGCTCCATGGTGTTTATTACTGGGGGAAGATCCACTCCTGTGCAGTTTGTGCCTGCGGGAAGAAATGCATTTCTTCTTGGTCCTGCAGCTAGCAAAACATGTCAATACAAAGGGGACATATTTGTACCCTGACTTTGGGAAACTTCCTGTCAATATTTACAACATCACTTATGGAAGCCATGAATCTGCTGCTTCCTTTTGAAGGTTTGGGAGCATTTTGAATTTTCTGGGTCTCTTTTAAATTCACAGAAGGAATTCCTTCATGTCCCGGAGAATAGTTGCTGTCAGGCATTCTGAGTCCTGCTTTGGGCATGGCTCATGATCTCAGTGTTCTGTGCTTTGTGTTCCCCGTCAGTAAGCAGGTGGGTGTGTTGTACTGTGCTAAGAACACTAACCATTGCTTTGTGTGTGTGTGTGTGTTATATGTGCAGAGTCCACTAGACTAGAAAAGTATGTGTGTGCGGAGGGGGGGTGGTGGAAAGACCAGATTTTCTATGCCTGTGAAGAGTTAACAGCCTCAGAAAGCCGTAGGGCCATTTCTACTCTGTCCTGCAGGGTCCTTGTGAGTCAGAGTCCACTTGATGGCACTGAGTCCAGAGAGCTTCATTGGGAGAGTACCTAGTCCACCCCTCGCTCTGATTTTGGACTTTTTTCCCCAAACTCAACATTGAAGGGGGTGTGATTGAAGTCCCTGGAGGAGGATGCCAAAGCCTGGTTTCTAACTCAAGAAGCCAAGAATTCTTTAGAGGGGTGTCCTGCAAGTGGGTGATGCTAGCGTGTGTGTGTGTGTGTGTGTGTGGCGGGGGTGGTGGGGGTGGTGGGGGTATTGGGAGAGGGGGTGGGGAAGCACTGGGATGAGCCAAGGGGGGCGTGTAAAAGCAGACATCTATACTTTATCCTGGATTATGAGCTAGACTACAAAAGTTCTTCATTGCCAGGGAGCACCGGGTATTTCTTTCTCCTCTGGGAAGAAGATAAGGAGCCCAGGCGGTGTCGTGATTACATGCTGGGCTGTGATCTGCACCATCAGCAGCTGGAGCCCAGCAGCTGGCTTCTCCGGGCCAGCCTTTCTCTCCCATAAATTGTTACAGACTCGGAAGCACACAGGGCAGGCTCGCCCTGTGCCACAGGTCACTGCGAATTGGCATTGACTGAGTGGAGGACAGGGATTTTGTTTGGGGTGTTGGTTGGTTGTGTTTTTGAAAAGGCAATGGTAGGCCAAATAAGTTTGGCAACCTGTGGCCTAGAGAGATGGAAACCCCACCTTCAGAAGTGTATGGACCAGATGGGAGGTTGTGCCAGGAAACCACAGCTTCACATTTCATTTTGTTTTTTATTACATAGCGATGTCTTCTGATTTTGAGCAATCCTTTGATACTCTAGTCTACAAAAGCCTTAGTAACGACACTGCTTTGTCATACATCACAATCATTTCCAGTTCACTTTTGACTGTTCACATTGACAGTGATTACAATAATTTGTTGTGCAGCCTTATTGCCTTTAATGAATATTTTCATCACCATGAGTCTCCCCATCCAGTTTTTCCATTTCCACTTCCCTCCTGTCCCTGCTAACTACTAATAAACTTTGGTCTCTTAAAAAAACAAAAAAGTGTGTGTGTGTTTGTGTGTGTGTTTGTGTGTGTGTGCGTGCGTGTGTGCATGTGTGTGTGCGTGCGTGTGCGTGTGTGTTTGTGTGTGCGTGTGTGTGTGTGCGTGAGCGTGTTTGTGTGTGTATGTGTGCGTGCGCGTGCGTGCGTGTTTGTGTGTTTGTGTGTGTGTGCATGTGTGTGTGCGTGCGCGTGCGCGTGTGTGTTTGTGTGTGTGTGTGTGCGCGTGTGCGTGTGTGTGTGCGTGTGTGTGTGTTCGCTCCAGCACTGCCCATTGATGCTTTTCCCGAGCTAGGGGAGGGATGTGATGCACTGCGGCTGTCCGTTAGGATGCCATTATTGGTGAGTCCATCATCAGTCAAGAAGCATTCTAAATTAATTTCATTTGGTTAATCTGTTTTAAGGGGAAAATACCCCAAATTCAACTATCATTTATAGAGACCAATTTATTAAACTTTAAACAGGACAAAGACAAAAACGAATGATGTGAACAAGACCATCTGAACGAGGCCATAACGGTGTCCAAGGATTCATAGCCACAGCCACTTCAAGAGTGCATGGAGAACAAAGAAAATGGTCGCAATATCGTAATTGTGAGAGGACAAATGTCTCCGTCTCGGACAGGAATACAGAAGCAGAAAAGACCAGGATGGGGAGCTTTACACGGCAGGAGATTTTAAAAGCTTACGAGATTGGCTCAAGGTCCCCGGAACAAGGCATGACATGACTCCAGACTCTGTGACCACAGTCCCCCAATTCCCACCAAAGGCACAGCCAAGCAAGTCCCTGAGGGTGAGCATGTCCTTCCCGGTGTGGCCTAAGGGAGTGGTAGTAATCTACTTCCAAACATGCTTTACCTGAGGACAAAGCGTTTTCACAATGCTGATCAACATCAGAAAGAACTCAATGGAGACTGAACCTACTCAGAGATCCTACATGGATTTAAAGAGCCCTCGTGCCTTAGCGGATTATGTGTTGGGCTTCTAACCGAAAGGTCAGCAGTTTAAACCCATCAGCTGCTCCACGGGAGAAAGATGAGTCCTTCTACTGCCATAAAGATGCATAACTTGAGAAATTCAAAATGGTAGTCCGCTGTCCTACTGGAGCACTGTTAGGCAGAATCAACAGGAGGACACTGGGGCGCTGTAAACCAGGGCCTTCCACAAAATTTAAGTTCTAAAACAAATAAGAGGTGGAAATCACATAGCAAGGCCTTAGGAGATACAAGGATTCATTCAATGAACTGCATCATGTCATAGTCATCCCTCTAGCCTTTCCTCCGATGTGCAGGCAGCGTCCCTTGTCTCCGGTGGTGACTGCCCTTTTGGTGCATTGCCAGCAATGGAGCCTGGGTCTTCCACACGGAAGGCACGATTCTACCACAGTGTCACAACTACCTCATAAAATCAAACCAGTTGCTATCAAGTAAATTCCAACCCCCTGGGTCCCCATGGATGTCAAGAGGAAACCCGTTTCCTGTAGCATTAAGGACTGGGTTTTCAAAAGTGGATCTCCAGGCCTTTGTTCCAAGAACTCTTGAGTGAATTTAACTGCTACCCTACAGCTGGCAGCTGAAAATGTTAACCCTTTACCACCCAGAGACTTCAATTAGGTCTATGATAAATAAAAAATAAGCCGAACATAAATAAATAAATGAACAGAGAGCCAGCACTCTCCATCCCTACCTTTTTGCACTTGGGAGGACAGCATTTAGGAAAATTCAAAGGGAGTCCTGTGAGTTAGAATTTTATAGAAACACAAGAGGCAAGTAATATGGCAGATATGACTGGGATCTAAAAGTCCTGGGTACCAATTATGGTGTGTGTGTGTGTGTGTGTGTGTGTGTGTGTGAATCCCTTCCTCTCTTTTCTTCTTCCCCTCATCCCTATGTGATGATACTGAAGTGGAAGGTTCTTTAAAACAAGAATCGATCACCTCTTGGAGTTTCCAAGATATCCATTCATCCCGAAACACAACTGAGCTCTGGCTCTGAGAAAGGAGAAACTTGAGTCTATCCAGAGACCCACACCCACCTCTCAGCTTCTTTTCATGTGCATTTCAAAAAAACCCGAAGACTGTCTAAGGAGCACGTGGACTACTGTAGCTTAGGCAATGAGTTGCTACCTGAAAAAGAGAAGTTCCGACCCACCAACTGCTCCATAGGAGAAAGAGAAGACAGTCTGCTTCTGTAAAGATTGACAGCCTTGTCTTAGAATAAGCAGCCATCCAAGCGATGTGCCAGCTTAGCCCACATAGAAGAAGGACACTAGCCTGAGTGATCCAAGGATTATAACAAATGAAATCCAACATAAGAAGAGGAAATTGTTTTAGAGCTTAAATGCTATAATGCATAAGTACCCAGTTTGCAGAAGGTTATGGGTGTTAGTAAAAGCTCAAAATTCATTTTCAGAGTCCCCACTCAGATTAAGCCTCCATTTAAGTCCCTTCTGCCATTGCCTAGAGATGTGAATCGTCTTGCTCTCAGAGTGCAATGGGAAGTGGATTATTGCAGATATAATTAGGATTAAATTTAACATGTTATCATTTGTCTTCCTTTTAGACCCATTTTTAATTTGTTCTTCTTTCTATTATCTTCCACTTTCTCTGGGATTGAGGTTTTCCTGGATTTTATTTTATTGTCCTCGCTGAAGGTTTTTGTATGGTTTTATTTATATGAAATCCAGGATAGACAAATACCCAGGGACATAATTAGATTAATAGTTCCTTGGGGTTATGGTGGTGTTGGGGGCAGAAGGATGTGCAAAGGGGAGTTAATAATAATGGGTACAAGAATAAATAAAATGCTCTAAAATTGATTGTGGTGGTGACTGCATGATTCTTTTTTAATATATTGAAACCATCAAATTGTATGGTACATGAATTATATGCAAATAAAACTTAAAAATTACTTGCAGCCTCAGAAGCCCCATGGAGCAGTTCTACTCTGTCCTATAGGTTTGCTGTGAGTCAGAGTAGAAATAGAGTTTGCTACTCCACTCAACAGTAGTGGGTTTTTATAAAGTCACTCTGAATGCTCCTTGAATCACTTAACACTCAACTAAACATTTAAGTCTATTTTTTAAAAATCGTCAACTCATCTAAAATTGAACCCTTAAAAAAATAAAAAATAAATAAAATTGAACCCTTTATTCCCTAAAACAAGCTCCTCTTCCCTGAATTCTATATTTCTTTTTATAGCAGTGGTTCTCAGCCTTCCTAATGCCACAACCCTTTAATACAGTTGTGGTGACCCCCCCACCATAAAATTATTTTTATTGATACTTCCTAACTGCAATTTTGCTACTGTTATGAATTGGGAAACTCCTGTGAAAGGGTCAGATGACCCCCAAAGGGGTGCCAACCCACAGGTTGAGAACCGCTGTTCTATAAGGCTCTCCATCCACCCCAACCCCCAACCCCAGCATCAAACTGAATCAGAAGCTATTGTTGCTCCCAGTCCCGCCTCCTAATTCTTCAATCTTCCCTTTCTCAATTGTGTTCTGGTCACCCTAGACTTTCTAGTCTTGTACCATCCTAATTTGTTGACAAAAATTGTTTCTTTCTGATGTAATCAAGAACTTTTTACTGTCCTGTAGGGTGAATTTTTTTCTTGCTTCTGTGACAATCTACCTACTTCAACTGCTGCTCCTCCTTTGACTTTTTCTAAGTCTGTCATCTATTATTCCACTCTCCACCACCGTCAGTCTTTCCGTACAGCTCTTTCTCATGATGCCTATATTGAACATTGAACAAGTGTCACATCCTGCTTGAAGCCCAGGGAACAAAACGATAAACAAGATGTCATTTCTATTCTCAAGAAGCTTGAAGGGGAAGATGGGCATTGCAATGAAGTGAAGTTACTTGGGCTCGTTCCCCTTTACATAGTCGAGGTAACCTCTAAATTCTCTGTCCTTGAGCCTCAGTTACAAAGCTGAGCTATAAGCCTTTCTCAGGCAGCCAGCTTGAAGCCCGGCGCCTACCTAGAATGTGTTTATCATGCCCAGCTTGCAGCAGGTAAAATATTGGTTTATGTATTATTCACTCTCACGACGTGGCCGTAAATGATCTTTGGGATACTAAGGTTTTTGAATTCTATAGCTATCAAAAGGATGGAGTATTCATCATCGTGACTGCTCTTTATTCCGTCATGAATGTGAGATCAAGCACAATCCTTGTACTTTCTTCTACCCATAGAAAGGGTTAAGCATTTTAGCACAAAAGGACTCAGTGTTCTAACTCTAAATGTCATGGGAACATGGCCTGGAAAAACTGAGGGCCATTGCTTTATACAATTACCTATTTACTAGAGACAGTATATTTAATAACCAATCATCTAATGTAATAATACTAAGGAATATCAGACTAAAAGGTCAAGTGTTTAAGATTAGAGGGAAAGCAACCTTAAAAATACACTTTAAAGAGCCCTGAAGATCAACCCCTTAGATTCTACCATGCCACCATCAGCCCCAGCCCTTCAGAGGGCTCAAAAATATCACCATCTTTCAAACTCAGAATATTTATTACACCCGTTTTCCTCATGGGAGTTTTATTTCATGTGTTCTCTTAGTGCACAATACAAGACGTTACTTCACTTTGTATTAGTTGAAGTAGGTATAATAGGACATTGACTCTCTGAAGAAAAAGGTGACAATTGGAGGATTGGTGTATACTTTTTTTAAGCTCTTTATTGTGAATTAGGCAAAGGCTTACAGATTAGATCTTTTTAAAAAATCATTTTATTGGGGGCTCATACAACTCTTATTGCAATCCATACATACATCAATTGTATAAAGCACATTTGTACATTTGTTACCCTCATTCTCAAAATATTTGCTCTTCAGGTAAGCCCCTGACATCAGCTCCTCATTTCCCCCCTCTCTCCCCACTCCTCTTCCCTCATGAACCCTTGATAGTTTAAAAATTATTTTGTCATATCTTACCCTGTCTGACGTCTCCCTTCACCCACTTTTCTGTTGTCCATCCCCCAGGGAGGAGGTTATATGTAGATGCCTGTAATCGGTTCCCTCTCTCTACCCCACCCTCCCAGTATCACCACTCTCACCACTGGTCCTGAAGGGATCATCTGTCCTGGATTCCCTGTGCTTCCAGTTCCTATCTGTACCAGTGTACATCCTCTGGTCTAGCGAGATTCGTAAGGTAGAATTGGGGTCATGATAGTGGGTGGGGAGGAAGCATTTAGGAATTAGAGGAAAGTTGTATGTTTCATCATTGCTACACTGCACCCTGACTGGCTTGTCTCCTCCCCATGACCCTTCTGTAAGGGGATGTCCAGTTGCCTTCAGATGGGCTTTGAGTCCCCACCCCACCCTCCCTCTCATTGACAATGATATCAATTTTTGTTCTTTGATGCCTGATACCTCATCCCTTCAATACCTCATGATCACACAGGAGGGTGTGTTTCTTCTATTCGAGCTTTGTTGCCTCCAAGCTAGATGGCCACTTGTTTACCTTAAAGCCTTTAAGACCCTAGACACTATATCTTTTTATAGCTGGGCTCCATCAGCTTTCTTCACCACATTTGCTTATGTACCCATTTGTCTCTAGCGATCAGGTCTGGGAGGTGAGCACACAATGATATGATTTTTTGTTCTTTGATACCTGATAACTGATCCCTTCGGCACCCCATGATCACGTAAGCTGTTGTGCTTCTTCCATGTGGGCTTTGTTGCTTCTCAGCTAGATAGCTGCTTGTTTACCTTCAAGTCCTTAAGACCCTAGACACGGTATCTTTTGATAGCCGAGCTCCATCAGCTTTCTTCACCACATTTGCTTATGTACTTGCTTTGTCTTGAGTGATCATGCTGGGAAGGTGAGCATCATGGAATGCCAGTTTAACAGAACAAAGTATTCTTGCATGGAGGGAGTACTTGAGTGGAGGCCCAATGTCCATCTGCTACCTTAATACTAAACCTATTAATATATGCACATAAATCTATCTTGTAATCAGAGTTTTTGTCCACAATGTTACCTTTCCCCCTTGGGTCTTCCTTGTGTGGACAAAATCTGTTAGCTCCATTTGTTGTTCACGCTTCTGGATCTCTTAGAGACCTAAAAGGTCACCATTCCTAGAGCTTTTCATGGTACAAAACCTTAATTGTTTCGGTTCATTTAAAAAAATTTGTCTTGAAAAGTCACTCTTTATTTTTCACTTGAAAATCCAGCATAGGAATTATTTTCCATTCTTCAGTACAGGGAAGGTCTTTTCACAGTGAAACTTCCTTACATGACTCCTTGGGAGCATCACCACGCATTACTGACCCCGGATGATGCAAATGTGGCCATGGAGCTATTCCCGTCCGTCCTTCCTTCCAGGGTTGTCACAAGCTGTTCTCACTTCAGTCTCTTGATGGATTCAAGTGTCAGGGTTTGTTCATTCCACCATAAAGTGCGACACCTATGGAGAAATAATCTAGCTATGTCAATGTTTTATAGGGAAAAAAACAAAACAAAACTCGTCAGAATAGAATTGGTTATCTGAAGTAAGAGATGAATCTTGAAATCAAAACGGGTGAAGAAAACAAATATTTTCCCCCAACTGTATATTCATCCCTGGTTAATCAGCGAGCCTGCCCAGTGGGGTGACTTGGGGATACAGAGTAAAATCCCATCCAGTTACTTAGAGCCCAGGGCAAAGAAAGGCACAGCATCTGGACGGCGATGAGTCTCCGTAAAGTGGTGGAAGGAGGTTAAGAAATATCTTCGCAAACATCAGAGAAACATATATTGAGATAACTTGAATTTTCAAACACAAACACATGTATACCACCACTCGCTACATTAAAATTAATAGGCTTCAAGAAGAACAAAGTCAACAGATTAAACAGAAAGGAAATGCCTGAACCTGTACCCTCAATAGATCCAGAATAACCTAACAGAACTAAAAGGATTTTGAAAACGTCCAGAATCATATCATTCCGTTTTCCTGCAAACTTTTAAAGTCCCTCTTTTTAACTGTGAGCTTTGTCGAGATGAATACAGTAGCCCCTATTCTCCTCTGAATCCCTCTTTTTTTCAATAGTTTAAGAGTTTTTTTCCTCAAGGTGTTACATTTTAGGTAATGAAAATAATTTCCCAGGAGAAATTTAATAATAATATAAAAACAAGAGGTCAATTACCACTTGGTACACATCTGTGGCCCACTTGACCACATCTGAGATTTACTTAATAAGGCTCTTCTAGTCACGGCCTTTATAACTCCCCCCAAGTGACCGGTCTGGGTAAGCGAAGGTAGGAGAAGATGCTACTAAGATGCTATGACTCACTTGTGAATGGCTGTTAACAAGGCCGCGTGTCTGACAACGTGGGCCTCTCTACTGGGAGTATTGGTAAGTTGTCATTGAGCCACAGCAGAAGCACCAGGGGGGTTTCCCGACCGTCACGGAAGAACCAGCTGTAGAGTATATTCTTCGGTTTCTGTACATTGAACCTCCTTGATCCAAGAACAGAAAGCTGCGACACGAGAGCTTTGACAGAGAAGCACTAGCAGTAGAGCCAAAAAAAACAAAGCACAAAATAGAATGGGGGGCTTCGCCAAGCAAGTAAAATTGAGAGCCTCTGGGCACGAGGATTGCTTGTGTCATGGGGTGCTTCCAACCATTTAATTGGAGCATCAAGCTTTGCTGACCCACAGAGCCTTTGGCTGTGAAGTGTCCTTTGGCCATTTATTGGCAGCCCTAAAATTACTGTAACATTGCACAAATAGTGCAAAGGCCCAGAAAAGGGGCTTAGAGCCCGAGAGAGGTCTGTCCTGACTAGAGAACTGTATCCTGAACATTTCTAATTCTGAATTATAACCCATTAATTCTCTAATAAAGCCCATTTTGGGGGGCGGGGATATGGTCTGTAGTTCTGCGTGGCTATTGCACTGAATGACGAACCCGGTTGAGAAGCAGCAGTGGTTGTGGGAGGAATGCTGGGGGGCGGGGGCATTCGAATGGGCTGAGAAAGATGTGAGGGACATCGAATTGCAACATCTTAGGAACCCAGCCTTATACATCTGTGGGAGATTGCTCCCTATCCAGAAGTTAGAGGAGGACAGATGCTTCCCCTGTGCCATGTTTTGTTTTTTGGGTTTTCTTTAAAACATTGTCAGCGTTTCTAGCCAATGCAACTACTGACTGGGACTTTGAAATCATTACTACTCTGGTTACCATCCATTCCTTGTGTCTGCTTTTCTCTGTTCAGAAGACAAAGTCATAGTGACAAAAGTGCCTACCTCATGGCCTGGCATTCACAGAGTGGACACCACAATGCTCATGAATGACAAACGGAGTGTAAAAGTAGAAGCATCCAAGAGAACTCACTCACATTCTCCGACTTACATTCAATGCCACAATAATAAAATCCCAAACCACTGCATCTCATCTATTGCAGATGGCAAACCAGGAGCAGCTCTGATTATGGTTAAAGACTAAGAAAAACACCAGACTTTTTTTGTTTTCCTCTATTTTTTAATTTGTCTCCAATCTCCTCCCCATTTCCTGTTTCTTATGACATCATCTTTATTTCTCAAGGAGACACCACCAGTCCAGTCTCACACCAGGTGATGAAGCTGTGTTATCTTCCACTTCTGGGTGAATAAGGGAAACCACTAATCCTCCTTGGAACAAGAACCCCGTGGAAAATCATTGTAACTGCGCTTATTAGTTAAAGAAAATGCTAACTGCAACCAGGCAATGATACTCCCCTATCTTAGAGGAACCAGATTTATAATCCAGCCATTCTCTGCAATTTATGCAAAGCAAAGTCATTTCAACAAAGAAAAATAAGACTGAATTCCCTCCATTGTTGGAGGGTTGGGAGACCCTCCAGTTGAGAGTCTTAGACATAGAAGTAATTAGTCATGGAAGTAATTAAGACCACTAGGTACTATTTGTGCCCAGCACTGTGCCTGGCACGTTACATGCACTGTGATAATCCAAAGTAGAGCTTTGTACCCATGAGTTCTGCAAGATGAGAAGGAAATACATTATATTTATTTATTTTAGGATCTCATTTTATAAATTCCATTGTTGTATGTTTTCTATTTAGATACTATAAGATGTTATTATCTGTACAAAATACTCCCTCAATATATTGAGAGTGAAAAAATATGTTTGTTCATATCTTTAACTGATCACATGGGTATTAGTATTAATCATGCTATCCCCATTTACAGAAGAGAAAACTGAGGACTAGTGATTAAAATAACTTGCCTAATGTGTCAAGGCTCCTAAATGGCTTCATAAATGGAACTCAACGTGTCTGATTCCAAAGGCTGTCAACAAGCATGCTCATTAGAGGAATTGTTTGTGTTCAGAGAGAGCTGCTGGGAAACCAAGCTCATTGGGGCCTGCAGACATGCCAGTCTCTTGAGTAGGAGAAACTCCATCCTTCGAGGCTCTTCCACACAGAATTCAGAGGAAAAGATGAAAGAAAACAAGCGAGAGAGAGAGAGAGAGAGAGAGAGAACGCCAAAGAGACCTTGGGCAGTAAAGAAAAGAAATGAAAGAGAAGGAACAATGCAAGGGACGGGTGGCAAGATTTGATCCTACACCCAGTCCCTGTCCATCCCCTAATGTCTTTCTATGGGAACCAGATTCCTGGCAGAGTCAACTGTTGTTTGAACATTAAGTAATGGGCACCTCCAGCCTCCCAGCACCAGGGAGTTTCGAGGCAATCAACATGAATGGAGACATTTAGAGCTGCATCTTCTGATTGAGCTCCGAGCAGTAGTGTCTCCCATGTGGGCCCTAAAAGCAACACCCACGGGAGAAACATGTTCTGGTCTTCAAAATAATGGGCCCTCTGCCAGGTTTGGGGGCTGTTATCTTCCATTTTCTTAGCTAGTGATGAGTGATCCTTGTAACTTTTGAACCGAAAAGCACGACACGCTCTGTAGGACGTTCATTAGAGAAGACTTGGGAGAAGCTTGGGAAGAAGTTTGCAGTTTGAGGGGGCCCGGAAGTGGGTGTTAAATAAGTCTATATAGTGCTGTTTGGTTTTCGTTTATGTGTAATGGAAGTCTTTAAAAGTAACCAAAATTTTCAGGCTATCTTTGAGGCTGTGATAAAAATTTTATTTTATTTTTATTTCTTTTCAAATCCCTTGGTGCCGTGTTTGCAAGTTCTCAAACAATGGGCCTGTTTCCCATGTAAGTTTCTTGCAGGGAGAATTCTGCTTTCTGAAAGCAGTGTGACTCGGTGTTGCTGAGCTTCAGAAGGGGCATTTAATTTTTTATCTGTAAAAACGGTGCATCAAGGTTGGTCTTCGATGATCTGCTGTCCAACATGTAGAAAGAGAAATCAGGATCTTCATTGTTCAAGTAATTACTTCTGACTAAAATGGTGGTGTCCTCCGGAATCTTCCCGAATTCTGGAAATCTGGAAATCCCACTGCAAAACCAAAAAGATCTCAGTGAAGGGTGACCCCATCGCAGGACTCAAGCAGAAAACAGGGACACAGTTCACTCGTAGACGCCCGGTGACAGCGAGAAATGTGTTTCAGAAATCTGGTTCTTTCTTCTAACTCTCCTAGCCACCTGGCTGGTGAGGAAAAAAGAGACCCAAAGTCACAGACGGCGCAGAAGAGGTTTGTTGAACGGCAGAAATAAACCTGGGTGTCCTGCAGGGGGGTGTTTTCAGCCTTCTGAAACTCATAATGAAAGGGAGCCTCTCTTACTCTGCCCATTTGGAGTGGAACCCCATAAAAAAAAACTGTCTAAAATTGTCCTAAAAAATGTTTTTATAAATAAAATTCTACTCCATCAATCAACTTCCCTCTAGCCCCACCTCATTGCTGTGCCCATTTCCTGAGTATTCTCAGGGCAGTTCAATTTACCATGACAGAATTTTTTTGTGGGTGTTTTCGCACACTCCATACTGGCTTCTCTCTGTTTCACAGACAACACTGGCCCTTGATGGTATTTGAGCTTCAAAGAGACAAAGCTCAGACCGGTTCAGACTGCCCACCATCCACAATGCACACAGCACAAGAATGCCAGGCTTTGTGGCAAAGTTCAAGTTATAACTGTGTCAGCTAATTGAATAATTTACCGCAGAATCCCAGTTAGCTTAATCTTATGTGCAGTCCTCATATCTGCTGCACACTCGTATTTGTGGGTAATTGAGTACTGACCTTACAGGAAAGAATGCATGGATGTTGCTTTTTTAGTAAGTATTGCAATAAACAAAATGTTTCAGCTTTGAAAACAAAAAAAGAGTGTCAAGGCCTTTTGAGTTCCCGGACTTCCGGGCCCTCTCTGTCTGCCCCTAGAGCCCGTGGCTATGATTTAGTCCTGCCACCCCTTGCCCGTCCATGCATCCTTTCCGTAGTACTATGAATGGAATCGTGTCCCCTGAGACAGTATGTTGAAGTCTTAACCACCGCGGAAAGAGAGTATTTGAAGATGTTACCAGTTACTGAAAAAGAGCCCTGTTGGGACAACGGTTAGCGCCACCATCACCAGCCCCCCCTTGCCAGCCCACCCCACTATAAGTGGAAGTTGGAACCCATCTAGTGACATGAGATCTGCCCCCCTATACCTACTGCACCCATGAAAATTCTATGGAGAGATTCTAATCTTTCCCATGGAGTTTCCATTCATCAGCTTTGACATAGACAGCACCCAGCAACAGCTAAGGTATATGAAGTTCCAGGAGGAACTGTGTGGATCCGGATCCCATCTGAGTGGGGAAGAAGAAGAGAGAGGAAGGATGGCACGTGAGGAATGCTTGGAGTTCCAGAAGCTAGGAAAGAGACATCCAGCACACTCTTCTTCAAGCCCACACCCGGTACCCTGATTTCAACTTCCAGTTTCCAGAAACTTCAGACGACAAACTTCTGTTCCCAAAGGCCACCCACTTTAGGGTATTTAGTTATAATTCCTCTATGTTTGTTCTAGGACCAGAGAAAGCACCCTGCTCACAGACTCCATTTGGACACATGAGAGAAAGCATGCTCTGGGGGATTTGGGCACGGGCATGCGTGAGCTGGCATTGAAGCCCAGCAAATCATCCTGTTTGTGCCCCTCTTTTCCTTTCCAGATAGTTGATGTATTACCGGAGAAGTAGATCCAACAAGGCCAAGATGTCTTCATTTCCCATCAAAGCCAGGACTTGAGTGCAGGGTGATGGAGGCCCTGGATTGCTACAGCCATTCACTCAGAACCCATCAACAGCTGTGGCGGGAAACAGGGCTGAGGCGGGAAATGGGAGGTGGTTGAAGCCAAAGAGGGCTGAGCCTGCGGCTCTGTGTGGGACTGCAGCAGAGGGAGGCCAGGGCCTGAGGAAACCCCAGCAGCGAGGGAAAAACAGATTGACTCTCAGTGACTCATTTAGCTCCTGGATTGGACAGATCTCTCCCCTGCTGGCGATTTGGCTCTGCATCAATGGTTCGGATACCAGGCTGAATGGCTTAAAATAATTAGGGTGGGGGGGGGAATCTGCAAAACTGCTAGTCATCCAACTCTTTACTCTGTGCTGAAAGACACAGGACAAATGACATCTAGGTTATTAAATATGAAGTCACTGGATTTGCTGCCCATTTGGTCCAAAAGCAGAAAACTGGATAAAACTCAAATTTATAATACAGCATAGATGGCCTGTTTGTCCTTGAGGCAGTCCATGAATTTTGGCAGGGCAGCCACTATGACATGTGGAAATAATGTGGGGGCAATGAGGGGGGAGATGGACAATGTTTGATTTCAACCCCACTCGGCTTCCACCCCCTGGGGGGAAAAAATGAAAATGTCAATAAAGAGTGTGCATGTGAAGAGAAATGAAATCTAGCGCCGAGTTTGGAGGCTGGCAGTTTAAACTTTATATACTTTAGGCCGACAGGCGGCTGGATTTCCTGTACTTTATATCCAATGTACAAAAACAGAAGCAACAGGCTCATTTGGTATCAGTAAAGGTCAGTTAAAATGATAGAGACATCCTTTGGAGCAAATCCTCGGTCTTGTATTTGCATATTTATGAACTAGAGATTATGACAAGCCATTCCATTTATTAGAGCAGAGCTGCTATAGTTAATAGTCTGTCAGCATTTCCATTATAAACCCCGTTTTTCAGTGTTTTAATATCTCAGCTGTTAGAAATCACATCAGCCTGAAAAGTGGTCTCCAGCCACTCTGGTCCACGGTGGGGTGAGCTGGTGGAGGTGGTGGTGGCGAGAGGGCTTGCCAAGCCAGCAAAGGCACTGAAACCTAGCCAGCAGTTTTTGCCTTGGTCCTGAAGAGTAAATAGAGAGTCAAGGACTTTCAGGAGGGTTGTTGAATACTTCTCCTGCCCTACCAAAGCATCTCTCCTCTGTCTTGCCACCCTTGTCAGTATCTGAATTTCCCTTTTCTGTTCGAAGGGAAGTCTGTTTGGGAATTTAGGACAAAGACTCGCCATTTGCACTTAGCAAAGTAGTCACTTCTCTGGATTCTTTGGATCAGGAGGGGAGGTCACCTGAATAGAACCAAGATGGCGCTGATGATACTCACAGGACAGGAACAGCAGCCTATTGGAAACATCTCCCACGCACCCAGCCGTGGCTTTGACCCTGGCAATATGAAATGGATCGGACACATCCCTTGCCCTGAAGCAACTTATGCTCTACCCGCACGCTGACACCAAATTTTCACAACAAAGTTATGGGCTGAACAGAATCAAAAGGCGCTTTTCTCCTTGCTGTGTTTTTTTAACGACTCGGGGTAGGTAGCCCCTGAAGGAGAGGCCCACTAGTGGGTGTGCTTTCAGGTGCATTCTCGAGAGAAACTGCCGGTATCTGGGGACTCCTTGTTGCACCGGAAGACAGCATGCTCTTTCCAAACTAAATTTGTATAATGTTGACCTGACACTAGCTGCCAAGCAGCTCAGTGATATTCAGAGCTCCCTTGGGATTTGAAGAGATGTTGAATAAGAGAAAAGAGAAAACAGGTTGACTTCTCATTTATAATTCATTAATTCTTGAAAGAAATGGGTTATATGGCTGTTATGGTGGTGCTCTGATACATCCCTGACTGGACAAACTCAGTAAGGCAGGTGAAAAATGTCCACACCCCCTGGCAAAGTGTTCAGGATGGTTCCTCCACAGAAGTGCAGACAGAGCAAACTCCATCAAGAGATGACAGCCTTCGGGGACAGTCTGACCCTGGGCATTCCCAGTTCTATGTAGAAGCAGCTATCCCTGCAATGTGTGACTTTTTGTCTTACTCTAGGTGTGTTGTACTGAGACCTGCAGGTACTGTCGGGCAGACATTCGACTGTTACTATTCACCACGATATCAGAGATCCCAACCTACCAGCTGCTCCACGGCAGAAAGTTGAGGCTGTCTCCTGTCACAAAAACTTACAGAAACCTGATATAGAGTTTCTATGAGTTGAAACCTCTCATTGGCAGTCAGTTGGGTTTTTTTAAGGTTGGCGGTGGTGGAGGGGGGCGTTGTCACAGTCCTGGAGCCCCGGAATAAGGACTCCATGGCAGCCTAAACCAATAGAGACTCCCTCCTGTATGATTCAATGTTACCTTATGAAAAACTTTAAAGAGTAAATATAAATACACAAATAACAGGTGTGACTACAGTTGCTTGCTAGCTAAATAAATAAGTTAAAGCACCGTTGGCCGGATTATACCAATTTATTCTCCCCAGAGCGGTTGCCTTAATAACCTATCAGGAGATATGACATGCCCACCTAAGATACAGTTGCCCTCAATGCCTACGAGCTGGGCTCAGCTTGACTTGCAACATTTTACATTCCCCGTGAAATGAACAGGACTTACGTAATTGCTTTCAGCAGCATCTTTGAGCAAGAAGAACAATTACGTAATCAAACACACACACCAGGATGTGTGTATTTGTGTAATAACACAGTATGCCTCCCCGTGCTAGGCTGGTGGCCAATAAGCAATTATAATACCAGAACATACACCTTCAAGGCATGGTGGAATTCTTTTGAAAATTCTTCAAGGGAAGTCATCTGATCAAAAGGGAAGGTCAACATAAAAAACAATAAAATACATATATTTTTAAAACTCAGATATAATCCCCCCAAATTACATCTAGTCTAATAAAACCTAAAATGAAACATGCTGTTACAGTTGACTCATGTCACTCCAGAATTTAAAGCAACAGGATGTCACTAAGGAAAAATACTGCAGTTAGACTTTTAAGTGGCGTGTTTGCAGAGTTCTGACCAGAGCAGAGCCGTTTCTCAACCAAGACACTTCAGCTCCGCTTTGTCTTCATCTTCCTGTTGCCAAGCCATGCAGAGGCTTTCTGAGTCCTCTGAGAGCTTCTCTCTCTCTCTCTCTCTCTCTCTCTCTCTCTCTCTCTCTCTCTCTCCCCCCCCCCCCATTCCCCCTACCTTCCTGTTGGCAAGCCATGTGGAGCCAAATTGAGAGCTGAATGAGCCCTGTGGCAGAGACCTGCTCCAGCCCTGTGACACATCCACCACCACTGGATCCACAAGACTCTTCACCCACCAACCTGTGATCTTCCTGCATTCTGTATCATTGGATGTGTGAATCTGAAGAGAGATTTGTGAACTAGTATCAGACTTATGGGATAATATCACACTTATAGACTTGATCTGGACTGGGCTGAGATGTTTTCTTGATATACAATTTCTTTGATATAAAGCTCTTAAAAACAAAAAGACATTTCAGCTCTTTTGGAGTCTGTCCTTCCACATGAACAAGGAGATAGTCTAAGCAAGGATTTTAAAATTTTGTATGCTTTGAACTTCATTCCTATTGTTCAGAGAGTAACAGAAAACTGGACCATTTTTCTTGGAGCCACTACCAAGGCTCATGGAAGAAGCAATAAGGAAATCAAAGGACGCATTGCATTGGACAAATCTGCTGCTGCAAAAAAAAAAAAACAACCCTTTAAAGTGTTAATAAATAAATAAAAAGCAAAGATGTTATGTTGAAGGTTAAAGTATACCTGACTCAAGTCAGGGGATTTTTCATTCATCTGATATAAATTAAAAAGCTGGGCGATCAATAATAAAGAACAAAGAAGAATCCGCACATTTTAATTATGGACTGTCAGAAGAACAAATAAGTCTGTGTTGAAAAAAGTGCAGCCAGAATAGTCTTTAGAAGTGAGAAGTCCTTAGAACTTCGTCTCACTTGCTTTGGACGTGTTACCAGGTGACACCCATCTTTCGAGAAGGACACCCAAACCCTCCAAACTCACTGCCATCCAGTGGCTTCAGACGTAGCCGCGTAGAGGGTCAGTGAAACAAAACAGGAAGCCGGTCAATCAGAGAGATTGACACCGTGGCTGCAGCAGTGGACTCAAACACAGCAAGGATTGTCAGGATGGGGCGGGACCAGGAAACGTGGATTCTACTGCGCGGAAGGTTGACTCCGCTATGGGTCAGAACCATCTTCAGGGCTCTGAACAGGAGCCACAAGCAAACCGCTGACGTTTCCATCTCTGAGCCTGGCCCACTCCCCTGCACACACCCAGAGCCAGTTGATAAGCATTTTGCAGCACTCCACTGCTGCGGATGAACCGGCAAAAGCTAGTAGAAAGTGGGTCTGTGGGAGCAGAGGGGTGGGGGCGGGGGGTGGGCAGGGGGATGTTATAACAGCAGAGCAAAAATAAAGTAAAAGATTCTGAGATATTAAGCCAAAGTAGTGGTTCTCAAACGTCTCGCCCTACTATACCCAAATCAGGGTGGATCCCCAAATTTCACTTTTAGCCAAGCTCCAGGTAATGCTGCATCTGCCCCACTTTGAGAACTCTTGTGCTGAATCCTGCCCCCTGCTTTCGCTGCTGAGCGAAAGGTGAGGCTCTCTGCCCCTGGAAAGCCCTGGTTCTGTCCTCTGCGTCACAATTGCCCTAAAGGCGGTTAGTGAGTGGCGCCAGCTGCCGTGCTTGCCGCCTGGTTGAGGAAGGATGGAGTTGCTCGATGGCGTGGCTAATCCCATTGCATTGGCAGCTCTTGGTAAAGGAACTCAATGGCTGTATATAAACAATGGTTAAGCTGAAGCCCAGAGAAATGCTCCCTGGGGACCCACACACTGCTTTGCAGCCCCAGGCAGCCCTGCAGGACCCAACCAGGCTCCCAGCATGTTAATCTCCGCCAAACTCCTCAGTCTGGTCCCAAATGGACTTTTATTGCGCCGAAGTAGACAGTGGGAAAAAGACGAGGCGTTCTCCACCCAGGAAGAGTTATAGTTTCAGAACCCTATCCGGTTCTACAGGGTCACTGTGATCTACAGGGTCACTGTGAGTCAGCCTCCCTGTGATGGCAGCAAGTTTGGCTTATTGATGGAGAAGGTAGATGGGCCCAAACTGAACCAGCACCCCCAGGAAACGAGCTTCGACCACAAGGAATTGGGAGGGTAAAGAAAAGATACCGCTTCTGGAATTCCAGTTCACACCCGCACAGACTTACTCCAGACTAAACAGGTTGAAACCTGTCTCGACCATCAGGGGGTGGGTGCAGACCAGTTCTCTTCATAATATGATTGGTTTTGGCTTTTAACCAACCCACCAAATCCACTGCTATCCAATGCATTCTGCCTGCCAGCAGTCCCGTATGGCTCTGCCGGGCAGTCAGTCCCTGGGCAGAGATGGCCTCGTCGTGCCCGCGGAGCTCTTCTCTTCTTCGCGGGCCTTCAAACTAGAGTCCAATCAAAATGGTGCCTTCCAAGGGAATTTGCTGGGCCAGCTCAAGGCAGAGCAGTCAACTCAAGAAGGTTTGGGGGGATTCCAAAGGAACACTCTTCATAGATATTTTTGGAAGGACACTGGTGATCGTAGGAATGTACTAGGAAGAAGGTTTAAGAGAGCTGTCATGAAAAAAAGGCAAAGTGTTGCATCAACACCCCCCCACCCCACCCCCCACCCCCTGCCCATGTCCACAGTGTAACTCTTCAATCTGTGAGGTTATCCAGGACAGTCCTGGAAGAATTTTGTTGGGAAGCTCTGCGCCATTCACCCTCGAGCTCTGATCCTGCCCCTTCGGACTTCTTTTTTGTTTCCCAAATTCAAAGAACATTTCAAGGGAGCATGATTTGAATCCCTTGAGCACACCAAAACTGCCATTTGGTAACTTGAAGAATGCGGAATTGTTCTTTTGGGAAAGGGTTAGGGAGATGGAAATATTGCCACTAGAAGTGAAACTATCTAGATGGGGGATATGTCAAGAAAAATGGGCTTCACATTTTGCTATATTTTGTTGTTGTCGTCAAGGTCTTATGATTTTTTTTGTACCGACCCTTTTTTACTTTCCTTTGTTTATGCCTAGATGGCAGGACCTTGTTCAGATACGGGGTGTTGCTGTGCACACTTGGTTTACAATAAGGAAACCATGCCCTAAACAGAACATTTTAGGGGGGTGGCGGGTGCAACTAACTTAGTGAGGACTGGTGAAGTTGGCATTTGGTAATTGGGTTTCTTAAAATAAGGATGAGAAGAGAATGCTACTGTGTTCACAACATCCACTAAAATGTTGAAAGAGTCCCTAAGTCTGGCAAACAGTTGGGCTGCTGAAACATGGTCTGGAAGTTCAAGTCCACCAAGGACATGAAAGAATTTATGAGGTGCCTTAGAAGAAAAGGCGTGGCAATCAACTTCTGAAAAATCAACCAGTGAACACTCAGGGGATCTATTGGTCTACCCTGGCTCTGCTCCCTGCTGAGAATATGCCTATCAACCCCTGCATCTACATTTTAACAAGAGCCCCAAATGATTCTGGGTAAAATGTAGATTCTGGTTCAGTCCATCTGGGATGGAAAGGCAAATTTAAACTCGCTCCAAGTCCTGCGTGAAGCACAATTCTAGGCTGCTATGCAGAGGGGATGTGAGTTGGAGTGAATTAGACAGCCACTGGTTTACAACAAAGGAGCCTGGTGGTGTCATAGTTTACACACAGGACAGCTACCTGCAAGGTCAGCGGTTTGAAACCATCATCTGCTCCGTAGGAGAAAGATGTGGCTTTCTACTCCCATAAAGAGTTACGGTCTTGGAAACCCACCAGGCAGTTCTACTCTATCCTATAGGATCACTATGAATCAGAATCAACTCATGGCAGTGAATGTGGTTTTTTTGCTGTGGTGGATAATTGCAAGGTCAGCTGTTTGAACCGCCAGGTGCTCAGGAGAAAGACGAGTCTTCTACTTTGATTGACAGTCTGGGGAACCTACAGGCACAATTCTACTCTGTCCTAGAGGGTTACTATGAGTCAGAAATGACTCAATGGCCGTGAGTGGTTTTCAGTGAGAGGTTTATAATATTGAAACCCCAAAATTTGGTTGCAAGAGATGGGCGATACTTTTCTAATTAAATTCCCAAGAAACAACAGATCAACACTGAGTACAGACAGGCGAAGCCCGGCTCCTCCTAAACATGCCGCGACTGAAAGTGTTAGTGATAAGACTGTCAGAATGAAAAATTGCAGATGGTTAATAAAAACCTGCCCGAAGAAATGATTCTTGCCCAAGAAAACATCAATGAGATGGAAAATACTCTTCATTGACAAAGCATGTGCCTGTTGGGCATTCCCAAAGAATGTGATGGGAAGAAACTTGGCTGAACCTTTGAAAGAGTTTTTGCTTGTTAGGCCAGATCTGCTAAGCCCTCGGTGTTAACTGCTGCTTTTCCGAACTGCTGGGCCACACCCTGTGCGAACTATGCTGTGAAAAACCTGAAGACTGCGCGATAAATGTGTTCCTGGATTCCTCAAGAAGTCATTTAAGCTTTAATCCATAAAAAAAAGAAAGAAAATGTTTCAGTCTTCGATGAGACGTTTCACCAAAACAAAACCGAAATCAACCCCCAAAGCAAATGTAGGTGTTGCAGAATGGGCCAAATGGTTAATGCACTTGCTGGATGGAGCACCCAAAGATTTAAGGTTCCCATTAACCCACAGGCACCGCAGAAGAAAGGCTTGGTAATCTATCTAGTGCAAAAAAGTCAGCCATTGAAAACTCCAAGGAGCACAGTCCGACTGGGACACATGTGCAATTATCATGAGCCAGCACCTGCAGCACCGCTTAAAGAAGCTGCACGCGGGCATCGCTGCCCTTCGATGGTGATCTGGGAACTGTGAAGCATTATTTCATATAAATAATTTCATTATGATAACTTTCTACAATAACATAATACTATATATACTTCCAAATCCAAAATGCCACATAATCTCTAAAAATTGAGAACAGCATTTGATACAGAAATGAAAGAATGGGGCAAATTCTCGAACACAGCATGCCTCAAATGGAATAAAAATAATTTTGGAGGACAAGATGCCGACGTCTACCAAAATCCAAAACACACCTATAGCATGAGACGGCAGTGTAGAGGAGCGGCCTTCCGAGGACCTGGGTTCCCATGCTGGTCTCTAAGACCGCAAATAAGTTAGTTACTCGTCCTCTGAGACCCTACGTTTACACTAAGCAAAATGGAGAAAACAATAATATCTACTTCTTATATTTCTTATGAAAGTTAAAAAGAGTTAATATTTGTATTAATTTTACATAACACTGGCGACTGGTACTTAGACCCCAATTCTAAGGGGACTGCCTATAAAAATTCTATCCAAGTCTTTAAGTTATCACAGCATATAAATGGAAACTCTCTTGCTGACTGTTAATAAGAAAATGTGTAAGAAAATCGTATTACATCTGTGTGATTGAATAGTTTAGAGACACCTTTGGAGAATGAGGTAGAACTACATGTACCCCACGTACAGTACATTACTAAGTATACAGATTGTACAACAACGTGTTCAGTATAATGCCATTATTGTAAAAATAGGCATGGTGTGTGTGTGTGTGTGTGTGTGTGTGTGTGTGTGTGAAGATATTTTCCATTTTTAGTAGTGGCCAGCTCTCTGGAGTGGAATTGAAATGGGGAAAAGGAAATTGTCTGGTCTTAATTTATATACTTATCTATTGTTTAAACTTTTAATAATAAATTAGCTACTTTAATAATTAAGATAGTGTATTAACTCATTTTTATGAATGTAGGTTAAATTTAAATAATTGTTCATTTTTAAAAAGCACAATCATAGCCTTTGGGCAGATGTCACTCTTATTAGTACATATGACCAACCAGGAAATAAGATTGTGTAGATAGTCCGTTTAATAAAAACAATATGGCCAGGGAAACCTATATGAACACAAAATGTAGAAACACAGAAAACAAACTTTGGCTGTGCACCAAATACAAGAAATAATGCTTTATCAAATAAGCTCTGGTTGTACACTAGTACTTCATATTGGCTGTACCACAGGAACTTGGACACTCGGTTGTACCAGAATGATAATAAGTTGTACATAACAAAATAAGTTGTACATTTGGCTGTACCATAAAACTTCATCAAATAAGCTTTGCTTGTACAATACGTACGTGAAATAATGCTTCATCATTCCCAGATCACCATCGAAGAGCAGCGATGCCGCGTGCAGCTTCTGTAAGCTGTGCTGACAAAGTGACACGGACCAGCCCTCCATGTTTGCTGTCCTTATTCGGCTGAGATTTGGTCAGTCTGTCAAAGAAAACTCAACCTGAAATATTTCAAATATAAGGTCATTTTTAAATCAGTTTCAAACTGGGAATCCCCCCCCCCAAAAAAACCATTACTTTATTGTCTTAGAGAAATCTTTATTGTCTCGATGTAATTGTTGTAAGTGACCCAAAAAGGTTAATATTTTCAGCAACCAACACTTTCACCAACACTCATACCTTAACCTGCCAAATTATGACAAAGTCTCTGGTCTACCAAAAAATGCTTCTGGAATGAAAGTTTCACCATGAGAGAAGATGGAAGCAGGAAATGTTAAAATTGGAAGAGAACTTAAGATCACAGAAGAGGAAAACAAGCCGTGGAAAAGTCACAGAACTTTGTCAGAACACACTCAAACTATGGCTCAGGTAAACTGGTCCTCAGGATAATGTTCTGATAGTACACTGCCTTCCTGACACAGTTGTCTAATTGTTTTTTAATGTAACAGTTAAAGCACACACGGTAGATACATAGACAGGAGAGACAGAGCACATCGAATACATAAATTCCTAGTAAAAAAGGTTCCGACCTGCTCCTCTCCACCAAATCCCAGTTTTCCTCCTCAGATGTAACATTATTAGTTGTTGCTTTTGTAATCTTTCAGAGCTATTTTATACATTTCTACAGGCATATGTGTGAGAGAGACATCTCATCTACACAAATTGTAGCATACCATACATGCTGTCTGAATCGTATTAGTTACTTTGTTTCTCTTTATATATGTTATTAAAAGTATTCCATATCAGTATTTATAACTCTGTTCCTATTCTTTTTAATGAATACATATTATTCCATTACACGATCTAACAATTTATTTAAGCAGTCATTTGTAGATGATATTTAAATTGTTCCCAGCATTTTGCATTTCAAACCATACTGCTAAAATGAATATTTTCATATTTGAATACTTCTATAAATATATACAAAATACACACCAGAAAAATTCTTGCTTATAGAATTATTTGATGCTAGATCATGTGTATATTTTTGATAAACATTACCAATTTTTTTCTCCAAAGAGGTTGTAACTACTTTATACTCCAAGTATGTATGGAAACCTGTGCTTTACTTTATATCACATGAAAAGCACTCATCATTTAGCATTTGTGTTTATATTCATTTAATAGAGGGTTATGGGTTGCTCTGAGTCTGAAACGACTCAATTGCTGTGAATTTGATTGGGGTTTAATAGGTGGTAAATTTCTTGAACACTGATACTGTAGCTTGTATAACTTGATGGTAAGATCATGGTCATTCATATAGTCATCCATTTAACAAGTATTGAACTATATTAGAAACTTAAAACTGAAATATGAAGTTCTATTTTCTAAAATGATGGACTAGTTATCTCAGACCAACTCATCTGCTGAGAACAGTTAAGATAAAACTTGGAAGATTAGTCTTTTAAAAGCTCCTACTTTCTAAAAAGATTCAAAAGGATTGAACAAAGAGTAAGAAGTTGCTTGATCACATGCTACAGAAAATGAACAACAGCCCTCTATTCAAAAACACTTGACCTCAAAGCGTTTTGCATACCTAGGAAAAAATGGCTGTACGCTGTGGTGTGTTTTAGGGGGTCTTTTCAAGCAGGGGGAGCGAGAGTCAAAGCTGAAGGTCCGCTAAAGTTCAGGACTGAGACCTGCCACTTCAAGCTAGCACCCATCTGGTCATCACTTAAGAGCGAGGATCCATCAGAAGTAAACTAATCCTTCCGAATAGCTGGAGCCCTGCTTCTCCGAGCCTGACTCCTTTGGGGAATCTGAATTCTTAAACTTGAATGAGATGGTGCGTACTGGAAGCTCCTCCAGTACGCTGGCAGAATCGCACCGAGTGAAAGCTCTAACATATACTTAATTGCAGTCCTAGAAAGACAAAAAGTGGGACAAAGGGAATGTTTGAAGTTTCATGACTGAACGAGTGGGAGTTTTTCAGAATTGATGGTAAGCGTAGTTTCTAGCACAGTGATTAAAAAAAATATCTCAGAATCCTAGTCAGGATTTAAAAATACAGAGTTACTCCAAGATAGGTCATAGTGAAACCACGGAATATTAGGAAAAATTAAAAATCTTAAAAACAACAAGAGAAGATCAAAAGATTTACTTTAAAAGGCACAATAGCTACATGTCTCAATGGCAAAAGTGAAAACCCAAGAAAAATGAGACTGCATTTTCAATATAGTTATAGAAAATAATAAGTGACAGACAAAACCCAAGAAAGTTCACAACCAGTAGGTGAGGGTAAAGAATTCGAGAATGGAGAAAAATTAAAGAACAAAACGAAAAGTGAGAAAGTGGTGGATAAACATGTCGCTTAAAATCCATAAGTGAATGTCTGATGAAATGTAAAAATATGCTGCTGCTAGTTACCGCCCAGGTGCTCACAGCTGATCGCAAACCTCCATACAGCAGCATGAAACAAGCCCACCCCTGCCCCACCCTCACCATTGTCGCCACATCCGCACCCACTGCAGCAGCTTCTGGGTCAGTCCATCTCACTAAGGGCCGCCCTCTTTGTCGATGGCCGTCTAGTCTACCAAGCATGACACCTTTCTCCAAGGCCTGGGTCCTTCTGGTGGCATGTCCCAACAATGTCATCCTCACTTCAAAGGAGCACTCTAACCACACCCCTTCTGAGACACATACATTTGTTCTTCTGGAAGTCCACGGCACATGTAATATGCTTTACCAACAAAAACATATAGAATTAAAACTAATGGAAATTATGTAGCCAGCGATAAATTGATAAAACAAATGAAAATGTAAGTAAGATATTCTAAAGCCTTGTGTCTATCCCAGAAGGAAACTAACTGTATTACCATTAGACATTGATAAGCCTGAATGCAGTAATTTCTACATACCCTCTGAAGGAATAGAAATAGAGTCCGTGATTTTCAAACCAGTAGAGGGAGAAAGATAGTAAAAATAACAGTAATCCAAAGGAAGGCAGAAGCTTTGGTGAGAAATCTTTTGATGCACATAAATGTCAAACTTTCAGGGGATCCCAGTCACGCACATTGTCTTGCGCTGTTTGTATGTGTACAGTTATTCGGGCTTTTGGTTATCAGCCGAGGATGCAAACCATTTATATAACCCAGTGCACCAGCGTTCTTAGTAAAACCACACTAACGTGGCAACTTCAAAATTGTAATGGATAAAAGAAAGTACCTAAATATATTGTCTTATAGTTGACCTAGACCTACTTATGAGGATAAGCCAAAAAGAGTTAATATGAAATCAAGAAGACTTGTAGTAAACAAAAACTCAAAGGCAAAAAAAGGGAAAGAAAAAGAAACAGGTTGCTGGATCATCCAGAAGCATAAAATAACATGGTTGACTAAAACCTAGATAGATCAATGATCACACTATGTGGAAATGATACTTTGCCTCCATTAAAATATAAAGATGGTCATGTTGCAATCACAGAGTCTAGTTGAAATGTGTGTCCCAGTTAGGCTATACTCGCTGGCAGAGTCAGCCTGTCTCCCTTATGGCCGTTGGATGGTTTTCCAATTGCCCCCCCTTCAGTTACTCGCAGAGAGCTTAACCGTTGCACCACCAGGGATCCAAACGTGAAGATAATGACACAAAAAATGAAGTGGCTTGACACAGCTGATCGCTACAGAGAATTCCATGATGCATTGCCCACGCCCCTACCTCCCCTCAAGATCAAAGTGCTCAGCTTCCCAGCTGAGAGGGGCTGCAAGCCTGCCCATGGCTTAAGCTGAGTCGCTCCAGACGCACTGCCCTCTGAGAAAAGGGTCTGCCTCGCCTGGAATTGTATAACCCTGGCCCAGGGTGCAGCCTCTATCAAGAGACTACCGAGGTTCAAAGACACTGGGTGGCATTATAGTTATACATTGGGCTGCCAATTGCAAGGACAGCTGTTCAAATCCACGCTCAGCTCCTCAGAGACAGATGAGGCTTTCTACTCCCGTAAAGAGTTACAGTCTCAGAAACCAAGGGAGCCAGTTCTACCCTGCCCTATGAGGTTGCTGTGAGTAAGAACTATCTCGATGGCAGTGAGTTAAGGAGCACAGGTGGCAGAGTGGTTGAAGCCTTGGACTGCTAAGCTTGAGGTTAGCAGTTTGAAACCACCAACCATTCCTCTGGAGAGAGACCAGGCTTTCTACTCCCTACAAAGAATGACAGTCTCAGAAACCTCCAGGGGGGCCGTTCTACCCTGCCCTATAGGGCCACCATGAGTCTATTGACTTCATGGCAGTGAGTTCTGAGGCCGTAGTTCAAAGTCCCAGCGCCTTGGTCTGATTGCCAGGCAGTTCCAGAGCACTAGGGCACCCTGTAAGATCTGCCCAGGCCTTGACTGCAGCTACCTCACTGTTGTTCTTTGACCGGACCCTGCCTCCCTCCCTTGGGCCCTCCCAGGTGTTGTTCAGAGCACAGCGCAGGAAATCTCTGCCTGGACTCCTCATTAGAGTCTGTGTCTCAGGAAATTTGTCCTTAGGCAGTCAAGGCGGAAAGAAGTCCAAGAGTCTTTAAGACAGGGAGGCCAGTGTGTTACCCTACATCTACTAACTGTGGGCAAAACCTCTGGGACCAGGGGCCAACCAGGGATGACTCCCAGCTGTATAAAGCTGTTTTTATTCATTTTTCCCCACCTCACACTAACGTGGCAGTTCAGTGGAGGACAAAAATTATCTTATCACTTAGTGTCCTGCAGTCACAGAGAAAAGAACAACCAGAAAGACAAAGTCATTCTCATTGAGTCTCTCTGACTTGCCAGAGACTTGAGGTCCGTCCATGAATTCCTAGTCAAATACTGTTCCACCTGCACGATCCACTCTCTTGGGGAGGGCAGCTATGAAGAGACCTCAGTGAAGCAGCTTTCTGTGGCTGATTCCTAGCAGTAGATTCCAGGCCGTTCTTCAGTCTGTCCCAGTCTAGAAGCTCTGCTGAAACCTGTACAGCCTGATGGCAACATGCGAACCTCACTGGCAAGCGGGTGGGAGACAGCTATACTCAAGAGGCACTGACTGGGGATCACACCTAGGTCTGTCACGTGACACGCAAAAATTGTGCCCCTGAACTACCACTGCAATGTGTGATATGTGACCTTCTAGGAATGCCACCAGCCAGGTAGCATGCTTCTTCCTATTGTGCCTTGGGGGGCCAATGTGACAGCAGGGAACACAGCAAAGTTAAACAGTACAGACTAGGAAGAAAGAGAAATGAAGCCTGCTCCCTTCCACTGATCAGGCATAGCTCGGTCTGGCCCATGTGCTCATGTCTCTGGTTTAGTCAGTGTTCTTCCAACCCACTCTCTGCTCAGCCTGAAATCGAGCCAGCTTTCTGTTTCCCAGTGAGCCGTTGCCCTTCATTCTGGGTGAACAGAAAAGTGCCTAGTGCGTTCTACCACTGACAAGCTTTAATCTCAAGATCCTGGTACAGACCTGGTTCTATGGATGGATTTGGCAAGTCCTTAAAAAGTTTAGAAAAGAACATAAGTCCTTGAGACCAAGATCTTGGAATCACCAATTTCTTTCTTTTCCACAACCCTTTCGCCATCCTCCCCAAGAAGACAAGCAAGGTTGGGGCCCTGGGGCCAGCCTCAGGCCCACTTGTTGTGTGTGGCCTGGTTTGGAAAATGAAAGCCAGCACCTCTCTGAGAGCATTCGCTGGGCTCTGGGGCAGTGCCTGGGCACCTTGCCAGAGCAGCTGGAAACGCTGGTGAAGCTGATTGATGCAAATGTCCAGCTGGGCCCACTTCATTCTTTATTTACCCTACAGGACTTGCCACGGGCATTTGCTCGCTGTACCACCAGAACATGTGGACACCATCATCCTCCTGCAAGATATACTGAGTCATGTATACATCCTGCCAGCCCAGGGGGTCTGGGGTGCAGCACAGGATCCAGGCAAAGGGCGAGGAACTCTTTCTAGTTAGAGACCTAAATTTGAATCCCTTCTCCAAGACTAACAGCAAAGAGCACATTACTGCACCTCTTTGCCACAGGAATCCCAACTGTAAAGCAGGGGTGATGCCAGTTTATGGAGGGGAAGCTTCACGAAGTCATGAAACTACACCTACTAACATGGTGTCTGTTTCATAGTGAGGAGGTGACTCAATAATGCAGAGTTGTGATTAGGCCAGAGTCCCTGCATGCTGTAAACAGCATACTCAGCTGCTAACTGAAAGGTTAGACATTAGAATCCACCCAGAGGCCCCTTGGGAGAAAGGCCTGGTGATCTATTTTGGAAAAAACTCAATCTCTGAATATCCTCTGGAGGACAGTTCTCTGGAGCAGGGGGGAATCACTGGGAATAGGAATCAATTGACAGTTACTAGTTATTGGTCATTACAGCCAAAGAATAATTCCTGCCTGCTCACACTGGCAGGGACCATGCTTGGGAGGCGCCCTCCATTCTGTTCTTCTTCCATAAAAGCTGGCCCCTTCCAGCGTCGTGCTCGGTTGGCAGTACCCCAATGTGGGATAAACTGCATCCAGAATTCTGGACTTTTTAGGCCTGTCTTGTACTTCTCGCTGGCCCTAAAATGCCAAGGCCCTCTTCAGCTATGATTTGCCAATGGTCCTTAGCTTTATCTGCTCACTGCTGGTGAAATTCTCCGATCCAGACAACTCAGATGTTTTTAAAAGCCTATTCTCCTGAGGAAAATAAAACAGGGCTTGTAAGAAATGCTACCATCATTCTGGTCTAAGAAGTTCCTGAATTATCCAATTACTTGCCTGAATTCTCCGTGGAGGGCTGATGAGGAGCGTGCCAGCCCACATGGGGGACTGCGCCCCTCATTTCCGCCTGAGGGAGGGTGTTGAGCAGCGACCTCTCACGGACTCACCTGAGTCCTGCTTCAGAGTGAAGTAGAAGGGGAGTCCAGGGACCACACCATAGCTATCTGCAGGGAGGAGAGCTTGCAGCCCAGCCTGGCTCAGGGCACTCTCCGTCTTCCACATGCACCCTGACAAGAACGCTAATGACTGCAGGCAGCACCTTTTTGTATCTCATTTATTTTTACCCCAAATTATGGAGACGAGAGAATTTACTGACTGCTTGGGTTTCCTGACTAATTGGGGTAACTCTATGCTATAGCCATTAGGAGATTTAAATATAGCTCTTCTTGAGCAATACTCTTTATTGGATCCCCTGTTATCCTTTAAATATCTTGGTGTGCAAGTGGATAAAATTAGAAAGAATTTGTTTGCTTTAAATTACCAACCTCTGCTTGATAAAACTATTAGCGATTTAGCTAATTGGACGGCTCTTCCATTATCATTAATTGGCAGAGTTAATACTATTAAAATGGTTGTTTTATCTAAATGTTTGTATTTATTTCAATGCATTCCCATCAAGCCACCTAAAAATGCTCTAAAGCTTTGAATTCTGCAATTCGTTTTGTTTTATAGGCTGCAAGCAGAGTTAAGATTAATCTTAAACCTACAACTCCTCTAGGGGGCAAAGGATGCATTCCTGCTTGCAGGGGGTGGACGGATGTAGGCTTTCTTTGTTGGGCTTTGTCTACTCTTCCTGAATGTCCTCAGTACAAAATGCCAGAACCCAAAAGCAATTCTTGTTAATTTTCTTTAGCATATAAGAATTTTGTGTGATAACTTTGTGTCACATCTTCCTCCATTGATTCAACAAAAATTTTTTATGACTACTTGTATTCATCAGCCATTGAACCAGTTGTTGAATTCAGCCAGTTTTAACTGGTTTGACAGAACCAATACCTAATTTTCTGTTGTGTTCAAGGAACTGGTTGTTAAAATGGTACTTATAATAACAGTTCCCTCTGAGGTGGGAGAATAGGTGGCAAAAATCACAAATTTCCATTCCTTGCTCTTTTTTAGCATTCATCTGTGCAACAGTGGTGTTCTTATACCATGTTGAAATAATAAACTACCTTTTGGTATATTGTTTTTTATACTTAAAACAGTCATTAGGGCAGTGAACTGGTTGTTAAATTGTTTGAGTCCCACGACTGCACTGGACCAAATACTATGAACGATTTCAAAGCTCCATAAAGTGCAGCCCTTGCTCCCAAGAAGTTCCAATATTGAGGGTGAAAAAGAAAACTAAATAGGCCCAAGGTCATGTGGCAAGTCCACTACCAAAGAAATGGCAGGCACCCTGGAAAAGGGCAGAGGATACTGCAACGTTTGCCTCTGGGAGGGGCGTTCACAGAACCCTTCAAAGAGTAAACAAGCCCTTGGATGTTTTCCTTTGAATGATGAAGTAACTTGATTTGTGGGTCAGTTAAAATGGTCTGCTCCGCTAAAAGGTGACCATTTGTGTGTCTGTGGATCTGGGGAATTCTGTGGATATAATATATCCGGACTTGAGCAAGACATTTATCTAAGGCTCTCATCATCTCTATGCATCTCAAGACTGGGACAAGGAAGTAGAAGGATGGTGTGGTGCCTTGCTGTTAGGTGCCATCAAGCCAGTTCTGGCTTACAGTGATCCTGTGTGCGACAGAACGGAATACTGCCCAGGCCTACACCGTCTTCACAATTAGTTCTAT
The DNA here is from genome assembly GCF_050624435.1 of Tenrec ecaudatus. Lineage (NCBI taxonomy): Eukaryota > Metazoa > Chordata > Mammalia > Afrosoricida > Tenrecidae > Tenrec > Tenrec ecaudatus. The sequence continues at coordinate 118,981,233 of NC_134530.1, read as the reverse complement.
TTGAGCCCATTCTTGCAGCCACTGTGCCAATCCATCTCATCATCGGGCTTCCTCTTTTTCAGCGCCCTTCAAGTTTGCCCAACATGATGTACTTTTGCAAAAACAGGTTTCTCTTGACAAAATGTTGGCATGCACCATCCCAAAGGTTTTTAAAATGATGATTCTAATGTTGTTCACTGTCATCAAGTGCACTCGGATTCATGGCAACCCCATATGTTTCTAAATAGAACTGCTTCTACATGATTATCTTGGCTCTGAATCTTTACAGAAAATTGTTATCCTGCTTTTTTGCTGAGTATCTGTAAAAATAGTGGTAATCTTAACATCAGTACAGGCAGACCTTGGATTACAAACATTCACCTTAAGGATCATTAGTACTCATCCTTTAATGCTATGTAAAATCTCCCACACTTTGACACCATGAAAACAACCTCTCAAACCAAAGCTGTTTGTAGAATCCACTCTGACTTATAAGTAACTCAATGAGCAGAGTGTAGCTGCCCCCCAAGGGTTTTCAATACTGTAAATCTTTATAAAAGTACATTGTCACATCTTTCTCCCACTGAATGGCTAGTGAATTGGTGAGCTCAAACTGGCAACTTTTCCGTTAGCCAACTAGTACTTTTAACACTGTGCCACCCGTGATCCTGGAACCAACACAACAAATTCCTCATCTCAATCACCTTCTCTTGCTGCATGGGCAGCTTGTAAGTTATTGAAATGGCTTCATAATTCAAGGTTATGAGTTGGGCACATATATACATACTACTCAGACCCTCTGCAACAAAGACCTGAGAAACCAAGTGAAAATATTCAAAAGGCAATCCTACAACACTAAGCATAAAGGAAATGATAAACAAGTAGCTCAAATAGCAGTTCAAAGAAGCTAAAAGAAAACAGAAAGAAAAAAAAGAGAGACTATAGCACTGTCATAATTCAGCCATATCAAGGCAAGAACCGGATAACCAGCTCCACTCACCAAATATTATCCTTGCACCCATGCCAGTGGCCAGTGACCAAAAGGTGTGACTTCTCCTTAACCCTACACAATATCCTAATGACCAAAGGCGCATACCCCTACCCCCACCCACCAGACGGCCACACCTCAACCATGCCCCTCCTCCACTTCAGATCCTATACAGCCCTCCCCATTCCATCCTGCCCCCTCCATTCCCTCCTGCCCCTCCATTCTATCCTGCCCCTTCATTCCCTCCATTCCATCCTGGCCCTCTATTCCATCCTGCCCCTCCATTCCCTCCATTCCATCCTGTCCCTCCATTCCCTCCATTCCATCCTGACTCTCCATTCCACCTGACCCTCCATTCCCCAGAAGACTAGCATGCTCCAGTACATCCAGCACTACTACCAGCCCACTGCCTCAGTGGTTAGTGTTTACATTGGTGACATGTCCCTTCTTCCCCTCTTTTTCTCCCAAGTTTCTTCCCTCTAAACTTTTTCCCCCTCATCTTAACTTATTTTTCTCTTTTTCCTCATTAGTTGGAAGCCAGTAATTCTACCCATTCGTGCCCACCACACCAGCCACCTCACCCACTCTCTGAGTGCCATCACGTGCTCAGCCTGACCTCCGCAGGCCTGCATGCCCAGAGATCAAGGACTTGTGTCCACATTCCTACCTGCTAGCAAATCCACCTGTAGACAGGTGGTGAATGCCTCCGTGCTATCAAACTAACAATGAGAGTAGTACACTCAGTCCATTGACCAGATATGGCAAAACAAAACAAAAAAGCAAGATGAAGCTAGTTAACGTATGATCAACAAATAAATAAAATAACACCACAGTATTTCAGAGACAACTGACAGTTTAAAATCTTCCTCAAAAAAACAGGGCAAGGTAACTCAACAAACAGACCAGACCACAGACTCAGAAAAAAGTCTTCCAAAACACATGGCATTGCAGCTACTTGATAAGGACTATCAGAACTCTAAGATTCTTTGGCAGATTAAGAAAGAGATTAAAGGAAATAAAGACAACAAGGAAAAAAACAAGACAAAAATCAAGGAAAACACTGACAAAACTCTAGATGAGCTTAGGAAAACACAAGAAAAAATATAGAAAATGAATTAAAAACTAGAAACCACACAAAAAACAATAAGAAAGGGGGAAATTAATAAGGAAATTTCATGAATAAATAATGCCCTAAGAGTACAAGAATCAATATAAGTAAATTGAAAACTGTCCTCAGTACTAATCTGTTAGAGGACAATTAGAAAGAAGAAAAAGAAAAAGAAACCAAAATGAAGACAGCCTAAGAATCATGTAGGACTCCCTCCAGAGGAATCGTATGTGTGATTGCAATTCGAGAACAGTAAGGGTGCAGATCAAACTGTCAAAGACTTGTTGGAAGAAAACTTCTTTAAAACCAAAAAAAGATGAGAAGATCTGCATTCAAGAAGCTCAACAAATCCCAAAGAGAATAGAAAGAAAAACAACAAGATATATCATAATTATATCACAATCAAAGTGTCAAAAACCAAAGACTAAGAATCCTTAAGTGAAATCTGGACAAATGGAAAGTTGCCTAAAAGGAGAACCAATAATAATAAGCACTGATATCTTGGCTTAAACTACATAGGTCAGAAGAGAGTAGGCTAGCATATATAAAACACTGACACACAAAAGCCAACCAAGAATTATACCCTCAGTAAAGTTGTCCCTCAGATATAATGATTCGATTAAGACATTCCAAATATGCAAAAAAAATAAAGGAATTTGTAAAACCAGACTCAATTACAAGAAATGGGAACCAACAGCAGGGGACAAGCTGAGATCCAGACATCACACTGAAATGAACCCAGAGATATAAGCATCAAAAATGAAATAAAGCTTTATGAATGAAAATAGGAAACAAGAGATATCAATTTCTTAATGAAAATAATTACCAAACAAAAAAGAGAGAATAAACTGTACAGGTTCAGAATTTCCAAGTGGAGAGAAAATCCAGACAATATCATTTATGAAATGGATTATTTTACACTTGGGAAGAGAATAATGACTTATGAGTTAGCCTCCAAGAAGAAGAATAAATAAATTAAAGAGAAGAAAATCATAAAGGTACAGTAGACTCTAACAGCAATGACTAAAGATTTTTTTAAAACTTAAAATGAACTCAGTACAAAAAGATGTAACAACAAAGAAATCCTCTGCAGCACACCTACAGACACACAAGCACACACAAAAATAAAATGACAGTAGGAAATTCATCCTTATCAATAAAACACTCACTGTAAATGGATTATATACAAGACTCAAGAGACAGGGAGTAACAGAATGGATAAGAAAACATGACCGACCAATCAATATGCTATCTGTAAGAGACACATCTTATTCACAAAGTTATAAAAGCTAAATACCAAAGGTTGAAAACCATATATGTGTCCAGTAGCCACCATAACAGAGCACAAATGGCAATTCTAATTTCTGAAAAATAGACTTTAAGGCAAAACCTAGCAAAACAGACAAGAAAAGACATTATATAATCATTAAAGTATCAATCCCCAAAGAGGACATAACCACAATAAATACTCACCCAAGAAAAAGTCCTAAAATACATAAAATTTAAAAGGATAGAAAAAAGAACTAAGCCACTTCAGCATAATAGCAGGAAACTTTAATATACCACATTCTATAAAGGAGAGAACAACTAGAAGGAAGATCATCACAGGTACAGAAGACGTAAATAACACGATCAACTAGCGACTTCCTAAATCTAGAACATTTCACCCACCAACCTACAATATACACTATTTTCCAATCCACACGAAACATTCTCTAGAATAGCTCATGTGTCAGGCCACAGAGCAAGCCTCCATAAATGTAAAAATAGTGAAACACTACAAAGTATTCTCTCATATACTGGACTATGGGATAAAATTAGAAATGAACAAGAAGAGTAAAATTCAAATAAGTGAAGATTGATTAAAACCCTACTTTAAAACTACTGGGAAATTGTGATGAGGTGGAATTTCTTAATAAAGTTTTACGATCCTAGGTCAGATTTGTTTTTCCTTTTGGCAGTTCGTGGTACTTTCGGTATTCTTAGATAGCAATAAAATTCAAATGTATCTATTCTTCTTTGCTATTCCATATTTGATGTCCATGCATATGAGACCATTGAAAATACTATACATATGAGACCATTGAAAATACTATGACTTGGGTCAGGCACACCTTCATGCACAAAATAGCATCCTTGCTTTTTAATGCAAAAAAAGAGGCTTGTAGAGCAGTTTTACCCAGTGCAACTTGTCTTTTGATCTCTTGGCTGCTGCTTCCATGAGCACTGATTGTGGATCAAGCTAGACAAAATCATTGACACCTTCAATCTTTTCTCCTTTTATCATGCTCCCCATTGCTGCTGTTGTGAGGATGTTGGTCTTCTTTACATTGAGTTGTAATACATACTGAAAGCTATAATCCTTTATCTCCGTCAGCAAATCCTCCTCACTTTCAGTCAGCAAGATTGTTTCATCAGCACATCAGAGGTTCTTAATAAACCTTCCTCAATCCCAATACTGCATTCTTGACTTAGACCTTTCCTGATTTTAAACCATGCAACATTCAGTTTTTCTATTCCTACAACTGTCTCTCAGCCCATGTACAGGTTTCACGTGGGCAAATAAAGTGTTCTTGAATTCCCATTCTTCTCAGTTTTACCCATAGTTTGCCTTGATCCTCACAGTGAAATATCTTTGCATATTCAATAAAACACAAATAAGGATTTTCAGCCATTGTTTGTCTGACATTAGCAGCAATATACCTTGAATCAAGTCCTTTTCTGAATCAGGCTTGAATTTTTGGCAGCTGACCGTTGATATACTGCTGCAACTATTGAATTATCGTCAGCAAAGTATTAGTTGCATGTGACAGCAATAATATTTCTAAATCATTTATATATTTTGTTAATACTTTAGGCTTTTGATACTTATCTGGGGTCACTTTCCTTTCCCCATAAAGTTGCTGATTCATTTTTGCATGTCTTTAAAAAGTATTGATAAAATCTAGATATCTATACATTACTTAGGGTAGTGTGTCAAGTCTTCCTATCCATGAGCATGACCTAATCTTCCCTTTCTCTAGGTCTCTCTTGTTTTTGTAGCAGTGTTAGTAGTTTTATTTGCATTTTACTTTCATGGTTAGGTTTATTCCTAAGTATCTCAACCTTTGGTGGCTATTCTTTACTGATGTCCTTTTCAAAGTTTTCTTTGTTAGTGTAGACTCTACACTGTAGGGGAATTCTGATGGTTTTGTGTTGGTTTTGTATTCTGCTGCTTTGCTGAATTCATTACCTTTCTTGAATCCAGTAACTTTCCTGCAGTCTCCCTGCGTTTTTCTATTGATCGGAATAGACTGGACAGGAATCTCCTCCTACCGAGGAATTAGCCACAGAAAACCCTATGAATACCCTTGAGACATTGTCAGCTACTAAAAATCTCATTAAGCAGAGCATCATCAGAGCCAGAAGATGAGGCCCCTTGGGTTGGAACGCACTCAAAATATGACTGAAGATGAGAGCTGCTTTCTCAAAGCAGAGTTGACTATAATGACAGGGTTGGAGTAAAGCCTGCAGGAATAAAGCCTTCAGGCTGTGCATTTGCTGATGGAACATAACTCAAAATGAGAAGAAACAGTATCAAACATTGATGAGTAATTGGAATTTGGGATTTACAAAGTATGAAGCTAGGAAAATTGGGAGTCTTTTAAAATGGAATGGGATGCATAAAGATTGATATTCTAAGCATTATTGAGCTTAAATGGACTGCTATTAGCCATTTTCAATCAGAAATTAATGTGGTGTACTATGGTAGGAATGACAAATCCAAGAGGAATGGCATCACATTCATTGTCAAAAGGACATTTCAAGCTATATATTGAAGTACAATGCTCTCTGTGATACGATAATATTTAACTGCATTCAAGGAAGCCCTATCAATAAAACTCTTATTAAATTATGCACCAACAACTAAAGCTGGTGATGCAGAAATTGAAGGATTTGACCAAAGTATTTAGTCTGAAATTGATCAAGCATGCAATCAAGACGTAGTGATAGTTATTGGTGATTGGAATGCAAAAGTTGAAAACCAACAGGAAGTAACAGTGGTTGTAAAATATAATGTTGGTAATAGAACCAAAGCTGGAGATCTCATGATAGCATTTTGCAAGACTAATGGCTTCTTCATCACAAATACCTTTTTCAACAACACAAAATGTGGGCTTCTCCAAATTGACTACACAGAAATCAAAATGAATTCATCTGTGGGAAAAAGTGATGGAGAAATTCAATAACAGCAACTAAAACTAGGCCAGGAGCCAACTGTGTAACAGACCATCAATTGCTCATATGTAACTTCATGTTAAAGATGAAGAAAATGAAAAGAAATCCGTGAGATCAAAGATGTGAGTTTGAGTATATCCCACCTGAACTACAAGGACATTTCCAAGAACAGAGTTGATGCACTATGCACTAATGATAAAAGACCTGAAGAGCTATGTAGTGAAATCCAGAACATCATACATGGAGGAAGCAAAAGGTCATTAAACAGATTGGAAAGAAAGAAAATGTTAGGGTGGATGTCAGAAGAAACTCTGAAACTTAATTTTAGAGTAGCTAAATCAAAATGGGAAATTGATGACAACAAGGAGCTAAATAAAAAGTTACTAAGGACAGCTTGAGAAGACAAAGTAAAACATTATAATGAAATGTGCAAAGACCTAAAGTTAGAAAAGCAAGAAGGAAGAAGCCCCTCTGCATATCTTAAACTGCAAAAAAACTCAAGAAAAAGTCAAGCCTTGAATTGAAAGATTGAAAAATGGGTACAATAGCTCCAACTTAAGAAAAATTCGTTCTTACACCATGGCCCTGCTAGATACTGGCCCTCCGGAACAGAACACACAAGATAAGGATGCTATAGCAACATGTGGTGAAGAAATTAGATGGTGTCCAACTATCAGATAAAATAGCATCTGGGGTCTTAAAGGCTTGTCTCCAAACAAGCAGCCATCTAAGTGAGATGTCAATTAAGTCCACATTAAAGAAGCACACCATCATCAGTCACTGAAGGATTGTAAATCATATCATTCGGAATCAAAGGAAGGATTAGTTTCAGACCCTAAATTGTGAGAATCAGGTTTGCAGAAGGCTATCCACGACGGTGGGAATCCAAAATTCATTTGTGGGAAATAAGCCTCCGGTGAACTCTTCCTATGCACAATTGAGGGCTGGGAGGAAAGTGTTTACTAAACAGAGTGCATTGGAGAGATGAGTATAGAAAATCAGAGGCATAAACCTGACTTGAACAGTTAAAAACTTTGCCAGTTGATCTCCTCTCTGATGCAGGCTGGACCAGATCTGGTTTTCAAAGTTTTCTGTATTTTTGTTTTGTGTTGTTTTTGTTTGTTCATATGAGGGTGCATCTCAGAGGTGTTATGTCATTGGAGGTTACTCTCATGAAGTTGTGTTATATGTTGTTCTGTGTTTCAGTAAATGAAACTCAGAATTGATGAACCTATAGGGACAGCAATAGATAAGGGGTCCGAGGGCCGGCTATAGTGGTGGGGGTAGTAAAAGGGAGACTATGTCAAGGAGTCAAGGAAGAAAAAGAATGTTCTGCTAGACATGATTGAACTATGGGATAATATATGCATTAACTCCTAATCAATAATAAATTTTTAAAGGAAGTATGTAAAATGAAAAATACATATATTCATAGAATAAATTCAGGATCGTTTCTTCCTTTTCTTTGTTCTGAAGTAGCTTCAGTGCAGTTTGTGTTATCTCTTCTCTGCATGTTTGGTGGTATTCACCAGCGAGGCCTTCAGGGTTGGTTTTATATATATGTTATTATAGTTATATATATTATTGTTGGGGAATGTGCTTTCTTTTGTTTCTTGTTTGTAATGGCCTATTAATTTCTTCTTAGGATTGTTCAACTTTTCCATCCCATTCTGTCAATGCATGTAGATATTATAGTTCTAGAAATGTCCCTGTTTCTTTCAGGGATTCAAATTTGCTAGAGTACAGTTCTACAATGTTTTCTGTAATTATCATTTTTATTTCAATTGATTCTGTTGTAACAAAAGTTATTGCATTTATTGTGTTATTTGCATCTTCTCCTTTTTGTTTGTTAATTTGGCTAGTTTGATTTGTCATTTAAAATTTTTTTTCGAAGACCAAATTTTACTCTTGGTGGCGTTTCTTTTTCTCATTTTCTTCATTTATTTCTCCTTTACTTTTAGTTATTTTCTTTCTCTGGTAACTGAGTTTCTTTGCTGCTCTTTTCCTGTTTTTGGAGTTATAGAATTAAGGTGTTGATTTTGACTCTTTTTCCATTTTGATATAATATATTGCTAAAACTGACTTTTGAATATTGCTTTTGCTGTGTCCCAAATGTTTTGGTGTGTTATGATTTCATCCTCATTTGATTTTAGGAATTTATTTTATTTTTCATTACTTTAATGTCCCAATGGTTTTTAAGAAGGATGTTATTCAGTTTCTACTTATTTCTTTTTTCCTTTTTCTTCCTGTTATTGATTTCTTGTTTATAACATTGTGATTCGGTAAAATGTTTTTTTGAATTTTTGATATTTTGAATTTATTTATTCTTAATTTATGGCCTAATAAATGCTTTCTTTGGGAATGATCCATGTGCATTGGAAAATAGCTTGCACTGTGCTGTAGCCAGATGGAGTGTTCTTTATACAAGGATGTCTATGAAATCAATTTGGTTGATTTGCTATTTAGATTTTATATCTTCTGCATCTTTGTTGTCTTTTTCTGCATGTTCATTGCTTCATTGAAAGTGGCATGTTAAAACCTCCCATTATTATTGTTGCTTATATCTTTTTTCAATTGTGTTCAAGCAAGTTTTATATATTTTAGAGTTCTATCATTGAGTGCATGCATATTTCTCATGGCTATAGCCTCTGGTTTGATTAACCTTTTAATCATCACTAAAAGACACGTATTAAAGTTCAAGAAAAACGTGATGAAAATTTTCATGAACTTTTTGAAGTCCCCTCATGTAATGCCCCTGTCGGTATCATTATGTTGTTTGCATTATTTAACTTTATCAGAGATTAATATTGCTACTTATACTCTACTTGATTGTCATTTTCTTGGTAGATATTTTTACATACTTTTATTTTTAGTTTGTTATTATTACTTGAGTCTAAATGTGGCTCCTGAAGGCAGCATATTGATGAACTGTGATTTTTTATCCATTCTGTTACTCTCTGTCCCTTGACTGGCATTTACTCTATCTACATTCAGCATAATTATCAATAGCTATGAATTTACTATCATTTTGGGGTTTGTTGTTTTGTTTTGTTTGGAATGTTAATGATTCCTATGTTTTATACAAATGCTATGCTGAGCAGACACACATATTTAGTCATGGCTGACAATAGAGTGAGGTAGGTCTATTTCAAACTTCTGTGCTGATTACAATACCATATCGTTTAAACAAGTAGTCCTAAGCCCCACCCCTAGAGATTACAGATGCAATAGAATGGAAATAAAGGCTAAAATTTGTTATATAAAGGGTCTGGAAAGTACTGAACTATGATTACCAATAGCTTATCCAATTTCTAAGATTCTGAGGATCTAGTTCAACTATAACTATTCATGAGTCCTGAATAACAGTTTTGAATATTTTTTCATTAGAGTAATCAATGCAAATTGAATTATGGTCGTATTGAAGAATATTAAAAGCACTGTGGGTAGACTGCCAGATTTTCAACAAATCTACCTTGAAAGAAGCACAGCCAGAATGCTACTTAGAATCAAGCTGGTCTGGCTTCTTCTCACGTACTCTGAACAGGGCGCCAGGGGAGCTCAGTCCCTAGGAAAGCATCAAGCTTAGTAAAATAGAAGTGTATCAAACCAGAGGAAGAAGTTCAACAAGATGAATTGACACACTGGTTGGAACAAAACAATTATGAAGCTGGTGCATGACCAAGCAGTATTTTCTTCTATTGTGTACAGCATCACTATGAGTCAATACTGACTCAAGAGGGCATAACCACAAAAACAGCAACAAGAATCAAGCCTCAAGCAAAAATATGTTTACCTGTTGCTAGCCATGATTGTCTTCATATGGTGTCTCTAAATAATTTAAAATGTTTTAAAATAAACTAAATAGCAATGAGCATGTTGACTTCCCACTTGGCTGCAGCTGCAGTCTTGGCTGATTCCAGCAAATCTATGCATATATGTGGGCAAGTGACAAGTACATTGCCTCAGTTAGAGTGACTCAGAGTAAACAGACTTCAAGTCTCTGATCAATTGGGAGTTGACAGAAATACATTCAAATCAATACTTTGTATTTTCATCCAAATATACTTTATCCTCTGAAAAAAGACTTAAAAATAAAAGAGGGTTTCTGAAAGTTCGTAGAAAAATAGAATTGAAAGATTTGGGCATTTTTCCTGAATTTTTTGAAGCCTTCTCATGTAAGTCACTAAACTTTCATTCAAGGCACATTGTGTTTTCCATCAAATATTTCATTCTCAAATAGAAGTGAGAAAGTATCTAAGTGTTTGACCAGCATGTTCATTCCCTTTCACTAGTTTTTCCTTTATTTTCTCTTGAATCAACGAAAGAACAATGTGCTGCCAGTTTCCTTCGAGTCATTTCTAACCAGTTTGGCCCATATTTAGGATAGAAGTTCTCCATTGGGCTTTCAAACCTTGGGGGAACAGCTCTCCGATTCTGTCTCCTAGGGCACCTCTGGGTAGATTCAAGTCATGGCTAGCCTTTTATCTAACAGTTAAGGACTTAGCTGTTTGCAGGAGCTCTACCTCAATCGCCTGAGCTTTCCCTCTTCTGCAAGTCACCTCTTCTTTCTTCCGCCAGGCACTGCTTAGAGTCAAATCCAAACTTTCTATGTTTGATTGAAAACATGGCTAGAAAAACTACATGAAAAGGGAAGTATGTGGGATCAGTTAAAATGTGATCCTTGCATTAGAGCATTTCCTCTCAGTATACCAGGGGAGTACCCAAGAAAAAATGGGAAAAAGCTCGACTGGGCGGAGCATTTGTCGTAGTGCACATTGTTCCACTGTAGGTGAGCATCAAACAACAAGTTCTGAGCTAGTGCACCCAGTGGCTTTGCCCGGGAAGGTTCTCTCTGGCCACAGTGTATTTTTCCATAAAACTAGTTTCCTTCGAACCTCATTTTTTCTGATGGCCCATTTAAGAGCAGTGAAATTTTGTTGCCTGCTTGGGAAAAATGCCACAGTAACTGTTGTGATGTTGAACACAGCTGACAAGGACAGCACTATGGGAAAAGTTCAAGTGTACAAGTGGTTTTCTCCTTTTAAAAAAGGTGAAATGATGATTGATGACAAACCTCATTCTGGATGTCCATCACCTTCCCTAATGGATGAAAATGTTGACTGGTAGTATATTTGGAGTTCATTCCACCAGGTCAGACTGTTAATCAAGCTTCTATTTACAAGTTCTGAAAAGGTTGCCTAAAAGTGTGCAAGAAAAAAGGCCTGATTTGTCACAGACAGGGGACTGGTTTTGTCACCATGACAATGCACCTGCTCACTCAGCCATCTCAGTGCACCAGTGTATGACAAAAAACCACATACCGCGCTTGCCCCACACACCTCACTCACCTGACTTCCCACCGTGGGGCTTCTTTTGGTTTCTGGGAATGAAGAGGGTCATCAAAGGTTAGCCCCCCTAAATTCAGAGAGAGAAGAAGGGTCAGCATTGGTCCCTTCCTCTGAGCATTTGTTTTTGTCCTCAGTGCAGACAATGCTTTGACGGAGCAGCAGTCTTGCACATAGGATAGAGAGATGAAAGATGGAGGAAAGATCCATATGCAGGAAGAGAGAGAATGTCAAGTATAATTACACAATCCATATTGCCGACTGTAACAAGTAAAGCATACCTTTAATTTAACCCCTTTTCTTGTAAGGGAAGGTATTCAGCTTTGAGATTTTTCAACTGATACTAGTGGTTTCTATCTCAAAGTAAAAGCAAACAAAAGTGTTCGGAAGAAGCAAGTTGTATTTTTCGCAAGCACATTAATGGAAACAAGTCAAATTATTTGAGAATGCATTTTTTATTATTTCTTTCTCAAAATGTGGTCTAAGAGAATAGACGGATCAAAAAAATAGACAAATGAGGAGAACAGTTATTTTTATCATGAAAGATGTTTTACTTTTGTGACCAAAACAGATGCTTTGGTTTAAGAACAAATTCAGTAAGCAAATCTTCCTTCCAAAAGTGTGTGTTGGCATATTTCAAATCTCTCCATAAAAGGCCACTTCCCACCCCATGTTACAAAGTCTGCAGATTGTCTTTGATAGTCCTTGACAATTCCCTGAAGAATCGTGCTGGAATATCTGGGTTATTCTCAAGGGATGCTAAGCTTCCTCTGCCTCACAGTAAGAAAACCCACAGACAACAACTATGAAAAGAGTCAGAAGCTTCTTCTTTGTCCAAATGGTAAAAGTGGAAAGGAAACTGAAAGACAGCCTCAGGTGGGAGGTTGCCCAGGTATGGTCACTTAGACTCCGGGGGGGGGGGGGGGGGACACAAAGGGCAATATAGAGCCCATCACAGTAGTTTCTGCATACTTTCCTCCTGCCTCGTATGGCTGAATCTTCTCTTGTCCTTAATTCATTTGCCCCACAGACAGTTGACCCAGAACACTGCCTGTCGCATCATGTCCCCAGAGAAGGTCAACTGAAATAGTACTTTATTGTGCATTCACTTTCCTCATTTACTACAAGTATTTCAGTTCAGTTCAGTTCAATTCAGTGCACATTCATTACAGCCAACTATGTGCCAGACGCATGAAGAAAGAAGTGACACCAAAGCAGTCGTCCCCGTTTCCATGCAGTCTGCCACTGACTGTTATACACAGGGCAGCGCCCAAACCAAACACACAAACTCACTGCTGTCACATCAATTCTGACTTACAGGGACCCGACAGGACAGAACAGAACTGCCCCTTGGGTTTCCAAGGCTGCACATCTCCACTGGAGCAGGAAGCCTTATCTTTCTTCCACAACAAGGCAATAGAGCTAACTCATGCTTAATACTCTACAAGTTATATTGAAGCATGTCAATGATCATGAAGACCAGGAAGCATTCCATTCATCAGCTCACCATGAGTCAGAGTCAGGTCAATAGCATCTAACAGCAACAACATGGCATTTTCCAAGAATGAATGGATGGGGAAACAAACATAGATTTTAGGATACGAGTTATCATTTGAGGTGCCCCTTTAGAGTAGATATAGGCTTATGGTAACAATAATCCTACATTTGTTTAAAACCTTGTAAAGTTTACAATTATTTGCATAAGTAAGATCTCATTGTGAAATGCTGATAGTCAATTTTTGTGACTATTATACTGTACTAAGGGGGTTTAGGAAATAGTATTTTTCAGTGGTCAATACACATACACACTTCTTGCTCCTTTTGGTAATAACATGCCCTCTTAGGAAAAACTGTAAGTATTTCTAAAATAGAACTTCAATTGCCTCACAGAAAATGATTTGGAGGGAAGAAGATGCCCAGTATTATGAGCACATTGTGTTGACGAACAGAAAGAATTGTCACAGCATTCACACAGTGCCCAGGAGATAAGAAAACACTACGCTGTTTCTTCTCTCTATTTCTATTATCTGTAGACAGAATTGAACAGGGGTTTAAGTGTCAAAGATCCTGGAAAATACAACTGTGCTGGTCAATTGGCTTAATTCCCTTAGATTTCAATAAGGTTATTTCTGGCTTGGGGACAGAAATTAGTAATTATCTTTCAGGAAAGAAGGGGAACTTACTTCATGAGCACCCGTCTACATCATTGTGCTGGGAAGTCTTCATCAAAGTAAGGGGTTTCACTTAACTTTTAAAAATGCCTGTCTTGAGCATTCTGCCCTTTTATCCCAAACTTGCTTGGTCCAGAGCCCCTTTTTCAGAAAGAGTGTTTCTCATGGCCCCTTGACAATGGAAGACTTTTGTACTGTGTAGCCCATAATGCAAGGATAACATGGAACTATCCTCTTTTGCAGCACTGCTGGATCATCCCAGCACAGCGTATTGCCCATTTGGGGAACTACTGCTCTATGGGATCAAAGGCACCCTGGTAACATAGCGGGTTACATACTTGTTGGGCTAGAAATCACAAGATCAACAGTTCCTGCCTACCAGCTGCTCCGTAGACAATAATGAAGCTTTCTTTAAGTAAAATTTACAGCCTCAGAAATCCAAAGAGGTGACTCTACTCTGTTCTAAAGGGGCTCTATGACTCATGGCAGTTAGGTTTTAATAAGTGGTATCGAATTGATAACATCAACTCGACAGATTAGAGAGGAGCCATAGGCAGCAGTGAATTTATGTGGACGGGAGCTCAGAAAACCAAGTGAGATTGGTGGCACAACTTGAGGAAAATAATTAATGCCAATAAATGGTATGTTTAGAAATCATTGAATTAGTCTATTATTTGTCTGTGTGTATCAATGACAAAATAAGTAACATTTAAAAGGAAGAAATACTAAAACAGGTTTAGTTTGGGTTTGAGTTTTGGGGGTGGGGGGTTGCATTGTGTCGGCTAGATATGCCAAGCTTTGATGTGACCTTGGGGCCCAGAACACCATCCCATGCACACTGAGATGGGTTGGAGCTCCTCAGATGAAAGGCGTCTCTGCAAAACATGTGGATGTGTATTTGGTAATCTGACATATGTTTAATATTTAGATTTCCAAGATTACTCGTGTTAATATCCGCTACACCTCTTACCTTTTTTTTTTTTTTGCCTTTTGTACACACTGGGAGATGTGGGTTTGGACACATTTCAAGCTAGATTTGTTCCTGTGGCTTCATTGCTGTTAACCGCGGGGTCACTAAAATGAGAAAATCATTTGCTTCTTCCTCTATTGAATGTTGAATTCAAAACTTACAATTTAAAAAAATTGAGGAAATAAACATAGGAATGAATAATGAATGCACTAAAAATAAATATGTGGTTCTAGTCCACATTTAATTTTTCTTAAATGACAGTGTTGTTAATACTATGAATTATTTCCTCTGATAAATGTGAATTAGCTAATTTACATGAATGGCTAGTCCTTTTTTTTCAGTCCGTTGAGCTATGGGTTTTAAAAAATGAATTATTTTCAGTATGGCTCTTAATATATTGTTAAAAATATGTGATCATAAAAACAAGACAAAAACAAGACAGAGCATTTGTGCATGTTATTATCTCCACAGGTCTGTCTAAATAAGATAGGCTGGATGAACAAGCTGGAGGAAAAACAACAGGACCAACAGTTCCGGGGGGTGGAAATGGGATAGGGGGAGGTGGGGGTTTAGGAAGTGGTGTTAACAAACCCAGGGACAAGGGAAAAAGTGATCCAAAGTGGTGGTGAGGTGGGTGTGGCAGGCCTGGTAGGGCATGATCAAGGGTAATGTAATGAAGAGGTATTGCGGAAACCCAGGTGGGGACAGAGTACGATAGTGGGACAGGAGGAAAGTCAAGAGAAATAGAGGAAAGAGTTGGGAGGCAAAGGGCATTTATAGAGGTCTAGACAAAGACATGTACATTTGCAAATATATATGTATATGAGGATGGGGAAATAGATCTATGTGCCTATATTTATATGTTTAGTATTAAAGTTGCGGAAGGACATTGGGCCTCTTCTCAAGTACTCCCTCAATTCATGAATACTTTCTTCTATTAAGTTGGGATTCTATGATGCTCACCCTCCCAACACAACCTCTGAAGACAAAGTGGGTGAATAAGCAAATGTGCTGAAGAAAGCTGATGGTGCCTGGTTCCGAAGGGATCCGTTATCAGGCATCAAAGAACAAAAAATCCTATCATTGGGTGCACACCTTCATGATATGATCTCTGAGGACAAACAGGTGCATAAGCAAATGTGGCGAAGAAAGCTGATGGTGCACGGCTATCAAAAGAGATAGCATCTGGGGTCTTAAAGGCTTGAAGGTAAGCAAGCAGCCATCTAGCTCAGATGCAACAAAGCCCACATGGAAGAAGCACACCAGCCTGACCGATCACGAGGTGTTGAAGGGATCATGGATAAGGCATCATGAGAAAAAAAAATCTTACCATAGTGAATGAAGGGGGAAGTGCAGAGTGGAGACCCAAAGCCCATTTGTTGGCCACTGGATATCCCCTTGCAGAGGCGTTCTAGGGGAGGAGATGAGTCAGTCAGGGTGCGATGTAGCACCAGTGAAGAATACAGCTTTCCTCTAATTCCTTAATGCTTCCTCCCACCTCCCCACCCCCACCCATCCCCATTATCATGATCCAAATTCTACCTTGCAAGTCTGGATAGAGCAAAGGATGTACACTGATGCAGATAGGAGCTGGCGACACAGGGAATCCAGGGCGGATGATACCTTCAGGACCAGGGATGTGAGTGGCGATACTGGGAGGGTAGAGGGAGAGTGGGTTGGAAAAAGGAACCAATTAAAGGATCTACATGTGACCTCCTCCCTATGGGACAGCCAACAGAAAAAGGGGTGAAGGCAGATGTTCAACAGGGCAAGTTATGACAAAATAATAATTTATAAATTATCAAGGGCTCATGAGGGAGGAGGGAGCATCGAGGGAGGGGAAAAAGAGGACCTGATGCAAAGGGCTTAAGTGGAGAGCAAATGCTTTGAAAATGATGAGGGTGATGAATGTACAGATGTGCTTTACACAATTGATGTATGTATGGATTGTGATAAGAGTTGTATGAGCTCCTAATAAAAAGGTTTTAAAAAAACCATGTATGAAGGATTCAATGGAAAACCAATTTACTCTGTAAAATTTTAAATAATAAAAAATGTTTAAAAAAAGAATCAACAAGTGCGGGGGAAGGAGGGGGGGAATGAGGTAGATATTAAGGGCTTAAGCAGAAAGAAAATGCTTTGAAAATGATGATGGCAGCATATATACGAATGTACTTGACACAATGGATGCATGTATAGATTGTGATAAGAGCTGTAAGAGCCCACAATAAAAGTATTTAATTATATATATATATATGTGTGTGTGTGTGTGTGACCACTGAGCTTTCCTAATGACACATTGAAAACATGGATTTCATTTCCTTTTTAAACATAGAAATTGATTTTGAAGAAGTAGCTTATGAAATAATGAAACTCTTTGGACAAATATGTTTATAAGGAAAAACCATTTACATGATATTCAGTATTACTTTTAAGGACCAAACAAATAAAAATCTTTTTTCTGCCATAGCCTCAATCACAGAAAATTTGGGAATTTTAAACTTCCTAAGGTCACACTCATGCTGAAGTTTACATACTTTAAAAGAACAAAAGGTGCTGTAATAAATGCCCCTTGTAGATGTGTGACACAACCGGGCGCACAGCTAAGGAAAGGTCATTTAATTCTGAACCTTGAATCCATGCAAGTTAAATAATAAAATTAATAGTGTCTAGAGAGTTTTGAAAGGCTTAACTGAATACAGAAAATAACATGAGAATGAGTATCCCAAAGGTAAGCAAGAATTCCAACCAGCACATCTTCCCAAACTTCTATTTCTTGTTCAATTGTCCCTCAACCACCACTCATATTTTAATGTGTTACACTGTGGTGACTTGTGTGTTGTTGTGATGCTGGAAGCTATGCCACCAGAATGTCAAATACTAGCAGGGCCACCCAATGTAGACAGGTTTCAGTGGGGTTTCCAGACTAAGACATTAGGGAAAGGGACTGTGATCATCTTCAGAAAGAAACTGATCAGGGATAACAGCATTACCTTGTCTGGTTTGGTGCCAAGCAATGAACTCCTCGGTGTGTAAGGTGTTCAGAATATGACTAGAGAGGAGCTGCTTCCTCCCAGTAGAGTCACCTTTAATGGCATGGATGGAATAAAGTTGTTGATATGGGGATGTAGCACAAATCAAAATTAGAAGAAATGACTTTATATAATATTTTCAAGTAGCAACTAGTATTCAGGATATTGAATGTACAAAGTATTAATCTAGGAAAATTGGAAGTCATCAGAAATGAAATGTAACATATAAAGACAGATTTCCTGATACCCTAAGCTTAGTACCTAAGCATTAGAAATGCACTAATATTGGTCATTATAATTCAATCATATGGTCTACTATGCTGGGAATGACAAATTGAAAATAAATGATGAAGATAAACAAGCAGTCATCTAACTGAGAAACAACAAAGCCCACATGGAAGAAGCACACCAACCTGTGTGATCATGAGGCGTCGATGGGATCAGGTATCAGGCATCTAAGACCCAGACCAAAATCATACCAATGGGAATGGGCACAGGGCTGGGGGAAACGTGGAGCAGAGACCCCAAGTCCATCTGTAGACAATTGGACATCCCCTTACAGAAGGGTTACAAGGAAGAGATAAGCCAGTCAGGGTACAGTATAGCACCGATGAAACATACAACTTTCCTCTAGGTCTTCAGTGCTTCCTCCCATTCAATTCTACCTTACAAATTGGATTAGACCAGAACGTGCACATGATTACAGATAAGAGCCCACAACACAGGGAATGCAGGATAGATAAACCCTTCAGGGCCAACAGTAAGAATAGAGATACCAGGAAGATAAGGGGAAGGTGAGGGAAGAAAGGAGGAAAGGATCACGAGGATCAACATATAATCCCCTCCCAGGGGGACGAACAACAGAAAAGTGGTTGAAGAGTGACAGAGGACGATGTAAGATATGAAAATAATAAGCAATAGCTTATCAAGGGTTTATGAAGGAGGGAGAGTGGAGGAGGGAAGGGGAAAAATGAGAAGCTGATATCAAGGGCTCAAGTAGAAAGAAAATGCTTTGAAAATTATGATGGCAACATATGTACAAATGTGCTTGACACTATGGATGAATGTATGGATTGTGATAAGAGATGTAAGAGCCCCCAAGAAAAGTATTTAATTAAAAATTTTAAAAGAAAAGAAATGATGTCACATTCATGATCCAAAAGACTATTTAAAGAGCTCTCTTGATATACTGTAAATGCTGCCAGTGATAGGACATCTATTTGTGATAGGTAGGTCTATTGTGCCAACCTGGCCAATGAACACATATGGGATTAATTGAAGGGCGGAGAGATAAATGGCTCAGCAAGCCTTGCCTTTCTGGTCTCTTGATTTTTGATGATCTGACCAGTGTGCCTTAGCTGGTTCTCTGCCTCAACTTGCCAACTACACTACCTGTGGCACACCCAACCTGTTGACTGTGTCATTGTAGTCTGAGGTTCCTTCAAGACCTGCTTTGCCACACACTGGAGTATGCACCACTTGAGCTGGGAGCTGTCGGACCCTGTCATCTGGCTGACTGTTGGTGATCTACCTTGCTGTCTGCTGCCTGTGGCCGGATTGCCTGAATTGCTCTAAAGAGGACTCAGCTGTCTGCTTCCTTGACTTGCACCTGGCAGCCCTTGTGACTTGAAGGACTGCCTGTGTATTAGCTCTCTCACGGAAGAGGGTTACACTGAGCCATTTACACTGCTCTATAGACTAATTAGCTGTTTATTTTTTATGTTGTATATACCTCTCTCTATATATAATATATATATATATTCTTAAGCGTCCTGCTTGTTTCTCTAGAGAACCCTGTCTAACATACATTCACATTCACCTACAAAGAAGATGGTGGATAGGATTGTTATTCAAATTGATATGCCTACCACTAATGCTAAAATGAAAAAAAATGACGTTTTTTGACAATTTCTGTAGTCTATAATTTATCAGATGTGCATTCAAGATGCATTAATATTTCTGGTGACTAAATCCATTGGGCTGCTAACCACAAGGTCAGCAGTCGGAAACCACCAGCCTCTCCAAGATAGAAAGATGAAGCTTTCCACTCCTGTGAAGAGGTACAGTCTCAAAACCAAGCAGGAGTCGTTCTACCCTGTCCTATGGGGTCACTCTGTATCACAATCAACCTGAGAGCATCGAGTTTGCGAATGTGGAAGCTGGAAACAAGAAAAAGAATGGGTAGTTGAAAAGCATGGCCTCCGTAATAGAAATTAAGTGGGAGGTCACATGTGAGAATGTTGTAAGAACAATGGCTTATTCATTGAGATTTAAAAAAAACAAAAACAAAACAGAATTGGTAACTATCCACATGGACCTTGAAGGATGGAATGCATAGCAATAAAACCTATTGCATCTGTCGAAAAACATGATATAAAAGCTCAATGTCATCAGTAACCAAGACCATAGGCCAGTTAAAAACAGACCATTAGTTGCTGGTGTGCACATTCAAGTTAAAACTCAAGAAAAATTTTAAAGTTCACGAGAGCCAAAAAACAACTTTGGATATATGCCTCATGGGTTTAGAGATCATCTTGAGAATAATTTTGGTACACTGAATATCAGTGAATGAAAACCAGAGGAGTTGTGGAATGATATGAAGGACAATATACATGAAGAAAACAAAAAGTCATTTAAACGACAGAAAAGGAGAAAACAATGAAAATAGATGTCAGAAGAGACTCCGAATCTTGTTCGTGAAGTAACTAAGTAAATGATGAAGTAATACAGGGGAACATAAGATTTCAAATGATGAGTTGAGAAGATTATCAAATGTAAGAAGACCTTAACTTAGAAAACAAAAAGGAATGCTCAGCATTTCTCAAAGCTGAAATAATTTACGAAAATAGTCAAGCCTCAAGGTACGATATTGAAGGATTCTATGGAAGCATATTGAATGGCACAGCAAACATCAAAAGAAGATGGAAAGGTTACACAGTCCACTGTACCAAAGGTTACACAGCCCACTGTACCAAAAATAACTGCTTGCTGCTCAAAAATTTCAGGAGGTAGTATAGGGCCATCAAGCCCAAGCTACATGAAAGTTATTGGTGAAAATTAAAGTTTCAGGGACTGATGGAGTACCAAATGAGACGATCCTATACCTGAGCCCATTGTTGCAGCCTCTGTGTCAATCATCTCGTGGAGAGCTTTCCTCGTTTTTCACTGCCCCTCTACCAAGAATGATGTCCTTTTCCAGGGACTGACCTCTCCTGGCAACATGCCTAAAATGCAAGATGAAATCTTACCATCTTGTCTCTAAGGAACACTGTGGCTGTTCTTCCAAGACAGACAGATTTGTTATTTCAGCACTCCATGTTACTTTAAATGCTCTTTGCTAGCACCAAAACTCAGATGTATCTATTCTTTAGTCTTCTTATTCAATATCCAATTTTCAATGCATATGAGGCATTTGAAAATGCCATGAGTTGGTTACACCTTAATCCTCAGCGTAACAGCCTTGCTTTTCAATACTCTAAAGAGGTCTTGTGCAGCAGATTTACTTAATGCAAGTCGTCTTTTTGATCTTTCACTGTTGCTTCCATGATCACTGGATTGTATATATGTGTAAGACGAAATCCCTGACAACTTCAGTCTTTATCCATTTATTAGGATGTTACCTGTCGGTTAAGTTATGAGGATTTTGGTCTTTTTTGACATTGAGTTGTAATCCATACTAAAGGCTACAGTCCTTGATCTTCATCAGCAAGTGCTTCACGTCCTCCTCACTTTCAGCAAGCGAGGTTCTGTCATCTACACATGGCAGGTTGTTAATAAGCCTTCCTCCAAATCCTGATGTCCCTCTTTATCATATAAGGCAGTTTTTCTGATGAAGTGCTGCTCAGCCCACAGATTGAATGAGTATGGTGAGAGGACCCAACCCTGATGCATACATTTCCTGCTTTTAAACCAGGCAGTGTGCATTCCCTTCTTCTGTTCACACAGCTGCCTCTTGATCCATGGACACGTTCCAAATGAGCACAATGAAGCGAATTGGAATTCTCATTCTTCTCAAGGTTATCTAAAATTTGCTGTGATCCACAGTCCAACGTCTTGGCATGGTTGATAAAACGCAAGTAAACATCTTTTTGGTAGTCTCTGCTTTGAGTCAAGATCCATCTGACATCAGGAATGATATTTCCTATTCCTTGTCCTCTTCTGAATTGGACCGGAACCTCTTATAGCTCCTGATGGATGTACTGCTGCAACTGTTGTTGGATGCTCATCAGCAAAATTTTACTTGCATATGGTATGATTCATATTATTTCATCATTTTGCATTATGTTGAGTCATCTTTAGAATGAACACTAATAGGGATCTTTTCCGGTCAGTTACCCAAATATCTGTCTTCCAAATTTTCTGGCATAGATGAGTAAGTTCTAGTTCTTCATCAGTTTGATGAAACATTTCAATAGATAATCCATTGCTTCCTGGAGTCTTGTTTTTGGCTAATTCAGAGCAGCTTGAACTTCTTTCAATACAATTGGTTCTTGCTCATATGCTATCTCCTGAAATAGTGGAATGTTCACTAGTTCTTTTTGGTAGGGTGACTTGAGTATTCTTGCCATCTTTTTTATGATCATTGAATTATTCAATATTTTACCCATAGATTCTTTTAATAATTCAACTCGAGTCTTCAATTTTTCTTGAGTTTTTTCAGTTGATGATATGCGGAGCATGTTCTTCCTTTTTGTTTTTCTTACTCTAGGTCTTTGCACATTTCATTCTAATATTTAATCTTGTATTCTCATGCTTCCCTTTGTAAATTTCTACTCAGTCTTTCACTTCATTGTTTCTTCCATTTGCTTTAGCTGCTGTATGATTAAGAGCAAGTTTCAGAGTCTCCCCTGACATCCACGTGGAACTTTCCTTTCTTTCTGGTCTTTTTAATGACCTTTTGCTTTCTTCATGAATGATGTTCTTGATGTCCTTCCACAAATCATCAGATCTTCTGACATTAGTGTTCAATAAAGTATTTTCTTGAGATTTTCTCAAAATTCAGGTGAGATAGACTCAAGATCATAGTTTGGCTCTTGTGGCACTTACATAATCTATCAACTTGAGCAAGGAGTGGAGTATAGCCTGTCAATCAGGTCCTAGCTTGATAACCTCATGTGCAGAGTGACGGAGATGAATTGCTCACTGGAGACACACTCTCCATGTGAGACATTCCTTTTCACAAACCACATGGAGCTACACAGATGGAGTCAGAGCCCTGGAGCTGGAGGAGCCACATGGAGACCCATAGCAGCACTGAGATGCTTCCACCCTCACTGGATCCATAAAACTTTCCACCCACTGGCTTGTGGTCTTCCTGCATTTGGCATCATTGCATGTGTTGCATGAGTCTGAAGGGGATTGTATAGACAGATATCATACATATGGTCTAATATTGGACTTGACACTGATATGTTATGGACCTGATCTGGACTGGGCTGGGATGTTTTCTTAATATACACTTATTCTTTATATGAAGCTCTTTCTTAAGCACATATGAGTGCCTATGAATTTGTTTCTCTAGTCAACCTGGACTAGCACAGTTCTCATGAACTTATTTTAATTTTCTTCAGCTTCAATATGAACTTACATAGGAGTAATTGATGGTGTTGACTGTTTATATTGAGCTTCTCCATCATCTCTTTCCATAGATGAAGCCTATTTGATTTCTGTGTCTTCCATCGGAGAAGTCCACCTGTATAGTCCCATTTTGTGTTGATGAAAGAAGGTATTTGCTATGAACGAATGGTTGATCTTTCAAAATTCTATCATGCAATGGAATAAAATAGAGAACTTTAAGAAGACATAAATAGAAGGTATAATAGAGAACATTAATTAAGACAACACAATTAATATCATAACATAAAATTTTGCTGAAGAAAATTTTTAAATATTTGCACTGGACATCAAGAGGGAAATGGCAATTATTTCAGCTGGATTCAGAACAGGCTATGGAATAAAGGACGCCATCGCTGATATTATATGGATCTTGGCTCAGAGGAGATAAAGCTGTTTTCTTATGTTTTTTGACTATGTAAAAGCATTTGGCTAGGTGGATCATAACAAATTATGGATACCGTAAAATGGGAATTCCAAGATATTTAATATTTTCTCATTTGGAATCTACACATACACCAGGAGACAGTCCTCAAAGGACTAATGTATAGGTTAAATTCAGGAAAGGTATGCAGCAGGGTTGTACTCTTCCACCATACTTATTTAACCTTTTCAGAAAAGAAGGTGGACTATATTAAAAATATTTTGTCAAAAAACTATTTTGTCATAAAAATTGGAAGAACACTCATTAACAACTTCAGATATGCAGATGATACACCTTGCTTGCTCAAAGTGGAAAGGACTTGACGCACTTATTGGTGCAGATCAACTACAAGCTTTAGAGTAGATTGTACTTTAATATAAATAAAATAAAAGCCCTTGTAACTAGGTCAATAGGTACCATTGCAGTCAATGAAGAAAATAATGAAGTTGTCAATGACATAATTTTACTAGGATCCACCATCAGCATTATGGGAATATCAGTCAAGAAATCAAGCAGCCTAGTTTTGGGGCAAATCTGCATTGAAAAAAAGATCATCAACTAGATGAATTGTCACAGGGGTTACACGGGCGGCCTCCCATATGGTAACAGCCGTGAGAATGGTGGAGACCAGGCTGTGTTGCAGTCTACTGTACATATGGTTGCTTTGAGTGAAAATCAACTGGACAGCACCTAACGGCAACAACATTCCCTACAATCTTAACGTAGATGCGTAGGACTCAAAACTGTCCAACTGCATGTTAACAACAGCGTTTCCCCCAATATATACCTGTGGATAACAGAACATTAACGAAATCTCAACCCATCAGGCAATTGCTTCAGAGTTATAAGCTTCAGAAAATTGCTATTATTATAAGCTTCAGAAAATTGCTTATATTATACCGGAAGTGCCATCTCAGCAATCATCACAGTGGAAAGCACTAATGAATACGTGCTTGCTGGCTGCCTCAGTCAGCTTATAAATGACAGAATACTAAAAGAAGGAGACGTTGGGTCAGATTCAAAGCTACAAATGTGGAATGGTGGAGGTGACCTCATGAAGACACAGGGCTGCAGCCCAGGTTCCCTTCATAACACAGTGGAGAAAGCTTAGATTCTAGTATGTGTAGACCCATCTTCGTGGCCCACCGACCTACTCTCTTACTTTTAATGGGCATTTCAAAATTCAGTTCTATGTGCTATTAAATACCATCAAGTCAGTTTTGACTCCTAGTGACCCCATATACTGAACCACGGACTGAGCCCAATCCTGAACCATCCCCACAATTGTTATGCTTGAGTCCATCATGGTAGCCACTGTGCCAAGCCAACCTTTTTTTGGCTGCCCCTTTACTTCACCAAGCGTGTTGTCCTTTTCCAGGGACTAATCTGTCCTGGGAATATGTCCAAAAACATGAGATAATGTCTCACCATCTTTACTTCTAAGGAGCATTCTGGCTGTACTTCTGAAAAGGATTTGTTTGTACTGTTTTGTTGTTGTTTGACATTCCATGGTGTTTTCAATATTCATCACCAATGCCATAGTCCAAATGCATCAATTCTTCTTTTCTTTTCACTAACCATTCTCAAATTCTCACATGCATACGAGGAAATTGAGAATAGCATGCTTTGGGTCAGGCACACCTTAGTCTTCCAAGTGACTTTGTTGCTTTTCAACACTTGAAAGCGGTCTTGTGCAGCAGATTTACCCCGTGCAATGAGATTGCTGCTTCCATGAGCATTGATTGTGGATCCAAACAAAAGGAAATTCAGGAAAATTAAAAATTTTTCTCCATTTATCATGTTGTTATCTATTGGTTCAACTATAAAGATGTGGGTTTTCTTTTACATTCAGTTATAATCTATATGGTAATCTATAATCCTTAATCAGCAAATCTTCAAATCCTCACTTTCAGCAAGCAAAGTCGTGTCACTGGAGGAATCGAAGGTGATTGGTAAACCTTCCTGTGATCCCAGTGCCCTACTTCTTCTTCTGATAGTCCAGCTCCTCTGGGGATATGCTCGGCATAAAGATTGAATACGTGTGGTGACAGGACACAATCCTGACCCTCTTGATTTTAAACCACGTGGGATTCCCTTGTTCTGTTCAAACAGTCCCTCTTGATCTGGTTCAGCATGAACACTATTAAGCATTGTGGAATTTCCATTTTTCTCAATGTTACCCCCAGTTACCACAGTCAAATGCTTTGCACAGTCCATAAAACTTGAGGAAACATCTTCCTGGAAACATCTCTGCTTTCGGCCAAGATCCATCTGATGTTAGCAATGATATCCCTTGTTCCACATCCACTTCTGAATCTGGCCCCGACCTCTGAAAGCCCTCTATCCATGTACTGCTACAACCATTGTTGTATGATATTCAGCAAAAGTTTACTTACATATTTTATCATGATACTGTTCTGTAATTCTCGAATTCTGTTGGAATTTTTTACTTTTCTTTGGAATGGATATAAGTGTGAATCTTTTCCAGTCACCTGGTCAGATTACTGTCTCCCAATTTTCTTGGCATATATGAGTGAGTGTGTCCAGAGCTTCATCAGATTCTTGGAACATTTCAATTTGGACCCTATAATCCTGGAGTCTTCTTTTGGCTAACATCTTCAGTACAGCTTGGACTTCTTCCAAGCTCTTCATTGGCTCTTGATCATACACTACCTCTTGAAATGGTTGAATTTTAACTCGTTCTTTTTGGAATAATTCTGTATTCCTCCTATCTTCTTTTGATGCTACCTGCATCAGTTAATATCTTGCCTATAGACACTTTTAATATTGCAACGCAAGACCTGATTCTTTTTTTCCCCATTTCTGTCCATTGGAGATATGCTGACTGAGTTCTTCCTTTTGGGTTTTAGAACTCCAGGGTTTTGTATATTTTATTTGAATACTTTACATCTTAAGCTGCTGTTTGAAATTTTCTGTTGAGTTCTTTGGTTTCATTATTTCTTCCATATTTCTTAGCTACTTTAAACAAGCCTTTGTTATCATTCTGTGTGCCTTGAAGATTACAACCCTTTGGAATTAAAAATGAATAAATAAAGCCATCTCCATAACCATCTGAGCTGACCTCTTGGCTTTGAATTTAACTGGCCCAACAGATTCCCTCAAAAGCTGTTGTTTTGATTGGACCTTCTTCTCTAGATTATATTATTAAGTCCAAGCCTCATCCCCAATTATAATTTGTTCCTTAAAATCATCTTGATTTGATTCCATTTTGCTTAAAAGACTGATAGAAAGACTCACGTTCTGAACTAGCTTATTTTATGCAATGCTTTTGACAAGGTTGGCCCCAAAGTTACTGTATCAGTATGTTTGCTTCAAATTGGAAATGCCGAACCACTGAGAGCCCACGTGAGATCTTCACCGGTTCCTGGACTCCAGTGCCAGTGTCCTCGGCTGTCAGGGTGTGGATTTCCCTCTCGTAGCTCATCTTTAAAGTCGTGCCAACTTTCCCTACAACCTTAACTGTATCTTAAAACTTGTTCTATGTGAAACAATATTCCTGTAAACTTGTCACGAGGCTTCTAAATTTGGGACCATGTCCACTTGAATTTTATTTAGAATTTGATATTAGCCCTGACTTTAAATTGGTTTTCTCCCCAAGGTGCAAAATGTATATATATTGAATGACACCTTAATAACATGAAGGTAACCATACAGAGGCTTCAAAAAGTAAAAATTGCCTTATCTTTTCATTCCATTTTCCACAAACTTTTGAAGACCCTTCTATATTACTGAGAAAACCTGTCCAGAGCCTTCCACTGATGTTACAGGCATATTTAAACACATTTTGTGTTAAATATAAACTTAGTTTAAAGAAAATTAAAACTCTCACTGCCATCAAGCTGATGCTCCCCCTTAGGGCAGGAGAGGACAGCCGTTTGGAGTTTCTGGGACGGTCACTGTTGATGGGAGTAGAAAGCTTGTATTTTTCCCGAGTATCAGCTGGTGGTTTTGAACCGCTGACCTGGTCGTTCACAGCCCAACGTGTAACCACTGCTCCACCAGAGCTCCTAGTATAAACCTATACATGGATGACGTGAAGCCCTGGTAGCAGTATTTTTGATTGACCCGCCTGTCTATGTTGGTGGTGGTGTTTGTGGTTGTTACTGAGCTGGGTTCTATCAATCGGTTCTGACTTACGGTGACCCCTCTCTACAGCAAGGATAAACACTGCCCAATCCCAGCCCATCTTCTGAAGCACTGCTAGATTTGAGTCCATATCGCAGTCATTGCCTCAATCCAACCTTTTTTTTTTATTTTTTTGCTGATATTTTCCTTTTCTATATATAAAATCCCCTCTTCTGGGAACTTGTCCCCTCCTGACAATATGTTTAAAGCACATAAAATGAACTTTGAACTTCTTCCAATAAAGGTTTGCCCATTCGTCTGGCAGTCCGTGGTGTTCTTTGCCAACGCCACAAATAAAATGCATCCGTTCTTCTTGGGCCATCTTATTCATGATCCAGCTTTTGTGTACATGTGATACAATTGAAGATACCGTAATTTGGGATCAGGCAAACCTTAGTCCTCAAAGTGACATCTTCATCTGTCAACACTTCAAAGGACTTTTGCAGCAGATTTACCCAATATTATACATCCTTAGATTTCTTGACTATTATTTCTATGAGTGTTGACTGTGGATTCAAGTAAAAGAAAATCCTTTCCAACATCAGCCTGCTCTTCATTTATCCCGGTGGTACTTATTGGTCCAGTTGTGAGAAAGTTTGCTCTCTTTGTTAGGTGAAATCTATGTTGAGAGCTGTACTCTTTAAGCATGAGAGAGTTCAGCAGTAAATATTTATTAAACTGCTTTGGGGGTTAAGCCTTTATTTGAGTAGATCATTTGAACAGTTGCTGCTGGTGTGACTCGTAGCCCCAGGTTACTAAAGGCTCATGGAAAGGGAGCTGGCACTGAGTGATCTCTGGCTCCTGGTGACCACGTGTGTCCGAGGGGATCTGTACTTCATTGAGTCTTCACTGATGGAATATTTCAGTAGATTACCAAGTCTTTCTTCCAAGGGCTCTCTGAGCGACTTTAAAACTTGAATCTTTTTATCTGTCCTTGACTGTATTGACTGTTCGCAGCATCCATAGACACCTAGAAAGAAGGACAATTCTTCAAAGGCAGATTTTTGCATGTACCTGACTGGCTTTAAGAATTTACTCTAGTACACTGGGTCTCAGCCTGTGAGTCGTGATCCCTTTGGGGGTCGGGCAACCCCTTTGCTGGGGTTGCCCTATTCATAACCATCAAAATTACAGTTATGAGGTAGCAATGAAAATAATTTTATGAAAAAAAATAAAAATTAAAAAAAAAGAAAATAATTTTATGGTTGGGGAGGTCACCACAACATGAGGAACTGTATTAAAGGGTCATGATGGCCTTAGGAAGGTGGAGAACCACTGCTCCAGTTCCAGGCTGGCTGTCGCCCTATATCTCAGATCACCATAATTTCTGTGTCAATGTCTCCTTTTTGGCCTGTGTGTTCTTAGCAAAATAAAGCACCTCTGAACATTTGGTAACTAAATGGATGGATGAAGCTAGGCGTTCACCTTCTCTTCAGAGATCAGCTCCCGCCGTGGCTCTTCTATGACGCTGAGAAGCCTCCATCACAAAAGTCTGATGTTTCAGAATCCCATTCCCTCCTTAATCCAAATGAGGCAGTGAGTCCCGTGTGGGAACTATTACCTCTCAGCCGTTGTTAATAATTTTTCACTTAATTCATCTGTTATGCACTTATACTTTTGTTCTTCCATTTATACACTGCCTGAGTTTCAGGTTCAGCACTTCCCAGCCTCCTTGTGCAGTTTCCTCCTCAAAGCCACTCAATTCCATCTGTACTTCAAGGAGACACGATTAAATGTAACCACAGTTTGTGGCTCAACGTGGAGACTCCCTTACTGTTGGCGTGCCCTAGACAGCAGACTCCTAGGTTAATGCATAGCCTTCTACCTAGAGCCCTGGTGGGTTACATGTTGGGCTGCTAACCACTAGGTTGGCAGTCAAAAATCCCCATTTGCTCTGTGGCAGAAAGACGATACTTTCTACTCCCATGAAGATTTACATCCTCAGAAACCCACAGGGGTAGTTCAACCCCAATCTAGGGAGACGATGCATGGGAACTGACTTGTGGGGAGTGAATAGTTTTAGTCCTTGAGCCATACGGCCCACTTTCATGAACATTTTGAGTGAAAGATTTCAATGTTGTACTGCTATTTCTGGTCCTCAGCTATGGTCACTTGCGGTCTGACCTGGCTCTTGCCCACCACTCCTTTAAGTTGTGAAATCTCATTGATCGTCCATAGTCTGGAGCCTGAGGCCATATCCTCTTCTCCCAATTGTCCTCAATGCTAACAGCCTCTTCCCACCTCTCCTGCAGAGTTTTCTTTCCTAGCCTGTATATGTATCACCTCTTCCTGGGTCATAATTATTATCATTTTTGAGAACTTTGACCCCCCCAGAATCCATGCATTGCACACACTATCCTGACCTACCCTAGCCTCTAGTAAGTCAGCAGGCCAAGTTAGGCAAAAGTCTGAGCATTAAGATTTGGAAGAGAGTCTGTGGTTTAAACATCTTTGTGTATACTGCATACCTATCCAATGTTTGAAACTCTGTAAGCTTACAGTAAGAGTTCAGCAAACATCCCATGTTTCTTCTAACATAAAGAATAAAATCAAATACAAGATGTTCAATTACAGACGTAACATCTAAGTTTCTTGGTGTCTAACTCAGTGGTTCCTACCCCCTCAAACCCAAAATCTCCTTTTAATAAAATAAATTTCAGGAACCTTCTTTAATATTCTGAAATGAAATTCATAGACCGTATAATGACAGGTAATTCTATTGTCATACCTTATATACACCAGGAGCTATAATAGTCGTGGCTTAGTGGTTATGCATTGAGCTGCAAACCACAAAGCCAGCAATTTAAACCACTAGCTGCTCCACTGCCTGGGAGAGAGAGTAGGCTTTCTACTCCTGTATTGAATAAGGAAGAAAGAGTAGGCTTTCTACTCCTGTATTGAGTAAGGAAGGCTAAAGAAAAATCCATGCATATGAACTGTGGTACCAGAAAAGAATACTGGAAGTGCCATAGACAGCCAAAAGAACAAGCGGCTCTTTCTTGAAAGAAATACAACCAGAATGCTCCTTAGAGGTAAGGATGGCCAAGACGTTGTCTCATGTACTTTGCACATGCTCTCAGGAGAAATCCGTCCCTGCAGAAGGCCATTATGCTTGGTAAAGTGGAGAAGCAGCAAACATATGAAGGTCCTCGATGATATTGGCACAGCGGCTGCAACAAAGGGATCAGCTACAAGAATAATGTTAAGGATGGTACAGGACAGGGCAGTGTTTTGTTGTGCTGTACATAGGGTCGCCATGGCAACACCTAACAACAACATGGACAGGAAGCAGCAAAAGAAGGTCAACGAAATACACAAGGTACTGTGTGTCCAAACAGAGTCGGCTGACAGGCAGCCATTTAAAGAAGTGGCATATGTGATCAAGAACTGACAGTACATCTTTGTGCCCATTCCGAAGAAAGGTGACACAACGGAATGCAGAAATCATCGCGCCGTATCATAAAAAATTGCTGAAGAGAAGGTAAAAAATGGTGGCATCAGAATGTGATAGAGGACAGGGAAAGCCCGATCCATCTGCAGAGTCGCCTACAAATCCGGCCTCAGGAGAATCTTCCCTGACCATTGACCAGGCATGTGCGTAGCCTTGCTATTGGATGAAGTAGATTAAGGCAGGTGGACTCAGGTTAAAATTTAACACTTTCCATTTGTCTTCCCATCTGACTCATTTTAAATTTGTTTGAGCTTCTATTATTTTCTGCTTTCTTTTGGATCGAGATTTGTATGTGTTTTATTGTGTTATTGTTGTTGCAGGGTCTTTTCTTGTATGCTTTTCCTTTTATGAAATCCAGGGTAGGTAAATCTATAAAGACAGTAACTGGATTGGTAGTTTCTTAGAGTTATGGCAAGGGGTTTCGAGCTAGTAATAAGGAGTTGATAATAATGAGTACAAGAAGGAAGAAAATATTCTAAAATTGTGGTTATGGTTGCACAACTCTTTTAAATCTATTTAAATCATTGAATCGTATGGTATGTGAATTTAATATGAAATGTAATAAAATTTATAAAAAATCTATTTTAATGGCTGTAGCAGTACATCAACAGGGAACTACCAAAAATTCAGACCAGATTCGGAAGTAATGGCACAAATGATATCATTACTGATGTCAGTTGGATCTCGGCCAAAACAGAAAATATAAGAAAGATGTTTCTCTGTGTTTTATTAACTATAGGAAGGCATTGGATGGTGTTGATCATAACAAACTGCAAATAACTGCTTGAATAATAAGAATACCAAAGCACTTTGTTATGCTGTTTCAGAGCCTATACATAAAGCAGGATTTGAGCAGAGCAAGGGAATACTGCATGGTTAAAATCAGGAAAGGTATGTGTCAGAATTGTCTCCTTTTACCTTACTTATTCAATCTATGCACTGAGCAAATAACCCGAGAAGCTGGACTAGGTGAAGAAGAACGTGGCATCAGGACTGGAGGAAGGAAGGCAACCACAATTTTCAGCATGCCATGACACAACCTGGCTGACTGAAAACCCAAACGACTTGAGCCACTTACTGATAAAAAGCAATGACTACAACCCTCAGAGGTTCATTCTACTTGGATTTACCTGCAACACGGCATGGAAGCTTCGGTAAAGCTGCAAAGCCATCTGCATGAAACCTCTTTAAAAGGGTGAAAAGCAAGACTATCACTCTGAGAACTAAAGTGCACCTGACCAACCCATGGTCTTTTCCATTGCCTCACACGCATGCAACAGAGGAACAATGAGGAGAGAAAAGTGGCAACGGATGGAGGCCTTTGAATTATGGCATTATTTAAGAAATACCATGGACTGCAAGAAAAACAGACAAATGTGTCGGGGAAGAAGTATATCCGAGAATGCTTTGAGGAGCGAGGACGGTGAGACTTTGTCTCACAGACTTTGCACATTCTACCAGGAGAGACCAGTCCCTGGAACAGGACTGGTAAAGCAGGTCAATGGCGAAAAGAGAGCTCCTGACAGAGGGACGGGCTCCGGGGCTGCAACGATGGCCTTGAGCACAACAGTTGTGAGCGCGGCAAGGAGCAGGCAAGGGGGGCCCATTGTATCTGGAACCACTATGAGTGGCTGGCAGCTCGATGGCATTTAATAACAACAACCTTAAAGGCAAAGATCCATCGTTGGCTTCTTCCGTGTCTTCACTTGTACCTAGAACTTCCCACCTTAGTGCAGTGGTCCAACACGAGGTGTGTTTTATTGTATTAGCTGAAAATAGCAAGATGCAATCTACTGGTCCTGTTCATGAACTGTTTCAGAAAGAGATCCCTCACCTCTGCTTCGGAATTATTTCTTGTTCCCTCAAGTAACCTATGCCCCCAGGAAACCAGCTGGGCTGGAAGAGCCGGCTCCCTTCTTTCAATGGCAACATTCATCTTTGAAAATGGAGACAGACCTTCTTGATGGCGCTGATAATGCTGACCAAGACGATAGTAAATTAGCACGATAGTCAACTGATAGCACAGTGATGCGTCCATGTATGAATTGGAATGTGAACACTGAAATTTTCATTTCATGGTTGAAAAATACATGAGTTGACCCAAATACTAATTTCTGCTTTCCTGTTATTTACATATCATGGGTCAGTAATCATTTCGTGCCTAAGTGGCTTTCCAAATGAAAAGCTGTAATGTTATAATGGTTGATCATATTTACAAACATTACATTGTGTGATTCACTTGGAGCTCTGGATTCACAAACAAGAAGATCCCACTCTCTGGAAAGACATGAGCGGAGCCTGAGAGTGATTTCCCCCCGGGGAGATCCATTTCGTTTTTCCTCCATAACATCCACGAGTCCAGGAAAACCTCTGCTCCACTGGGACACACCTCCCAGCCACCTCTTTTCTCCCGTGTGCCCCTTGGTCAGCAGGGGCCAGCCTGTATTACAATGATCAGTCTCCCATCTGGGGCTGAGAAAGAAATCTAACTGCTTTGAAAATGTCTCCTCTGAGGGCTAGAAGTGCTGAGAGAGCTGTAAGTGATCTTTGGGAAGGGTAAAGCAGCCTGATTTTTTTTTTATTACAGTTCGGAACAACATCAAGTGAAATGTCTAAGGTTATTTCCCCTCCTCGTGTTAATGTTAGGATAATACAAATCAGCACATTGCTTAACCACTCTTTCAGTTAAGCCCTATCCCTGAAGACTGGACTTCTTCACAGTGCTCTGTGGGCTGGCTTCATGAAGGAGCTCACTTTTGTAACCCAGCCGGATGCCTTGTAGGAATCTGTGTTTTCCAAGGAGAATAGCATTAAAGTGTTAAACCCACAGATTAAACAAGGAGCCGCTATCTCAATTACACCCAGCCCCAGCAGGCTTAGTTTACACATCTGCCTTGCTCTTCAATTATAACTTGGGGTTGAATGTCGGTAGCAAGCATTTCTGGGGACTGTCACCCCATCCGCATTTGCATGTACACACACACACACACACACACAGCAAGGTGTTCTCTGGCCAAGACCCCTTTTGGCTTTCATTGCTCCTACTTTGGCCCGAGCACTTAACAGGAAAGTAAGGAAAAGGAGTGGAGGCCATTTACTGGGTCTCCTGTGAATTTGGTTTCAAGACTCGAAACAGAGCAGGAGTTGTATGATTTATGAAATTACTCCCGCCGCTGCTTTTCCTTATTTTTAGGGTGATGCAGAAGACGTGAGTTAGCGAAGGGCTGACCGCTCGCATTTCACACTGTCGCCTCTGAGTGCTAGAACGAGGGCAAAGAAACAATAGCGTGGGCCTGGACGAGGTGGGGAGGGTGCAGCTGTTAATGGAAAGCTCTCCCTCAATCCCTCTGGAAAATAACGTTACTTTTTGGAGCATGGATCTTTCTCCTCCCTCCATGACCCCTTTTTTCTCCACCCTGAGCCCTGTGTGCGCACTTAGGGTGCAGGAGTGGGGTGTCCCTGAGCACTTAATTCAGGAGGATGGGCTTGCTGACCCATGGGAGTGAAGCTGAGTACCTTGGGCTAAGACTTACTGGAGTTGGGTGGGGGGGAGCCTTTGGGTACTTAATTAAGGGAGGTAGGTTTGCTGACACCCGGAGCTTGACTTGAATGCCTTTGACTTTCAGGCTTACCGTGGAGTGGTGTGCTCTTTGGGCCTTTATTAGCAGACCTGAAAGAACTCTGTAGCAGGTCCTGGTAAACCACTATCCTGAGCAGTTCTCACTGGCATTACAACTTAACTTTCTTAATAAACCCTTTAATCGTGAATTCTGTCTGTGGGTTCTGTGTAGCCATTGCAATGGACATGAGAACCCAGAGAGGTAAAAGAGCAAACATTCATTAAGACTCCACAGCTATGTTGCTGTGAAATAACAGCAAGGATAGTTTCTTTTCCCAAGTACTGTACCAAGATTGTGTGTGTGGTGTGGCGTCACAACTAAGGCCATTCAGAGAGTGTCAGTGGGTGGAGCCACCATCCACCAAGGGGGTCCCCCTCCTGCTTTGTGCAAAGCCTCACTATCACCACCATCCTCCTCCTCCTTCCCCACCTCCCTACACCCTGAAAAAAATAAGTTATCCAAATCACTCCAGTTTCCTGAAGGATAAACAAGAAAAACTTTATAAGAGGACATGACTTAATATGAAAATAAAACAAAACAACTCTGACAGTTGACTTAGCTGTTTTGCATAAGAGATTTACAAACCACAGCAGATTAAGGGGAGGGGGGGGCGTGCATCTTCACATTATGCTCTGTTTAAGGCAGCAAGTTTCTGCAAGGACAACAGAGCAAGGGAAAAAAAACATGCTTTACACTGCTTATATTAATTACATTTTTTCATTACCCGTCATGTTTTCTGCAGGCTTGTGTATTATTACTGCAAAATGTAGTGAAACAGAAAAGGAAAGAAAGAATAGACTTCTGGGAAATTTCCCAATTCTTGAAATGCAATGTTCATTGAGCCGATTTTTAGGGCTGCACTGACAGGGCAGGGCCCACTGCCATCGGTACAAATGGGTCTCGTCTAGGTCCTGCTTCCCCATTGACGGTACTGGGTCTTGGCCGCTGGACCTCAAAAACCTCCATCTTTCTAGGTGCCTAGTCTATGGTAGGGTTCTGAGGGATTTCTACAGGTGAGCTACCTGCAAAGATAATAAGGGGAAATGGAGGCGAGATCAAAGGGGAGCGCTCATGAAGCATAGGCCACACCTGGTCACCCTCCAGCCAGCCCCTCCTCCCTTCCATGCGCCCTCAGAAGGAAAGGAAACCATGCTGTACGGGGAAATGGCGATACGTAATGAACCGGTTTCCAAAACCCTTAAGAAGAAGAAAGCAAAAAGTGTCACTGGGATAGTGACGAACAAGACAGAGACCTTCTTCTTGAGGTTCTTGGGCTTAGGTAAGTCCCACCTCGCTACTTTCATCACCTACCTACTGGAGGGAAGTTTCCCTAGAACCAGCCCCTTCTTGGACTGGAGCAATGTCATTCCTTTTGTTACCACAGAGTCCCCGGGGGGGGGGGGGTACAAATGACCCGTGTGCTTGCCTGCTAGATGAGAGGCTGGGAGTTCTAATACACTCAGGACCTGAGAACTACCTCATGGAAAGCTTGTGGAGCACGGCCCTCCTGACAAGCTTGAGGTGATCGTGAATCGGAGTCTACGCAACAACAACCGGTTTGGGGTTTGGCTTGGTCTCCTATCAAAATAAACAGCCCACAGAACAAATTTCCTGTTTAATTAATCTGGAGAGGTGACCTTAAAATCCACCGACACCCTCTCTACGAATTTTGTGCCCCAGGATCCTATTTCCTACTGGAGTGTTGGAACCAACCCTAGAAACACGAGAAGGGATACATAAAACACTTGTCTACAGAAATCAAGTGTTCTTTCCAAGAAGGTCTCAGATCCCTTCAAGAGCTTCAGATCATCTAGGTTCATATGAACATTCCCCAGCACAAAGCAATATGAGGTCCCTTTATGCTGTTGATATGGCACTGAGTCAACGCACCTCCCCATGCTACAGAATAGCATTGCTTCGCAGGACTTTCTCGGCAGTGGGTTGTCTTTATAGAAGTAGTTTTCCAGATTCATCTTGCATGAATCCCTTGCACAGGTTCAAACTTCCAACCTTTAAGTTAATCACAGTCAGTTGCAACAAACTGAATGTGCCACTCAGGTTCCTCCCGAATGTACTAGCTAACCATACATATTAAATTCTTGCAAAAAAACATTTTAATTTAAACACTGACACTATTAAACCCCCTAAATTCCTCTCACTCTTATTGTTGCTTCCACTTTCATAAAGTAAATTAAAATGCCCACAAAGCTCATCAGACCATAACTCGTTTTAAGATATCAGTCTTAGAAATCCATTTCTAAGCAGCAAGAAAGAACAAGGAGGAACCAGTTTCCAGCCAAAATGGTCTTTTCTGATCTATAACCTGTCCCAGTGGCTCTGGGGTCATGCTCTGGTGTCTCAATCAACGCCTCTGTTCCCTCTAAAGTCAACATATGGCAACTATACCATACGGTCATCACACTGCAGGGCCATCATTGTGTAACTACTGCATAGCAAAGTGTGTAAGAGAGAAAAAGTCCAATATTCTAAGAAATGTCTTCCAATAGGAATATCAACTACAAGATCCACTGGTAAAACCAATGGTCCCTGGAGTGAGAAGGAAAAATGAAAATGGCCTGAGAACCAGAATTCTTCACTGGATGAAGGGAAACCTAGGAGTTCCCATTGCCATCATTCAAGTTCATCTCAGCAAATTAACCCAGCTAGTTCTCACACATTTGGGTTCTGCATTCAGTAGCATTTGTTCGGACCAACCAGTCCAGAAACATTTGGG
Source organism: Tenrec ecaudatus (assembly GCF_050624435.1). Lineage (NCBI taxonomy): Eukaryota > Metazoa > Chordata > Mammalia > Afrosoricida > Tenrecidae > Tenrec > Tenrec ecaudatus. The sequence goes on along the minus strand of NC_134530.1, from coordinate 118,943,434 downwards.
GCATCAATCTCCTGCTCATCACAATGACGGCAACAGGGAAGCTTCTGAGTAAATTCCTGGTTTTCCTCAAACTTCCACCTTTCATGTAAAATTGCTGTGGTAAATTTTGTCAGTTTGGATTTCTGTGAATATTTTGATTCCTCTTAGGCCATTTTATGTAGATCTTTCATATGTGCATCACGATTCTGAAGAATGCAGTCCGTTCCAATGCCACCCTCACCGGGATGTCCGCAGCCCTCGCTTCTCATGGACCATGGCCTGAGGACATCCCAGTCCACTTTGATTACAGCCCAGCCCACCACCATCACCAGGAGAGCGTGAAATGTCTGCATAGACTAAATTGCTGTCCCAGGGGCTGTTTACAGGAAAAATACATATATATGTCAAAGTATCTCATATACATGATAAAATAATGTAATAAGGGCTTATGTATGATTAAAAAAACACACTCTCTTACCTCTTTCACCCTCATACTGAGTCTCTCGCTTAGGTAGTAATTAATAATGTATGCTTGTGTATCTGTTTGTTCTATAATATTCAGGTGCTTGCTTCCTTAAAAATCCTAACAGTCTTGCATCTCTATTTCTTTTCTTACTAATGTTAGACAACCATCCACTATTAGCTAGGGCTAACCTGCTGAGCAGCTCACCGAAACATGGCTGATCTGGACTTACTGACCACTCCGCAGGAGAACGAGGCGACACTGCTGCCTCAACACTGCAGCCGTGGCGAGCTGTGCGGCAGCTCTGTACTCTCCTACAGGGGAGCCATGAGTTGGAATTGACTTGACAGCAAGTCAATTGGCTAGTTTTAATAGGTAGGAAAGATCTTATGTCCCTTACACTACCCTCCTCTCACTTTTATTTAACTCCCTCTTCCCAATTGCTACTATGTATCTGGGTTTCTGCTCGTGGTGGGCTTGGTGGCTCTGTTTGCAATATTAAACATACTCACATGCCTATTCCTTAGCTGTGTTAGTAAAAGGAGAAGTCTGCGGCACAGGAGGTTGTGTGACCGGCTGTCTAGTTCAAACTCACAGGCTGCTCCGTGGGAGAAAGATGAGACTTTCTGCTCCTATGACGAGGTGCAGTCCCAGAAACCCACCGGGGCAGTTCCACTCGGTCCAACAGGATCACTAGGTGGCATAACTGACTGGTGGCTGAGAGTTTGATATATAGATGTTCGATGAAAATATTATTGTCTTTGTCTTTCCCTCCTCTCCCACTCACCCATCTGTCAATTCTGCTTATAGATTTACATTGTCAAGACTGAGAAACTTTCTGTAGTAGTAATTAAGTCTCCTGTGGTTTGGTTGAGGAATTGAACGGACAATTAACCTATAAACAGAATTCATATGATTATGATTTTTTTCCCACTGTGGACTACTCTTTCTCTTCCAACATTCACTGATGTGTCTCCTACCGTCGGATCCCATCTAAACAGCTTTCTGCTGACCTGGTCCCAACTGTCCCCTAGGGACATCCTCCCCTCCCCTCCTAGGTTAGAGCTACTATTTCTTGCATCCGTGTCTTCTTTTATATTATTTTCCACTTTGCAAGAGATCATGTTTAATTATCTGTTCCAGAAAGATAAACCGATTCTTTCGTGTTTGATTTGTTCCCCCTCACTACTTGATTAGTGGTTTGGAGGGGCATAGAACTCTTTGCTCAAAATGACATTCCTATGCTTAGTGAAATAAGTCAGTCACAAAAGGATTAATACTGCATGACCCTACTTATATGAAATAGAGTAGCTATAAATATGTGTATAAATCAAAGTTCAGAAGTAGTTACCAAGAGTGGGCATGAGGAAGGAAGAGAGGAAGACACATACCTTAGAGGACACTAGGCTTCTATTAAGGGGAATGGAAATTTCCAGGAACAGTTAATGGTTATGTTTGAGCAACATAAGGAATCTATTTACTATCACTGAACATATGAAGACTTTTGAAATGACATATGTTTTGTTACCTATATATTTACCATAATTAAAAATATATTTCCCTCAGAACTTGGAAGGCCTTATTGCATTGTCTGGTACCACCCAGTGTTGGTAATGAAAAAATCAAATTCTACCCTAAATCTCAATTCCCAGGAGGCAACCTGTATTTTCACCCCTCAGCCCCATCTATTGACTCTTTAAGAATTTCCCTATATTCTTATTGCTCTGAAATTTTAGGGTGTTAGTTCAATTTTTAACTATTTTAATATTAGTGCTAGGGTATTTTAATAGGAAAAAATATATAGATGCCTATCTATATAAGATAGGCAGGATAAGCAATACAAAGGAGACAGCAATGGGAACAACAGTTTGGGTGAGGGGGACATGGAAGAGGAGGAGGCAGCGGAGGAGGGAAGTGGTGAGCCAATAACGTCAGGCACAGGGGAATATCAAGGGATCTAAAATGAGGGTGAGGAGGGTGTAGTGTTCATGGTTGTGTTTCATCAATTGTAATGTATCTGAGAGGAATTACTGAGAGGCAAATGATGGGTGAACATGTTAGTGGGGCAGGAGGGAAGGAAAAAAATAGAGGAAAGAACAAGGGAGTTAAAATTATTCATATATAGGTATAAACATAGATATGTATATATGTAAATGTATATAAAGATAGGTATATTGGTGTGTATATATAATTACAATAAGGAAGCAGATTGACTTTGGGCCTTTACTTAAATCTTACCTCAATACTAGAATGGTTTGTTCTAACAATGTGGTAATGTATGACACTCACCTTCCCAACATGATCACTGAAGACAGAACAGGTGTGTAAGCAAATATGGTGAAGAAAGCGGATGGTGCCTGGCTATTAAAATATATAGTGTCTGTGATCTTAAAGGCTTGAAGTTAAACAAGCGGCCATCTAGCAGGGAAATATCAAAGCCCACATGGAGGAAGCCTGTCAGCCTTGTGTGACCATGAGTTGTAAATGGGAATAGGTTTCAGAAGTTCAAAAACAAGCAATTAAGTTGATGTGAAGGATCATAGACAAAGTGGAGACCCAAAACGCACCTGTAAGAGACACCTGCATATATTCATTTGTATAATCAAGATCACTCAATTAATGAAATCCAAGATAGATAAACCCCTCAGAAACAATAATGGGAGTAATGACTCCCTGAGGGTACAGGAAGAATGGAGGGAGAAGGGGTGAAGAGGGAGCTGATAGCACTGATGACTGTATAACCCCACTCGAGGGGAATGAACAACAGAATTGTAGGTGAATGAATACATTGGATGGTGTAAGATACAGCAAAACTAATAATAATAATATATAATATATTAAGGGTTCGTGGGGTGGTAGGGAGGGAGGGGATAAAAGGGAGCTGATATCAAAGAGTTCAAGAAGAAAAAAATGTTTTGAAAATGATGGTGGCAGCAATTGTACAACTATGCTTGATCTAATGGAACTACGGATTGTTATAATATCTGTAAGAGCTCCTAATAAAGTGATTTAAAAAAATAATATATATAATCTTTATATGCTTCTTTATATCTTCTATGTTGGAAATTAAGAAACAGAAGCCATGTTTCAGTTTCCAAGCTCACATTAATATCAGAAAAGTAACAAAACCAAATCATGAAGCATGTGAACCTTTTTCTTATCTGAAAAACTGAATTTAAACTGCAGAATTCAACTACTTAAAACCAAACGAGGAAACAAATAAAATTAGCATGTTGTCTCTTGGAGCAACATCAAAGCCACTAATTCTATGATTTTTTCAAAGCTTTTAAATGCTATAAAAGAGGAAGCTACCCATTCCTCATTTATCAGGTCGAAGAAAGATACTGGATCAGGAGTAAAGAAAGGACCCCAAATATTTGCCATTTTCCTTAGGTTTGCCAATAATCCAAAATTATGCTACTGTAGAGATGGGTGAATATAATCAATATAGTTTAGGGAAAAATTTTCTTGGATCGGTTTTGCACAAGTAACCTGTCGGTCAGCAAATGTGTCTGCACTTCAGCATATACAGACCAGAATGGGAGATTCTTGCTCTGCCATTTTCTATGTTAGTGTTAACCAAACTTTTTAAAGTACTAACTCTCCTGATTCAGTAGTGAGGCTTGGGGAGTTATAAATGTTTCTATCAAGTGTACTTTGATAAGGCACAAAGGATGTGTTCCTAAAAGTAACAGGATGTTAAATTGGAAGTTGTGACTGCGACACGAAGATACAATTGATATTACTTTCCAAGGGAAGTGCTAGACCATATGCAGAATTTCCAAAAAGAGAAGCATAAAAGAGCCAGTTACGTAATCCTTGAAATCTGTCACTCACATTGAAGATATAAAATGATCCAAAGAGTAAAACTTGTGAGAAGTATCTAAAAAAAAAAACACAACTTTGGGATCCTGTGACTCCCATCTTCTCAATTAGGGCTGGTGGTGATCAGTGGCGCTCTGGAGACTTTAACGAGCATGGCTTACCATTAGGGAGAACAAAGGAGCGTGGTACCTGAAGAAGATAGGAGGCCGCTTGGCAGCAAGATAATGGATTCTATTTGAGAAGGTAACTGCCGACCAAGATTTGTAAATTCTAGGGACTTGATGTCGAAACTTGAGATCATTTTATAAAAAATCTGGTGAAGAGCGTGACTTGATAGACTAAGGAGATCTCAGAATTAGAAGCTGTGGGATGTAGAGCCAGGAGGAGCAGCTGATGAGAGAGAGGACCAGCAAAGTGAAGGGACTAGACTGCCCTGGCTTGTGACTTGCACTTGGAGACTTGAGGAAAAGACAGTGAAGGGGGCTTAAAAAACAAACAAACAAAACCTCTGAAATACTCCTAAAACAATCTGCCAGATGCAGAGATCACAAACTCACTTTATGCTAGTGTCAATCAAGGAAGACTTCCCTAACCCCTTGACATCTATCTTTTGTCCCAGGGGAAAGCAGTAAGTAGGAAAGAATGGATGAGGAGCTGTACCACCTCCCACGCCCCCCAAAGACCAACTTCTGAGTACAACCTAGCTTGGGGGACCAGTGGAAACATAATGTAAAATCAAATTCAAAGTTTGGGTTTTATGTGAACTCAGACTTTTCGAAATCCTGAGTTGAGATATTATGGCAAAGTGACTGCAGAGGTTAAAATTGTGTGTCAATTTGGTTGGGCCTTGATCTCTGTAGTTCGACAGTGGTGTAATAGTATATTTTGATAGTTATGTAATGATGTCATTGAAGAGATAATAATGTGATTATTCTTCCCATGTCCATGATGCAATCTGATGTAATCAACCAGTTGAAATTGGAGTTTCCTTAGGTTGGTGGCCTGCATCTAATGTATACATGGATATTACGACAATTTGCTTGCTTACTCTTGACCTTACTTTCAGCTCATCATCATTTTATATACTAATTGTGAGATTCTTCAGCCTCCACAGCCTGTGGCCAATAGCCTGCCCTCTGGCCTCCTCATTTTGGCTCTTTAGTCTCTTATAAGAGACTTACACGAGTCAGGAGAAGCCACCAGCCTGATGCCTGACCCATAAACTTGGGACTTTACAGCCTCTATAACAACAGGAGCCATTTCCTTGAGATGATGATGATGATGATGATAGATACATACATACATGCATACATACATAGAAGAAAGAGAGAGAGCGAGAGAGAGAGAGAGATGGATGCACTGCACTCGTTTTGCATCTATAGACAATATAGCCTACAACAGAGATCATTGGTTTTTGTTAGATTTAGGAGAGATCAATAATATACCACATGACATTACTTTCAAATCCCCCACCCTCAACTGAAGATGTTTGGAGAAACAGGTCAAAACCTACTGTCGTCAAGCAGATTCTGACTCATTGTGACCACAAAAATAATAATAATACCTGGTCTTATGGCTATAACTTAAAAGTCTACATGTATAATGAACCCATTGTATACATGTTATAGCTAGTCAATCTCAAGAGAATACGATTTCTAATTATCCAGGGATAGTATGCCATTGCCCACCTTAGATCCACCAAGATTCCCTGGGAAACAAAATCCTTTCCATAAACCAAGAACCATGAAAATGGTCTCATTGAAACACAGCTATCTTGAACCTTATTGTATTTATTTCCACAGGTCCTTCTTTACATATATTTTTCTGCACTACCTTGGTGAACTTGGTGGGTCTATATTCACAATACATCTGCAACCGTTCTAAGCTGCATCTAATTAAAAATAATAACTAATATTTATTATCACTTTCTGTGTACCAGGCAATGTTTTCATTGTTTTTCACCTATTAATTCATAACAGTTTTAGGAAGGACTGCTGGTTATTAGTAGTGCCATCTCTATTTTACAGATGATGAAACCCAAGAACAGAAGCTACATTGCTGATAGACGCATAGCTAGGAAATGGGAGAGCGAGAGGTCAATCCTGGGGCTCAATCCAGGCTACAGCCTTAGCTCTTAACCAGTATATCATCACCCCCAAAGGTTTGGCGAGGGCAGCTTCAGAAAAATGAATCCTCTTCTTTTTAATTTCAGCAAATATGGCCCATTTTATTATATCAGTTCATCTCTTAAGAAGAGTTTTTGCTGATTTGGAGAGCTGTGACAAAGGAAATAAAAAGCAAATGTTAAGACTCGCAGAATTCCTTTTCAAAATTAAGGATGAGTCAGTAAGCAGGACAGGAGGAAACAGGCAAGCAAATGCAGTGCTTGGTGTCTGCGCCTGGCTCTTCATTGAGATGTGTCCACCACACCCAAGGTAAAGCTTGATGAGCTCGCCAGTTGGGGACTAGCAGAACGTCTTGGTTAAGACGGGGCTGTGTTTGAACCTCAGCTCTCTAGGCTAAATTTCTTCATTGCAGAGTTCTTCCAGGTCACTGGCAAACCCACTGGTAATTTTACACTGCCGTGATCTGTACCTTTTCCTGGACGGAGGATAAATAGAAAACCGTTCCAAGAGCTGTTGGCACCATGCACTCAGAAACACAATGAGAAAATGTTAAAAGAAACCTTTGAAGGATGGGAATGAAGGATGTGGACATCCACACACGGAAACTCCACAGATGGTGCCAGGCTGGCTCCCCAGCCCTGTGACCAGGAACACGAGCAGGTCTGGGAGGGCACCAGGTGTGTAGCTGTACCTTAAACCTTTAGCAGATGAGCACCCAGTCAGACTCGCAATGAAGGGTTCCAGGGACCCAGCAATGGGGGTGCCTGTAGAAGGATCAGGAAGTCTGCTCCTCTGACCACTAGCAAATGTTTTGTTTACTCTCCTGCTTGACAAACCTGAATTGTTCATTAAAAAAAGGCACCACTTTCTCGTCAAGTATCTGGCACAGCCCCGCTAAGTTTACCTACTCAAGGAAAAAAACCAGACCAGGTGAAGATGCATTTTCTGCACCCCACACTTGGGTGCTTGGTCTAACCAGAGGACAGACTATTTCAACAGACAACAGCTCAAGAACGCTCTCATCTCTGTCCGCCTGGATGACAAGGAAAATATGAGAGGGAGGAAGGGGTAGATGAATGTAGAGATGACAATGACATATTAATACTTACTTGAAACACACATACCACTTGCACCAAACCCTTCCCACTCACTGCCATCGAATCAGTTCAGACCCATAGTGGCTCATGTGTATCTAAGAGTGCAAATCTGTACAGAATCACAAAACCCCATCTTTCGCTCACAGGTGGGTTTGGGCTGCAGGTGTCTGGTTAGCAGCACAATGCTTAACCAACGGTGCCCCCAGGGGCAGGTGGCTGCTCGCTCCTAAATGCCACACCAGCCCTGGGTCCCCTTCAAGTAGCCAAAATAGTGCTTCCATTTGCTCTTTAAGTTTAATGAAATGCGTTTTTAGTTTTTTATCCCACAAATACGAGAGTCTATCGCCCTATTTTCTTCATGTGTGCCATGTAGACAGTTTCATTCTTAATTTACTAGCTATTCACTCAATGTGAATAGATAGGTGTATATTTGGATAGAGACATAAATGGGTACATAAATAGATAGATCGGCCCTCTAACAGAAGTGATCTTGAATTCATTGAATATATACACATCAACCACTATCCTAAATACAGGAGGTTGACAGATATTAAAGCCATTGTCTTTGTCCATGAAAACTAAGGGTCAGATGAGGTGTTGTATGTGAAGGCATTAACAGAAGTAAGTGCGACATGCAGTCTCTTCCAAGAGGACATGGTGATTAAGTTGAAGGGGTGGAATTCAGGACCCAGAGAGTTCCGGAAATAGTCACCAAAAAACAAAGCAGAGACACAGTCTAAGGCTCTTTTCCCTTGTTAGAAGAAGAACGGAAGACCCCATGCATTGCGAGCTGAGCAACCGTCTCTCTCTAAATGGATTGAATAGTCCTCCCTCGAAGTCCGTGGATGCAGACACTCCGTGCATGCCAGGACCAGGGAGGAGGCTGCTTAAGCTGTTCCACAGAGCGGAATAAACCAACAATGGAGCGATGAGCACTCGCCTTTGACAAGTCCTGGTGCTCCACTCCAGTGTGGCGGAACGCATTGCTCAAGTGCAAAACAATACCACAGCCAAGGAGCCCGTCCTGGAGGTGGAGGTGCTGTGCGGGAGCACTGCTGGGCCTGCAGAGGGGCACAATGAACTCTGCTCCCCAGCAGCGCCAGGGAACGGATTTTTCTGCAGCAGCTGAAAAGGGATGATTAAGAAGCAGCATAAGTCGTATGGATCCTGTCTTCGCATTATGCTTTCTGAAGCTAATGATGATGAAGGAAATGACGAATGAGCCATGATATTCCTGTAAAAACCCTCTCTCGCTTTCTTTTCATCTATTCTCCTTCCTGTCTCCAAACCCATTTCTCTACTTCTTTGATGATTCAAGGCCCTCTCCCCATGCAGACAACCGGGAAATGTCATCTCCATTGGCTTCGGAGACACCGGAAGCCTGTCTCCTTGGCTCATGACAAAGCAGATCTCAGCTGACACAAGCCATTTTATCAGGGATTCTTTGATGGGTCTTTGTTTTAGTCTGATGATTGTTAGCTCTTTGGGTTCGTTGGTGTTGGAAATAAATCACGTCTAACTTCTTTTGTACTAAAATTAACTGTCTCCTTGGACTGATTATCTTGTCCTTGGTTGTCAGTGGAGTTGCACCCACAGTATCTCCAACGTGCCTGGCAACCTGAACAGCTTGCTGAAGTTGTACATGGGGGGCGCGGGGGGGGCTCTGGTTGGTTTCACCATGCTATGGCCAAGAGGACACGCGACTCCTAAACATAACAGAAGCGCTTTAGCAAAGTTCAGAAAACAAAGTGGGAAATGATCATCAAAAATTGAAATGAGAGTTTTAGGGCTTCAATGGGGGATGAAGTGAAGGTCTCAAAGGAAGGGGATAGAAGGGACATCAAATGACAGGCAACAAACTAATCCCTCCCTCACTTTCAGATCAGACGCTAACTAAATGAAACCAGCGTGCCCTGCTTACATCGTGAAGGCATCAGCCATACTTGCGAAGGCAAGGGTGACCACTGTCTGCCCTGAACGACTCCCTCCCCACTCCTGTAGCATGTGGATGCTCCTCCAGTCTTTCTGTTCCTTCAGCCAGATCCTCATGTTTGGTAAAGTGAAGGGGCAGTAAAAAGGAGGAAGGCTGCAATAACGAGCTCAAACCTATCATATATGAAGATGTGTAGGACCAGCCTGTGTTTCTGTCTGTTGTACACGGGGTCGCTATGAGTTGGAATCAAGTCTACAGCACTTAACAACAACAATCCCAGACCACAGAAACCCTGGGGGCACTGTCAGGAAAGCCTTGGACAATTCACCCCAAGGTCAGGTTCAAACACACCAACCTCTTTCAAGGTTTAGGTTCTGTGCCCTTGTAAAGATGTATAGCCTCTGAAAATCTATGTAGGGTGTCTGGGAGTAAAAAACAGGAGCCCTGGTAGTATAGTAGTCTGACACTGAGAGCTCCACTCAACGTCAACAATTTGAAACTGCCAGCTGCTCCAGGGAGAACAGCAAGGCTTTCTACTCCCGTAAAGAGTCCCATCAAAGAAACCCACAGGAGCAATTCTACCCTGTCCCATATGGTTACAATGAGTCGGAATTGACTTGACAGCAGTGAGTTTGGGGGAGGGGATGGAGGTGGGTGGAGAAGAGGTTGTTTTGTTTTGTTTATGAGTCAAAATGGGTTTGATGGCCATCGGGGTAGGTTTTTGGTATCCCCAGACCAGGAAGCTCTGGTGGCACGGTGGCTAAAGCATTTGGCTTCTAACAGAAAGGTTGGCGGCATAAATCCACCAACTTCTCGGCAGGGGAAAGATGTGATAGTCTTTTTCTGATTATATTCTTGGAAACCTTCTACGGTAGTTCTACTCAGTCCTATACGGTCACAATGGGTAGAAATCATCTCAACAGCAGTAGCTTTATTTTTTGCTTTTAATCCCCAGTCCAACCACAAACCCCCTATGAGGAGCCCCAGTGGGAGGCATGCGTGCCTTCCAAAGGATGCAACTCATCTGGGTTTCTAGGTGTTTTTTCTTTCTGTACCCCTCGCCTTGAATGCATCACCTCACACTTCTTTTCGGGTACTTAAATCTTGCCTACTTATCATAGCTAAACTCGAGACCCATTTTGACTATGCAGATTTGGGGGGCCACTTCAATTCACGATCATCTCTCCCTCCGTTGAGGCTCTATGGCAGTTTGCATATATACTGCTCACGTGGCAGTGGCCCTTCCTCTCTTGGATTATCATTAATACAGCAGACATCTTTGAATACCTATAATCTTCCTTTTGACAAGCTCTAAGGAGTCCCGATGGTGTAGCAGTATTTCCCAGAGTGGGTAATCCCACCCCATGTGGGGCACTGATCTGGGGAGTGGAGTCTGCAAAAGTAGACATTCACACTTTATCCTAGATGATAGACAATCATAAAAATGTCATTGCCAATGAGCCTGTAAGGGTGTGTGTGTGTACGCATGAGGGGCGGAGGGGAGCGGGGGGTAAGTGTTTGCTGCACAAGGGATGGTAGGCCCAATCAGCCTGAGAAACTATGGTCCTCAGTTCTGGGTTGGGCTGTTAACCACAGGTCAGCCGTTAGAACCCCGCAGCTGTGCCTTTGAAGCAAGGAGAGGCTTCCACTCCCGTGAAGCTTTGCAGCCCCTGAGATCGACAGGGGCAATTCTACTCCGTCCTACAGGGTCACTGTGAGTTAAAGCCAGGATGTATGGCACACTACATGGTATTTGCTGATCATAAGTAATAGATGTGAAGTTCTAAGGTTGAGAAAAAAAAGATAGGCTTAGTGAACAAACTGGTCCAAGAAAAGGAACTTTAAAAAGGAAAGGATGATGTGACGATGTCCAACAGCAGAGAAGGGAAAAACGAGATCAGCTATTAAGTTGTTCTCTCTCAGATCTGAGACCACCACTGGAGATGCTGACATTTTTTAAATGTTCTATTTTGTGACGCTGTGCTGGGGCTCTGCAAACAACATTTTGGTTTTGCCCCATTTTCGCTCCGTATATGACTCTCTCGATAGAAAGTACAGGAAGACAGACGGTGAAGGAGGGAGAAGGAACTCGCCGCTTCCAACCTGCTCCCTTTGTGCTGCCCGGGAGCTTCCGGTCTGCTTCTAGCCCCTCCGAACATCGCCGAGCAGCACGGCCGCACTCCATCGGGAGCAGTGCCTTCCTGTAGAAGCAGCTGAGCTCAGTTGGAATTTTTCCCAAGTTGCAAAATGATCTTTACTGCATCCACCCTCCATCCAAGACTACATGCCAACGAGTACTTTCTCCTCAAAGTCGAAGTTTCATCTTATTTCAACTTCAAGGATACTTAAGCTAGCCAAGAATCATCCTTCTTTGACCTTGATTTTGGACATCACAACCTCTTCCCGTGTGTTCTCTTGGTCCTAAAGGTAGTCAATGCTTCCTACTCTCCTGACACCTGGGAGATCCCTTTTTGCCCTTCAGTAGTAACCTAGGTGACAGTTTTCTCTAGTCAATCACTTCTGTTCAATAACTGCTTTGGTCTCTATCTTCAGACTACACTCTGATTGACACAGAAGTAACCAGTATAGAGAATGAAGTAAAATAATACAAAGTTATGTCACAGGAAAGAAAGGATTTAAATGTTTAAGTAATCTAAAAGAAGGTAGGAAATGGGAACAAGAAGAATAAAGTTCTGAGAAAACAAATCTAAATCCAAATATATTTTTAAGGTACTTTAAATAGCAATGAAGTGTACAATAAAAAATGCATAAATTATCAGAACTAACTTTTTAAAAGTAAAACTTGCTATAGGCTTCTTACAAAAGATACATTTTAAAGATTTCCAGTAAGATGCCAGACTAGACAGACATGCTATCCAAACCCTGTAGAGCAAAGACCTGAGACCTAATGAAACAGATGTGGGTAATCATGAGCCTCAGGGAAGAGCATAGCGAGGTGAACTGACCACTGACCACGAGGAAAGGCTGAACAAAAGGGACCAGAGTGGAGAGAGACTGGAGAATTGCCTGCTGGCTTCATGTGACTTGTCTATCTGAACTTTTTCAAGCAACATGCAATCAAAAGAGGGACCTGACGACACAAACCCCAAATAGTGGTTGGCAACAAGGAAGGTTCAATTCTCCCTTACTCCCCATAAATTCCTGGTGACCAGAAACATGGCCAGTACCCATCGTCGCCCACTCAGCAGCCAGTGATGCCCCACCTAGCACAGCCCCTGCTCTGCCTAAGCTGAAGCAGTGGACTCGTGAATCAGACTCCTGGTACACCCCACCCACATCTGGAGGCAAATGAACTCCACCTCCTTAGAAGAGCAGAATAAGTAATGCAGGGTCCCTGGCCAGCCCTGTGTGGGCAGGAACTTCTATACCAAGCCGGTTTTCCCAAACTGACTTCTGGACCTAAAAGGCTTGCCAGAGAAAGCCAGCCCCTAGCACATCATTATGGGTCTGGTAGGCACAATTGTTCAGCGATAATAAGTAAAGATTATAGTAAAGTTATAGAGAGCATGAGAGGTAGAAGAGAAATATTGAAGTCAATGGAGACACATTTCATAGTAGCATGCTCACCTCAGCCCCACTTGGTGGTCCACGTGGAGAGAATCTTTAATGCTAACCAAGAGAGAGAATCTTTAATGCTAACCAAGAGAGAGAGAAAATCTTTAATGCTAACCAAGGCTTTTAACTTCTCTGGGAACATGCAAGCCCCCTAATTACAGGTGAAGACATACGTCACAGGAAGGGGTTGTGCTATAGGTAATACAGTAATGGAAGGGGGTGATCTAGGGATATCCACACAATAGGAAGTTAAGGGATTGGGGTACACATGTGGCAAGATGGGCGGATCCTAGAGTCAGGATGGCAGCTGGATCTCCATAAGAACCATTAACAGTAGGGTGGAAACCCCACCTACAGCAACCAAGCTAATGGTTGCAAGCTTCAGGGTGATGTAATCCATTGTCTCCAGCAGCAGCAGGGAGCAGGGCCACCCCTGTGGTGGGGCGAGACAGCAGCATGGCAGCGACTGCCTTCAGGGAGGATGTCTAAACATCTGACCTCCCCCCACAAAGTCTGCCTTCCTGGAACAAGCATCCTGACTTCCATAACCCTCTGAATCAGCACGAACTACTTCCAGATCAGGTACATTGACCTTAGACAACAAAAGAAAGAAAATGATTAGGGCAAAGAATGTACGGATGTGCTTTATACAATTGATGTATGTATATGTATATGTATGGATTGTGATAAGAGTTGTATGAGCCCCTAATAAAATGTAAATAAATAAATTAATTAATTAATTTTTTAAAATTGTCAAAATTGATTTAAAAAAAGATGCATTTAAGAAGCTGAATGAACTCCAAATAAGATACATCTCATAAGAAAGCCACCAAGTGAGGAAATACCCTGGAGGCTACATTCCATCTCCTCCTCTGCTGCCAAAGCCAATTGCAACAAGGCAGAGGTCAGAATGCCTCCACCATCCATCCCTTTTACCCTGCTCTGACACCCACCGTCCCTCCCACAGAACTGTACTTCTGTGGCTGGATTCAATAATTCACTGCAATGGCCAAATGAAATTCACAAGATTCTCAATTATGGGGGTTATTTGGAGCAGTTGAAAGGTTACAATTCAGATGGAGATATGCTCAGGATACAGTGATTCCACCGGGACAGTTTCCTTTCTGCCATGTCCATAGGCAGGCCTCTCTCCGTTCGTCAATCTCTTGGGCTGACTTCTGCCCTACTCAAGCAGTGTTACAAAGCTCCTTTGGGAGCTGCTAATAAATGTCCAAAGGTCTTGCATGCCACTCCACCATAAGCCTCAACCTGGAGGCACTCAGCTCCATCTCCCTGGTTCAGCAAACCCCTGCTCTCCCAATTAAGTGCCCAGAGACACCCTGTATTAGGCAGGGTTCTCTAGAGAGATAAAACCAGATTGCTGATCATTAGATAGATAGATAGATAGATAGATAGATAGATAGATAGATACATACATACATACATACATACATACATATATAACACTAGAAATGCACTGTATATACAGATAGATAGATAATACAAGAAATGAACAGTTCAATTATAAAGCAGTACAAACGGCTCAGTGCAACTCACTCCAGTGTGAGAGTTGTGAGACACTAGCAGTCCTTCAAGTCTTGAGAGCTGCCAGGTAGTCTTCTGTAGAGAGAGAACTAGGCTTTCCCAGCACAGGCAGCAAACAGAAAGGCAGGTCACCAACTGTCCCCAGCTCAAGAGATGTACATTCCAATCGTGTGGTCTTAAAGGGACCTCAACTTACAGCGACACAGTCCACAGGCTAGGCGTCCCACAGGTAGTGTACCCTTTAAATTGAAGCACAGAACAAGCAAGGCAGCCACACACTGGTCCAATGATTGAAGAGTGAAAGACAAGAAAGGCGAGGTTCACCAAGCCATTTATCTCTCCACCCTTCAATTAATCCCACTTGTGTTTATCGGCCAGACTGGCACAATAAACTATCTCTCACCCCATTCCACCATCCAGTCTCCTCCCCCAAATCATGCAGATTTACTAGGTCTGTGGGCTGAGCAATTCACCACTCATGCTCTGGATCCTGGTTCTGCTATGACTGTTCGGCCACTCTTCTGGTGTCACGGCTGTTTCCTGGATCAAGGAGTGTCAATGCATAGGAATCTTGAGGTCTAATGGAAGAGCTCCTGGCTCCTCTTTTGTTGGTAATAAAACCCACACTTCCTACTGTTGAGATAGCTCATTTTATACCCAGCAGGATAACAATCACAATTAGCCCTATTAACAGCCACTCACTGCTGAATCATATGCATTTCTTCCCAGATCCTCTTACCTAGACCTATTGGGGGGAGGAGGGGGGAAGGTAATTTAGTGTGAGTACAAAAGTTCATGGCTTGAAGAGTCATGGTAAATAATTCACTGTACTATGTCAAGACACGTAATAAACACATTTTCTAAAACCAAAGTTAAAGAAATAATCCTGAGAGAAACTCAAAAACAAATGCAAAGTTGCCTACAAGGGAGAATCCAATAAGATTGTGCTGTGGTTTCTTAGCAGAAACTATACAGGCAAGAAGGCAATGGAATGACATACATAAAACTATGGAAGAAAGAAAAACAACAATCAAGAATCATCTAACCCAGGGGTCCTCAAACTTCTTAAACAGGGGGCCAGTTCACTGTCCCTCAAACCCATTGGAGAGCTGGACTATAATTTGAAAAAAACTGACCATATTCCAATGCACACTGCACATATCATATTTTGAAGTAAAAAAAAAACAAAGGGGGCAAAAACACCTAGTGGGCCAGATAAATGTCCTTGGTGGGCCACATGTGGCCCACGGGCCGTTGAGGATGCCTGAATCAATAGCACTGTCTCTCAAATATTACAATGAAATCATCACATTTCCAGATAAACACTACTGATAGAATTTGTAAAAATAAGACCAAATTTACAAGAAATACTAAAAGGAGTAAGTCAGACAAAAACACAGCAGCAGACAGCAATCTGAGAGCATCATATATATCTAACAGTACCACCCAGAAGTCAATTGAGGTGCTATTGTTATTAGGTGCTATGTACACAGAATGAAACAATACCTGGTTCTATTCCATCCCCACAATTCTCACTATGCTTGATCCCATTGTCACAGCACTCTGTCAATCTATCTCATCAAAGTCTTCCTGTTTTTTATTGAACCTCTACCTTACCAACTATAATGAACTCGTGCTGGTGGGTCAGCTTTCAGGTAAATAATGTTTTACTTGTTACTTGGTATTGAGTTGGTTCCAAGTTAAAACACAGCTCAACTGTATGTCATCCTTAAAATTGTTGTTTTGTTATTTGTTACAATTGAGTTCCTGTTGCAGCTGCTATGTCAATCCATTTCCTGGAGGGTCTTCCTCTACTTTACCAATCATGACGTCCTTTCCCTGGAACTGGGCTCTCTTTATGACATATCCCAAAGCCTCACCATTCTCTCTTCTAAGGAGCTTTCCGGCGGTACTACTTCTAAGACAGACCTGTTTGTTCTTCTTAAAGTCCATGGGTTTTTGTTTGTTTGTTTTCAACATTCTTCACCAGCAACATAATTTAATTGTATCAGTTTTCCCCATCTTCCTTATTCACTGACCAGTTTTCATATGAATATGAGTGACATCTTTGTTCTTTAGCACGTAAAAGAGGTCTTGTGAAGCAGTTTTGTCCACTGTGATTTCTTGACTGCTGCTTCCATATTATTGAGCATGACACCAATTGTCCCCATATATCTGCAACTCAGATACAGTGCTCAAAGTAACTCAACCTACAGTGCTAGAAAGAGGAAACCAGAGATATCAACTTCTAAAGAAGACAGTTATTAAGTAAAGAGAGAGAATAGCATAGTTACATAATTTCCAAACGGCAAGGAAATCAAGTAGATTTAACTGAGTGAAAGGGAAGGCAACATATGATAAAAACGAGATTGGCAGAAAAGTAGTGGAGATTGGGAAAAATGCAGGGAAGGATGTTAGAGTAAAAGGCAACAGAGATAAATATTTTATACATCATTCTGCAATAGCAGTAATCAATGAGTAGATGCATTGGTAGATATACAGGCTGAGTGTGTGTGGTTCAGAAAGTGGAATTATAGCCACAAATAGATATAAATTTTACAGATGATATTTGTACATACACTTGCTGCAAATATATGCACAAATATGGTAAAATAGACAGGGAACAAAATTAAGAAAACTTCTTACACATAACCAAACACCTTAGACCTGGGGCACAAGATCATCGTATTGGGGACACCAAGGTCCATTGGCACAACATAGTCCCCAAAGACAATGCCCTAAATCCTACATTGATGAGAAGTGACAGGGGTCTTAAAAGCGATGAGCAGCCATCTAAGGACCAAGTTGTTCTCTCTGTGACCACAGTAAAGGAGATTGATAAAATTAAACACATGTGGGAAAAAAATCAGTCCAATAGACAAATGAGCCACGTGAACATGTCTCCCAGAACTAGATGGTGCCCAGCTACCACTACCAACTTCTCTCATAGGCATCCAACTAGGTGTTGGATAGAGTGAGAGGAAAAATGGGGAACCAAACCGATTGGCTGGAGGCTGGTAAAACCCCCAACACTATTGACCTTGGTCACTCTTTACATCTGGAACTGAACTCAACCCCAAGGCTCAATTTCCAGTTAGAAAATAGAAAGGTCTGTAAGGGGAACAATAACACTAGTGAGGTGCCCACGACTCAGCCTAATCAACAGTGTGAGGTCAAAAGGCGGTACTTATCCAATGACCAAGTTCTGATGAGATAGTCAAGAAGGATGAGTTGGAAACATAAGAAGTGGGATAAGCGATGTTACATTGATGGGGTTGCAATGAATGAAATAAACCAACCTGTGTATGTCTTATTGAATGCAAACTGATGATATGATCTGGAAACCTTCACTCAGTTCACAATAAAAAGTTTTCTATAATATCACCACAAAAAAGGGATAAATTTTAAATTTGGCATAGATAAGTTCAAAGTAAACACATTGAATATTTTTAAAAAGATACACCATGCCAACAGTATGCATAAAAAGGTTGATCTACTAATAACATATACTCTTACCAGATAAAATAGACTTCAAGGAAGACAGTATTACTAATAATAATCATGGGTATTTTATAATTATTAAAGAGTAAATTCATTAAAATATATAATGATCATACATACCTAATAACAAAACCTCAAGATACATGAGGCAAAAATTTCAGAATTGAAGAAATTATAGTTCTATGATCACAACAGGAGATTTAAATACCTTGTGTCGATAATTGATAGAAAAACTAGGCAAAAGAAAAATAATAGAAATAAAGAAGTAAACGTAAGCATTATCTATACAGAGGATGTTAACAGCACTATCAACTTGGCCCAGTTGATTTCATAGAACCAGGCATCCCACAACCACAGAAGCCACCTTCTTTTCAAGTGCAATGAGACATTCATCAAGCTGGAATATATGCTACCCATCCACCAACACCCACCACCATTAAGTCCATTGTACTTCACTGCCACCCTGGAGGGCAGAGCAGGATTGTCCTTTTGGAGATGCCAATGCTGTTCATCTTTTTGGGAACAGTGTGCCTCATCTTTTTCCTGAAGAATGGTGGTAGGGTTTGAACCATAGACTTTATGGGTAACGGTCCAACGTTTATCAGACAGTGCCATCGAAAAGACAACAAGTTTTTCAAGTATTGAAAACCAAGATAGTAAGAAAGGATTAAACATTGGCATAAATTGGAAGTCAGTCCCCAGCAGTGAAACAACAATAACAATGCCAGCACCAGGCTTAACATCTCCCCCTGCCAAGGTAAACAACAACAAAAACAAAATTAACACTGAAGCACACTACTGTGAAAGTTCTGAGTAGTCAAGATATAAGGTTAAAGTGTAGATTCCAAGAGCATTCAGATAAAGGAAAAATAGCCATCTTACCAAAAAAAATAAACAACCTCATCAACTTCAAACTCACCAATAACATCAGCATCAGATGCTGGAAGAGTAAGGTAATATCTTCAAATCTTTAAGCAAAAATAGTTATTTTTATTTAGTAGCTTATGACCAGCCAGTCAGTCATACAGAGCTAAAATAAAGAAACTTTAGATATGCAGCAGGAACTAAAACACGACGATGTTCTATAAAGTTATAGGAAAAAACACTGCAATAAAACAAGAAATTTAAAAATATGAAATACACAAGATTTAGTTAACAGACCAGGAGAGACGTAAGAGTGTCATAAATGACATCTGGGAGGGAGGGGGGAGACCATATGGAGCACGAGAGTGAGAATTTCTATAAGAAGTTCTCTAGAAAAGTAGAGCTGTTGGATGTAGATTCTTGGACACAGTATGTTTCGTTGAGGCAGAGTAAAGATATTGAGAGCCTGGTGGCAAAGCGGCTATGTGCTGAACTGCTAACTGAGAGGTGAACAGTTTGAAACCACCAGTTTCTTCACTAGAGAAGATGAAGCTTTCTACTCCAGTAAAGAGTTGACAGCCTCAGAAACCCACAGAGCCAGTTCTACCCAGCTCTGTAGGGTCACTCTGAGTCAGAACTGGCTCAGTGGCAGGGAGCTCTTTGAGTAGATATATTAGGATGTTAGAGGCATTAAAAAAACAAACGAGACAGTTATCAGCTGCAAAGGAACTAAAGGGCAGTACAAGAAATAAAGCATAATTTTAATACATGATGGGGCTCACTACTAAATAACAGTAATAAAATGTGTTTAGGCTTCATGTATTGTATATTATAAATTTATACCACATAATAAAAACTAATTTTCAAAACAAATAGAGAGAAAGAAGCAAGAAATGGGGAAGAGCTAAGTTTCTATCTACAATGGCAAAAATAGGATAAAACATTTCTAAAATGCATCAGTCAAGAAATAAACATCATCTTCATTAAGTGATTTCATCGCATTTCAAACAGGGCTGGTACACGGTAAGTAGTGCCAGCTATTATTAGAAGTATGAAGTTAAATATCAAGGGAAAGAGCTCGGAGAATTGAAAAAGGTTATCCCTTGGGCATAGCTTTCAGGGTGAGGAAGGATATTTTGGTTCATTATAAAATTTTTATTATTCTATGACTTCTAAAATATTATGTGTGCATTGTTTCAATAAAAATTAAAAGTGAATTAAAAATAAACTGCTATATTATAGAGTAAACGCAAAAATAAAAATATTAAAGCCTTTTGAATAAGGAAGTAAAAAGTAATTTATAAGTTTGGTGACTCTAAATTGTAAGGAACAAAGTCTGCATTGTAAAAAAGTCATATTAAACTCTCTCATATGCTGTAAGTGGATTTTAAAAAGAAAATCATTCTTTAATAAACCATAGTTGTGCTCAAAGAAGAGGAGAACCACTCCAGAAATAAACAGAGTAATTTAAATATACATAAACAAGGAAGTCGTCCTACAAACAGATGCAGGAATTGAGGAAGACATAGAGGCAGTAGGGAGAGGTGAACAGAAGTTTTAGGTGAATGTCCTGTGAGCGACAAAGGCACAAACCACCCATATGAAACTAAAAGCCTCTTGCTGGAAATTAAGAGTTAAGCACTGAGTTCCCAGGTTAGACTACACTGCCATTTTACACTGCATTCGGGTCAGACCTGAACTTGTACCACTGGTCCAGAATAATAGACCCAACTAAGGCACTAATTTAAGCCTAGATCAAAAACAGGCGATAGGAATGAGGCAGACGGAACCATGAAACCATCTTCAGAAGGATATCATGTTCCAAGAAGTGGAAAAAGTGAGCGCTTAATAAAATTACAAAGCGTACTTTTAAAAACTTATACCAAGGAGAGACAGTTAATAGCCTAAAATAATGGAAAAGTTAAAACCAAGAAAATAGAGTTATTGGAGCAACATTTTTTTTTTACAGTTCTCAAAGACATACAGGAAATAGCATCCAGGAAATAAGAAATCAAAAAGATCTTGAAAATTTAAAAATATCTATTGAATATTTAATAATAAATATACTTCTATAAATGTATTGTTCAGTGCAAAAATTTAAAGACTAGATGTAGACAACCGGTAGATAGAAATGAAGTATCCAGCCAGAAATATATACAAGAAAGATAAAATGATGGAAAGATTAAGAGACAGTGAAATTATTTAAAAGTCCCAAGACATAGCTGGTAATAGATTCCTAAGAATATACCGGAGATATTGTGTGTGAGGTAGAAGAATAGGACTACAGAAAAATAGAAACTGGCAAATTTCTTTTTTTTAAACATTTTATTAGGGACTCATACAATTCTTATCACAATCCATATATATATATCAATTGTGTAAAGCACATCTGTACATTCTTTGCCCCCATCATTTTCAAAGTATTTGCTCTCCACGTAAGCACTTTGCATCAGGTCCTCTTTTTTCCCCTCCCTCCCCGCTCCCTCATGAGCCCTTGATAATTTATAAATTATTATTTTGTCATATCTTGCCCTGTCCCACATCTCCCTTCACCCCTTTTCTGTTGTCCGTCCCCCAGGGAGGAGGTCACATGTAGATCCTTGTAATTGGTTCCATCTTTCCAACCCCCTCTCCCTCTACTCTCCCAGTATCGCCACTCACACCCTGGTCCTGAAGGGATCATCTGCCCTGGATTCCCTGTGCCTCCAGCTCCTATCTGCACCAGTGTACATCCTCTGCTCTATCCAGATTTGCAAGGTAGAATTCGGATCATGATAATGGGAGGGAGGAAGCATTTAGGAACTGGAGGAAAGCTGTATTCTTCATTGGTGCTGCATCGCACCCTGACTGACTCATCTCCTCCCCTAGGCCCCTCTGCAAGGGGATCTCCAGAAACTGGCAATTTTTCCAAAACTGATGAGAGTCATGGGTCCTGAGACTGAGAAAGGGCCAAAGTTTAAAAGTCTACATTTAGGTATATCACAGTGAAAATGCACAAAATTAAAAATAAAGACAACTGAAAACACAGGTTCAGAAAAAAATAGAGTCCCCCTGGCAATGAAGAAACAATTTTCCTACAGCTCATAATCCAGAATAAAGTCTTAGTATCTGTTTCTGACATCTCCCTGGGTCATTCCAGCACCTTCGGGGGTGGGGGTGGGGGGGGTGATACCACTCGCTTTGGAAAACACTGATCTAAGAGAATTAAATATGAGGGAGACAATAAGGGAATGATAATCCTATTAACAGCAGACTTCTCAGTGGCAACAATGGTTTTAAGAAGTCCGCTATAAATTTTCAAATCAGTAAGAGAAAATACCAGCACCTAAAATTCTATACAAACAACCATCAAACAGCTTTGATTCAGTAATTTATTACCAAGGACCTTTGTTCAAATAATAGCAATAAGTAAATTCAGTAAAGCAAAAACTGAGTTTGAAAAAAGAAGCAAATGTACAAATATTATTTGTAAAATTAACCTTGAAGGGGGAAGTAAATGTGTAAAAATTATAAACATGTTAAAAATTGTATTTGGTAGACTAATATTGATTATAATATAAATAATTCACGTGTTTGGAAACAAAGCAAAAACCCTAACACTAGACAATTCCAATATAAGATTGGATTGACAGGAGCTCAAAGATAAAGCTTCTATCAGGAAAACACTGGAGATGAACCTTAAGCTTGGTGGACTGTATTTTAGGCATTTGGATATCTTTGATGCCTAATGAAAGGGTTCTGGTGGCTAAGAGAGAGAGAGAGAGACTAGAAAGGCAAGGCTAGCTGAGCCATTTATCGCTCCACCCTTCAATTAATCCCACATGTGTTCATTGGCCAGGTTGGCACAATAAACCTCCCTATCACAGTCTCCAAAAGTTTAAAAGAAATTGTACAATCAGTTTTCATTACAATCAAAGAAACAACAAATATCTCTGAGTGATATTACAACAGAAGGAAAACTCAATATGCCGGTAATTCAACCGAAGTTGTTAGGGGAGGAGTTAGTATAGAAACTATGTATCGGGAAGGGCATTAAATTGATAAGCATGAGATGAAACAAGACACAGAGAATTTGCCATACAAGGTGCCATATGTGGTATAGCATATGTGGTGATTGTGGGTTATAAGGATGAGAAGCAAGGAGCTGAGGGTCTACCAACATTTGGCTGTTCACCATACTTTATCTCATGTCATTTGCACAGTGAACCTCTGAGTGCAGACAAGGTTCACAAGGAAACTTAAGTGGTAAGTCACGGTAATTCTACGGAATTTCCTTACATGAATGAATGGATGTGGATGAGTGTGATGGTTAGGGTTCTGTGTCAACTTGGCTATGCTATTTTCTTGTGGTTTGGCAGATATGTAATTACTTTCCAGTTTGTAATCTGTGCAATTCAAAGTGGGATTTCCTTGAAAGTGCGAACTGCCTCCAGGATGTATGGCGATTCTTACAAAGCTCCCTCTCTCTGCATCCCACATCCAATTAATTATCCCCTGACATCGGGTTCTTGGGGTGTGAGCCAGCAGCCTGCCATCCTACCCACAGATTATTACTTCATCATTCCCTGCAGCCAAGTGTGTCAGCAGTGGCCTCCAGATTGATGCCTGATCCAGGGACTTGGGACTTGCCAGCCTCCACCACTCTGTGAGCCATTTCCTTGACATAATTATCTCTATGTATGTATAATTGTATATGCATATACTTCACTGGTTTTTCTCCTCTAGAGAATCCAGCCTAAGACAATGAGTGAGTGAATGAACAAATGAAACTGTATTATTAAAGGGCCACCACCACCCCTACCACCACCCCACCCCCCACACACACCACCACCACCCCAACCACCACCACCACCACCACCCCACCCCCTACACACACCCCACCACCACCCCACCATCCCACCACCACCATGCCCCACCACCTCCACCACGCCAACTGCTATCAAGTCAATTCAGGCGCTAGGTACTCAGCATGTACTATTTTATTGAGTCTTTACAATATTCATTATTGCCCCCCGCCCTCCTTATTTTTTTTTAATTACTAAACTGCTGCTAGGAAGATTTAAGAAATTTACTCAAAGTTGCATAGCTTATAAGTGACAGAGAGCTAATTCCCCCAGGTCTTTCTGCCTCAGAGGCCACACTCTTAACCACTCTCCTGCATTGCTTCTCATTTAAGGGGCACTTCTGAATTAATGGATTTCTCTGGAAATTAAAGCGTTCCCAAAGAAGACAGATAGTCCCTAATGTTCTAGTATTATGGGGGAGGAAAACCAAAAGACACAAACATGAGGAGTTGAGGGTGATTAGTTCAAAATGTAGCAAATCTAAAAATACATTGGCTTCATTTTGGGGTATTTGACCAACAGGGGAGGAACAACTTTAATTAGTGTAACAGGACAATAGGAATTAAATTGGCTTGGTCACAAGATTTTTACAGGATGACACTGATGGTATTACCATTCCACTTCAAAGAGTTGAAAAGATGCCCTGCTAACACTGGAGAAGAGAAACCTGTTTCTCATCAGCCAGGCCAGCCTGACAAATTAAGTCTGTGGAGTCATTAGATTAAGATAAGAGCTTATCTCCTAGGCTGACATTTATTCAGAGGTTTTTATACTGCTCAGCTAGTAATTAGTGCTGTTGAATTTTTAACACTGCTTTGTCCAGTCATTCAAAAATCTAGGGGTGCATCTCCATCTCCTGGGTATGTTTTGTGTTATTCAAACTAAAAAAAAAACAGGGATGTATGACTTTAGAAGGTTTTAATAATTCCTCTAAAAGTTAATCTGTGGTGAAACATGAAGCTTGCTTATTTATTTGCAGAAGGGAGCCATTCTTTCAAATTGATACATGTTGAATAGGAGTTGCCTTTGACTATAAAACCAAATCACCCTGCTATAGTCGGTTCTATGCACAGGGAGCCCATGGGGCAGAGTAAAACTGTCACTGTGGCTCTTAATGGCTGGAAGTCTTCAGGAACAGAAAGTCTCATCTTTCTTCCTCAGAGAGTCTGGTGGGCTTGAACGCCGACCAACTAGACCCGCAGGGCTCCATCTTTCTACCACAGGGTCTCCACTGTCTTTCCAGTCATATAGACTAGGTCAATGATGTTCTCGTGCAATCATAAAGACTATGGTCACAGCCCGTCATGGTTTCCTGCTGTTCCAACCTCCCAATTCGGCAAACATACCATAGATTCAAGAGACAGCTCCAAAGTTCCTTTGAGGTTTTTTCCTATGGCAGATTTCACTGTGTAGCTTATTTTTCCGGGTTTCTTTTAATTAAAATAACAAATTGATTGCTATAGAATAAACTAATACATTAAGCCTGCACATGTAGCTTGACAGCCTGTCAAACAAACAATTCTCACATGTTTAAGTCGCTTGGCTTGCAAAATTCCAATTCTATGTTGAAATACTAATTAGCAATCAGATGGGTAGAAGATCCCTATTTTAAGAAAGTTCATCGTTTGGTTAAAGTTGCATCCTGTTAATATTATGATCGCATCATTTATTTTGTCCTAAATGTGGACACGTCTCATCACTCAACATATTGTGCTTGTCACTCTTTGGAAACTGTGGCAGAGAAGTAAGTCTGCAGGGACAAGTGAAAGATTTGACAACACTAGTTCTCCTTAGACGTCCCTGGGTAGTTCAGTCCTGAAGCACCAGCTCTGTGGTAGGAAGAGGCACAGTCTGCTTCTAGAAACATGACAGCCTTGGACATCTCATAGGGTAATTCCACTCTGTCTTACAGCATTGCAATCCGTCCTATATAGTTGCAATCAGTTGGAATCAGCTGGACAACAGTAGATTCGTTCCCCTGCCACTCAGGACTCAAATTCACTGTCATGGAAACCCCCTGTGGGTTCCCAGAGTGTAACTGTTTACAAGAGTAGAAACCCCAGTCTTCTAGCGGAGCTGCTGGTGGTTTTGAACTGCTGACCATGAGCATCAAAGCCCAACGTATAACCAGGGCTCTCCCACCACTCCAAAGGAAGCCTCAAAGAAAAACCTACAGACTTCAAAGATCGAGTTTGGAAAATGAAACATCAACCCAAGTAGTTCTGCAGTTATCATGCTTAAATTGAACAAAACTCCAACCTCACTGCCGTCAAGTCAATTCTGATTCACAGTGGCCTGGAGGACAGAGTGGAACTCCCCCTGTAGTTTCTGAGACTGTAAATCTTTACAGGACCCAAAGGACCCATCTTCCTCTCCTAGAATGGCTGGTGGCAAACTACTGACCATAGAGTCAGCGGCCCAATGCCTCACTCACTGCGTCACCACGGTTTAGGTTAATGTCACTTGCGAATCGGTTTTTGCGTGTAGGGGAGGTACGGCACCTTTTAGGTCACGTAACACATCATCTTAGGTGAACTGTCTCATAAAGCATTTTAAATTCTTCATGTTTGTAATAGCTTACACCCCTTCTTTTGCAACATACCATGTAAATTCAACTGTACTCTTGCTAACTCAGTGTAGAGAACATGCCCAAGGTCATGGCCTCATTAAGTCATTAGTTTCAGCTTTCTTGACATAGGATATTTGCTTAGGAAAATCTTTCAATGTACCTACCAGCACCCAGAACCTCCAATCTAGGGCCGGCCCCCAAAGTAGACGTACTTGTACATGAAGCCAGAGAGGACAGAGGTAACCATAATGGAAAAAGAGAGCACGAAGTGCATAGCCATCAGAGTAAAGTGTACAGTCAAGGTTGAAACAGTAGCACAGAAACTCAAGCACTCCCTCAATGCAAGAACACTGTTCTATTAAACTGGCATTCCATTATGCTCACCTTCCCAACAAGATGGCTGAAGCCAAAGTGGGTGCATAAGCAAATGTGGTGAAGAAAGTTGATGGTACCTGGCTATCAAAAAATATAACATCTGAGGTCTTAAAGGCTTGAAGATAAATAAGCAGCCATCTAGCTGAGAAGCACCAAAGCCCACGTGGAAACACACTCGACTGTGTGATCATGAGGTGTCGATAGGATCAGGAATCAGGACATCCCTTTACAGAAGGGTCTCAGGGAGGAAATGAGCCAGTCAGGGTGCAGTATAGCACCGATGAAACATACAACTTCCCTCTGGTTCTATAATGCTCCCCCCACCTCAACTATCATAATCCCAATTCTACCTTACAAATTCAGTTAAACCAGAGGATGCATACTGGTACAGATCAGAGCTGGAAACAGGGAATCCAGGACAGGTAAACCCCTCAGAACCAATAATGAGAGTAGAGATTCCAGGAGAGGAAGGGGAAGGTGGGGGAGAAATGGGGAACCAATCACAATGATCTACATATAACCCCCTCGCTGGGGGTGGACAACAGAAAAGTAAGTAAAAGGAGACATCAGACAGTGTAAGACATGAAAAAATAATAATTTGTAAATTATCAAGTGTGTGTGAGGGAGGGAGGGGGAAAATGAAGAGCTGATACCAAGGGTCCAAGTAGAAGGAAAATGTTGTGAGAATGATGATGACAACAAAGGTACAAATGTGCTTGACACAATGGATGCATGGATGGATTGTGATAAGAGTTGTAAAAGACCCCAATACAATGATTTAAAGAAAACAAAAGTCCCAGGCTATACAGCAAATTAACTTTAAATGTGATGTTAAAAGTATAATGTTAAACTATAAACTTTGGGGGTGGAGGGGTGGGATGACCAACAGAGAATGTTTCAGGGACAATAAATCTTAGACTTGACACCAAAAGGAAAAAAAAAGAAACTCTGAAATGATGCTTTGCCAGAGACAGAGGTCAGAGTGCACTTGTTGAATAAATAAGTGCATAGGTGAATGGAAAGGAGACACACAGATTATGGGGATTTGGGAGCAAAGATACCTGGCTTCAGTTCCCAACGCTGCCACATAGGTGCTTTGTGACCTTGAAAATATGTAACTCTCTCAGAACTTGCTTCTTTATTTGTAAATTCCACATCATAACAATTAACCTATAGGATTCTGGCATCCTAAATGAAAAACTACATGAAGCACCGACACATAGTTAAGTGTTCAAAATTTGTTATGTTCTATTTCCCCTCCTGCTTTTTTCATTCTCTGGTTCTACTTAAATTGAGTTGTAAAAATATCACCATCCAGCTTTGAAATTCACGTATTACCCACTACCACCACCACATTTGGTATGTGTCATTGTTATCTTCCAGTGTGTAATGAAAAAGAAATGGAAAGAGCATAAAGCTCCGCTTCCAGCTCCCCAAGGGTAATCAGGCCAGAGGAAGGTAGGCGTCATTCAGTGTGTTTACAATGTACTCCATCGCAGTACTCAGCCTTCGTTAACTCATCCACCCCCACCCCCAGCTTTCCCAAAGAGCAACATGTAATTAGAGCACTAACGAGGTCATTTAGCAGAAACCATGGGTAGGGAGTAATGAATGTGCTATCAGGCTCGCAGAACAGCTTGGGCAAAAATCCAAGCAGTCCACGTTCAACTCTGATGAGCAGACCAAAACTTGGAAAATAGAGCTCGGAAAAAGGTTAATAATAGGACACCCAAAACGGAGCCCTTCCCCCCCCCTCCCCAGAGAGATCCAAAGCAATGTTTGGAGCACAATCTTCTAGAACAGCGGTTCTCCACCTGTGGGTCGCGACCCCTTTGGAGATCAAATGACCCTTCCACAGGGGTCACCAGATTCATAACAGTAGCAAATGGCAGTTAGGAAGCAGCAATGAAAATAATTTTATGGTTGGGGTCATCACCACATGAGGAACTGTATGACAGGGTCGTTGAGAACCACTGCTCTAGAAGGCAGTCGGAGCAGGTAGTGACTTGACATGAAGAGAAGTTGGGTGGCGCTTGGCAAGATGATTTGGGTGCTTTCAGCCAAGGATCGGGCTCTGAGGAATACCAACTCTGGAAGGACCTTTAAAAACATCTGATTCCATCTCCCCATTTTACGGATGGGCTTAGAGTCTTAAATGGGCTTCCCTGGCCAATTAGAAACAGACGTAGTACTAGGCCTCCAGATAACTGGGTGGTGATTTGTTCACTAGTCTATGCTGGCACCTTGTGACGGTGACACTTAGTTGTCCATTGGGACCATGTACAATGAGATTGTAAGTGAGGCCAGTTTTATGTGGTCCACTTTTTAGAGTAATTAAGCCCCTGAAAAATAAGCCCACCCACCTAGCAGTTTGCCCTTGGAATTAGCACTCTTAATTGAGTTGCAACAGTTAGCACTGGTCGCTCTTGACTCTGGAAGAGCATGTTGAGGAAAAGAAAGAAACAAAACCCAATGCCCCTCCATCTCTGGTCCACCCGGCCCCAAGCTGAGCAGTGCCCTCCCCCCACCCCGAGGCATTGTTGGCTATGACCTGATTGACAGGCCAGACTCCACCCCTTCACTCAAGTTGACAGGAGATTATGTAACGACCATACCATTTAATGGTAAAATTCTCCCTTCCAAGAAGTAGACCTGGGTTTTGATTCTAGACAACATTTCTCATACACAGCCACTACCCTTCTGTCAGTAGGCAGAGGTTTGATGTATTGTTATCATGTTGAACAATTTTTAGCAGAGCTTCCAGACTGAGAAAGACTAGACAGGGGTCTGGCTGATGAAAACCCTCTGGATCATTTGGGTCCAGTCCTGATGACCATGGGGATGGTGCAGCACTTGTTCCACTGAGCATGAGGTCACTACTGAGTAGGGGCCACTTGCTGGCAACTAACAACAAGGTTAAATAAAAATTCCTGGAAATTTCATTTTGTTAATGTGTTTTTATCCAAGGACTAATGAAGAATAGAACTGTTATGGAGGTGTACGAAAAGATTTTTTGACGTCAAAAGAGAATTTTCAGGAACAAAAATATGAGGAGACTCTGTTCTGGTTTTTTTGGGTTTTTCCTCTTACAGATACTTAAATGCAATATATATATTTTCAGTAGCATTATTTCTTTTAAAAATATATACTGTTCTATATCTTCCTATAATTTTGTCACCAGCAAAAAGTGGTCAGCGCTAAAGTGTTAAGCCTCACAGGGTGAATTTGGTTCCAGGGATTACTTTCATGTCAACAAATATTCACTAAACATTTACCATATACACAACATTCCATGGTCGCTGAGGAAGCCCAGAGAACAATAAGCACGTATTATCTGTCTTGGGACACTTGCCATACATTTGGGCAGTCCCAACAAACCTATAGAAAGAGACGGGAAAACAGTTCCAACTTCCCAACAGTTCTAGGGAAGCCATAAGAGGTTCTAACTGTCGTCAGCTCCAATTCGCGGTAACCGCATGTCCGCATGTCCCCAGTGCGGCCAGCCCTCTCCCCTTCGTGGCCACTTGTATGCTTCAGTCTATTGATGCAGCCGCTGTGCCCTTGAGGATCTTCCAGCTTAAGCGCTCATCGTCCGGCATTACATCAGATAATATTCTGTTTCACTCCATGGGGGATTCCCTGGCTAATTCACAGAAGCAGATTGTCAGGCCTTCCTTTCTACCGGCTTGCTCTGTAAGCACCATTGCATCCTTTCCACCGTGGGTCCCCTGCTGGGATTTGAAAGACCTGTGTGAGAGTTTCCAGGGTCACAGTCATATGTATGTATGGAAGCCACCCCAAGATGACAAACGGACAGACAGGCGGTCGAGGAGTTTCTCACCTCTTACTAAATAGGTTGTTTCTCTTTCACTTAAAATGGAAGGTGCCTTTGGAGTGGACTTTGGAACCAAGAGACATTTATATCGCCCTCTCTTTGGGGGACACTGTGGGTCAGATGTTGGGCTGTTAGTCAAAAGGTCAGCAGTTCAAACCCACCGGCCACTCTGTGGAAGAAAGTCAAGGCCCTTGGATTCGGAAGCCCGATGGTGGGATGCTGGGAGCCAGAATTGACTTAACGCCAGGGACAGTGATGTGTGCCGTGCTTCGCTGGGGCCTTCCTCTATACAACTGCGTGTCCTCAAGGGCCACCTGCAGGAGACGAGTTTTCCCCAAAACAGGTCCTGTCCCGGATTTCTGGTCACCCCCTGTTCTTCACACCTAGATACCACATACATGGCCCCTTTGTTCTCATGCAGCCAGTGTGCAGTGGGGAGAGAACCTGCCTGGCAGGGAATGGCCAGTCTCAGTAATATGGTACAATGCCCAAACAACAGGGAGCTGATAAACCATGCCGAGGGATGGGAGACCCGGAGGGCACTTCTGGTTTCCTGAACGCAGAGTTTCTTGGGTGGCTTTGGAACCAATGCCATGCTGAGGGAAAGCTCTGCACAGCCGTGGCTCCCGCACTAATTCGGAGCTCAGTAGAAAACGGTGTCAAATGAGGTTTCATGCCCACCGATGCTGCCCAGTTGTTTAAGACAAAGTGAGGACTGACTTACCAAGACATTTTTCTCTCCACGTTCCGCCCGATCACCCTCTCCCCAGCAGAAGGCGGCCCCAGTAGGGGTCTGCTGGTGCTCCGGCAGGCTGTGAGACAAGCCTGCTGGATTGGTCCCTGCTCTTTGGAAGCAAGCAATGCCAGGTTGAAATTCTAGTTCCGAGACTCCAGAGCTCTGTGGCTTCAGGCAAATTGCTGAACCTCTCTGAATCCCAGAAACCTCACCAGAAAAAGAGATTGCTGTGGTACTTACCTCAGAGATTACTGTGAAGATAAAACAGGACACAGATGCCAAGACACTGCCTGACACTGAGGACACTCCCGGTGATTTTCGGTGATCGCGATTTCCAGAGCAAAGTTCCAGCATGCTCTCCTTCAGGGGGGGGGGAGCGGGGGGACAAAGCAAGCCCCTGTGTCGGGATCCAACAGCTGCCACTAGCAGTGGATACGGCCACATCCGGGAGGGGGCCACCCAGCCTCATCGTACTTTATGGATGGAGCAATTTGCATCTTGTCAAATGTTCCCTAACATTTTGCAAAAATACCCCAAATGTCAAATTAGTGAGTAATCTGTACAACACTGCAGATCTTGTTATGCTCTGACTGATTCATAACATGTTTGGGGTGTCCCAGACACCAGCCCAAGTAAATGTTAGTAAATAAGGAAAAATCGCATCTCCCTTCCTAAGCTTCTAACATCCGCCACCAGCTTCTGCTTGCTAACTCTGGAAGGCAGAGAGAGACATATTTTTTGTTGTTTTCTTTACAGTTGATTAGACTGCCACCAATAAATAAGTACGCAGTGCCGACCACGTGCCCAGGCCTGAGATAGGCGGGATGAGATGACAAAGCCTCTGCTTCATACAGTCTTTCCTAATCATCTCAAAAGCCCTTTTTTATTATGCGGCGGCAAACCCGGCAGAAGATGCCTAGAGTGCTTCTATAGGGCCCACTTAGAAGACCTCCCTGCGACTGTGTTATCATGCTCTCAACCCTCCTCACCACCCAATGGAATAGGTCCCCCGGTTCTCCACGTGTCAAAATGGAGACGCTGAGGGGCAGAGAGGCGAAGGTCTAGCCTAAGGCCACATAGTTAATAAATGACAGAGTTAAGGTAGCAACCCAGCATCTGTAGTGCTAGCTATTAAAGACAGCTTTATGAGGTAAACACCTCAATTACACCCATTTTACAGATGAGGAAACTGAAGCTCAGATTGTGTACCACTTACTACTGAATGGTGGCAGTGCTGGGGTTCAAAATGAAGCCTCTCTGTTTATAAAGCCCTACTCTGCTGGATCACTGGGCAAGAACTTCTAGAAAGACTTTTTTTTTAAAAGCCCACTGGTAGCCAACCGGACACCCCCTTAATGAAGGGTTGTGGGGAGGAGATGAGCCAGTCAGGATGCAGGGTAGCAACGATGAAACATATAACTTTCCTCTAGTTCTTAAATACTTCTTCTCCGCCACTATCATGATCCCAATTCTACCTTACAAATCCAGCTAGACCAGAGGATGTACATTGGTACGTTGGCAACTGGAAACACAGGGAATCGAGGGCAGATGACTCCTTCAGAACCAGTGGTGAGAATGGCGATGCCTGGAGGGTGCAGAGAATATGAGGTAGAAAGGGAGAACTGATTACAAGAATCTACGTATAGCCTTCTCCCTGGGGGGTGGACTGAAGAGAAGAAGGGGCAGGGGGGATGGGGAGACATCAGACAGTGTAACATATGACAAAATAATAGTAATTTATGAATTTATGAAGGGTTCATGAGGTAGGGGGAAGTGGGGAGGGAGGGGGAAAATGACCAGCTGAAATTAAGGGCTCAAGTGGAAGGTAAATGTTTTGAGAATGATGATGGCAACAAATGTACATATGTACTTGACACAATGGATGCATGTATGGATAGTGATAAGAATTGTATGAGCCCCCAATAAAATGATTTTTAAAAATTATAAAATAAAAGCAAAGAAAAGTGAAAAAAAAAAAGTCTTGCCCTCAGTCCTTTCTAATTTTGCTGGCCATGCTAGGGGAGGGCCACGGGGGAAGAGCTCTTGGAAAACAGTATGCACTCAGCAGCAAAGGGCCCCCATTCTTGGAATTTCATTACCAGCCATGGATCCAATCTTTGAAACTCCAGAATGAGAAAGATTTTTCCCAAGACAGGATTGAGAGCCGAGCTGAGAAACAACTCGCTTTCCCTTTTTCAGATGATCGGACGTGAAGGAAATCGATGCAAACGCAAGTTGCTGAAGCTGCAAGATGTATATATTTTTATAGGCTTTCTTTATGACGTGTGCCTAAGTCTTGTTTTTTCCACTCTGTTAACTTTTCACAAACTATTAAAAAGAAGAGTGACAAGATATGGGCAGACTGAAGTGGGGAGAGGGTCGTGGGCACACGATGTGCCAAGCACAGCAAGTTTTCACCTTTCTGGCTCCTGGTGGTCTCTCCAGAGCTGGGCACAGAGTGGGCACCACCACAATGGCCTGTTGGACAGAAGACTTGTTCAGACAACAAGAGGAAGAGTTTCTGTTTTGCATGTGGCGACTGTCTCAGGACTCAAATGAAGGTTGTGGAGAACAGGATTTAGTACCTGGGAAATATTTGGGGCACCAAAAACTCATGCACTCCAGATGTAAACACTGAAAAGCTTTTTTCCCCTCTGTAGTTAAAATAATTTCTTCATAACGAACTCCTACTTTCTTCTCTCTCTCTCTCTCTCTCTCTCTCTCTCACCACCCCTTACTCCAAGGTCTGGTATTCATGGCTGCATCCCAGGGGTATTTATCTAAGACTGAGGAGCAAAAAGGGACTGCTTCACTTTAGAGCCAGGATGCCCTTTCCACCTCCAAATAGGGCTCCAAGACCAGAAACCCCGCTTCTCCATCTGCAGTTTCTCTCTACCATCCTCCCCTGGACCCTCCTGCCCCTCTCCACACATAGTTCATCTCCACACCCTGTGGCATCTAAACTTCAAAAACAAAGCAAAGAGCCCAGAACCACATCAGCTAATGCCAAGCCAGTGATAACCCTATGAGGTAGAAAGAACAATGCCACAGGGCTTTGGGGATGGTACTGTCGATGTTCTCCCATGAAACCTCGGAGTGGGTTCAAACCACCAACCTTCTGGTTAGTAGCTGAAAGCAAACTGCTTGCACCACTCTCAATTCAACCAAGTGTGTCCATTTCCTTGCCAATGCCCTGCTTCAAGCCACCCTATCATCTCTGGTCTGATAATGGCCACAACTCTAGCATGTCCTCCAGCTTCCAGTTGTGTCTACTTTAATCATCGTCCCCCTAAACGTTAAAGCAAGAATCTGACATCAGAAATTCATTACCTTCAGTATTACCGTATATACTCAAGTATAAGCCGACCCGAATATCAGCCAAGGCACCTCATTTTACCACAAAAACTGCAGAAAAAAATGTGCTGAAAAACTCCGCTTATACACGAGTATATACGGTAAATCCAATCTCCTGCACTTGGGTTCCAGGGCTTTTTTTGGTGTGATCTGGCCCTTCTCTCGGGCCTCCTTTCTCTCTCCAGTGCATCCAGCGCTCCATTCACCATTAGGGTGTGTAGATCCTTAAGGATAAGCCATGCTTCCGCAATACCTTTCTAATCCCATTCGTTCTTCAGGTTGCGCCCAGACAGTGTCTCCTCTGGTTTCCAGGCTCGTATTTCTCCCTCTGAGGCTCGGTAGCCTACACAACTCAAATGCTATTGGCCAATGTGGGCAAAGTGTGCTGGAGCTGGCTTTTGGAAGCCATCAGACAGATGACTGACACGGACACCAGAATAAACTTTTAAAAACATAAATCAGATGATGTCATTGCACTTATAAAACCTCTAATTCACACTAAGAAGACAATCCAGATGCTTTGCATCTGACCTATAAGATCCTACTCAGTCTGGCCCTTGTCTGCTCCCTCCACACTCCTCCCAAACAATGCTCTCCCTTGTACACTTTGTTCCCATCACACTGGTCTTCTTTCTCTTCCCTGAAATGCCCCCTCACCATCCCAGCCTGAGGGAGTTAGCTCTTGCTGTACTTTCAGCCAGAACACCCATCCTATTGCTCAGGTTTCAGCTCACACTCACCTCACCAGAGAAGCTTCCTGTGACGGCGAAGTCCAAGCAGCATCCACCTCCAATAAATCCCACCCGCTTCGTAGAAAGCATTGCTATCTAAAATGATCTCAGTCCTTTCTTTTTTGATTTGAAGCATCCCAAGACCAGCACTTATTTCTGTTATAGTCACAGCTGGTTCCCCGGAGTTTGGAACAATGCTTGACACTAGTCAGTACTCAGTACCGTTTGGGGAATGAATGAATAGGTTCAAACAGGTAAAGGGGAGAGCTGGAGGACTAAATGAGCAAGAGGATGACTTTGCAGAGATATTCCTACTACTGCTAGGTGGCATGAGGTTTTTGTGGAAATTATACAATACCATTGAAGTTATACAATACTATTGTATAATTTGACAATACCATTACCACAGGGAGAGGGTCACCATGATTCTGCTGCAAAGATACCTGAAACACAGACATTACAATCCTTAATAGATAAAAACCCAAGATGAGAACTGCATGATATTTAAAACTGGAAGAGACTATAAATATATTTAGAGTTCAATTGACTTGACAGATAAGGTCATGAAGGCCAGAGAGAACAATTGACTAACCCAAAGTCTCATTTCTAGCCCAGGATTAACCAGGAGATGACTCCTGTCTCTAGCCAATCCAGTCTCTCATTGCTAATTCACCATTTTCCCGCCTGTTCCTATATTCGTTTCATGGAAATACACAGTAGAACGGAAAACAACTACCTCTAATTATGATTTACAAATAAAAATTCACCCCCAACACGTTGTTGCTGTTGATGTTGTTGCTGTTACGTGCCACCGAGTCAGTTCTGACTCACAGTGACCCTGTGCACAATAGAATGGAACAC